>NC_056057.1:108872128-109497128 GCF_016772045.2 Ovis aries
CCTAGAGTTGGCTACAGGTTATTTATCTGTTTGGGGGATATGTCAGTCTCAACACTAAATTTCAGTAAAGTGTTTTTTTTCTTCTTTACCAATTGTAAAACCAACATCCATTTCTGTAATAGGTTACTTACTTCCTTGCCTGGGTGCAATTTTAATTTTTTTTGATGATTCAGAATTAACATTTTTATATTTAATTAAGCTCTATAAAAAGGCAGTTTTAGTTTCAAGTATAAATGATATGGGACAGAAAGCTAATTATTAAAAAAAAAAAAGTAGAGGATTTTGGTTGTTTTTTTCCTCATAAAGAAAGACAAGCCAAAGTGAACAAGTCTCACTTTGTGTAAAATTAATCGGAACTCAGAGGTCAAAAAGCAGACTCCCAGGTCATTACTTAATTGTCAAAATAAAGGTTTTGGAGTTACGTTGTATTATTAAAATTTATATATTTATAAATTACATAAATCTGTACACAACTATATATATATTTATTTCCTAACAAAAGTTTGCTGAAGTTAACATGTAGGAATCCACTGGTAACCTCATTTCTCTTTGCTTATAAAAGAGCAGTTCACATTATCGACATGACTAAATCGTGACTGTCCTGTCAACATGTCCTGATATAATCAGAAGAAATCAGAAAGGGAAAAATAAACGTTACGCAGAGAAATAAACAAATGTCAAGAGCCAGAAAAGGCCTCTTTTCCTTCCAACAAAGTGCGACTATGAAGTTGCACAGCTTTGAAGTAAATAAAAATAATTCAATTATAATGGTCACTCCCCGCTAGAGGGAGCCTGTTATCCTTCTGAGGAAATCTTGAAAAGGCAATTTAAAAATTTGGAAACAGTATTATAGGATAATATATCATCAGTATTACCAGTTCACACAGTTTACTTATTAAAAGTCAAACTATTTCTTTTTCATAGTTGTCAACACGTTTACTAATGCAAACAGGAGGTTACAAACTGAAACTGCAGGAACGCAGAGTCAACCTCCTGGGACTGTTGCCCTAAAAGGCAATTCAGTGTTTCTGCCTCTCCAGTAATCTGGAGCTTTTCTTAGATGAGGTTTCTGAATGATATGAATAAACATACACATTAAATTTACAAATCCAGGCATAATTACATATACAGAGGGTGAGGGTGATGGTTGTGGAGGGAGTCACAGGAAGTCTGTTAAGGAAAGAAGCCTTGTTCTCCTAAAGGTTGGGGAACAGTTCACACATTTCATACCATTTATTCAGAAAGGCAATTTAGGGGGCTTCAGAGGACTAGCTTTAGAGTTGGAAACTCCCCAGTGAAACAGTGGGTACACACAACCCACCTGGACTCAACACAGTGCGTTTAAGATTCTGGTGACTAATTAGGTTAAAATCCTAGTTTGCACTTGGGCTCAAAGAACAGGAGTACAAAAGTACTTCTCTAGTTTGCTGCTGCACACAAATTCCTTTCTGAAGGCAGAGTAGGGACTTTGGATTATCCTGGGTAGACAACTATATTATATATATTGTTTTTTCTAAGACATTGTTGCATCCTAAATAATTTTTAAATAGGAAAAGAACTGAAATAGCTTTATTAGGATATGAGAATATACAGTTTTTACTTTGCATGAAATATCTGAGTTAAGGCCATTTTTACCCAAACTTATAAATCACGTTTTCTTTTTTTCTGCAATGTTTACAATTCCACCAGGATCAGTTATTAAACATGTTTTAGTTGGTTTTGGGTGCTATAACAAAATGCATAGGCTGAGTGGTTTAAATAGCAGACACGATTTCAGAGGCTTGGAAAGTCCCAGATCAGGGTACCAGCATGGCTGGTTCTGGTAAGACCCCCTCTTCCTGGCCGGTTTACAGATAGCTGCCTTCCTGCTGTCTTCTCACATGGTGGGGAACTCTCCTACCTCTTCTTTTTGTCAGGGTGCTAATCCCATCATGAGGGTCCCATGAGGTTCTCATTATCTCCAAAAGGCTCCAGCTCCAAATACTGTCACATTGGGGATTATGGCTTCAATATATGAATTTAGGGGGACACAAACACTCAGTCCATAACAATGGTTACACTTAATGGTAAGGTTACAATGAAATTCATTTGTCTCCACCTCTATGAAAAGTAGAATAAAAATGATAGAAAACAAAGATAAACTGAATACACAAAATCATGAAATTCCGTTTACTCTGTCACTACAGTTATTTTGGAGTATGTTTTTTTCAAAGAATTATGCTCTTAGACAAAACATTCAAGTCTCTTTTAGAAGAAAAGAAAAAATTTTAATGAAGTATTTGAAATTAATACTGAACTCCCCTCTCCCTAAGTGTCTGAGGGTCAGTCATGAAATAAAATACATAAGATTGGCAGAGAGATAACTTCCTGTAGACAGCAATAAAACAAATTACTTACTATTTTTTCCTCTAGTTTTGAGAAAACTGACATATAATACTGTATAAATTTAACATGTATAGCACATATAATGACCTGTGCATATAGTATGAAATGATTTACAAAGTAAGTTTAGTTAACACCCATTACCTTATATAATTACATTTTCTCCCTTGTGATGAGAACTTTATAATGTCTGTTCTCTTACCACTTTTCAAATATACCATACAGCATTGGCAAGGATTCTCACCATGTTGTATATTACATAGTCAGTACTTATTTATCTTATAACTGGAAGTCTGTATCTTCTGATCACTTTTATCTCATTCTCTCCACTCCCTGAGTCTGGCAATCACAAATCTGATATTTTTCCTATGAATCTGAGTCTTTCAGATACCATGTATAAGTGAGATCACACAGTATTTATCTTTCTTATTCCACTTAGCATAATACCCTCAAGGTCTGTTCATCCTGTTGCCAATGGCAGAGTTTCCTTTTTATGACTCAACAGTATTCCACTATACGCCACATTTTCTTTATCTGTCTGTTGATGGACACTTAGCTTGTTTCCATATCTTAGCTATTGTAAGTAATGCTGTAATGAAGATAGGAGTGCAGTTATCTTTGGATGAAGGGATTTTGCTTCCATTGCATATACACCCAGAAATGGGATTGCTGGTAATATGGTAGATTCATGTTTAATTTTGAGAAACCTCCATACAGTTTTGCATGGTGGCTGTACCAATTTACATTCCCACAAACAGTGCACAAAGGTTCCTTTCTCTCCATGTCCTCTCCAGAATTTGTTCCTTTGTCTTTTTGATGACAGCCAGTCTAATAGGTATAAGGTGATAACTTGGTGTGGTTTTGAGTTAATTTCCCTGATTAGTGATGTAAACTACCCTTTTCATACGTCTATTGGCCTTCTGTATGTCTTCTTGGAAAAATGTTTATTCAGGTCCTTTGACCATTGGTGTTTTTTCAGTTCTAGGAGTTCTTTATATATTTTGAATATTAACCCCTTCTCAGTATGATTTGCAAATGTCTAATCCCATTGCTTTGGTTGTCTTTGTGTTTTGTTATTGTTTCTTTTGCTGTGCAGAAGCTTTTTAGTTTGATGTAGTCCCACTTGTTTTTTATTTTGCTGCCTATGCTTTAGACAGCATATGTAAAAAATCATTGCCAAGACCCATGTCAGGAAGCATTATTCTTGTTTTCTTCTAGGAGTTTTATGGTTTTATTTAATGTCTTAATCCTTTATGAGTTAATTTTCGGTGAGTGATGTAAAAATAGGGATCTAATTTCACTCTTTTACATGTGAATATCCAATTTCCCAGCACCATTTATTAGCTTTTCTCCACTGAGTTTTCTTGGCTCTCTTTTTGTATTAGCTCACTGTTTATGCATTGGTTCTCAATTCTGCTTCATTGGATTATGTATCTTTTTATACCAGTAGCATAATGCTTTTATTGTTTCCCTGGTGGCTCAGATGGTAAACAATCCGTCTGCAATGCAGAAGACCTGTTTTGATCCCTGGGTTGGGAAGATCCCCTGGAGGAGGGCATGGCAACTCACTCCAGTATTCTTGCCTGGAGAATCCCCATGGACAGAGGAGCCTGGCGGGCTACAGTCCATGGGGTTGCAAAGAGTTGGACACTGAGTGACTAAGTGCAATGCTTTTATCATTCTATCTTTATATAGTATAGTTTGAATTCAGGAACTGTGATGTCTCCAGCATTGTTGTTTTTTTTTCTCAGTATTGCTTTGGCTATTCAGGGTTTTTGTGTAGTTTCATATGAATTTTAGGATTTTTTTTTTCTTCTGTAAAAATGCCATTGGAATCTTGACGGCGACTGAATCTATAGGTGGCTTTGAGTAGTACAGATATTTTAACAATATTCTTTCAATGCATGATCATGGAGTGTCTTTTCATTTATTTTACTCTTCAATTTCTTTCATCTGTATTATAGTTCTCAATGTAGAGATCTTTCATTGTCTTGGTTAAATTTATTGCTAAGTATTTTACTGTTCTTGATACTATTGTAAATGAGAGTTTTTTTCCCCCGGATAAGTCATTGTTAGTATATAGATAAATTTTTGATTTATGTATCTTGAATTTCATATCCTGCAACTTTACTGAATTCATTGATCTGCTTTTTGATTGAGTGTTTAGGCTTTTTATACATAAAATCATGTCATTTACAAACAAATTTATGTCTTCTGTCCAGTTTGGAAGACTTTTGTTTTTCTTGCCTGATTTCTCTGGTTTGGACTTCCAGTGCTGTTGACGAGAAGTGATGAGAGTGGGCATCCTTGTCTTGTTCCTGATCCTAGAGGAAAAGTCCTCAGTCTTTCACCTTTGAGGATGGTGTTAGGTGGGGCTTGATATACAGGGCCTTCCTTTATATACTGAGGTGCATCTCTTTCCTACAGCTAGTTTGTTGAGACTTTTTATCATGAACGGATGTTAAATTATGTCAAAACTTTTCCTGCATCTATTGAGATAATCATATGATTTCTATCTTTCATTTTGTTAGTGTGACATATTGAATTTATTGGTATGCACATGTTGAACTATTCTTGCATCCGGGAATGAATCCTGCTTGGTCAATGTGTATGATCCTTTTAATGTGCTGCTAAATTGGGTTGGCGGTTTTGTTGAAAAATTTTGCACCTATGTTTATCAGGGATATTGGTCTGTAGCTTTGTTTTGTTGAGGTGTCCTTACCTGGCTTTGGTGTCAGGGAAATGCTAGCCTTGTGACAACAGTTTGGAAGTGTTCTCTCTTCTTCGATACTTTTTGGATATTTTGAGGATTGGTGTTAATTATTCTTCAAATGTTTGGTAAAATGTATCCGTGAGAAGACATCTGGCCCTGGACTCTTCTTTTTCAGGAGATTTTTGATCACTGATTCAATACTCTCCTAGTAACTGGCTTGTTCAGATTTTCTATTTCTTCCTAATTGAGTCATGATAGGTTCTGTGTATCTAGTAATTTATCTACTGTTTTTGTTGTTGGTGTATGGTTGTTAACTGAAGCTTCTTTATGAACCTTTGTATTTCTATATTATCAGAAAATCTCCCTCTTCCCCTTGGTTTATCTCAATAAACAAATATTTATTTTTTCACAGAGCCAGACCTTAGTTTTATTAATTTTTTCCCAATTGGTTTTCTGGTCTCTGTTTCATTTTTTAATGTTCTAAAGTCTATTTTCTTTTCTGCCTAACTTTAGGCTTAGTTTGTTCTTCATCTTCTAGATTCTTGAGGTGTAAAAGGTTGAGATCTATTTTCTTGAGGTACACATTTATAGATATAAACTTTCCTCTGAGACCTACTTTTGCTGTACCTTATAAGTCTGTATGTTTTGGTTCTGTTTTCAATTGTCTCAAGATACTTTTTTTCATTTACTTTCATCTTTGATCTATTGGTTTTTCAGGACAGTGTTAAGTATTTAACTTCCATGTATTCACAAGTTTTCTAGTTTTCCTTCTGTTATGATTTCCAGTTTCATACCATTGTGGTCAGAGAAGATATTTGATAAGATTTCAGTCTCTGTGAATTTGCTAAAACTTGTTTTGTGGCCTAACATATGATCATGCTAGAAGATGTTCTGAGTGTACTTGAGAAGAATGTATATCCTGCAGTTATTAGACCCAATATTCTGTGTATGTCTGTTACAACTTAGTCAAGTGTTGTTAAAATTCATTGTTTCCTTACTGATTTTCTGTCTAGATGATCTGTCTTTGTGACCCCATGGACTGTATAGTCCATGGAATTCTCCAGGCCAGAATACTAGAGTGGGTAGCTTTTCCCTTCTCCAGGGAATTTTCCCCACCCAGGGATCAAACCCAGGTCTCCCACATTGCAGGTGTATTCTTTACCAGCTGAGCCACCAGGAAGCCCCCATTATTAACCATGGGGCATTGAAGTCCCCAACTATTTGTTGTTTATTTCTGTCTGTTTCTCCTTGTAGTTCTGTTTTATATAGTTAGGTGCTCTAATGTTGGGTGGGTGCCTAAACATTTACAATTGGTGTATCTTCTTGATGGAGTGACCCCTTTATTGTTATATAGTGATATTCTTTTTATCATTTTTAGCTTCAGTTCAGTTCAGTTTCTCAGTCGTGTCTGACTCTTTGCAACCCCAAGGACTGCAGAATGCCAAGCTTCCTTGTCCATCACCAATTCCCGGAGCTTACTCAAACTCATGTCCATTGAGTTGGTGATGCCCTCCAACCATCTCATCCTCTATCATCCCCTTCTTCTCCTGCTTTCAATCCTTCCCAGCATCAGGGTCTTCCCAATGAGTCACTTCTTCGCATCAGATGGCTAAAGTATTGGAGTTTCAGCTTCAGCATCAGTCCTTCCAATGAATATTCAGGACTGATTGGATGGACTGGTTGGATCTCTTTGCAGTCCAAGGGACTCTCAAGAGTCTTCTCAAGCACCACAGTTCAAAAGCATCAATTCTATGGCACTCAGCTTTCTTTATAGTCCAACTCTCACATCCATAGTGGAAAAACCATAGCTTTGACTAGACGGACTTTTATTGGCAAACTAATGTCTCTGCTTCTTAATATGCTGTCTAGGTTGGTCATAGGTTTCTTCCAAGGAGCAAGCGTCTTTTAATTTCATGGCTGCAGTCACCATCTGCAGTGATTTTGGAGCCCAAAAACATAAAGTCTCTCACTGTTTCCACTGTTTCCCCATCTATTTGCCAGGAAGTGATGGGACCCGATGCCATGATCCTAGTTTTCTGAATGTTGAGCTTTAAGCCAACTTTTTCACTCTCCTCTTTCACTTTCATAAAAAGGCTCTTTAGTTATTCTTCACTTTCTGCCATAAGGGTGGTGTCATCTGCATTTCTGAGGTTATTGATATTTCTCCCAGCAGTCTTGATTCCAGCTTGTGCTTCATCTAGCCTGGCATTTTGCATGATGTACTCTGCATAGAAGTTAAGTAAGCAGGGTGACAATATACAGCCTTGACTTACTCCTTTCCTGATTTGGAACCAGTCTGTTGTTCCATGTCCAGTTCTAACTGTTGCTTCCTGACCTGCATACAGATTTCTCAGGAGGCAGGTCAGGTATTCCCATCTTTTTCAGAATTTTCCACAGTTTATTGTGATCCACACAGTCAAAGGGTTTGGCGTAGTCAATAAAGCAGAAGTTTTTCTGGAACTCTCTTGCTTTTTTGATGATCCAGTAGCTGTTGGCAATTTGATCTCTGGTTCCTGTCTTTTCTAAATCCAGCTTGAACATCTGGAAGTTCACGGTTCATGTATTGCTGAAGCATGGCTTGAAGAATTTTGAGCATTACTTTACTAGTGTGTGAGATGAGTGCAATTGTGCAGTAGTTAGAGCATTCTTTGGCATTGCCTTTCTTTGGGACTGAAATGAAAACTGACGTTTTCCAGTCCTGCGGCCACCGCTGAGTTTTCCAAATTTGCTGGCATATTGAGTGCAGCACTTTCACAGCATCATCTTTCAGGATTTGAAACAGCTCAAATGGAATTAGCTTAGTGTCTATTTTTCCTGATATGAGTATGGCTACTCTTGCAGTGGAAAGGAAAATAAAAACTTAATTCCTCTTTTCTTTCCCTTTCTTGAGATCAAAGAAGATAAACAGAACAGTGAGCAAGGCCTGAACATTCGTAGTTTTTGGTTTTTACTTTATCTGCTCCTAACTCTGAATGTCTATAACTAAGTTTGCTATTCTGTCCCCTAACTCTGAATGAGCTATACATTTCACACCTATTATTCTTTGACTCTGTGCCAAATACTCCCTGTAGCTGGTGCTCATCTTTACAGCAGTCTCTTGTCTTGTAGTTACCCATCAGAAAGAAGGCTGCAGAGCCACGGAATCATCAGATTCAGCTACTGGGGTGCTGACACCGGTCTATGACTGGTTTTGAAACAGTGCAAGAGGAAGAAGACAAGATCCAAACACTGTTGTTCCTCACTGCTGACTCCTGACAGCGGGCCTTCAGCTCATATAAGCCCCTAGACTCCTCATGGTGGGGGGCACATCCTTCAGCTTATATAAGCCCCTCGACTCCTCATGGGGGGCACATTTCTTGAGGGAGAAGCCTACTGTGTTCCCCTCTCCGCTGCCTGAGAATTTAAAGGCACCTTTCTATTTCGTCCAGACTGTCTCCGTAATTCTTATTCGACTTCGGTGGGTAGAAAAAGCCAAATCTGGGGGCAGCAATGCTACCTCTGTTTTCTTGGCTATCGTCTGCTTGAACTGCCTTTTCCCATCCTTTCAGTCTCAGCCTGTGTCTTTACAGTGAACCTTTTTGTAGGCAGTATATTTTTTTATTTTGCTTTTTTAAGTCAGTCAGCCAATTCTGTGTCTTTGATTGAAATAAAGTACTTATCGCTGGAGGACTCACCATTGCCATTTTGTTATTTTGCTGTTTTGTAGCTCCTCTGTTCCTTGCTTCTTATCCTGCTGCCTTTTTTTGTGATGATGACTTTTTGTACTGGTGCACTTTCACTTTTTCATGATCTTTTGTGTAACAAGCTTTTCCTCTGTGGTTGCTATGAGCCTTACATAAACCATCTTACCATTATGATACCCTGTTTTAAGCTGATGACAACTTAACTTCAACAGCATTTCTGCAATTACAATTTACTTCGTCCTCTGTCAAATGTTACAGTTTACATACTTTTTATATTGTGTATACAGTAACAACTATAGAAGTTATAGCTTCTTAATACATTTTTTAAAACTTTTAAACCAGAGTTGTAAGAGAATTATGTGCCACTGTTACCATATTAAATAATCTGACTTGATTATTTACCAATACCAGGAAGTTATATACCCATGTTCATCTGGTTTTATGATGTAAATAAGCATTATTTTATTTCTGCGTGAAGAACTCCCTTTAGCATTTCTTGTAAGGCAGGCCTAGTGGTGATAAACTCATTCAGCTTTTGTTTGTTCAGGCAAGTATGCCTTCATTTCTGAAGGACAGCTTTGCCCGGTATAGAATTGTTGACAGATTTTTTTCTTCCAATATTTTGAATATATTATCCTATTCTCTCCTGGCCTGAAAAATTTCTTTTGAGCAATCTGCCCCTTATGGGCATTCCCTTAAATATAATGTGTTCCTTTCTCTCGCTGCGTTGAAGTCTTTTTTGTCATTGACTTTTAGAACTATTTGGGTCATTCTATTGATGTCTGGTGTCCTTTGGGCCTCATGAATCCAAATATCCATTTCTTTCCTTATTTTTCAGCAAGTATTGCTTTATATGGGCTTCCCTTGTGGCTCAGATGGTAAAGAATCTGCCTGCAATGCAGGAGACCTGGGTTTGATCCCTGGCTTGGGGAGATCCCCTGGAGGAGGGCATGACAACCCACTCCAGTATTCTGGCCTAGAGAATCCCCATGGACAGAGGAGCCTGGTGGGCTACAGTCCATGGATTCACAGAGTCGGACTTGACGGAGCAACTAAGCCCAGCACACATTGCTTTTATACATTTCCTGCCCCTTTATCCTCCTGGGGTGCACAATGCAGACATTGTTTCTTTTGATGGTGTCCTGTAAATCACATAGGCTTTCTTCAGCTCTTTTCCTCTGATGGGATAGTTCCAAATGCCCTGTCATTGCTTCTTTCTGCTGCATGGTCATTTCTGATTTTAAAGCTCTCTACTAAAGTTTTTGAGTTCGGTCATTATATTCTTTAGATCGAGGACTTCTGTTTGGTTTATTTTTGATGGTTCCTATTTTTTGTTGATCTCATTTTGTTCATGCTTTGCCCCCCCCCACCCGATTTCATTATCTGTCTTCTTATAGTTCACTAAACTTCTTTAAGAGGATCATTCTGAATTCTTTGGATTTCGTGGATTTCCACTTCCTTAGGGTCATTTATTGGCATTTTACTGTAATAGATTCCACTGGTACTATTATGTTTACCTGATTTTCCCCGATCCCTGGTTTCTTACATGGGTATTTGCACATTTGAGTAAACAGTCTCATCTTCTAGACTTAACAGGTTACATTTGGCAGACAGTCCTTCCAGTCAGCTCAGCTTGGGATTGTGGACATGGGAGCGGGTAGACCCCTTGGACAGGTGGGGCTTGCCATCAAGGTGGTCTTTGTGGGCAAGGCCACACCTGAGCTCTGAAGTTGTAGGGTGTGTGCTGTGGCTGGACGGGACTGCTGGCTTGGTTCTCTGGCCACGTGAGGCTTTTGGAGGGGGCTCTGCGGTTGCCTGGGTTCTCCGGTCAGGCTGCCTGGATGGTCAGGGCTGGGTACTGTGCTTGTCAGCAGCGGTGGTTATGAATTAGCTCGCCTGCCTGACCAGGACAGCTGAATGGGCCCCACAGTCAGCGCAGCCCATTGTTTAAGGACCTGGACGTGCGCCCGATTCTCTGGCCAGTGCAGAAGGTGAGCCACACTGGTCCCGTTCTCTGCTCAAGCAGCACTGTAGGTGGGGCTGGAGGACGGGCTCCAGTTTCCCGTGTGCAGGAGGGTGCTTCAGCCTCACCCTTGCATTCTAGGACTGTCACAATGGTGTCTTGTCTGTGGATAGTTGTTAGGGCTTCTTGAGAAGGCGACTGAAGTGGGGAATGACCCATGTTTCCATCTTCACGATGTCACTCCACAGATTCCTCTTTCATTTCTACCCCAGAGGACTGGCTGGCTGAACACTTAATTTCAAGTCAACATTTAAAACACTCAAATTCAAAATTTTTTCCATTTTTGTTTGTACGGAGTACAGAGGAACTAAATATAGTTGTTCTAAGACAACCAGTCAGCCTGTTTTTAACTGTAGACAAAAAATAAAAGTGATAGCTGTATGTGAAACTATAAGCAACCATGTAATATGTGATAAACATAACCTAAACGTGCTTGCTCTGTTTAAATATAAAAGTTGCGCCTTATCTATTTGCTTCAAAGACATCACCGTCAACTGTTTTAAGGAAAACCCGTAGTCTAATGATAATAAGAATATTGGCTTGTGAGGACCGGTTAAATTCCTCTTCCAGTGAAATTTAATGTAAATTATAGTATGGAACACAGAAGCATAGTCTGACTTTTGAGACTTTCATGTTTTAGAGAAATAGAAGTGAAAAATATGGGCAACATTAAAATTGATTTTATAATTTTCATTCATTATCTCAAACTTTTCTTTCCTGGAGCAAAGGATGAGAACTAGGCACTTAATATTCTATTGCTCTCAGAGATGTTCCACAGCTTTTCTCCAAAGCTGGAAAGACAGAAGACTGCAAAGCCGAGGTTGGCAAATTGGCAGAATTCAAATATTCAGCTCTCTTCCTGTCAGCTGGAGGGAAGGAGGGCCATTTGCCCTGGATGCCAGCCCACCTTACTTCTGTAAGTAACAGAGTGAGGCTGTGTTCTTTTGAAGTGGGTGAGTGCATGCATGCTAGTCACTTAGGTCATGTTCAACTCTTTGCAACCCTATGGACTGTAGCCCGTCAGGTACCTCTGTCCATTGGATTCTCCAGGCAAGAACACTGGAGTGGGTTGCCCCAGGGGTCAAACCTGCATCTCCTGCACTGAAGGCGGATTCTTTGCCGCTGAGCCACTGGGGAAGCACCTCTGAAGTGGGTGACAGTGTGTAAAGGAGTCCTGTGGAGGCCTGAAGCACTCGAGCATGGGAAAGCGAGAGCGGCAAGCACTTGATCCCTCTGCACCTGTGAGGCTGTTCTGCTTAGGTGCCCCCAAGGAGGCAGCTCGCTGTCAAAACCTATGAGCCCCTTCATGAGTTAGTAGGTCGGACCTAGGATTAAATCATGGCTCTCCCACTCTCTAGTTCTATCAACTTGGTTATTTACCTTTCCAACTTCAGTTTCCTCATATGTGCAAAGTGTGAACAAATATGTCTACTTCATAGAGAAGCTGTACAGATTATATAGTCAAAGTTCTAACATTTTCATCCCTTTTGCTTTCTTCTGTTATTCTGCCAATAAGATCAGAATTTCCTCTCCTACCTTAACAGTCTTTTAAAATAAATTTTTAAAAAAAGATATCATGATTTGAACAATTAGCAAATGTCTTAATTCAGCTACTAGTTTATAGCCAGCTGACAGACAAAATGAGATAAACTCTGCCAGGCTAGGTTATGTGTGGTACTTAAAATCGTTTCAGGTGTCATCTGCATACATGTATAAACTTACGTGTTTGACATGTAATTATGAAGTGCCTGTGCTGGCACTAAGGATACAGACATGAATGTGTGTGCCTTCGAGGACTTTACCTTTTACTAACAGGTAAAGATGTGTATATAGTCTGATTCAGGAGATAGGATGGAAGCGTGAGGCAGGAGCTAATGAGGTTGGAGCCAAAATGGGTTGTATATTCTAATGGGAGGCCACAGACATCCCATCCCCCAGAAGCCTGGCTTCCCCCAAATCTGTAAGTTTAAGAAATTATTTAAAAGGTAATGCAAACATATCTAAAATCCAATAAAACTGAGGGAGTGAAGGAGAAGGAAGTGAACAAGCTTTGTCTGGGAGATGCTTGGCAAAGAAGTGGTATTTCAGATGGAGTGATTCTCCTTCACTCAAGACATTATCTGAGCACTTACTGTGTTCAAGGTACAGCAGGTTTTTATCTGCAATTTACAGATGAGGAGAATGAAGCTCAAGAGGTTAAATCCACAGGCTATGATGATCATAAAAGTTGTTAGACACATGTTACTAAGGGAGGTTAAAGCAATACTTTGAAGAGCTCTAAAAATAAAAAAAAAAAAAAGGACGGATGCTGGTCTTTTTCCCTGAAGTGCAGAACTGTCAGTAGCCTGACAGAGTAGGGTAAGTGGATGACTTAGTGAGACCAATAAAACCGCTCTCAAGACTTAAAGGAATACTGTCTCTTCCATACAGACACATGTTTAATGAACCTATTATGATGAATCTCTAGGTTCCCTACCATCCTGGAATATTAGGTTAAGTTCTAGGAGTTAATTAGACTTACTGGACATCATTAACTATTTCAGACATAATGGAACCACTGTACGCTCTGTATCCATCAATTATTCTCTGAAGATGCTCAGCCTATTTAGAGTAATGGCTGTACATTAAGAAAATGTGACTCAGGTTTTGTTAGCAGAAAAGCAAACCATCTGCCTCTAAAACCAATTCTCTGTGATTGGTCTCTACACTTTTAATTTTTTGAACTACAGATTTAAAAAATGTCTGTACATACATAGGTGAGACAGACTTTCTATTTAAAATCGCTAATTTACATTTTAAAATAGGAACTCTGAGTAGGAGTATTATTACTAAAACAGCATTTATATTATGCTGTTATAAAATGGCATTTATATTATGGTGGCTCTTGGAAATTCTCAAAAATTAAATTGATATATTGCTTTTTCATTTCTTGAAGGCAGAAAGTCAGACTGTTTCCAGTTTTGATGTGTAGAGTACATGAAACTTCTACTCTCTTAGCAAGTTTCAAATATTCAACTCACTATGCATTGTTACCTGTAGTCACTATGCTATATTATCACATCCTCATGACTTATTTATTTGATGGCTGTACCTTGTGATCACTTTCACGCATTTCTCCCATCCTTCCGCCCCACCCCCCGACTTCTGGCAATCACCGGTATGTTCTTTGTATCTATGAGACGGGTTTTTATTGCATATTTTAGATTCCACATATAAATCAGACCACCCTGTATTTCTTTCTCTGTCTGATGCATTTCACTTAGCATAATGCTCTCAAGGTCCATCCATATTGCTACAAATGGCAAGATTTCCTTCTTTTTATGGCTGAATAATATTCCTGTGTATCTGTATAAAATCTCACATTTTCTTTATCCATTTATCCATTGACGGACACAAAGTTGTTAAAGTTGTTTCCATGTCTTGACTATTGCAAATAATGCTGCAGCGAACATGAGAGTGAAGATAGCCCTTCAAGTTGGTGTTTTCCTTTTCTTTGGATTAAATGCCCCAAAGTGGGACTGCTGGCTTAGATAAAAGTGCTATTCTCAATTTGTTGAGGAAGCTCAATACTGCTTTCCATAGTGGCTGTACCAATTTACACTGTCACCACAATGCACAAGGGTTCCCTTTTCTCTACAGCCTCAGCAACACTTGCCATCTTTTTTGATAAGAAGAGAAGTCTAGCAGGTGTGAGGGGAACTGACTGTGGCTTTGATTTGCAGTTTCCTGATGATTAGGAGAAAAGGCTATTCAGATCCCCTGCCCATTTTTTAATTGGATTGTTTGGATTTTTACTATTGAGTTGTATGAGTTCTTTATATATTTCAGACATTAATACCATATCTATGATTGGCAAATATTTTCTCCCTTTTAGTAGGCTGAGTTTTCATTTTGTTAACGGTTTCCTCTGCAGAAGATGGCTTCCTTTCCTGCACAGAGGCTTTTTATAGTTTAATGTAGTCCCACTTATTTGTTATTTTTTGCTTCTGTTGTCTTTGCTTTTGGGGTCACATCCAAAAGAAAAATCATTGCCAAGTAAATGGCAAGGCTCTCTTTCTGTACGTTTTCTTCTTGGAGTTTTATGGGTTCACATCTTATGTTAAAACCTTTAATCCATTTTCAGTTCATTTTTGTGTATGGTGTAAGACACAGGTCCAGTTTCATTCTTTTGCATGTGGCCATCTACTTTTTCCTACAGCGTTTCTTTCTCCATTGTATTCTTGGCTTTATTGTCAAAAATTAGTTGACCATATATGCATGGGTTTACCTTTGCTGTGTGTCTTCTTTTATGCCAATATCATACTGTTTGATTATTATAGCTTTGTTATATACATAAGGAATCATGATGCCTCTGGCTTTGTTAACATTGCTCTGGTAATTTGAGGTCTTTTGTGGTTCCATACAAATTATGATTGTTTGTTTTATGTGAAAAGTGCCACTGGAATTTTGATAGGGACTGCAATGAATCTGCAGTTGTTCTGAGTAGTAGACATTTTAACAGTAAGTCTTCTATTAATGGAATATCTTTCCATTTATTTTGTTGCTATTGTTCAGTTACTCAGTCGTGTCCAACTCTTTGTGACCCCATCTGCAGCACACCAGGCTTCCTTGTCCTTCACCATCTCCCGGAGCCTGCTCAAACTCACATCCATTGAGTTGGTGATGTCATTCAACCATCTCCTCCTCTGTCATCCCCTTCCATTTATTTTAGTCTTACTCAATTTCTTCTATGTCTTACAGTTTTCATTGTGGAGATCTTTCACCACCTGGGTTAAATTTATTTAGGTATTTAATATCTATGTAGTCTTTTTGATGAAATTGTAAATGAAATGTTTTTAGTTCCTCTTTCTGATAATTTATAGTATATTGAAGCACAACAAATGTTTGTATTGATTTTTTGTATCCTACAACTTCACTGAATTCATTTATTGGTTCTAACAGGTTTTTGGTGAAGTTGTTAGGGTTTTCTCTATGTAATGTCATGTAATTTGCAAACAGTAACAATTTCACTTTTTCTTTTCCAATTTAGATGCCTGTTATTTCTTTTTCTTGCCTAAATGTTCTGGCTAGGACTTACAATACTATGCTGACAACAGAGGTGAAAGTTGGCCATTTTTACATTCATTTAATTCAATATACAAAAAATTATTTTAATATGTCACCAACATAAAAATAATTATTGAGATATTTTTACTTTATCATATTAAGTCTCTGAAATCTGGTATGTATTATATTTACACTTACAGCATATCTTAATTTGGACAAGTCACATTTGAAATGTTCAAGAGCCAAAGGTAGCTAGTGGTTACCATATTGCTCAGACAGTACAGCTCTAGCTTATTTAAACAGGAACCATACTTAATGTTCCTCTGGAAAAACAGATAATTGAATCTTATCTTTTGGATTAATTATACAGATACTGATTTTCATTTCTCCTGCATAAAGGGACTTTTACATTCAAAGTAAGCATATCAAATCCATTTGAAATGATTTCCTCTTATTATAGAATTAATCAAGAAACACTCAGATGCTTAACATATGTTCAGCAGTGAGAAAGACTGCGCCTTCTGCTCTTCAGGATGAAGGTTTAAAAATGTGTAGCAGAAATGAAAAACAAACTGAAAATGCAAACCTAACTTAAAATCAGTAGCAGAACATATGTGTGTGCGTGTATGCAGTCGCTCGGTTGTGTCCAGCTCTTTGCGGCCCCATGGACTGTAGCCCACCAGGCTTCTCTACCCATGGCATTTTCCAGGCAAGAACACTAGCATGGGTTGCCATTTTGAACTCCAGTGGCTCTTCCAGATCCAGGGATCAAACCTGCATCTCCTGCACTGACCAGAGGGTTCTTTACCACTAGTGCCACCGGGGACGCCCTAGGAGAATATACACCGCATCCCGTAAGGAATGTTGGGACGCCTTCCCGGACATGTGGCAGATGGCCCTCTAATTGTACCACTCACTCCAAATCATCACCTCTCCTTCCCACTCCTCTAAATCTGGAGGAGTGTCTGTGGTGTCTGATCACACCTCTCTCATGTGAGAGAGTACTGAGGGACTCTGGTTGCCTATAATCTTCCTGCCCCCAACCCTAAACATAATGGCCTGGCAATTAAGGCCCTTCATCGTCTGGTTCCTCCCCTGTAACTTACTTGCCAGCAGCCCCCATGCTACTTGCTTTTCCCTTAATAAACTTAAATGTAGGACTAGGTGCTGTAAAATTCTTAGAGGAGAACACAGGCAGAACACTCTCTGACATAAATCACAGCAGTATCTCTAGACCCACCTCCTAATGAAAATTAAAATAAAAATCACACAAATAGGACCTAATTAAACCTAAAAACTTTGGCACAGCAAAGGAAACCATAAACAAAACAAAAAGACAACCCACAGAATGGCAGAAAACATTTGCAAACAAAGTGACTAACAAGGGATTAATCTCCAAACAGCTTAATATTTAAAAAAAACAATAAAAAATGGGTAGCAGATCTGAATAGACATTTCTCCAAAGACAGCCAGAAAGCACATGAAAAGATGCTCCACATGACTAATTATTAGTGAAATGCAAATCAAAATTACAATGAGATATCACCTCATACTAGTCCGAATGAGCATCAGAATGTCTACAATCAGTAAAGGCTAGACAGGGTGTGGAGCGAAGGGAATGCTCCTACACTGCTGAGGTAGAGAAGGATACTGAGAGGAACGCAAATAACGCGTTCTGCAATAAAAAGACTCTCCAAAGGCATGTGGGGGGAGGAAAACCTCTTCTTTACTGAAGACTGTCAACCACTCCACAGAAGTAGAACATTAGCAAAGCATCATTTCATAGCTTCCAATGTAATAACTGGTTCAGGTAAGGACCGTCACTGGATGCTAAAACCACTGAGTAAAATGTTGGGGAGCAAGATATTTACAGTCTCCAAGTAATACTCCATGTAGTACTTTTAATTGAAAAAAAAAAAAAAAAAGGTAGCAGGCAGATCCTGTGAACATCATCTTAACCAAGCAGTCCAGCTTAGCATCACCAGTAATAGGACACACTGACATTACGTGCCTACTGATACAATGCTGGGGTGAAAACAGCATCACTTATTGTGATAATTTCTGCCAAAGAGGCTTCAGCTGAACATAAACATGGGGAAAGTGTCAGAGTAATGCAGACTGTGAAGCACTTGACAAGCGAGCAGGTCATGTCAAGAAAGATGGAAAAGAGATTTTACTGGATTTTTAAGAGACTAAACTGACATGACAATTAGACATAATGCATGGGTTTTTTTTTTTTTACTTGGTTTTTTAAGTTATGAATAGTACATTATAGGGAAAATTAAGGAATATGAGTATAGACTGCATAACACTATTCTATCAATGCTGTATTTTTGGGAATAGATTGTAATAGCACTGTTGTTTCATAGGAAAAAATATTCTTTTTCTTAGGAGATAGAAGCTAAAGAATTTCAAGGATCAAATACCATGTATTCAGCATAGTCTGAATTGGTTCAGAAAGCAAAATACACACACACACACACATATACACAGAAATGGAAATACAGAAGAATGTTAATAGCTGGTAAATATGGGTAAAAAGTATATAGATTTTGCTGTATTAAATTTTTCTTTAGGTTTGAAATATTTCAACATTAAAATTTAGACAAAAATTTGGGACACAGCCTAAGAACTTGTGGAGGGAAAGGGTCTTCATCTTGTTCACCTTGATTCCCCCAAAGCTGAAGTGATACCGTTATAAGAATCAAAGCAACAGATAGATGCTCACTGATTTGAAGGGCTTTAAAATAAATCTGAATGGAAGACAATGAATGCCAAATTGAGGAAGAAGTCAGCTGGCCTTTGATACCTGCATCACAGGTTCTTGGAAGAGCCATAAGAAAGGCGGGTTTGAATCCTGGGTCAGAAAGATGCCCTGGAGGAGGGCATGGCAACCCACTCCAGTATTCTTGCCTAGAGAATCCCATGGACAGAGGAGCCTGGGGGGCTACAGTCCTTGGGGTCACAAAGAGTCGGATACGACTGAAGCAAGTTAGCATGCACGCAGGCAAGAGAGATGCAGAGCGCTCAGCCTCCTGTGTGGGAAGGAGTCCTTCCTTTGTCAACCTATTGAAGCTCAGCAAGGACAGCCTTTACTTAACACTTATTGATGCAGGGGGACCTGAAAATTAACTTGAATTATGTCCCAGAACTTTTCAGCGCCTGGGCAGTGATAAGAGGAGACTTACTACTCATTGTTATGCAGGGCTCTGATAATAAGTCCTTTCTTTCAGGATGTTATCTCTCAAAATCCTCATCTGTAAGACTCCTCCCAAGGTGAGCACTGGTCACCTCTCTATCCTGACAACTAATTCCTTCCTTGAACTCAAATGACTAAGGAAGGGCTATTATAATTCTATTTGAAAGTGGCTGCATTTATCTTCATCTCTGGGAAGTCACACGTTCTCCTTGCCCTTGGATTAGAGCCTTCATTAGAAGGCTCCTGATGTTCAATTTTTCTTCCATCTCTCACATTTCCTGTGTCCTGTCTCCACAGCCTGCTGTTCGGAAAACAGACCAAGAAAACGCTGCTGCTTGGGGGAATCAAGGCTGATTAGGCCAGTTAGAAATATGCCTCCCAGAATCAGGACTTTCAAATGCTCAGGCTTCTCCAAAATAAACAAAAGTTATTGTTTCTTTGTTACAAAGAAAATGTGTTAGGTCATTGGTTGCAGTTAAAGAGCCAAATAAAGCTATTTTTAGGGAAAAAAAAATACTTCCTGGGTTTATGAAATAAAAAAGGGCCCTCCAAATCCATAAAATGTGACCTGTTTACATTCATTATTGGTGGCAAAATGAATGATCTGTGTAGAACTGGACCAAAACTTTTCAGTGTGAAGAGTCCATAACAGATTTAAATGTGCATGCAAAGAGGGGGACATTAGTCTGTCCAAAGGCTGCTCTGAGCTGATTTACGTTGCTCTGCTTTCCTTCACCTCCTGGGGCCCTGCCCTGCCACCTGTGGATGCTGGTGTGCCCCCAGAACATCCACACAAGGGAGGAGAACGCTGGCTATTTGTGGCGAAGGTCATCCCAATTTGTTGCTGACCAGCTGTAGAACACTAGACAAGTCATCTTGTGCTCATGGCCTCAAGCACCAAAAAAAAACCAGGGTTGAACTTTCCACTGTAATGTTCCTCAGCTGACCTCAGCATCTATATGCAAAATGCCTATAATACCTATCCTCGGTTACCCCACCACAGCTGCTGTGAAGATGAAGGGGTTAATGTTGATAAAGGGCTATGACTTCTCCATGAAAGTATTGAAAATGTCTTGTGTTATCATCATCATTTCATCTCCGTGGAGGCAGCTTTAAAGTGGCATTTGCTTCTATCCTTCAAATGTCAACAGAGATTATTCTAAGTCCATCAAACAGATGGAAATGGCATAGAAAAGTGAAGAAAGAAAAGAATATGTGAGGCAGCAAAGGATAATTACTTAACATCAATCTCAGACCTGCAGGTGACATCCACACAATCTATGCTGCTTTAGGATTTACCAGTCAAATCAGATAACCCTTAGTAGACTGACAAATAAAAAACATATAAACATTATGCTCAGAAAAAGGCATAAACGTATTGGGAGGAGTGTTACAGGACGCTGTGAGGGACGAGATGAGGAGAATGACATGTGTGGGGTTGGAAAAAGACAGTGGCGGCCCCCAAAAACTGCTTTGAAGGGCATAAGTCATTTGAATAAGATTCGATTAAATCAGTCTATAAACCAGCCTATGTATGTGCTCTGTACTCGGTTGCATCAGACTCTTTGCAACGCCATGGACTGTAGCCCACCAGGCTCTCTGTCCGTGGAATTTTCCAGGCAAGAATACTGGAATGGGTTGTCATTTCCTACTTCAGGGGATCTTCCCCACCCAGGGATCAAACCTGAGTCTCTTGAGTCTCCTGTGATGGCAGGCAGACTCTTCACCACTGCGCCACTTGGGATACCCAATCTATGAATACGTCATGCATCATGACATCTGTAAGAACTAGGATATATGTTGTTCTAATTGGTGAAGGGACCTATTAACCTTATTGATAACTGTATAGATTTCAGCTGCCGACAGTATGTGATACATAGGAGGTAGATTAAAGCTGTCACCGTGGGTGTAGATCAAAGTGTGGAAATCATAAAGACAAAGACGAGTTTTGGCTTGTGACACTGGAGAGGACAAGCTCAGGGGTATCCATGCAAATAAAGCCAGGCGATCCTGAAAGGAGATGAAGGCCTGGTAGAGGCGCCTGGCGGGTTACAGTCCATGGGGCTGCAAAGAGTTGTACGCCATTGAGTTACTGAGTACGCACATCATCATATATATTTAAGTTTTCTTGTTACATTTAACAATAAGTGAAAAAAAGAAAACCAAAAACAGAACGGTATGGATTTTCAAAATCACCCATGTGTAGAAGGAACATCCCCTTAAAGGGAAGAACAGGACCACTTTGGAGAGAGGTTTACAAATTCTGAACACAAGGTACCCCTATTAGGTTACAATGAGGGTGGTTTTTATTTTAATTTTCTTTTTAAAAAAACAACTATAATAGCGTCTATCTTTACACATATCCCTATCTCCCACCCCCAACACACACACTAATATGTGAAAAGAAAACTTGCTATTATTTTCACCACCTAAGAGTTAGAAAAATCTCTGCATGTATACGCTGATAAATCTTAGTAGTGAAGGGCGGCTGCCATTAGAAGCTGATTCTCCTTCTGTGGCTGGCAACACTTAGTTAAATTAATCCGAGGACTCTGAGTCCTTGAGCTTGCAAACAGTGTTGAAGTTCTGATGGGCCATGGAAATCTCTCTGAGGCTCTGGTTCAGTCTGGATAACTCTGCCAGACCGACTGCTCCCCTGGGCCCCCTTGCCGATGAAATGTCTGCTTCCCACAGGAAAGCATCTCCCTTGCTCCTGGCTCCCTGCTTGCCCTCCGGCCCCGCCCTCTCTAGATTCCCTGTTGACTCTGGTTCCCTGGGACCGCCTCCCGCTACCTCCTGTGCTCTTCCCACCTGGGCCATCAGTACATTCGCCATCAACTCTTAAGAAGAGATGATCTTTCCGATACCTCTCAGCTTGAACCTCTTGTGAGACTCTTGAAAACGAAATCCCAGTGGTCACAGTGGCTTTTCACTGCCTTGTGGAAAAATATTGACAAAACAGAAACAGTAGCTACGTGTTTACGATCAAAGCAGAGTTCATTAGATTATGTGGCTATTTTCAGCACAGAAGTTCAGGGAGTAAGAGTCTGCCCACTGTCTTTTAGGAAAAACCGCACTTAAGTCAAATGTTTTATTACGAACAGAAATGATTTGTTATAGTGAGGGTAATACAACAGTGTCTTCTTTGTCCATAAATGTACAAATGTATACGGCTTGCTTCTAATAAATTTCATCATGACCTATTTCCATTTTTAATTTCCTCTCACTGATACACAATGATAATATTTCATATTAGAAATAGCTGGCATCTTACTATATGAATATTCTAATGAGTCTGAAAATATTAGCCATTCTTAAAAGCAAGCTACTTTAATGCACCAGTAATATATTCCCTCCCGCTCTAGCTGTAATAATCAATCCACTTTTCAATATTCATACCATGGATCCTTTCCTGCTGGCAGTGTGAACTTCTCTCCTTTCTTGATGTACTTGCTTTGCAATAACTATTTGCATACAAAGGTTGCATATTATATTATCCCAGGCTCAAATTTAAGACTTTCTAGTTAGCATTTACTGTATCAGTGGAATAGTGGCAAGTATATATTCTCACATGTTAAATGTTCAAATGTCTTTTTCTCCCCATCAGGTAGATGACTTGGGCTGACTTCTTTTATTACAGAATTTCTAATCTTGAAGGGCCCATGTTTATGATCTAGTTCAGTGGTTTAACACAGATAAAAATGAAGCTGCTCTCACTTTGACCAGTTAGGATCCTAGGCTCAGAGCTTTGTCCTCCTGGCTCTACTGTTCAGTTGCTAAGCTGAGATTCACGGGGTCATAAAGAGTTGGACATGACTGAGCGACTGAACTGAACTGAACTGTGCTATATCTACAGGAAATGCATTAGGTACAAATTAAGTTGAAATGCAGCTAATCTACATTCACTTTTAATATGGGAAAATTATTTCATGATATTGAAGAAGGCTTTAGTGCCAGGGCATTTATTTGTAATTCTAAAAAAAGTGATCGCTATCATTGGAGAAAATGGAAAAAAATTAATTTGTAATGAGTGGCTGTATTTTCAACTATCAGAATGAAAATTAATGTTTCAAAATATCTGGCATCAGGTTTACCCAAATCACATGATTATAACATTCTTATGTAAAAAAGGGATGGAGAATGATGACTTTTGGTTATATTAAAAAATTCATTCCTCAAAAACTGAGTTATATAATTCTTACAAGCTAAAGTTTTATCAAAGCTGTGGGTTAAGAAGTGATATTTATTTGGCATGATATAGCCAAATTTACAACAATCTATTTAGTAAAAACAATCATTGCTAAAAAATTGAATTATTTTAAAAAACTGTTAAACCACAAGTTTATTTATATAGAAGCAGCTTGAGAACATCTTTTCTATATTAGTAATTAAGAAATAAACAATCCCACATATTCCCTGCTAGCATCTAGGTTGACAGAAAGATCCATGGTTTCCCTGGTTTCTCTGATGCCATCTGGCATCTAGTTGGTAAGAGGCCTCACCAGTAGGCCCCTCTGATTCTGGTCCTGGTTGTGCTTTGCTGATGAGCAGATCTAAGGTCCTCACTTTGGTTTCATCAGTAGTAGATGGAGCATCCCAAACTACCCTCTCGATGGGTGCAACTGTGACTTCTCAATTTTCTGCTCTTGATTAGACATTTTTTTTTTTCCTGAGAAGCAATCTGGGGCAGTAACTGTCTCTCCCTGTATTCTTCCTAGAACATCTCAATAATCTAGGGAAATGTGTCTGATCCGAGCTCCCATGGACCTCACTCACGAACGCTCACTAAGATGCCTGCGATGTCCTCTGAGTATGGGCAGATCCCCTGCTGCAGAGATGATGGACATGACTGTGCTGTCTCTGTTCTCTGAGCTCAGTAGCTGAGCTTTTCCAAGGGGTGACTACAGAGTGGCTTTCCCCTGGGCACTGTGGCTGCCTGATGGGTCTGGAGTGACGTTTGTCTCCGATGCTGGCTGTAGGGTGGCTTCACGTCTGAGCAGTGGCCGGCAAGCCTCCTGTGTCACAGTCACACGCCATTGGTGCTAGAATGTCCCACTTTCTATTTACTGACGGACACGGCAGTTTCCTTTCTTTGGCGTGAAAGGGGCATTGCCTACAGGAATGCATTGCAGGACTGTGGACTGGTTCTGAGGTGCTGAAGGCATTAATCTGAACTGATGAACTCTCTCTTCCGGCCCTCATTCCATAGCAGTCTTACTCTTCCAAATAAGCCCAGAGATACAGACAGCCTAACTCAGTCCCTGTCTCCCTGTCAAGGGAGGAAGAAGCCATCTGGGCAGATTGTCTTTCCTTCTAAACAGCTTACGAGAGACGTGTAGACTTTCAGCTGGGGCCAGGGATGAGCATCCTCTAGATCCAGGCGTGAAGTCAGGCATCTGGACACACATCTGTCTCTGATGGACCCCCTGGTGGACTTCTTCCTGGCACCCTCCTGGGCATTTTGCCCGAAACAGTGATGATCTCTTCTTGATTCAGGATTTAAATGTGCTCCAACGTTCCAAATAAATGTTACTTTGTTTACTACCGCTGCTGTTTTGGTAGATCTTTTTCTCTCTATGCTGCTCTAATATTTTAATTTAAAAAGGGACAGATTTTTAAAAGTTTTGCACAAATGCAAAATGCTGTTTTAAGCAGTAATTAGTATGGCTCTTATAATGTGCAATGCAAGAATGGTGATGTGTTTATTTAGGACTAGTTGAAGAAAGTAGGGAAAACCACTAGACCATTCAGGTATGACCTAAATCAAATCCCTTATGATTATACAGTGGAAGTAGGAAATAGATTTAAGGGACTAGATCTGACAGATAAGAGTGCTTGATGAACTATGGATGGAGGTTCGTGACATTGTACAGGAGACAGGGATCAAGACCATCCCCATGGAAAAGAAATGCAAAAAAGCAAAATGGCTGTCTGGGGAGGCCTTACAAATAGTTGCAAAAAGAAGAGAAGCGAAAAGCAAAGGAGAAAAGGAAAGATATAAGCATCTGAATGCAGAGTTCCAAAGAAGAGCAAGAAGAGATAAGAAAGCCTTCTTCAGTGATCAATGCAAAAAAATAGAGGAAAACAACAGAATGGGAAAGACTAGAGATCTCTTCAAGAAGATTAGAGATACCAAGGGAACATTTCATGCAAAGATGGGCTCGATAAAGGACAGAAATGGTCTAGACCTAACAGAAGCAGAAGATATTAAGAAGAGGTGGCAAGAATACATAGAAGAACTGTACAAAAGATCTTCACGACCCAGATAATCACAATGGTGTGATCACTCACCTAGAGCCACACATTCTGGAATGTGAAGTCAAGTGGGCCTTAGAAAGCATCACTATGAACAAAGCTAGTGGAGGTGATGGAATTCCAGTGGAGCTATCTCAAATCCTAAAAGATGATGCTGTGAAAGTGCTGCCCTCAATACGCCAGCAAATTTGGAAAACTCAGCAGTGGCCACAGGACTGGAAAAGGTCCGTTTTCATTTCAATCCCAAAGAAAGGCAATGCCAAAGAATGCTCAAACTACCACACAATTACATTCATCTCACACACTAGTAAAGAAATGCTCAAAATTCTCCAAGTCAGGCTTCAGCAATACGTGAACCGTGAACTTCCAGATGTTCAAGCTGGTTTTAGAAAAGGCAGAGGAACCAGAGATCAAATTGCCAACATCTGCTGGATCATTGAAAAAGCAAGAGAGTTCCAGAAAAACATCTATTTCTGCTTTACTGACTATGCCAAAGCCTTTGACTCTGTGGATCACAATAAACTGGAAAATTCTGAAAGAGATGGGAATACCAGACCACCTGACCTGCCTCTTGAGAAACCTATATGCAGGTCAGGAAGCAACAGTTAGAACTGGACATGGAACAACAGACTGGTTCCAAATAGGAAAAGGAATACATCAAGGCTGTATATTGTCACCCTGCTTATTTAACTTCTATGCAGAGTACATCATGAGAAACGCTGGGCTGGAAGAAGCACAAGCTGGAATCAAGATTGCCGGGAGAAATATCAATAACCTCAGATATGCAGATGACACCACCCTTATGGCAGAAAGTGAAGAACCTAAAAGCCTCTTGATGAAAGTGAAAGAGGAGAGTGAAAAAGTTGGCTTAAAGCTCAACATTCAGAAAACGAAGATCATGGCATCCAGTCCCATCACTTCATGGGAAATAGATGGGGAAACAGTGGAAACAGTGTCAGACTTCATGTTTTTGGGCTCCAAAATCACTGCAGATAGTCACTGCAGCCATGAAATTAAAAGATGCTTACTCCTTGGATGGAAAGTTATGACCAACCTAGATAGCATATTAAAAAGCAGAGACATTACTTTGCCAACAAAAGTCCACCTAGTCAAGGCTACGGTTTTTCCAGTGGTCATGTATGGATGTAAGAGTTGGACTGTGAAGAAAGCTGAGTGCCAAAGAATTGATGCTTTTGAACTGTGGTGTTGGAGAAGACTCTTGAGAGTCCCATGGACTTCAAGGAGATCCAATCAGCCCTGGGATTTCTTTGGAAGGAATGATGCTAAAGCTGAAACTCCAGTACTTTGGGCACCTCAAGTGAAGAGTTGACTCACTGCAAAAGACTCTGATGCTGGGAGGGATTGGGGCAGGAGGAAAAGGGGACAACAGAGGATGAGATGGCTGGATGGCATCACTGACTCGATGGACATGAGTTTGAGTGAACTCCGGAAGTTGGTGATGGACAGGGAGGCCTGGCGTGCTGCAATTCATGGTGTCGCAAAGAGTGGGATATGGCTGAGCAACTGAACTGAACTGAAGGTAGCTTATGGGGCTTCCCTGAAAGCTCATTTGGTAAAGAATCTGCATGTAAATGATTTTATACAACATGGAAAAATATGTAAAATCGAAGTAAAAAGCTATCTTTACTTTAAAAGGCTCATATATTAATCATATTGAACCTTATTAGAAGATACCCACCAGGATTGGTGATATAAGCTCATGACCCTCAAATGCAGAGTTGTTATGCACCACTAAATTAATATACTGGTCCATTCTGCAGGCAGAGACATTAAATTTTTAACAGTGCAATTGACTGCATGTAGTTCTGCCTTCAAACATGACGCCTGTGAAAAATTGCAAAAGCCATGCTCTAGGTATATGATATATGTTACTGGTTTCTAAAATACTAAGATAAAAGATCTACTTTCTGTTTTGATTTAGCCAAAACCCAGTGTGCCAAAGGATTTACACAGTCTCAGAAATAGTTAGGAGATCAGTGTCGGAAATACAACAGTACTATACTGTCTTCTAAGTTTTTCCCATATGGCTAATTCGTGACATTTGGAGTTAAACAGATAATAAAATTACAGTGGGAGAACAACCTGTCCCTTAAAGCCCCCTTTTAAAGAAGAGTATAGTAAATTTCTGTTGGGTTGAGTTGATTGTCTTTTTAGGATGCCTAAAATATCTCTGTACACCTGTGATTTTTTTAAACAATATATGACAAAGGCCAGTTATGTCGTCTACATAGACGTTCACATGCTTTATGATGCGAAAGACTAATTCTTAGGGATAGAGTGGGAGCTGTATGTAGAGTCTGAAAAAAATTCTTAAAATTGCACTTGTGTTAAGTATAAAATTTACTGTGGAAATCATACATTAAGAGTGATCTTTTTATGTTTATTAAAATGAGTCATGAGTTTTACAAAGGTAAGAACCACTGGACTAAGCAGGCATTCAATAAGAATGCTTGAAAGGGGGTCACCCTGATCCATTATTCGTTGTGGTAATGGCCTTGCTGTGCTCCATAGTACGAGACTGACATCACAGCACACGCTAGCAGGGCTGCTGGCTGGCATGCAGGGTGCAGCAGTATGTGCAAATGTAAAGCCTTGGTGCCATGAACAAAAATCTTTATGAAAATGAGGTGAGGAATGCTATTTTATAATTATGCGTAGAGCTGTTCTCAGTTTGTAGAAGTTTGTCTGCCAATTTGACAAACTCCAGTAAAAACCAGGAATCCCTAATTGTTTACATCATATAAAAGTACTTATCTTAAAAATATGAATACTAAAGTTCGCTCAGTACTCAGAATCATGGAAGCCCAGGAGAGACCAGGTTTGTTTTGCTCTCCATTGTACTGCATGGTTAGCAGAGTACTGGGTCTAAGGTGGACTTATTATAAATATTTATTGAATGAATAAATGAATATTTATTGAATGAATAAATGAGTGTCTGAATAAAACAACCAACATAAAGACTGAGAATGACTTTGGTACCGATCCAGAATGACTGCTGACCAGGAATTGGGTGTCTGTTCTACAAACATCCACTCAGGTCCCAGGGTCTAGGTATCAGGTTAATGCATCCAGAAAGCCAAGACATAGACCAACCCACACTCCTTTGGTATCGATCCATCCTGAGGATCTTTTACTGACTTCTTTTCCTAGAACTCAGCATTTCCTTACATGGTTTTGACGATGGAAGCATGCCAACCCCAGGTGTTCTAGAACTTATTTAATATTGCTTCTTGGCCACCTGAAAGGTGAGTCCAGAAGCACCAGAGAGGAACATGGCCAGAACCCAGTTCCTGTTATTTCCCTTTCCATCCTTTGAGTTCATGTTATAAAATACCACACATCCACGGACAAAGCTTTGAGAAATGTGTTTCTGATAAACTAAGTGTTGTTAAGCTTTTCATTTTAGCACAATGTTTATGTAGAAGTCGTGGCTCTTCCTAGCTGGTATCAAGGTATTTCCCTCACCAGATGTAAAAAGCACTTTCTCTATGGCTCAGTGGTTTTACTACTGGAGGAAACATCCCATTAAATTTGCCCATCAGGCAGTAAAGAGTAGAGAGATTCATTATGTGAAGAGAGGCAAGGTAAAGGTTTACTATATAATCAATCAGTGGTAATATATGCTTGTTTCTCCTATCAGAGAAACTGCTCCTCACATGGCTTAAGGGAACAAGGGAATTTCTTTAACAGTAATCCTGAAAGTATGCATATTCTGATATAATATTAATCATAACATTTATCATGCAATATGATTATAGATCTGTAAGTTTAAATTCACCTTAAACTCTCATAAGTCCGAATAGCGAGTATGAATAGTAAGTTTTCACAATAGGTTTATCATGGTTTTATACAGCTCCATGGAGTCATTAATGGAGGGTTTGGGTTAATATCCTGCATTATTTGAACTCTGATTCTAGATTTGAAGAAGACATCTGCAACATGCTTGATGATGGGAAGTTCTTAGATCAATGAAGATGAGAACACTGGACTGGAAATCAAGTCTCAGGTAGCTGAGACAGCCCTCATTCTGCCTGGGATCTCAGTTTCAGTCTCAGCAGGTGAGGTCCTAAGTCTCTGTGTCCTGAGACATCAGGCCTGCTCTTCCACTTCCACAGCCTAGGTTCACCTTATGCAAGGCGGGAAATGATTTTTTTTTTTTAAAGTTTTCCTTTACAGTATAGCTTGAATTTCCATTCGCTCATAAAATGTATTCCTATAGACTTCCTATGCTTGTACCATTACTGACTATTTTCCAGGTCTCTTCTGTCTCTTGAGTTCTATCTTCTCAGATGGTAAAGCATCTGCCTGCAATGCACAAGACCCAGGTTCGACACCTGGTTTGGGAAGATCCCCTGGAGAAGGGAATGGCAACCCACTCCAGTACTCTTGCCTGGAAAATTCCATGAACAGGGGAGCCTGGTGGGCTACAGTCCATGGGGTCACAAAGAGTCAGACATGACTGAGCAACTAACACACACACAAAGGAATAATAGATTCTAAGCAGAAGGACCTTTTAAGTTTCAGAATGATAAAATGGTGAGAAATTGTGTATACAAATAGACAAAGGAGAGACCACATGTAAAACAGAATCTCTGACCTACAACCTGCAAAATCTTGCCCAAGAAACCAACCTCATATCTATAGTAACCAGCCCAGCAAGTCAGACTGCTATATCTATTAATAATCCAGGAACCCAAACAATAATTTCATAACAACTGAACCCAAGTAGCTGAGACTTGATCAATAACCGACAGATTACCTAGTTTTTGTCCCTGTTTTCAACTTTTAGACCAGCCAAAGTAATCCACATATTGGAGGATGGAGGGGAATGAGAAATGCTCACCACATTGAGAAGGTTAACTTGAGACCAAGAAAATGAGGTAGGAAGCTCCATATAATTGATGGATCAGTTTACTACAGGGTGACTTAGAGGCTAAGATTGGGCAGACAACATTCAGAAACATTCGAAGCTGCGCTCATTGGGACAATTTCATGGTTAGGGTCTAGGGGTGTGTGCTTGGAAACAGGAAGCACGTTTCTAGGTCAAGATTTATGAATGGGTCACCAGTCTTGTGGGCACTGGCAATGTATCAGCAAAGGTTTTTGTCACTGGAGACCAACAAAGCATACAGGCCACCTGGACTTAGTGGGTGTTACACAATATCTATTAACTACAAAGCCCTTGACAACAGACATGATTTATCACACAGTCCTAGGTAGCATCCGTGGAAGGACAGGAAGAACTGTCCAGGCCCAAGATGGCATCAGTACATCAAACATGTTCCTCTAACCAATTACATAGGAGGGCCCACTTCTAGCTAGCCTGGCCTGCAGCTTCTCCAGGCCAAGACTCTAATCAGGATGACTTCAAGTCTTCCAGTCCCCACTATAAAGCTTCGCTACTCCTCAGCCTGCCTTTGGGCTGCTCTGCAAGTGACTGTAAATAAGTGGTCTCTCTCGTTCTCATTTGGATGGCACTCATTTATTTCCACAGTGAGACTAAAAACAGACAATGACAAAGCACTCAACTTCTGTGAGGTCCTCTGGTGAGGCAATCTTTCTTTTCTTGGTCAACTATTTTTAATGAATAACCACTATTCAAAAACTTCCACATACTCAAAACCCCCTACACTATACCTTGTATTATCTACTCTGAACATATGATTCTATCACAACTTCTTAGGGAAACAAGTCCAAGAAGAACTGCCTCAGTATCTTCTCAGCATTCACTTCCAACAGTCAATTTCTCCTTTTCACTGGTTACCATAGAGAAGGAGACATCTCTTCTGTCTGATGCTCTGGATCCCACTGTCTCCAACCGGCTCACAGCTTTGACCTACCGATTACTGAGCACACTCTCATTTCTTCATACTCTTCCCATCTCTTCCCTTCCTACTCTGACCACCAAGATGTGTTCAAGGCTCCGCCACCTGAAACTCTGTCACTCCCTCCCTGGCTCCAAGCCCCTTGCAGCTCTCCAGCTGTCTCTCTTAAGCACGTCAGAGAACAGACACTGGGATTCCTATTCTGCTCTTCAATTTCCATTCATTTCACACCCAGATGCAATGGAGGTTCTACTTGCTACTTCGCTGAAACTGTACGAAGATCGCCAATGACTTTTTCCCCCAAAACAATGTGTATTCTCAGTGCCTAGTATTGTGGCTGACCTGTGGAAGAAACTCGTCTTCCTTGATTTCTTAGCTTTAAAAATAGTTCTGCATTACTGAGCTGTGAACTGGCTTTAGCTGTAGCTGAATTAACTTACACAGTCCTTGTAGCAAACATATGAAGTAGGTGGTGTTATTGTTCTGGAAATTAGGGCTCACACAGAGATTAAATCTCCCTCACACCTGATCCATCCCAAGATCCATCCTTGCCTTTTCCCTCTGAAATAACAACAGGAGTAGACAGAAAAAAATACCCTGAAAGACCCAGATTTCTGCTCATTTCCTGGCACATGAATAAGAGCTCAAAATATGTTGAGTATTATTCTTCTTCTATCACCCAAAGCCATGGTATAACATGGAGTATACTAATACATTTTGACTAATTGAATGTGCCCAGAGAGGTCAGAATAGTGATGCTTAAATAATTATTTCTGCTGGGAGCTATGGCCTGCTGGGGCTTTAAAGGTAAGGAGGGCATTTTTCTTGGACTAGGAGGCTGCCAGAAGCCTTTACCTGGTCACATTGGTCTTAGAAAAGAATAGGAAAAAAACTCATTTTTCCTTTCTCTGCAATATGTACCTACTCATTTCTAAAACAGCAAATTTATGAATGGTGTTATTTGGTAATCACAGTCATCTTTTTGAGAAAAGGATTTATCTTTATCTCATTATGGCAAATATTAGAGTGTAGGTGTGAAATGAAGGGGAGAGAGCAGTTAAGTCTTTTTTTTCCTATTGTTTACATGTATAAATATTAAAATTCATAAGACGTAACTTTGAAAATCTGCTACTATAGGAAAATAAAGTGTAATTAGAGTTGAATAAAACAAAAGGGGAAATGAGAGCATCGACTTTCTGATTTACTATCTTGCCTTCCCTCCCACTGGAATCAATTTACAGTGGATAGGAAAGATCCAGACAGCAGGAGGAACAAGGGGTTGTTAACACAAATTATAAGGAAAGGAACTCCCTTCAAATTTCAGGAACTGAGCCAAGGGAGAAAATTAGAGTGGGAAACTATTCACACTGCACCGTAACAGTACTCACATCACTGTCTGAGCTCCTCAAAAATCCCTAATCAAATAAAAGCATTAGCATTTATTGTCTTTCTGCCTAAATATTGTTAAATGCTTAGGAAAAGTCCCCAGAAGACAGTTACCAGTTTGCCAAGAGGTCCCAGGAAGAACTGCTTGCCAACTGTGAGATGTATTTCCTTAGTGTAAGAGTGAGGGAATATGATAGGATCCATGCTGTTACAGACACTGTGTTACTTTAATGATGCTGCCCTCATGGAAAGAAAATTATACCAAGAAAAAGAGGCAGGAAGAAGCAAACAGTTCACTAGCTGCTGACATTAAACAAAGGATGAGTTTCTGGCTCGAAATATAATACAGGCAAAAATCTGGGAAGAAATGTATAAATTATTTAGATAAGAGGAGTTTAACTCAAATGTGGAAGGGACAGGGAGGAAAAATCATCAGAAAAACTGCTCAAAGCAGGAAACCTGGGTGGCTGTGATATCTTTTTGGAGCCAATGGAGGCCATGAGGGTATTCTGGAATTGTTATGAAGCTAGCTGGCAGCACTCCCAATGGCTGAGGTGCTGTATACTAACAGAGAGCAGACAGACAAACAGAACCCCTCCCGACAACAGGATTCTACATTTTATCATTGTTGCTTTTGAATTGCTCAGTTGTGTCCAACTCTCTGTGACCCTCAACTGTAGCACGCTAGACTCCTCTGTTTTCCCCTATCTCCTGGGGTTTGCTCAAATTCATGTCCATTGAGTCAGTGATGCTTCTAACCATCTCATCCTCTACCATTAATAGTATAAATATTACTATCTTATCATCATAACTGAGGATGGACTCATCATTGGAAAAAAAGTTGAAAGGTTTCCTTTATTCAAGCGAATAATTTAAAAGATGGGGAAATAGAAAAGCAAAAGATCTGAAAGATCGTAAAACCAAAAAGTACTTAAATTCAGTAACAAAAAGGGACTTCAAAGCTACATTTGAGCAAAGGGGAAAAACCAGTTGATCTCTACTTGGAGAGGACGGTAGCATCAGTGACTCAGCTCTCCTTGGGAAGAGGGTCTTGTGAGTCACACAGGACACTGAGCTCAGGGCACGTGGACAGGGTCCTGTCTGCTGCACTCAGATCACTGAAAGGGATGGTTTAGTCATGCTTCAGTAATGGGTTACTTTTCAGACATTACCCTTTCAAATATCGTTAAGATTCACAAGGTGAAGTGTGGGCTAAACTAGGATTATACAGACAGATGAGTTGAGAGATGGTGAGTACCTTCCCCAAAGATGACTGACTAGAGGCTCTCTAGAAAGGCATTGAATAATGCAAGGTTCTGTCCTTGGAACTATCTCCATTCATGTCTGTATCATCATCTTGGAATAAAACCCATAAGATTAATCAGTGGGTGACAAAATACTGAGAGAGATAAACTAAAGAAGCGAGATTCACAGTGATCCTGAAAGTTAAAGTTAGGAGTCAAAAGCAATGGGGAGAACTATATACTTTAAAAGGGTGAATTTCATGGTATGCAATTATTTTTTTTTCTTTTTTACAAAAGCTATTATGTAAACAAATGAACAAACAAAACCAATTACAGATGTTTAACTGGAAAATAATGCTTCATATTTGAGTTAAAAAAATAAAATCGTGGATAGGAAAAGCTTAACTGGTGATAGTCTACAGGTTTGAGTAGACATTGAGCTCACTTGATAGCCAACAGCATGGTCCATTGGAGTCTTTGCTTCCCGAGAACCACACTTATCCCTGAATCATCAGCACTTCATGTCATGTGTGTACAGGATAAAAGTGTAATAAATATTTGTTACATATGTTGCTTAAAAACAACCACAATAGCTAAAAACTAATGCAACTTTTAAGTTACAAAAGCTTAAATGCAGGAGTTTCTTTCTGTGCATGTGATCGGTTATTTACCCCCATGGCTCCCTGATAGAGAAACCACCTCTGAGAGTAAGTTCTCGTGCACAGGAGGAGGTCACCACTCTCTCAGTCAATTACAAGAGGCACTAAGGCAATAAAACAGAAGATAAACGAAGTTTATCTACTTAGATGGGGCGCTTGCCACAAGCCAATGGAAGAAAACAGCCTTTTGAGGTCTTTATTTGTGGACAAACTTCAGAAGGAACTGGCTGTTTGTCTTCCACTGTTATGGGGTGTTTCTGGGCCAAGTCTCCCCAGATGAGGCATTTTTCCTGGGGCCTCAGGAATTAACATTGGTAAGAAACTGTATTTCTATTATTGGTCATATAAGAGACCCAGAAGTTAGCAATTACCATCTCTAGCCTTGAATTTCCCTAGGTTGTAGGTTTTTCTGGAAGGGCATTAAACATAATCACAAAATAATGTAAACCCACAGCTAAGCAAACAGCCCTACATCACTTTCCAAGCCATCATTCTCTTATTTTTCCATTTTTTAAGACCTGCAGCCAGAAGAACTTTAATGGGAGAGAGAGAGGTGAGTTCTATGTGAGATGAACCAAGCCTCTATCATCTTGGTATCACTCTCAGAAATATTCTAGCTGAACAAGTGGGTTGATAGTATGTGGCCATATGCACTTTTTAGATTATCTTGACAAGTCCAGATAGTCAGTCCAACCAAGTCAGCTCAGAAAAAGGAGTCTTATGAGTCAAAACAGAGGATTCCAATCAGGTTGGGTTTCATAGACCACAGTCTGTATTGGCCTGAGACGCATGGAAGACAGTCTTAATTATGTAGTCCTGAAGATACAAAATATTTATTCCAAGTATGGTTTGAGATTTAAAAACAAAGCAAAGGAAGTTAATACCAATTTGTAGTAGGTGGGACTGAAGAAAGCTATAAGGGCTGAATCTTGAATAACTGTAAATGAATTCATATAAGAAAGTGAATGCATCCTTAAATTCTTTAAAATGATTTGTTTATACAAAGAATTCAAACGACCCATTGTTTATCCTGCTGTGCAAATCTTTTCTTTTTAACTATATAATAAAAAAGATTTGATGAGTAACCACATGTTCCAAATTAGTGATATTGACTTCAAAGAATCATTAAGCATACCACTTTCAAATGTAATAATAAGTACTCAGTTCAGTTCAGTCGCTCAGTCATGTCCAACTCTTTGTGACCCCATGAATCACAGCAAGCCAGGCCTCCCTGTCCATCACCAACTCCTAGAGTTCACTCAGACTCACGGCCATCGAGTCAGTGATGCCATCCAGCCATCTCATCCTCTGTCATCCCCTTCTCCTCCTGCCCCCAATCCCTCCCAGCAGCAGTCTTTTCCAGTGAGTCAACTCTTTGCATGAGGTGGCCAAAGTACTGGAGTTTCAGCTTTAGCATCATTCCTTCCAAAGAAATCCCAGGGTTGATCTCCTTCAGAATGGACTGGTTGGATCTCCTTGCAGTCCAAGGGACTCTCAAGAGTCTTCTCCAACACCACAGTTCAAAAGCATCAATTCTTCAGTGCTCAGCTTTCTTCACAGTCCAACTCTCACATCCATACATGACCACAGGAAAAACCATGGCCTTGACTAGATGGACCGTAGTTGGCAAAGTAATGTCTCTGCTTTTGAATATACCATCTAGGTTGGTCATAACTTTTCTTCCAAGGAGTAAGCGTCTTTTAATTTCATGGCTGCAATCATCATCTGCAGTGATTTTGGAGCCCCCAAAAATAAAGTCTGACACTGTTTCCACTGTTTCCCCATCTATTTCCCATGAAGTGATGGGACCAGGTGCCATGATCTTCATTTCCTGAATGCTGAGCTTTAAGCCAACTTTTTCACTCTCCTCTTTCACTTTCATCAAGAGGCTTTTAGTTTCTCTTCACTTTCTGCCATAAAGGTGGTGTCATCTGCATATCTGAGGTTAGTATTAGAAGTTACAAAATCCTTTATCCTGGCCAGTCTTCAAGACTTATTTGAGATGAAAATACAGATTTTTAATTATTATGCATGATACATTCTTCATATATCTGCCTTTGAATTTGAGAATTGGTTTGAAAGTTTAGGGCAAGAAACTGTGGTCTATGCAAGTCTCTCTATATATCTGAGTATACCATATTTAATATCCACAATATGTTCCCTGCCTCTGGCTGCTCTCTTTCCCTAAAACCTACTACTCATCTTAAAGCAATTAAAATGTACAATGCACCACTCACTCTGCTTTCTTTGAAAAACGTGTATCTTGGGAGAAAAGATGGGCCCTTAACAGCTCTGTAAGCCTGTCCCCATTTCAGTAGTATTCCACGACATACACTCAAATGTCACCACTAATATTTATGCTTCTGCAAAGTGACATTTTCTTTCAAGAGACAGGATTGATGGGCCTAGAAAGAACCGGATCAAGCAAGAGTTGAATTCTAGACTATTAAGCAATAGAAAACCACTGTATAAATTTTTACAAGGAATGACTGGATGAAAGCAGTATTTTAGGAATAGTTGGCAAATATAGGAAGAGCAAATATAGGAATTGGAATAGGATACTTTTGCATTTAACTTACTATATGCTGTTGCTCTGTGAGGCAACTACTAATCCTTTGTAAGCAAAAACCAGGCTTTAGATTATTACTCCCACAGCACTGAACTATTTACCTTGATTGATATAGTCAACTGCCCATGTGAGAAAATGATGCCTTGAGAATGTCCAGCTAGTGTTAATGATGGTTAGTCTGGGATCTCATGATTAGCAAAGCAATGATTTCAGTTCTTGTGGCCAAGGCAGCTTCATTCACACATTTCTCCAACAAATATGCTCAAGTACCTACAGCTGTTATGGAGGAGGAACTGGCAGCCCACTCCAGTACTCCTACTGGGAAAATCCCATGTGGTTGCAAAGAGTCAGACATGCCAGAGCATGCACGCATACATACATCTAAGCTAGTAAGTGAACACTGGCCATTTTTTTTAAAGGTGTAAAAACAGTAAAGACGTTCCTATAACTTGATCACTTTTTGAGCAGAAGAATTAGGGGATGAAGATGTGAGGGCTAAACCTATTGTATCTGTTCCTTGGGCTAAGACTTTTGATGTACGAGTTGTATACAAACTAGAGGGTTATTTATTTATTTTTTCCTCCCAAATATTTCACTGGAAGATTCTATAGGCTGATCTAGATTAACTTACTGCCTATAGCAGAGACTTTCTTGGGTACAAAATGTGGTTCAGAGGTGCAGGACTCTTCATCCAGAGCAGAGTCTGCCCCTTGACTCAGGTGTGGCCCTGTGACTTTCAGCCAATGATTGTGAAGAGAGAGGACGGTGCACCAAGTCAGAACTCGGGTCCTGGGAGGCTCGGCATGTTTGCTATCTTGAGTGTCTGGCGCTGCGCTGAGAAGAAGGTGCCACACTAAGTCCAGAGAGAGATGTCAGGAGAATGGCCAGCCAGATGCTGCACCAATCTATTTTAAGAGGCAGAGCAGTGACGCACCAGGTGCTAGGAAACAAGTCGTTGTAGATTAGCCAAATCCTACCTGAGCTGTAGCTGCGTGAGCAGGGCAAGTGGCTACAGTTTTAAGTCACTGAGTTTTGAGTATGCAATACAGCATCTTTGGGCCAGTAGCTTATGGCTGCAGTGGCCAAAATCGGATTATTAGAATCGAAGTTTGCAGGCTCTTTATTCTAATGTGGGTTTTATCTGTCATTCTTTTCCCCCCGTTACACTAGTTATGCCACTAACTTATAGAACTTAAACTGTGCACTTTTGATGCCTTTTCTTACCAACTGTAGTTCTCGGTTTAACTGCCCTGGCTTCCCTTTGCCTTTCATACTTTTTGTTAGTATGTATATATTTTCCTATATTTTGGAGTCCCTTTTTTCCATCTGTGGGTCATTTTTTTCTTCTTTTCTTAGACACCTAAACTCATTCAAATAAAGATCTCCTTAACGTTTCTTTCCTCCTTAAGATCTTTGTTGACTTTGGGGAGGGGCAAAGGAACCATTAATGATAATCTGTTATGCTCATTCTTACTTTTGTTGAATGGCACCCAAACCAGATTATGAGAGTTCAGAAAATACCTCTAGAACTTGATGTGTGGTGTTTTTTTTTTTCCTTGTAGTAGAAGCTTATATGTCAGAATGTGTGAATGAAAATGCAAAATTAGAAACAGATCCCATGAAGTGTTTGGACACTCTGACAGCTGTAATTTTTCAACATAAATTACTGCACTTAGCTGCAAAGCCTCTGTCATAGGGAGACAGGACACTTCCAAAATTGCCTGCTGCCCTCTTTAGTAATAATCGGAGTTTTCACTATCTAGATATCCCATGATAAAAGACGCCTCGATGCACACAGGGAAGAATGCAGGCTTTATGTAGATCCCTCAGAGTATGCACATGCTACTCTCTTCATCTTCCCTCCTTGTCTAGACGTGGCACAAGATTATTCAGGCAAGAAGATGTGGGCAGGAGAGGAAGCTTAGCAGTAAACAGGTGAGCCTGTCCACTCTCTCGCTTTCTTTTTAATCAAAGAAAAGACCTAACAAAATTCACTGTAAGCCTCTTACTGGTGCCTTCTGACAGCATTAGGTAGGGGAAACTCTTTTTTTCTAGCATTACACCAACAAATTCATTTTAAAATGCACAACACTTAACATGTGTTCCTTAAGGCATTATCATTTCTGAAACAGGATGGCTAAGTGTCTTTACTTAAGAGATTTTTAAGGACTAATTTTTCTCATTCTTTTAAAAAAGTATCAATCTGCCTTTTAGAGATATGTGAGATATACCATCACACAAACGCAAAGTTTCATATGCATGCATGCTCAGTCGCTAAGTCATTTGTCTGACTCTCTGCAACCTCATGGACTCTACTGCCAAGCTCCTCTGTCCATGGAATTTCCTAGGCAAGAATAGTGGAGTGGGTTGCTGTTTCTTTCTCCAGAGGATCTTCCCCACTCAGAGATCAAACTCACATCTCCTGCATTCAGTTCAGTTCAGTCGCTCAGTCGTGTCCGACTCTTTCTGACTCCATGAATCGCAGCACGCCAGGCCTCCCTGTCCATCACCATCTCCCGGAGTTCACTCAGACTCACGGCCATCGAGTCCGTGATGCCATCCAGCCATCTCATCCTCGGTTGACCCCTTCTCCTCCTGCCCCCAATCCCTCCCAGCATCACAGTCTTTTCCAATGAGTCAACTCTTCACATCAGGTGGCCAAAGTACTGCAGTTTCAGCTTTAGCATCATTCCTTCCAAAGAAATCCCAGGGCTGATCTCCTTCAGAATGGACTGGTTGGATCTTCTGGCAGTCCAAGGGACTCTCAAGAGTCTTCTCCAACACCACAGTTCAAACGCATCAATTCTTCGGCGCTCAGCCTTCTTCACAGTCCAATTCTCACATCCATACATGACCACAGGGAAAACCACAGCCTTGACTAGATGGACCTTAGTCGGCAAAGTAATGTCTCTGCTTTTGAATATACTGTCTAGTTTGGTCATAACTTTTCTTCCAAGGAGTAAGCGTCTTTTAATTTCATGGCTGCAGTCACCATCTGCAGTGATTTTGGAGCCCCCCCAAAATGAAGTCTGACACTGTTTCCACTGTTTCTCCTGCATTAGCAGGCGTATTCTTTACCGCTGAGCCACCAGGGGAGTCATATGTTTTGTGCGTATTAATAAGAGTCTAGTTTGGGGGATGTATTAATAGCTGAATTCTGGTGATCTTTCAAATAAAGCAGGATGGGCTCACATCTTGTCTTAGATCCATGTAAGTCAGAAGCCCAGTGTCTCTCCCTGCACCAAGCTGCCTCTGAAGAAGTAAGTACCTGCCCACATGGCCCACTTCTAGGAAGCCAGTTTGAAGACTGCTATCTATGATGCCAAATTTCTCAGCTCCTTTCTTCCAGGACTGCAAGAATAGAAACTGCTGGTTTAGTGATTACAAAACAGGATCATGAAGAATAAATAATTTCCATATTTACCATACTTTCTGCCACAACCCAAATAGGCTTGTAGAGACAAGACCAAAGATATTTACAGTCAATTTATTTCAGATATGGGCAGCGTCATGAGCTGCCAATAGATGTCCTGCAGTCCCCAGCTTCAGCAGCAGGTCAGCAGTAGTGGCGTCTGTGACCAGGAAGGGTACCTTCCCAGAGATGCCCACCTCCTAACACCAGGAACCTAGGAATGCATATTACCAGGTGAATGTGGTTTTAAGGCTGCAGCTGGAATTAGATTTTCTAACTGGGTCACTTTAAAATACGGATTATCCAGGGTGAGCCCAGTATAATCAAAAGGCCCCATAAACATGAGAAAGCGAGACAAAGTCAGAGATGACAGTGATGAAATACGAGTAAGACTTGGTCCAACACTGCTGCTGGCTTGAAAATGGAGGATGAGAGCCAAAAGCCGAGGGAATGTGGGAGCTTCTAGAAGCTGGAAAGAGCAAAGAAAGAGATTCTTCCGTGGAGCCTTTAGAGAGAGACACTGGTTAGCCAAAACCTTTATTCTGGCCTGGTAAGACCTACCTCATACTTCTGAACTACAGTGATAAACCTGTGTTGTTTTAAACTGCTGCACTCGTGGCAATTTTGTCACAGCAGCCAAAGGAAACAAATATTTTATCTGATTAATGAGACAGGTTCAGGTGGCGGTGGTGGTTTAGTCGCTCATTTGTGTCCGACTCTTGCAACCCCATGGACTGTAGCCCACCAGGCTCCTCTCTCCAGGAATTTTGCAGGCAAGAGTACTGGAGTGGGTTGCCATTCCCTTCTCTAGCAGATCTTCCCGACCCAGGGATCGAACCCAGGTCTCCTGCATTGCAGGCAGATTCTTTACCAACTGAGCCACCAGTGAGACTGGTTACTACCTAAATTATGACTAAAAGCTATCTAGACTACACATAACTGAGAGACAACAGGAATTTAAAATGTAAGATAGTAATCTTATTTCAATGCAAGTAGCTTTATAAAAGAAAAGAAAAAAGATAGAAAACTGGACTTCATCAAAATTTAAAACTTTTGTGCATCAAAGGGTAGTATCAGGAACATGAAAAGACCACTCAGAGAAAAATAAAATATTTCCAAATCACGTATCACATAAGGGCAGTATCAAGAGTACAGAAAGAACTCTTAGAACTCAACAATAAAAAGATAACACCGTTTTCAAAAGCACAAAGAATATGAATAGGCAGTTCTCCAAAAAAGATATACAACTGGTTTAAAGCATATGAAAAGATGTTCCTCATAATTAATCATTAAGGAAATTCAAATCAAAACCACCAGATACCATCTGAGACACAGAGATCAGATTTGGGGGTTGCCAGGGAAGAGAGTGGGTGGCACAAGGATGGAATGGGAGTTTGAGATTAGTATATGCAAACTATTATATATAGAACAGATAAACAACAAGATCCTACTGTATAGCACATGGAACTATATTCAATAGCCTATGATAAATTATAATGGAAAAGTGGATGAAAAAGTATATATGTATATATAGCACATATTTACTGTACAGTAGAAAGTAACAACACTGTAAATCAACTATACTTCCAAAAAAAAAAAAAAAACAAACCACTATGAAGTCAAGAAACACCTGGACTAACAGGCAAATTTGGCCTTGGAGTACAGAATGAAGCATGGCAAAGGCTAACAGAGTTTTGCCAAGAGAACGCACTAATTATAGCAAACACCCTCTTCCAACAACACAAGAGAAGACTCTACACATGGACATCACCAGATGGTCAACATCGAAATCAGACTGATTATATTCTTTGCAGCCAAAGATGAAGAAGCTCTATACAGTCGGCAAAAACAAGACCAGGAGCTGACTGTGTGACTCAGATCATGAACTCTTTATTGCCAAATTCAGACTTAAATTGAAGAAAGTAGGGAAAACCACTAGACCATTCAGGTATGACCTAAGTCAAATCCCTTATGATTATACAGTGGAAGTGAGAAATAGATTTAAGGGACTAGATCTGATAGAGTGCCTGATGAACTATGGATGGAGGTTCATGACATTGTACAGGAGACAGGGAGCAAGGCCATCCCCAAGAAAAAGAAATGCAATAAAGCAAAATGGCTGTCTGAGGAGGCCTTACAAATAGCTGTGAAAAGAAGAGAAGCCAAAAGCAAAGGCGATAAGGAAAGATATACCCATCTGAATGCAGAGTTCCAAAGAATAGCAAGGAAAGATAAGAAAGTGTTCCTCAGTGATCAGTACAAAGAAAGAGGAAAATAACAGAATGGGAAAGACTAGAGATCTCAAGAAAATTAGACATACCAAGGGAACATTTCATGCAAAGATGTCTATAAAGGACAGAAACGGTATGGACCTAACAGAAGCAGAAGATATTAAGAAGAGGTGGCAAGAATACACAGAAGCACTTACAAAAAAGATCTTCACAACCCAGGTAATCATGATGGTGTGATCACTCACCTAGAGCCAGACATCCTGGAATGTTAAGTCAAGTGGGCCTTAGGAAGCATCACTACCAACAAAGCTAGTGGAGGTGATGGAATTCCAGTTGAGCTATTTCAAATCCTAAAAGATGATGCTGTGAAAGTGCTGCACTAAATGAGCCAGCAAATTTGGAAAACTTAGCAGTGGCCACAGGACTGGAAAAGGTCAGTTTTCATTCCAATCTCTAAGAAAGGCAATGCCAAAGAATGCTCAAACTACTGCACAATTGCATTCATCTCACACGCTAGTAAAATAATGCTCAAAATTCTCCAAGCCAGGCTTCAGCAATACGTGAACCGTGAACTTCCAGATGTTCAAGCTGGTTTTAGAAAAGGCAGAGGAACCAGAGATCAAATTGCTAACATCCGCTGGGTCATCAAAAAAGCAAGAGAATTCCAGAAAAAACATCTATTTCTGCTTTACTGACTATGTCTAAGCCTTTGACTTTGTGGGTCACAATAAACTGTGGAAAATTCTGAAAGAGATGGGAATACCAGACCTCTTGACCTGCCTCTTGAGAAATCTGTATGCAGGTCAGGAAGCAACAGTTAGAACTGGACATGGAACAACAGACTGGTTCCAAATCAGGAAAGGAGTACATCAAGACTGTATATTGTCACCCTGCTTATTTAACTTATATGTACAGTACATCATGAGAAACACTGGGCTGTATGAAGCACAAGCTAGAATCAAGATTGCCAGGAGAAATATCAATAACCTCAGATATGCAGATGACACCACACTTATGGCAGAAAGTGAAGAACTAAAGAGCCTCTTGATGAAAGTGAAAGAGGAGAAAGAAAAAGTTGGCTTAAAGCTTAACATTCAGAAAACTAAGATCATGGCATCCGATCCTATCACCTCATGGCAAATAGATGGGGAAGCAGTGGAAACAGTAACAGACTTTATTTTTTGGGGCTCCAAAACCACTGCAGATGGTCACTGCAGCCATGAAATTAAAAGACACTTACTCCTTGGAAGAAAAGTTATGACCAACCTAGATAGCATATTCAAAAGCAGAGACATTACTTTGCCAACAAAGGTCCATCTAGTCAAGGCTATGGTTTTTCCAGTCATCATGTATGGATGTGAGAGTTGGACTATAAAGAAAGTTGGGCACAGAAGAATTGATGCTTCTGAACTGTAGTATTGGAGAAGACACTTGAGAGTCCCTTGGACTGCAAGGAGATCCAACCAGTCCATCCTAAAGGAGATCAGTCCAGAGTGTTCATTGGAAGGACTGATTTTGAAGCTGAAACTCCAATACTTTGGCCACCTGATGCGAAGAGATGACTCATTTGAAAAGACCTTGATGCTGGGAAAGATTGAAGGCAAGAGGAGAAGGGGACGACAGAGGATGAGATGGTTGGATGGCATCACCAACTCAATGGACATGAGTTTGAGTAAACTCCAGGAGTTGGTGATGGATGTGGAGGCCTGGTGTTCTGCAGCCCATGGGGTCGCAAAGAGTTGGACATGACTGACCAACTTAACTGAATTGAACTAGGTATTATTAATAATTCACACTCATTATGATGGCTTTAAAAAAAAAGAACAAGTATTGGTGAGGATACTCCTCCTATATTACTCATACAATTATAAACTGTTAAAACCACTGAGGAAAAGAGTTTGGCAGTTCCTCGAAAAGTTAAACAGAATTACCAGGTGACCTAGCAATTCTCTTGAGAGTTCCTTGGGACTGCAAGGAGATCAAACCAGTCCATCATCCTGAATATTCACTGGAAGGGCTGATGCTGAAGCCAATGCTCCAATACTTTGGCTACCCGATGTGAAGAATTGACTCATTTGAAAAGACCCTGATGCTGGGAAAGACTGAAGGCAAGAGGAGAAGGGACGACAGAGGATGAAACGGTTGGATGGCATCACTGGCTTGATGGATGGCATCACTGGCTTGATGCACATGAACTTGAGCAAGCTCTGGGAGGTGATGATGGACAGGGAAGGCTGGTGTGCTGCAGTCCATGGGGTCACTGGGAAAGACTGAAGGCAGGAGGAGAAGGGGACAATAGAGGAGGAGACGGTTGGATGGCATCACTGACTCGATGAACATGAGTCTGAGCAAGGTCCGGGTGTTGATGATAGACAGGGAAGCCTGGGGTGCTGCTGTCTATGGGGCTGCAAAGAGTTGGACACGGCTGAGCAACTGAACTAGCAATACTCCTAGATATGTTTGAGTTAAAAGGACTCAAAATGTATGCTCACACAAAAACTCATACATGAATGTTTATAACAGCCTTATTCCTGATAGACAGAAAGTGAAAATAACCCAATGCCCTTGAACTAATAAATGGATAAATAAAACGTGTTGTTATAGCCGTCTGATGGAATATTATTTAGCCACAAAACAGAAAGGCATATTGTTACACATTACCAAGTGGTTGGGCCTTTCATGCTAAGTGGAAGAAGCCAGACACAAAGGCTACACATTGTGTGTTCCATATGAGATGTGCAGAACAGGCAAATCCATAGAGACAGGAAGTGGATTACCGGCTGCCAGGGAAAGGGAGAGTGAGGGATTGGGACTGACTGAAGTCTACACAAAGTCTCTTTTTAGGGTGATGAAAATGTTCTGGAAGTAAGTGTTAGTAATGGGTACACTAAAACCCACTGAATTATATCCTGTAAAGTGATACATTTTAGGCTGTATAAATTGTATCTCAGTTAAAAAAAATAGAATCAATCCACCTAACACACCATTAGAGCTTAGTACTGAATATCCAGGTCGTGACCTTGTCACCTTACTAAGTTGAAATGATGTGACTTGCTAGTTGACTAACTCTCGGTATTCCTGCGTACTTTAAGAGCTCCCATTGCAGGCCCTGATCTTATGACAAACCCAACTCCAATCAGAATACAAACACAGACTCAGCATTTTTAAATTCCTTCAACTGAAATCTGATTTTGTGAAGCACTTGCTCATTTTCTCTTCAAGTCAGTTTATGCACTTGCATTTTCTCTTATTCTTACATCTGTTATCTCCTCATTGACAAGAGGCCCCCTCAGTCCTGTGCTATATGCTTTATCAACGTCTGAGTCCCTCAACAGACGCATCCTGAAGTGTCTGCCTGAGTATCTGGTCTACTGGTTTAGAAGTTAAGACACTATTTCTAGTCCTTTAGTGATTTCTTCAGAAATTTTGGCATGCTTGAAAGTGAAAGTGTTAGTCTCTCGGTTGTGTCCAACTCTTTTCCACCCCGTGCACTGTGGCCCACCAGGTTCCTCTGTCCGTGGGATTCTCCAGGCAAGAATACTGGAGTGATAGCCATTCCCTTCTCCAGGGGATCTTCCCGACCCAGGTCTGCACTGCAGGCAGATTCTTTTCCATCTGAGTGACAAACTTATCCGAACACAAAGCCTAATATTCCTCAATACCTTTACCCTCATTCATTCTGGACAAAACAAGACTCTCAGGGTGCTTTAATTCCATTTAACCATCCTAGCTTATATATGTCTATATGTTATGGTTGTTGTATATTTTAATTCTGTGTATTTTACCTTCAATTTTTCAAAACTTTTAAAAACTTCTATTGTAAAATAATTACAGACATACAGGAGGTTGTAAAGAAATGTACAGAGAATTTCCAGGCACAGATAATTTTACTAATAACATCTATATAATACCCAATCTATAATGCTAAAAATATTAGAAGATATTTTTTGGCCATGCCACATAGCATGTAGGATCTTGGTTTCTTGGTTCCTCAAACTTGCTCCTCTTGCATTGGAAGGTAGGGAAGCCCCTGATCTCTCTTAATTTTGTCTGTATTAAAAGTAATATAGTGATGACAGCCTTCTCTGTCAAAAAATTCAAAAGGTCAAACAACACGCATCATGGTAAGCATATAGCACTTAGTAACTGTGCTAGTAAGATCAAGGGTCTGTGGAGAAAAACCTGAGTAATATATCTTTCTATGTTTCTTCTAATCAAAGAGGATTCATGTTTCTAAAGAGACATACAACTTTCTCATCAGGTCATTGTCAAGCTATCTTTTAAAATATAAAGAGCTATTCTCCACCTCTTAACCAAAGGAAAGTCAAATATATGCAGCAGAATACAGAGGAACAGAACTAGCTGAGTACAAAGCCACATGTCTTCTGTCCTTCCTCCCCAAAATGCAAAGATCAGAATGCTAAGCTAGAATACGTGAATGCATGTTCTGATTTTTTAGAGGTAACCAAGGCGTGCAGATAATGAAAAGACCTCATTTTCTTTCCTGCGTATATCAGCATAGTTGTGAGCCTATGTATACAAAAATGTTAGAAACACAAACAGGGTTTTTTAAATTAAAAATATAATAATAATCCTTGATGGTTTCTGTCTTATATTCTCTCTGCTGTTCAGTGATATTTTCTTAATTACTTGAGAAATGTGTGTTTGTTTTTTTTTTTAAAGTTTAAGTATATTATTGACATGAATTCAACGACCAACACCATTTTCCCTCCCTAACACGAGTCGTCTCTTTATCACTCAGGGAGCCTTAAGGGCTGAGAGTTTTCGATTGCTAGCATCAGAAAGCATCTAGCTCTTTGGCAAGCACTTGCATTTATTGTACAGTGCAAGGTACAGTACACGGCAGGTATATGTGTATGTACACCTCATACATGGCAGGTAGTAAAACAATCAAAGACTAGTTTCAGATGCGCTGACTTGGTCTCCCAGCTCCATTCCACATGCCTTGAAGGCCGCATCTGGATCACCTGCGTTCCAGTTAGCAAAGCAGAGCCCCACACCTCACCCACCCCAGACCTACAGAGCCAGAATCCACATTTAACAAAACACACTAAAATGTGAGAAGTGCTGACTTTAGGTCATTCTTTGAAAAATCAACCGCTCCATTTTACATCTCTTTTCCTTCATCATCAGCTTTCCTTCCTTTTTGAAACACCCAGGGTTCAGTATTTTTCCAAAAAGACAAAAACAGAACCGAATTTCTCTCCATGCCGTACCACCTTCAGTGACTGAGCCCTCCTCTGCTGATCAGACTCCCAGTTTGGTTTCTCTGGTTACCACACTCCTGGGATGAATCCTATGCCCTTGCTCCCCTTACTTTTAATTTTCTCATTTCCGTTTTTTTGGTTATCACACTCTTGGAATGAATACTATGCCCCTGTGCCCTTTACTTTTAATTTTCTCATTTCTTTCTTAAAACTCAGAAACTTGACTTTCACTCCTGTGTAGTTCCATACACATACAAAGCATTAAAAAAAATGAAGATAGTTAACTAGAAAAATGCAGATAAAACTAAGATCCATTTTTCTAACATGTACTGTCCCCACTGCCAGCCAAAAACTTGCACTTGCCATCTACCTCTACAAGCTGTTGTGACCACTGACTTTCAGTACCCCCTGCAAGTTCAGGGTGGAGAGTTCAGGAATGAGGCACTCTGTGTTCTGGGTAAAACTACTAATAGCAGAATAGGCCTTCAGAGAGTTGGATGTTTTCAAGAGAAGACATGAGCCCAATTTTCCACCTCCTCATATCTAGAATTGAGCACCAAAGAATTGATGCTTTTGAATTGTGGTGTTGGCGCAGACTCTTGAGAGTCCCTGGGATTGCAAGGAGATCCAACCAGTCCATCCTAAAGGAAATCAGTCCTGAATATTCATTGGAAGGACTGATGCTGAAGCCGAAACTCCAGTACTTTGGCCACCTGATGCAAAGAACTGACTCATTTGAAAAGACCCTAATGCTGGGAGTGATTAAAGGTGGGAGGAGAAGGGGATGACAGAGGATGAGATGGTCGGATGGCATCACTGACTCAATGGACATGAGTTTGAGCAATCTCTGGGAGCTGGTGATGGACAGGGAAGCCTGGCGTGCTGCAGTCCATGGGGTCGCAAAGAGTTGGACACGACTGAGCGACTGAACTGAACTAAGCATATCTAGAAAACTGCTAAAATCCTTCATGTTGATGACTGCTCTTGTGAGCAGCAGAACCTTCTACAAAAACACGTGCTTGGCTGCATGTACCCTCCACTTCATCAAAATCACATATATATACAGACCTGCCCCTGCCTCTTTGAAGCAGTCACTCAGCAACATCTGAGGTACTGTCTCCTGGGCTGCAGTCCTCATTTTGCCCCAAGTAAAATTTAACTCAACTCTCACGTTATGCTTTTCTTTTTTTTCAGTCAGCACTATACTTATTGGAAATGAATTCTCTTAGCAGCATTTGATGCCTGATTATTTTCGTGTGCCCACTCCTATCCTGTATCCACTCAAGATCATTCACAGATCTGTGCTCCTACCTAGCTGACTGGATCGGCCAGACTTACCACAAGCTCTCCACAGTACTGCTCCAACCCTGAAAAGCAGAAATGTTAACATCTCTACAGAAGTAACCCAAGAATATGGAAGCTCAGAAGGCAAAAGAATCAGCCTGCTATGCAGGAGATGCACGTTCAATCCCTAGGGTCAGGAAGATCCCCTGGAGGAGGAAAATGGCGCCCCACTCCAGTATTCTTGCCTGGAGAAGTCCATGGACAGAGGAGCCTGGCGGGCTCAGCACAACTGTCTGTGGGATTCCAAAGAGTCAGACACCACTGAGTGACTCACATTCACTATGTACAAAGAACTCATGAAAATAAAACAAAATTTGGCCTGGTAAGGAAAGCTTGTCTATTTTTAGATCTGGTTCCTGAAGCTTCCAGTCTCCTAAATGCTAGAATGCAGGGGTTTACCTGTGTAGTCATGCGATAGAAATGGAGAAAAGGACAGAGCTGTCAGCAGAAGCCATGGGGTTCATCACCATCGAGGGTTACAGAAAAAGCTGGCATTGCTGAGGAGCCAACGAACCTGAACCAAATTCTTCTCTTGAGCCCAGTGACTTTCTCTCCTTTATTCTTCCTTTTCCACTGTGGTAAAGCACTTCCCATGAGATATGCCCTCTTAACAAATCTGTAAGCACGCAACAGTTCTGTTAACTACAGGCAGAGTGTGGTAGACCAGAACTCTACACGTACGCATCTTGTGGACCTAAACCACTGTGCCCTCAGAATGGCATTTCAGACAACAAAGGTCTGAAGGCTGAGATGCTTTGAAATTCACTGGGTACCACAACACACTCACCGTCTATGGATTTTGAGCAGTCTGCTTGCTAGTGATTGGGAGTTATTCATCAGGCCGGTCTTTGATGAAGAAAAATGAAGAGCAGAGAAGCAAAGAACCACAGTGGAAGCTAAGGCGCTTGCCAGCCCCCCTCAGACAGATCACGGAGCAGCCACCCGATCTGTTTATCTGAAGCACGCGGAGCGTTTGCTCTCGCTTTGCCTCTGGAAATGGGCCATGACTTCTGCTGACAGATTATGAATTGTGGGGTATGGCCAGCACCTGGCCAGACAGAGAAGAGTTCATAAATCAGGCTCAAAACAGAAACACCTGACTAAAATTCTTGAGTTCTCTGAGGGGCTCACAAAGGATGTGTAAGCAGAGAACCAGGTAAACCTACATGTGTGTGTGTCTGTGTGTCCTGGGGAATATGACGGAGTGCTGATTGTCCATAGGCCACTGTTAAGGTTCTGCACAGAAGTATCTTTTGTTGTTATTTTTGGTTGGTCAAAGAGTTTTGCTTCATCATGGACCAGGGTGGGAGTTTGAGGTCAAGAGTGGAGAGTTGCTTGCAGAAAGATTTGGGCTTGAAAAAGGCAACTGGCTAGAAAAGCATTTTCTAAGGCTTCAGTAAATTCCAGGGCCTTTACATTTAGTCTTGCTCTGATTTTTAAATCTTGATGTTATTTCACCATTTCCTTCTAACATTTCTCCAAAGGAAATGACTGTCAGACATGTATCTGAGAGAAAGAACTGATTCAATAATTAATCATCAGTAATTGTCAGATCATTTTTAGTCAGCAATAGCCATCCTAAAAAAATCAATTGCTCTACTTCAGAGAAATAATTATATTTTAAGCTTTCTTATGGAAACCTATCTTTAAACGCTCAAGCATTAGTAACTGAATACCAGCTGAGCCCCCAGGGAAGCCAAAGAATCCCCCTGCAATGCAGGAGACCTGGGTTCGATCCTTGGGTGGGGAAAATCCCCCGGAGAAAGGAAAGGCTACCCACTCTAGTATTCTGGCCTGGAGAGTTCCATGGATTGTATAGTCCATGGGGTCACAAAGAGTCAGACAAGACTGAGCGACTTTCACTTTTCTCCTTGCCCTCTGTATAAGGTGTATAATGCATCATGCTCTGTGCTGTAACAAAAAACCCCAAGATATATGAAATGTAGAAGGGGAGACAAGCATAAATTCATAGAACATTTAATTAGATCCAAGAAATAGTGACTATTTTATTTACAGCCTTGACTTCCCAAGTGGCTGAGTGGTAAAGAACCTGCCTGCCAACACAGGAGATGTGGGTTAAATCCCTGGGTCAGGAAGATGCCCTGGAGGAGGAAATGGCAACACACGCCAGTATTCTTGCCTGGGAAACCCTAAGTACAGAGGAACCTGACAGGCTATAGCTCATGGGGTCACAAAGAGTCGAAAAGGGCTGAGCACACATACACATATACTAATATACAGACTACCTAAGAGGGTGGATACAAGGTCTTTCCAACAATCTCAAGTGGATTGGTAGCATTTGACTGAGAAGTAAGAGGGAAAGGCTTTTGAGTACAAAGGCTTCATTTATTAATTCCTCCAAATCTTTAAAATAACAGAAAAGAAAAAAATACTATTTTTTTCATTTGTGAGCTAATACAGTATTTAAATCCCAAACTTTAAAAATTTAATTATTTAAAATGTTTAAAATATGTGAACCATCAGTGATAACTCTGACAAAAAAAAAAAAAAACAACAACTTGTAGGGCTTTAAAATTAAAAGCAAGAAGACATTGTTGAGAAAAAATAAGGGCAAAAGAAATGGAGACATACCCTGCATTCTTAGACCAGAAGATTCTAGATTGTTAAAAAGGTCAAAATTAGAGGATTTACACCATCTGATTCTGAGACTTATGATAAAGCTTCAGTAACACAGACACTGTAGTAGTAGATTATATAGATAGATTAGTGGAACAGAATGTAAATAATAATTTATGAATTAACATTATGAATAATTAATATATGACTAATTAATTTCAACAAAGATTTCAATGCAACTCAGTGGGGAAAGGAAAAAAATATCCTACAACTGGTGCTGGAACCACAGGAAGGCCATTTGGAAAAATACAAACATCAAACCTTAACTCATCACTTAGCAGAATTAATTAGAAATGGATTATAGACTTCAATGTAAGAGCGAGCAAGCAAGCACTATGAAACTTATGGAAGAAAACACAGGAAAATATTTTAGTGACCTTGGGTTACAAAGATTTCTTATTTAAGAAAAGGCATGACTTACAAAAATTTTAAAAGATCAATAAATTGGATTTCATAAAAACATCTGCTCTTCAAAAGAGACTTAAGAAATCAAAAAGTAGCCATACACTGGGAAAATATATGTCAAACGTATGTCCCCCAAAGGACCTGTATCTAGAATATGTCAGATCTGGATTAACTCACTAATATCAAGAGTCTCTCTTGGTCACAAAAGCATGTTTCACAGCCTCCCTAGTCTCTACTCAGCAGAGGCCCACAGAAACCACATTAATGACAACCAGCAACGTCTCAGGCATTGCCGATGATCGCATGGGAAGCAAAGTTGCCCCAGATGAGAACCACTGATTTAAGTAACATTTTATTAAGAAAAGATATATGGTGACAAGTAAACCTATATATGGAGAAGGCGATGGCACCCCACTCCAGTACTCTTGCCTGGAAAATCCCATGGGTGGAGGAGCCTGGTAGGCTGCAGTCCATGGGGTCGCTTAGAGTCGGACACGACTGAGTGACTGCACTTTCACTTTTCACTTTCCTGCACTGGAGAAGGAAATGGCAACCCACTCCAGTGTTCTTGCCTGGAGAATCCCAGGGACGGCGGAGCCTGGTGGGCTGCCGTCTATGGGGTCGCACAGAGTCGGACACGACTGAAGTGACTTACACTTAGCAGTAGCAAACCTGTATAACCTATGAGTATCAACTAAAAACTACTGAAAACCATTAGAGCTGACAAAATATAAAATATAAAGAAATTAGCAAGGTAAAAATATGAAAATACCATGAAAGGTAAGATTTTACATTCAATACTAAAATATTGCAAAAGTAGAGGCTTTGTGGTAATTGATATTAGTATAAACAAAACCAGTGTTGCCTTCAGTTCTGGATTGCCTTTCTGAGTACAAGTAACTATAAAGAAAACTTTAAAAAAATTCTATACTTCTCTACCTGAATACAGTATTTGAAATATTTATATATATGTAAAGTAGGTCACATTTCATCCAAGTTGTCATCAACTCATCCAATCCTTGACATGATATGTAATTTTTAATGATGGGCAAAAAATTTTGGAAGTACTCTATCTAAAATTCACCTAAGTATTAATAAGACTAAAAGTTATAATGACACACTAAATCTAACCAAAACTGAGGGAAATATTCCTCCCTTTTCTGTCACAAAATAGATAACTTTTGCTCACAAAAACACAGTAGGCAGCGAGTAAGAATTTTCTGTGGCATCTTCTGATAAGAAGTATCACTGCCAACCCGAACAAATTCCCATGACATTTTAAAATGAGTGATGTAGTTACCAGTTCTTAAATAAATCATTTTTATCCATGCAAATTAGTCAGTCTTAGAGCCATGGTAGAAAGTTTGCCTTCTTTCCCTCTGTGTCTGAGAGGCTGAAATATCTGACGGTCATCTCAACTAAAACGTTTCCAAGTCCAAAATCAGATTCATCCTCCAGGTCTGTCATCTCTAGCATCCAAAGTGGTCGTCTGGTCCATTTTGTGCTGTGCTAAGTCACTCAGTCATGTCCGACTCTTTGTAACCCTTTGGACTGTAGCCTGCCAGGCTCCTCTGTCCATGGAAATCTCCATGCAAGAATACTGGAGTGGATTGCTATGCCCTCCTCCAGGGGATCTTCCCAACCCAGGGATCAAACCCTTGTCTCCTTTAACTCCTGAATTGCAGGCAGATTCTTTACCACTGAGGCATCAGGGAAGCCCCTGTTCCATTCTACTTAGTTCAGTTCAGTAGCTCAGTCGTGTCCGACTCTCTGCGACCCCATGGGCTGCAGCACGCCAGGCCTTCCTGTCCATCACCAACTCCCGGAGTTTACCCAAACTCATGTCCATTGAGTCGGTGATGCCATCCAACCATCTCATCCTCCGTCATCCCCTTTTCCTACTGCCTTCGAGTTTTCCCAGCATTGGGGTCTTTTCGAACGAGTTAGTTTTTCACATCAGGTGGCTAAAGTATTGGAGTTTCAGCTTCAACATCAGTCTTTCTAATGAACACCCAGGACTGATCTCCTTTAGGATGGACTGGATTGATCTCCTTGCAGTCCAAGGGACTCTCAAGAGTCTTCTCCAACCACAGCTCAAGAGCATCAGTTGTTCAGCACTCAGCTTTCTTTATAGTCCAACTCTCACATCCATACACGACTACTGGAAAACTATAGCCTTGACTAGACAGACCTTTGTTGGCAAAGTAATGTCTCTGCTTTTTAGTATGCTGTCTAGATGGTCATAACTTTTCTTTCAAGGAATAAGTATCTTTTAATTTCAAGGCTGCGGTCACCATATGCAATGATTTTTCTAGTTAAGGTCAATTCAATAAAGGACAAGGGAATTATTCCACTAACGAGGATCTGTTAATTCCTTGTACTTCCTAAGAAATGCACTCTGCTTTCTACAAAGTAAACAGAGTTTATACCGCAGATTTTTTGTATGCTTGCCTACCTATGAGAACAAAGATCATTGCCATAGTTGCTATTTAAGTGATAACAACCCAAGAGGAGCATGCATTCAACAACTAGGGACTTGGTTCATTTTAGGTGGCCTTTGAAGGAATAATGTAATACCTTCTACAATTTGATAATGACAGGAAGAATGTACTTTGTCCCTTGAGTAGGACAAAGTCTGCAGAACTTAAAAATCTGGACTCATATACAGGAGACAACTTATTTTGTTCTGCAAAATGTTTCTATTATGCAAACAGTATTTTGGAAAGGCTGGAAAATAAGAAAAATCACACCTAACCTCACTACTCTAATTAAGTATGTGACCTCACTTTGTCTTTATGATTTATGAATGTGATTTTTTTTTTTTGTTTTGGAGAGTCCAATGATAGCATATGCCGGGGTCTCCAATCTCCATCATCTACTCCCTGATGATCTGAGGTGGAGCTGAAGTAATAATAATAGAAATAAAGTGCATAATAAATGTAATGTTCTCGAATCATCCTGAGACCATCTCCCCACCTGCCTGTAGAAAAACTGTCTTCCATGAAACTGGTCCCTGGTGCCAAAAAAGGTTGGAGACCACTGTATTCGATTTTATATTCAGTTTTTAGATTTCTTTTACAAGTGAAAAATTGTTTCTTAATAGCAACTTGCTCTTTGGTCAAGCCAAAAATAGCCATTTAAAAAGGGATGGAGAGGAGAATTTTTTAGATCTCATCAGGAGTTTATAAGTAGTTTCCTCTTCTTTTGAGGATATTCTGGAATTTCAGCAGAGGGGCAGATTGTCTCCGTGCCCGTCCTGATTCTGCTTCTCATTCAGTGACTCTGGGTCTACCCTGTGGTGCCATATCCTGCTGGGATGCTTAGAGCTTCAAAAATTCAAGTAGGCACTTGCATATTTCTATCATTCACTTCATCTCGACCGTAGCTGTGGTGATCTGCCCTCTTACATTTACTTTCACTTTTCTTATGCTTTCTCCCTGCCCCTGCCCCCCACTTTTTTTCATGGTCCACTGTCTAATAGTTTCCTGTTTTCTATTTTTAAGGATCCTTTTTTTTTAACTGCTTAAGAATTCTGTAATTGTTAATTTCTCCTTTGATCATTTTTATTTCTTTCATTTGACTTCCTTAGGTATACTGTATTGGGCTTCCTTGGTAGCTCAGTTGGTAAAGAGTCTACCTGCAGTGCAGGAGACCCAGGTTTGATCCCTGGGTGGGGAAGATACCCTGGAGAACCCACTTCAGTATTCTTGCCTGGAAAATCCCATGGACAGAGGAGCCCGGTGGGCTGTAGTCCATAGGATCGCAGAGTAAGACATGACTTAGTAACTAAACCACCATACTGTATTACTCCATATATAGCCCGAGTCAAAAACAGATTCTTTTTTTTTTTTTTAAGAGTGCAAGTATTAAAAATGCTAAATATTTTCCTGAGCAAACTTTATTCTACCTTATGCAAGGATTTTTTTCAGTTCTTAAAATATGTTGTGTATTCCTTTTGATTCAGGAGTTGCTTAAGAGTAAATTTTTATTTTCCAGAATGCTATTATGAATTTATAAATTATTATAATTTTTGCACTGGGTCAGAATGTGGAATGTTTAAGTTTTATTTCAGAGTAGAAACTGAAATTTTTGGTCACTGAACAGCAAATTTTATAAATTTCTAAGGCAATTTAAAAATTATTCTGGCATATAACTTTATTCATATGCATATATTTGTAGTATATTTCATATATACATGTATAAATATATATATTTGTATATATATGTTTATCTATAATATAAACCTTACTAACCATAATTCAGTTATTTGAAATCTTTTTATTATTTTGATCTGTCATGGGCTGATCAAGGTTGATTAAAACCTATTATCACTATTGTCTTTCTATCAGTTTCTTTTTTCATATTCCTATAACCTATGCTTTATGGATACTTATAATCTCATTATGCCCTTTAATATTACAAATTCCTCATTCATCTCTCTGTTGACATAGTTTACTTTGAATTCTGCTTTGTCTAATAAGACTCTCAACAGCAGCTTCATTCTTGTTAGCCTTTTCACTTTGTTTAAATTTAACCTTTATGGGTCACTTTCCTTTTTAAATGGATCTCTTGTAGCTATTTAGCATATAGATTTTTTTAAACCCAATCTTTCTTTCTATTCGTTTTGTTTACTCATGTTTGGTTTAAGTTCTTATTTTTGAAGTTAGAAGTCACACAACATACATTCTTATACACAAAAGTGTCTCCATCTTCTAGACTGAAAATTCCTGGACAGTCCACACTTACTAACTTCTGAATCCTTTACAAGTCCCAGAGCTGTGCATAAGAGTTGGATCCAAAATACATTTGTTACCTGGCTTGAACTGAAATGTTAGAATGAGTGAGCCTCCAGTGGTAGAGTTTGGAAAGCACTTGACAATCCAGGGGTGATAAATCTGGGACAAGAATCTTGCTGGCCTCCCACAAAGCACGACTGCTACATCCCCCGACAGCGGGTGCCTGCTACTTCTGCAGCTGACAGAGACTAATCAGACAGACACACCCTTGGTCAATAAGAAATAAAGCACAAGGCCCCTCCCTCCTCAGCCACTCTGCCATTACTACCAATCAGTCTAGAGGCAGTTCAATTTGCAATGAGATTTTTAACTGCTTCACTTGCTTCTCTTAGATCAACGTGATAGTTGCAAACAGCAATAAAAGAATAAATCCAACAAGTTTAAAATTCAAAGGAACGCAGACTTAGGCCTTAAAAGAACCGCATCAAGGCGACTGCATTCCTTCCTTTTCTTGTTCCACTTAAGGCTCCTGTTATCTCTGCATCCCTCCCAAAGCCATTCTTCATTTACTCTAAATTCTAAGTTGGTCTTCCTAAACATCCTTTGAGAGACAAATTTCTGAATTCTTTAGAGCAGCCTTTGGAGGAATGGGATTACAGCCACACCAGACTGTTCTTCCTAAACCAGGCTCAAGTAGGGACTTGAAAACACTTTTTAAAGTGACTAACTTATTGAAATCGCCCACCCTGGTCAGGCCCTTTTGTAACCATTCGCATGAGTTGTTTTATGACAGGAGATCCTGGTAAGGAGTACGGAACTAATGAGCCACCACCAACTGGAAGAGTTCGGGAAAGGTCAAAGGAGACATTGTGTTCCGTCCGCTTCCCAGAATCCCTCTGGCTAGCATCCATCTTGGCTGAACAAGGTGTGCACCACCAGGAAGGATTCTGAAGTCAGAATGATTGGCTAAGGACAACCTGGAAACTAATCCCATCACCATAAAACCCAAGACTGCAAGTCATGTGGCAGAGCAGTTCTGGGTTTCCTTACCCTACTGCTCTCCACGCGAGTGCCCTTTCCCAATAAAATCTCTTGCTTTGTCAGCAAATGTTTCTCCTCAGACAATTCATTTCCGAGTGTTAGACAAGAGCCCAGGTTCGGGCCCTGGAAGGGGTCCCCCTTCTTGCAACATAAGGGGCTGCTGGCTCATCTGTTCCACCTACAGTAAAAACAGCATCACCTTGACAGTCCTGAAGGGGAAGGGGGAATGCAGGGAAATGTGAGTGGGTTTGTTTTATAGGAAAATAATTATTTTTTTTAAGAAGGCACATCTGCTTGGAAGCTATTTTATTAAGTAATATATTATGGTTCTAGATGGGTTTCCCTGGTGGTTCAGATGGTGAAGAATCTGCCTATGCTGGGGGAGACTCAGGTTCAATCTCTGGGTCTGGAAGATCCCTGGAGAAGGGAATGGCTACCCACTCCAGTATTCTTGCCTGGAGAATTCCATGGACAGAGGAGCCTGGTGGGCTACAGCCCATGAGGTTGCAAAGAGTCAGACATGACTGAGCAACTAACACATACACATGGTTCTAGATACAAGCAGAAAGAACAGTCTGAATTACATACAAACCCGAATGCTAGATTGGAACAGTCTGTGCTGAATGAACACTGAATAGGTAAACTGAATAGAGCTACAAGAAAGAAAATTCATGGTCCTCAGTATTGGGAAATATTTTTAGAATCTCAGGAAGAAAGCCCATTGGCCTAGGGAAGGACAATTCCCCTCCTCTCTGTTGAAGAGGACTAACTTTGAAAGGCCATTAAATGCGATTTCCATCTTAATCAGTTTTCAAGATTCTTATGAGTAATTTCTTAACAACAGATTAAATGACATTGTTTTCCGAAGCAGATATCTAATCAATCAAGCTCTGCATACTCTTTCATGAAGTAAATAAGCTAAAACAAAAATTAAAGAAATGAAATGAAAAGGGTGGTAGTGGGTGGGGGGCGGGAGGGAGAGGAAAATGTATCAGGTGTCTGAAAAAGTAAAGATACGCAGAGACACTCTGACACTCCACAATTTAAGTGATTTTACTAGCAACAAGCTGAGAAGAAGACAGAAAATGTCCTTTATTTCTGGAACCTAGTTAGGGTGCGAAGTTTGCTCTGATGGCTGTGAAACAAAGACTGAAAGGAAATAGGACAATATGGGACTCCAGGAGGGCGTACACTTATAGGTGATGGGAACTAAAGAAATCCAAACCCAGGTAAACGAACCGTTTTTTTTTCCTTAGCATCAAAACAAAATAGCACTTGGATTCCAATTCATTTGTACACTCTGGGTTTCTGGTTTTTGTTTTTTTTCTTTCTTTTTATCATTCTTCCCGTTAAATTTCCAAACTTCGAAAAGTAACTGCCAGGTCATCCACTGTCGATGGTGGACAGGCAAGGACAGCCTCGGTGCACAAGAACTCCCGTACCTATGTGGAAACTGCTGATCAAGATACAGTCTCCCTTGTCAAAGTTTTCACATTCTGACGGATCTGACATTCTGATTCAAGAGACAAGAGAAGCCTACACTCCCACCCCAGTCTTTTCTTCATACTTAAATTTAAAGGGGAAAAAAAGCAAATCAGCTAAAAAAGAAATGTGACAAAGATTCCTGTCTTTGAGTAATGAGTGGGTGATTTAAGACATCCATTCAGATTATTAGGCTCTTTATGTCAATCGGCTCAATTTCCTCCTTCCTATCTTTACTTGTATAAACATACTGAAAGTCATGATTCTAATTCAAGTCAGCAGGGCTTTACCTGGCTTTCACAGTTTGGCGAATCATCACTTTTCTACTCCAGTTCTACCCACCTACACAGTAACTCTCTATGAACCTCCCAACTCCACCTTTAATTAACAGTGTTCCTAAACAAACTTCCTTTCATTCCGTGGCGTTATATCTGGAATGGAATACAAACTGCGAAGTTAAAGACTTGGACTGTGTGCCGTGTTTAGTTGCTCAGTCGGTCGTGTCTGACTCTCTGCGTCCCCATGGACTGTAGCCTGCCAGGCTCCTCTGTCCATGGGGATTTTCCTGGCAAGAATACTGGGGTGAGTTGCCATGCCCTCCTCCAGGGGTCTTCCTAACCCAGGGATCAAACCCAGGCAGCCTGCATTGCAGGTGGATTCTTTACTGTCCACTAGGGCCTGCCCCAAGTCTAATCCAGAACAGAGACATGTGCGACCATGGTGAGTCATGTCGATGTATGGCAAAACCCACCACAATATTGTAAAGAAATTATTCTCCAATTAAAACAATTAAAAAATAAATAAAATATTTATACTGAAAAACAAAACACAGCTGTCTGGTGATATGTTATATATTCTGTGTGAATTCCATCAGAGTTTAAATTAGGGGATGTATTTAGAAATAAATGACTCAAGTAGCATAATGAAAATTGTGACAGGTAGGAAAATATGCTGAACAAATTTGTCAGTTCAATTGACAACTGCTCAACGGTCTCCCACCTTTTTTGACCAAAGTCTGTAGATCTTGGGGGTTTTGAGGTTAAAACAAAACAAAAACAATAGGAGCTATTCTCCGTGTTGTTTGCAGTCTGGACAGAAACTGCTTACTGTCCCCTGATATCCATGTTTCCTTCATCTAGGAAAACAGAACCGCTGATTTTTATCTGGGTACACAGCTCCTGAGAACAGAGATAACATTTCTTAGTCTCCCTTGCAACTAAGTGTGTCCAGGAGGCAAAGTTCTAGCCAAAAAGATTTATGCTGAGGTTTTATACCAACCTAAGGGAATTTTCCTTAAAAAGACACCTGATGCTTTTGTTCCTTAATTTCTATGCTCCTGCCTGGAACACTAACAGGATAGAGCTCGAGCCGATCCCGTGTGACCAGGAGAATGAAAATCCCACCCAGGGAGAGTGGACTGGCAAGGTGCAAGCTGCCAGCGTCTGGGACAGCTGTGTGAAATGGAGCCGCCAGACCCTGCATGGAGAGTAAAGAATCAATTTCATAGTCCAAATCAATCCCAAATTTCTTTTTATTATCAATGATATTTAAAACTGACTTAAAAAGTTTGCTGCCCAACTGTTCAACTGCCGAATGATTTTCATCTTACAAAAGGGTGAGATTAGAACAAAACCCAGCATTTTCCTGTATCTTATTAATGCTCCCCCCACCCCCCGCCTCATCCACCTGGGGATACTTGTGTTCTCAGTCAGTGAGAAACCTCCCAAGATTCCCTGGAGTTCAGTGCAAGATGTCCTGACCAGCCTCAGAGCAAGAGACGGCCTGGCAACTCCCACTAGTCCCTTGCATCTCGAAAGAAGAGGTATGGTTTGTAAAAAAAAAATGTATACATATAAAAGGATCTTTTTCAATAATTCAACAAGTTTAAATGCAGCGGAGGCCTAATTCATTGGCACTTGATGACTTGCAGTCTTTTCACAGTATTGCAGCCAGAGCATTTCTTGTAAAGTGTAAGTCACAGGTATGTTATTCCTTTGCTTAAAACTCTCTAATGCAGCTCTTTCTGAACAACTGAAAAAGCAAAAACTCTTCCTAGAGCCACAAGAGAAGTGAGATCGCAAGGCAGACCACTGCCCCGAGAGACCCACAGCTGGACACAGAGAATCGAATCTGATTGAAGTAGAAACCCCTGGGCTGGAACCCCCATGGAAGCAGTGCTGGGGCAGGAAAACCTGAACTGTCACTGGTGAACCGCTGGAGGCTCGGTATGGACAAGCCTGGGAGAGAAAAACTCCAGGAGGACCCACTCATAAAGAGCACCCGCACTTTTGTGAGTTTTACTTCTAGGAGCTTTACTAGATTTCCACAGTAAATATCAGAGAAAAATCTCCTGATGCTTCTGGCAGAGGGAAGGGAAAGAAATCTTTTGGAAATACACCAGAGCATTCTATTCTTAGCAAGACCTGCCCTCAGGGGGAACTATTGCTATTTAGCCAGAGCCTCATCTGCTGGGGTTTTTATCAAAGCCTACCTGACCTGGGGAGAGGAAACACCAAACTCCAGCCCACAGCAGCCATCCTCTCCCATCAAAGGGCAGAGGTGGGAACATCTGAGAAGCAGGTGTGACACTCACGGTCACAGGCTCCACCAGAGACAGAGACCTAATCCCTGGATGAGAGAAATACTCCCCTCCTCCTGTGTCGCCAGCACACTACTGAAAGCCGGACTTAGAGCAATTCCTTTTACCTCGTATGTCGTATCCAGCTACCAAGAAAAAACTGACAAGGGATATTGAATGGCAAGAAAATTTCAGGAGACAAGGATCAGAATCAGACTCAGATAGGACAGGGAGGCGGAAATTTTAAATAACTATGCTTAATATACTAAGAATTATAATGGATAAAGTAGACAGCATGGGAAAACAGATGGGCAATAAAACAGAGAGATGGAAATTCAAAGAAAGAACCAAAAAGAAACGCTGGAAGTCAGGAACACTGTTGCAGAAATGAGAATGCCTTTGATGGGCTTGTTGGTTGACTGGAGATGGCTGAGGAAAGAAGCTCTGAGCCTGAGGATATTTCAGCAGAAACCTCTCTAAAACTGAAAAGGGAAGAGAAAAAAGACCCCCACCCCCCAAAAAAACCCTACAAAAAGAACCACCCCCTCTCCCCACAGAAGAACAGAATATCCAAGAACTGTGAGAGAACTAGAAAAGGTATAAGAAACACGTAATGGGAATACTAGGAGGAGAAAGAGACAAAGAAGAAATATTTACAACAATAATGACTGGGAATTGCCCCCAGATTAGTGTCAGACAGCACAGATCCTGAAAGCTCAGAGAACACCACGCAGGATGAATGTTCAACATCTCCAAGTAGGTATGTCATTTTCAAACGACAGAAAAATCAGTGCTAAAGAGGGAAGCCTGAAAGAAGCCACAGGAAAAGCTCCAGTTCCTGACCATCGACAGCGAAAGCTGAAGTCTTTCGAATCCCTGCAAGGCCATGCAGAGACCAGATGGGTAGCTGAGGATCTGCCTGCTTCTAGACGGATGTAGAAATCACACATTCCTTTATGATTCTTCCCACACTCTATCCACTGAAAAGGAAAACGTCCGGGCTTAAGAAAAATTATGAAGTATGCAGGAGACACAGACAACTGAGGGCATTCACTATTCACGGTCTTGCTGCTGTTCTGTCTTCTTTCAGTGACGCTTTGTTTGAATGTGTGTAGCTGTGTCCCTTACTGGTCTATCAGCCCTTATTTGGATTTTCACTCAAATGAAATAATAAGGTGGTACTGGTCAATACTTGAAAAAAAACAACAAAGACAAAATGTTGTAAACAGTAAGTCTATTCAACTCCAAGTTTTTGCCCCTCAATCTATAACTGTTTGGTGTATTATGCAGTTAATACCTATACAACTTCCCTGGTGGCTCAGACGGTAAAGCGCCTGCCTGCAATGCGGGAGACCCGGGTTCAGTCCCCGGGTCGGGACCATCCCCTGGAGAAGCAAATGGCAACCCACTCCAGTACTCTTGCCTGGAAAATCCCATGGACAGAGAAACCTGGTGGGCTACAGTTCATGGGGTCGCAAAGAGTCAGACACGACCGAACGACTTTACTTTCTTAACTTTGAAGTTATTTCTCTGCCCTCCTCTTCAGTATTTTTTGACAAATGGAAAAGACCGTATCTTTAAGATGATCAATCTGCAGATTAACCATGTAGGAAGTAAAACATTTGAGTGATAGGTTATAGATGGATATATATTCCCGTACCACACAAGTACCCCTTAGGCCAGTTAAACATACATTCTCTCATTTTTGCACCTGATTTGCCTTGAGGACAGTGTATATATACCAGTCATCATCTACCCTAAAGCAATTGCCTTGCAGTATGAATGAATGTGTTATGTATTTACTCTAAAGCAAAGCAGGAGGAGTGTGGATAATAGCTAAATGCTGAAGCTGGAGCCAGATACCAGTAGGTACAAATTCTGGCTCCACCACTGGACTTCCTTCTCTGACTCACCTTCTAAGTATTATATCCAATCACTCATTTATTTACCATTTATTCATATATATCCATATATACATGTGTGCATGCTAAGTCGCTTCAGTCATGTCTGACTCTTTGTGACCCTGTGGACTGTAGCCTGCCAGGTTCCTCTTTCCATGGGGATTCTCCAGGCAAGAATATATATATATATACACACACACATATGTGTATATATATTTGGGAGTGTTCATGCACCAAGAACCATTATGCTAGCACTGTCGATGAGAAACCATACTCAGGAATTCAAGGGCTTCCATGATACGTCCAGAAACGGGGTATGTGTGTGACAATACAGCAGGTAAAATGCAATTATGATAAACCACCAAGACGATTAACATTGTGGTAAGTGGGATGGAGGAAATTAGAAAATGAAAAATAGAGAGAGAGCAACTGAGGAAGGTCACATTAGATAAGGTTTCCATGCAAGGTCCCTTTGAGGAGGTGAGACCTAAAGAATGAGAAATGACTTGCCATGCAGAGAGCTGCAGGAAAGGAATTCTGGGCAGAGGGAAGTTATGGGCACTTCAGAAGGGAGACGGCTTGGCACTGCTCAGCCTGGAAGAGAAGCCTGGCTGAGGACAGTGGCTGACCTGGGTGAGGGTCTGAGCTCAGAGGAGAGCAGGAAGAAAGCCTGTGGGCCTCGGGAAATGTGTATGTTGTTCTGTTCTTAGAACAACCAGGGTCCACCTAAGGGGTTTAGCCAGGGAGTGATGTATGAATAACACTTGAGAAAGAGTACTGAGACAGAGGGGCTTCCCTTGTAGCTCAGTTGGTAAAGCGTCTGCCTGCAATACGGGAGACCCAGGTTTGATCCCCTGGAGAAGAAAATGGCAACCCGCTCCAGTCCTCTTGCCTGGAAAATTCCATGGATGGTATTTTCCATGGAGCCATGGTATGTGGAGCCTGGTGGGCTACAGTCCTTGGGGTCACAAAGAGTTGGACACGACTGAGCGACTTCACTGTTTTCTTTTGTTTCCAGTATTCTTGCCTGGAGAATCCCATGGACAGAGGAGCCTGGCAGGTATAGTGTAGTCCATGGGGTTGCAAGAGTCAGACACGACTTAGAGACTAAACCACCACCACCATCTAGACAGAGGTGTATACCTCCCAAATCCTTCTTGACCCCTCCCTCATCTCCAGTTCTCATACTCTTGCCTGTTAAGTCTCTCACTTTATCCCATGGACTAATTGGTCTCCCTGCCTTCAGTTCTATGCCTTCAAATGTCTTTTACAAAACAAGTCAGACCAAACCATCCAAACTAACCTGTCCCTCTCCTTAAATGTCTGATGTATGCCCATTTCATGAAGTCCAAGCTCATCAACCAGCTTATCAGGGTCCTTTATGACATGACCTTAAGTGGTTTGGATACCCATTCCCTGCTATTTTGTGTCTTACACCTGTCTGTTTTAGTGACAGCACACTGCACTGGATCTCTGCGCCTCCCTTCCTGTCCCCACCTCCCTGTCTGTATTTCTGGGGTGTTGAGAACGTCCTCCCTGTTTCGGGCCAACTCATCATTTAAACAAACAAACAAACAAAACCCTTTCTCGCTGTGCTCCTACCGCCACCTCTTACAGTCCAGAATTCATTGTGCCATGTTCGGTTCCATGCCCGTATCTGTTGATGAGTTTCCCTGAAGACACTCTGAGAAAGGTGCCTGGCTGTCAAGTAATGCTGGTTGGTTCTGGATGAAGATGGCTGCGTGGGTGAGTGGGGTGATCTTGACCGCGGGCTGAGTCAGCACAGGGATCATCCTTAGCAGATAAGGACACTCAGTAGGCCGTCATTCACACGCAGCCTTTTGCCTCTCCCTCCTTCTACCTCGTCAACTGGCAAACGCCTGTTCTTTTTGTCACGGGCACACACTTTTCAGTGGGCACTCTGCTGGGGGGCCTTCCAAATAGATGGTAAAACCCTGGCTGGGTCTGTCTACAGGGGACCTGGGAGTCTAGTAGAAGAGCTGCAACAGACTCCTAAAAGGAAAAACATCCATATGAATGTGCAGGATGAAGTGATAAATGAGATTATAGACAGGAAGAGCTGACGTCCTGAACTGAAAAGAAAGCCTCACCTCATTTATCTCTTAGAACAGAAGGCAGGAGAAATATTTTGCATCACTAAGCCTTCATTACTTTTCCAAAATATCCCACAGCACGCTTACTAATATATTATGAAATTCTCATGAATAAGTCACTCTAATGTCACATCTCAAAATAAGTGAACAAAGGGTATTTTTCAAGTTTTTCTGCACAGCTTGTTTTGCATGTTACCTCTAAGAGATGACAGATACCTAGTTAGGTGTATTTATAGATTTGATATACCATAAATCTTACTATTTTTTCCAATAATCACACCTAACTGCTGATGAATGTATAAACCCATTTGTATTACTTAAAATATGTTTAAGAGGATTCTAGTATCGTGACATATCTGTGTTCCAACCATTTAGAAGTTTGAAAACAAGATTTTTTACAGAAATTATTTTAGAAAAGTACAACAGTAAAATCCATTCAAGTTGGATCTTATACACAAGACACTGGACATTGGAGAGCTGTCCTAATAGCTTTAACATGACCTGTTATATTACCTAGTTTCCCCCAAAGCTAAAAATATCCAATTTATAAGCATTTAAGACAGACGAGACTTACTTTCTCTCCCAAGTAAGTTTTTAAAAAATCCAAGTTCTAAGAAACATTAAATATCACTCATTTCTATAAGCCTAACTAGAAAGGTGCTGATGTATGACTGATGTCTGGACACCATAGTCACTTGGAAGAGACGTGATCTTGTACATTCATGACACATACAGTATGTAGTAAGATTCTATGTTATGTATTCCAGAAAATACATAATAAGTACATACAGGGGAAAATCACTGTCCTGCTCTGGGAAGGTCTCATGACTGAGGATGAGTTGAGCTGGGTCTTAAAATGCTGAGTAAAAGAAAAAGAAAGAAAATGAACATTCCTGGCAGGAGGAAGAATATAAAAATACATGTAAAAGCAAGAATGAGCTTGCTGGCAATGGAGCAACCACCTTCTCCTTCTGCACAAAATATTCTGAAACCTAATTATCACATTGTTCAGGCTAAAGATAGGCCTGTCAGACACCAATGAAGACAGATTTGAGTGTGGGACTGGCAAAGGGGAGATGGTAATCCCTGAGAATGCATTTTTCGATCTTGACCAAGTTTTCAAGCTCCTTCAGGATGCAAAGAGCAAATACCCCTTTTAGCTGAAGAACAAAAGAAATTCAGTTGAATCTATCCGGAATGGCTTGACAGTACATTTTGTGCCCCTTCTCACTCCACATGCAGACTTGATCACTCAGCTTAGTGGGTTTAGTTAAAATTTCACTGGATCATAGAAAAAGAAAGGGAATTCCAGAAAAGCATCTACTGCTGCTTCACTGACTACACTACTACACTAAAGCCTTTGTGCGGATCACAAAAAAACTGGAAATTTCTGAAGGAGATGGGAATACCAGACCACCTTACCTGCCTCCTGAGAAACCTGTATGCAGATCAAGAAGCAACTGTTAGAACTGGACATGGAACAACGAACTGGTTCAAAATTGAGAAAGGAGTACATCAATGCTGTATACTGTCACTCTGCTTATTTAATTTATATGCAGAGTACATCATGCAAAATACTGGGCTGGATGAAGCACAAGTGGAATCAAGATTGCCAGGAGAAATATCAATAACCTCAGATACGCAGATGACCCCATCCTAATGAGAGAAAGTGAAGAGGAATTAAAGAGCCTCTTGATGAAGGTGAAAGAGGAGAGTGAAAAAACTGACTTGAAATTCAGCATTCAAAAAACGAAGATCATGATGTCCAGTCCCATCACTTCATGACAAATAGATGGGGAGATAATGGAAACAGTGACAGACTCTATATTCTTGGGCTCCAAAATCACTGCGGACAATGACTGCAGCCACAAAATTAAAAGTCGCTTGCTCCTTGGAAAACAAACCTAGACAGCATATTAAAAAAGAAGACACATTACTTTGCCGACAAAGGTCTGTCTAGTCAAAGCTATGGCTTTTCCAGTAGTCATGTATGGATGTGAGAGTTGGACCATAAAGAAGGCAGAGTGCCAAATAACTGATGCTTTCAAACTGTGGTGCTGGAAGAGACTCGAGAGTCCCACTAAGATAAAGCCTCATACGGAAAGGAGACAAAAGGAGGCCTGGTTACCCCGGAGGAGGGGGACTGGGGAGGCGAGTGGGCAGGAGCAGGAGGAAGACGAATGGAAATGCAGAGCAGCTCTGTGTAATTATGCAGCTTCACGCGGCTGCAGAAATACAGGGAACATGCTTAAAACCAAAGCCTGTGTTTCTTTACTGATCTGAAGAAATATGGCACGTGGTTACCTCCATACGTTCACTGCGGTGTAATATTCCACCCCCTCCTTATGCATGTGGTATTGAGGAGAGGGAAGGTTAATTGTTTACTTTATGGAACCAGGAACAGGAGCAGGCATTTATTTTTGATAGTGCTGGAGAGTCTGTGGGTGAGTCTGCTTTACTCGCCCTTAGTGTTTCTGTGTTAATCTGACTTTGGACTGTTCGTGGTTGGTGGCTGCTGTAGGCTGTGATTAGATAGATGGATGCATACAGCAATCGTAACTGATGGATGACTGATGACAGTGTTATGTGTGTGGCATTCTGCACCCTTGGAAACAGCCTCTGGCCTCCCAGAGATGTAGCCTGTCAACCAGAGGATGATGATCAGTTAAAAATGGAGGCTCTGGTTGCTTTTCTTAGAGGTGCTGGGGTGGGGGCGGGGATACGCAGGCCCCAGGAAGACTGGGGTAGTTTCCTCTGGCCTCTGTCTTTTCCAGGTTTCATAATTCTACCAGTCAGATCGTGGCTATTAATTATAAGGGGACAGGAGAAGACTGTAGGATCTCAGCATGGAATTTGGGAAAATCTAATAAGCAACCCACTCCAGTACTCTTTCCTAGAAAATCCCATGGAGGATGGAGGAGCCTGGTAAGCTGCAGTCCATTGGGTTGCGAAGAGTTGGACACAACTGAGTGACTTCACTCTCATGCATTGGAGAAGGAAATGGCAACCTACCCCAGTGTTCTTGCCTGGAGAATCCCAGGGACGGGGGAGCCTGGTGGGCTGCCATCTATGGGGTCACACACAGTCAGATACAACTGAAGCGATTTAGCAGCAGCAGTAGCAGCAGTAAGTACTACACTGCTGATTTCTCAATTAAAAATGCCTGGTACTAGAGAGCTCAAGAGCCGGGGCTGGAGTGTGTGCAGCCTGTTCCTCTGCATGTGTAGCCTTAAGAATCACTGGCTGACCTTAGAGATTTTAGTGGTACTGCATTTCCTAAAGTTTAGATCAGATTAGACAGACTATCTAATGCTACTGAGGTAAAATGGTAATTCTGGCATCATTCCAAAGGGGTGTTGTGTGTGTGTGTTGGGGGGGATGGGTGGTGACTAGGAGGGCAGACATATTTTGGTCTCTTGCCTGGAAAATCCCATGAACGGAGGAGTGTGGTAGGCTACAGTCCATGGGGTCGCAAAGAATGGGACACGACTGAGCGCCTTCACTTTTATTGAATATATCTGACTTCCTAAAGCAAAGACATGCACAATATCTACCTACCTATCCATCCATCCATCATTCATCTATGCATCCATCTGTCTTACCTATCTATCTAAGGGTGGGAAAAAAATAGAAGCATGAAATAGGGAATCAGGTTTCTAACAGGCAGACTGTACATCACAAGTTTCATAAACAGCAGGTGAGGAGAGGCTTTTTCCTTTCTGAATCCAAAGAACTCAATCCTGTCTATTAGGCCCATCCTTTTGAACTTTAGTCCTACCTGAAAGATTCTAGTGGAAGTGAGGCTGTCAAGAAGACATACATGAGCTGATGAAAAATCACTTCGGATTTAGAATGCTGAGAAACTGATTTATGCGACGAGGCTCACTGGGGCCCGACTGCATATGCAGCACTGCGTTCTCCACCGGCTCCTAGGGTCTGGGTGGGAGAAGGATGGAGAGACGCTTGGGAAGGGCACCAGGATGGAGGAGAACGGGCCTGAATCAGAGGGCCTCCTTCTCCTCACCTCTCCCCCTGAATCAGATGGCATGACCTGGACGAACCCTGCAGGTCTTGATTTTCTAATGTTTTGTGTAACATTTATACCCTACTTTGTGAAAAACATGTAAAACCAGTCCATCCTAAAGGAGATCAGTCCTGGGTGTTCATTGGAAGGACTGATGCTGAAGCTGAAACTCCAATGCTCTGGCCACCTGATGCAAAGAGCTGACTCACTGGAAAATACACTGATGCTGGGAAAGACTGAAGGCAGGAGGAGAAGGGGATGACAGAGGACGAGATGGTTGGATGGCATCACTGACTCGATGGACATGGGTTTGGGTGGACTCCAGCAGTTGGTGATGGACAGGGAGGCCTGGTGTGCTGTGTGTAGTTCATGGGGTCATGAAGAGTCGGACAGGACTGAGCGACTGAACTGAACTGAATTCAGGGAATCTTTTTAGGTCTAGACCCTTTTGGTTTAAATTTCTGTAAAAGTTAGGGAATGCTCAAACCATAGCTAAATAATAACAGACTGATTAAGATTTTCTGTATTTTCCTCAAAAAATACATCTTATCAGATGTATCAAGAAATAATTGAGGGAGGGGCAATATTAAAAAAAGTAACTTTTCCTTTTGGTTCAATTCAGTTGCAACTTCATCTTTATGCCAGAAGTTTGGAAATTTTAGGATGCTTTAGGATCTTCCAGTTTTAAATTTTATAAAATACAGATTTCCAGATCCCCACCTTTTAAAAGTACCTCAGAAAATTATGGGGGAGGGAGAAAAGGAGGGTCTTACATTTTCTGCATTTCCAGAGTTCTATCAAAAATCTGAAAATTATACTTGGGAAAAATGCCTAAATTTTATAGTGCCTCACAGTTCACATTACTTCATCATCCACTATCTCATTTAATTTTCACAACTACAGAAAGAAAGGGGAAAGGTACTGGCAATCACATATTAAAAGCCAGACCCTAAGATTCCAGGAGGGTAGCTGTCTTTCTACATTTGTTCTCCTTATTATCTAAACATTGACGTTTACTCATTCACATATAAATATGTGAGCACCCACTTTTGTGCAGGCACTGTTCTAGGTTCTCAGGAAAAAATCAGTAAAATAAAAATCTCTTGCCGCCCGGTGATTGTGTTCTGACAGGGAGTGACAGAAACCATAGGCCTGATAAACAGGTAAATCATGATCTAATGTCAAGTGCCATAGAGTCTACTGAAAGTAACCTGAAAGTGGAATACTGTCTCTTACAAAGATTATCAAATGGATGTTTGAAACAAATGAAGGGATTTCCAATTAATTAATTCAATAAAAACACAATATTCCATTACCTATACGTCTAATAGATACTTATTGCTACCAAAGTATTATGCAAACAGACAACCTTTTTTTTTTTAAATGTAGCAACCAAGTCTTGCTGCCTGTACACAGTGAACTCAAAACATACACATCTTTATCTCCTTGCTGCTGCTGCTGCTAAGTCGCTTCAGTCGTGTCTGACTCTGTGCGACCCCACAGACGGCAGCCCACCAGGCTCTGCCGTCCCTGGGATTCTCCAGGCAAGAACACCGGAGTGGGTTGCCATTTATCCCCTTGGGGCTACATTATTTGAGCACCACTATTCCATCCGTCCTGTAGATGGCACTGCAGGTCCAACAATGATCCCTTGCTCACAGCCTTGCTGTCACTGTCTAGCACAACTAAGTATCACCTTGGGTGCTATGAAAGCCCCATTCACTCTAAAAGCGGAAATGACTCTGCAATGGCAGGACACAACTTTAATTTGTAATTTCATTAAAACTTTCCTTACATACTCTTAGGTCTCACAGAGGCTGAACCCCTGCTGAAAATAACTGTTTATGCTGCTGCTATCTTTTTTGGTTTGCTACCAGTTATAATGGCAAAAAACTAAAAAAAAGTGTGTTCCCCGAAGTGGACACATGATTCACTGATAAACAGACACATAATAAATCATTCCTGTGAGTTATGGGTCTGACTCAACCCAAAGGATGCTTTTTCTGGCATTTGAATTTCCCTTCCTAAGCCAGGAAGTTTAAGTAATTTTGTGCAAGGAGGTGGATTTAATGTCCGCTGAAGGTAAAGGATAATGGGATGAAGTGGGGGCTTCTACAGCAGTCAGACTGTGATGCCCATCCAGGAGGTGGGTCTGACAGCTGAAAGCAAGGAACTGCTCTGAGTCATTTAAAGAAAGAGAAAGCTCAAGGCTTCTGGCCCTGAAACTCAAGACTTTTATTTTATTTCATCTTGACCGACTGCTTGACTAACCTTTTGGCCAGGGTCACGAGTAACTAACGTGATAAATTTGATTGAATTGATTAAGGAAGAGCAAAATACTCCAACTACACCATAGAAGATCAGACTATAACCTAAGATCTTTTCCCATGCACCAGAATTACACTTGGCTTTTCTGGCTCAAGTCCTAGGCTAGAGAACAAGTCACAGTTGATCAGATGTTCAACAAGCATGTTTCATTAGACTGGCCTTTTCTTTGCAGGTAAATCCTAAAACATGTGGGAGGCTGGCCGGTTTGGCTGTTAATCATCATGGCAATTCAAGTGTCAAGATACTGTTTCTCGTGGAGGAAATTCTGTCTTCAATTAGACTGCTGCAAAGTAACAGAGTTCCCCTGTGGTCCCCGGCCTCGTGGCTAATTATGCTCTAGATTCAAGGAGATGCTTGAACTCTCCCAGGTGTTAAGGACAACGTCACCCCTGCCAAGAGAAGTCAACCCATCTCTCCTGCCTTCTGTCTGAGCCAGTTACTCTGCGGAGCTGAAAGAGCAAAGATGTGGCGTTCTCTCTTTATCCCTTCCTTGGAGCTTGTTGCTTCATCCTTTCAGTCCACAGGGTCAAGTGAGCCTTAGTGACAGAACTGAAGAGTGAAGAATGGTATAGAAACAGATGTTTCAGATTCAGAAGCCGTGAGGGCACTGGAATGCTAAGACAATGACCATCTGGACGCACAGAAAGAGAAGATGTAATCTATCAGTCCTGATCCACCGCTCCTCAAGCGCACCACCATGATTTCATTTTTCAATTATCTAGGAGTTGAGCTATTGAAAGGAACCCAGCAAGGACGCCAGGGCACTCAGAATCCTGGCGGTGCAACAGCCTAGATCAGAAAACCAACAAATGACCTGTCAAAGTGATGACATTCCTCTTCTTTCCGACATCCGAGGCTTTACTGGTGAGCTAGGAGGCTTCTTTTAAAAGAATTCCCCAAGTTTGCTACATGGCAGGTGACTCATTTGACATAATTGTTTCAATTACTCTAATATAACACATGACATTTCAGTTGAAAAAAAAATTTAAAGCACAACTTCTAAGAGATTCTTTGATTCAACACCTATCATTCTGTGCATTCACTGCTGGTAGTTACAATGGGGGAGCTGTCCCAAGACAGAATTCTGCCCTTCTGCCCTCCAGCTAAAAATTAAGAGCGCTGCAGGCCACTATGGTCCAAATAAACTTAGACTTCAAACATATCAGTTACTGTTTTCCTCCATCCCTGTCTTTCTTGCGCAAATATTTGTCTTCCTGCTTGAAAGGATTCTGTTAATCCATGTTGTGACAAAAATTCTCAGGAAAAAAGAAAACTTTATCTACAGGAATATAAAGTAATGGAGAAAAAAATTACAATCTGAATGAACAAAGGGAAAAAAGTAAAGTAAGTCACGGTATGGATTCTAATTCGTAATTCAAAAAGGAACACCCTTAATATGACTGCATAGCGAACTTACTGAAACTAAAAATCATCATTTAGAAAGTCACAACACGCCAAAACTGATGGCAGGAGATGGAGGTGTGTATGGATGACATTTCTGGGGTGGAGTTCTAACACTAAACAAGTATTTTCTGTTTGAAAAGAGAACCACTTGACAGCATATAATCTACACTTTATGTCCGAGAAAACAAATGAATATGTTTAATCACACTGGATGAAAGCAGAGCTGCCTGCACACGCAGTCACAGAGAAGAAGTAATCCACTCGCCCAAACAGCGATTTAGTGACTGGTACGGACATCAGCCTTTCCCTTTCCCTTCCTTCCTCTTTCTGCCCTTTCTTTCTTCCTCTCCCTTCCCTCCCTCCCTCCTCTCTTTCTCCCCAGCTCTGGGCATGTACATATGCATGTATATATGTATCAGTTCAGTTCAGTCTCTCAGTCGTGTCCAACTCTTTGCGACTTCATGGACTGCAGCACGCCAGGCTTCCCTGTTCATCACCACCTCCTGGAGCTTGCTCAAACTCATGTCCATACAGCCGGTGATGCCATCCAACCATCTCATCCTCTGTTGTCCTCTTCTATTCCCGCCTTCAATGTTTCCCAGCATCAGGGTCTTTTCCAGTGAGTCGGTTCTTCGCATCAGGTGGCCAAAGTATTGGAGTTTCAGCTTCAGCATCAGTCCTTCCAATGAATATTCAGGACTGATTTCCTTTAGAAGGGACTGGTTTGATCTCCTTGCAAGGACTCTCAAGAGTCTTCTCCAACACCACAGCTGTATGCATGGATGCGAAGGCTGTGAGTCCCTCCCCAGACAGTAATCATTTTGTTCCATTAGCGCTATAAGGAAGGCCTTACATGTGACAGACCCTCTAGCTACAAGCAGCCATGTGGGCTACTATAGAAATAGCAAGTGCTCCACATGAGGAATAGGTTTATTAACCACAACTGCTAATTAACATAAACAGATGTTCCCTTTCTACAGAATCTTCGCCCAATGTTCTTATACAAAATAATCCTTTTCAAAACTTGAAATTTTGTTGCTTTTCACATCACAGAGTATAAAGCTAGGGGTTATAAAACATACGTACAATGAGCAGGACCACCCAGACTGGTTTCAGTGACCCACTGAGAATTCAGAGAATGTATGTGAATGTGTGTGTGTGTGGTGTTGATATAACATTAAGAAGAGTCCTTTAATGACTCAGTATGGGGTAAAGAATCCACCTGCAATGCAGGAGACCCCAGTTCGAATCCTGGGTTGGGAAGTTCTGCTGGAGAAGGGATAGACTACCCACTCCAGTATTCTTGGGCTTCCCTTGTGGCTCAGCTGGTAAAGAATCTGCCTACAATGCGGGAGACCTGGGTTCGATCCCTGGGTTGGGAAGATCTCCTGAAGAAGGGGAAGGCTACCCACTCCAGTATTTTGGCCTGGAGAATTCCATGGACTGTGTGGTCTATAGGGTCACAAAAAGTCGGACACGACTGAGCGACTTTAAAGAAAAGATGAATAAGTGGTTCTATTAATTTAGGATGGCTTGCCTTTGGCCCCCTTATCCCACCCTGTTATGCACCTCCTGACACCCATCTCACATATACCCTGTGTGAGCAAAGGTGTGCACACAGCAGAAAAACAGCTTTGCTTTAATACAGTCCTTTTTAACCGTGACTGCACAGGAAATACCTGGGAAGCTTTGGGGAAAAGCAAACAGCGTCAGAGCCACACCTGAGGCTGATTAAATCAGTCCCTCCAAGTGAGGGACACAGTACAGGCACCAGTGCCTTTTATAACCACCTGCCCCAGGTGACTCCCATGTACAGCCAAGGCTGATACCTGCATTTGGTTCAAAGAAAGTTCAAGAGGTAGCAAAGAGGTATGGGCTCATTTTCCAGAAAGCCCTAAGGCAACTAGTTCTCTGCAAAATTTTCAAGTACGTCTGACAAACATCGCTCTATAGCAGCCTGTGCTTTCGGGGATCCTGGTGCGAGGTTATTTTTATTTTAGGCAGAAGGTGGTACAGGGGTGGTAAGTACATCAGTTCTGGAGCCAGCCATCCGGAGAGCACTCCTAGCTCTACTGCTTGGACACTCTGTGATCCCAGGCAACAAAGCTGCTCTCTCTCTCTCTGATTCCCCACCTGTAAAATGGTGCTCGACTCTTGTCAGATTACCTAAAATGAGTCAAAGGATGCACTCAAAAGAGCCTCTGACATACATGGAAGCACTCAGTTTTCACTTGTATTATTAGCTATTATTTCTTAAAGAAAAAATTAAGCAGAGGCCACAGCAAATTTAGAAAGACATATATACAATGTTATGAATGTATTTTAGTAACTTTCAAAACTGTATGTGATAAGTCACAATACACATATGGCATTTGTATTGTACTTCAATCAAAACAGTTGCTTGTCTAGCTTTATTGTTTAAGGTTCTACGTAAAATTTTGGTTGAGCTAAGGGATCTAAAATGTAAGATGTTTAAAATTGCTGTGTTGACACGACTTACCCTTACTGCATAGATTTAAAACATAAGAAATATTCACAGGCAGTCGAATGTTCTCATCGGGGTCTCTCTGATTTGTGTGTTAATGTGATGGATTCCTACTGTAAATAAGGGGAAAGCTCTCTGGCTTTCACGTGGTTTACAAATCACTTTGCTTAAGAAGCCTTGCTGACAGTGATAAAATAACACTGATTAGGCTGATTTTCTTCGGGATGGTTTTGATCACCACTTCCTGTACAATGTTATAAACCTCCATCCTGAAAATCTATGGACTGAGGTTTGTTAACATTGTATAGGAGGCAGTGATCAAGACCATCCCCAAGAAAAAGAAATGCAAAAAAAGCAAAATGGTTGTCTGAGGAGGCCTTACAAATAGCTCAGAAAAGAACAGACATGAAAGGCAAAAGAGAAAAGGAAAGATACACCCATCTGAATGCAGAGTTCCAAAGAATAGCAAGGAGAGATAAGAAAGCCTTCCTAAGTGGTCAATGCAAAGCAATAGAAGAAAACAACAGAATGGCAAAGAGCAGAGATCTCTTCAAGAAAATCAGAGATACCAAGGGAGTATTTCATGCAAAGATGGGCACGATTAAGGACAGGAATGGTATGGACCTAACAGAAGCAGAAGATATTAAGAAGAGGTGGCAAGAATACACAGAGGAACTATACAAAAAAGATCTTCATGACCCAAATAATCACGATGGTGTGATCACTCACTTAGAGCCAGACGTCTGGAGTGTGAAGTCAAGTGGGCCTTAGGAAGCATAACTACAAACAAAGCTCATGGAGGTGATAGAATTCCAGCTGAGCTATTTCAAATCCTAAAAGATGATGCTGCACTCAATATGTCAGCAAATCTGGAAAACTCAGCAGTGGCCACAGGATTGGAAAAGGTCAGTTTCCATTCCAATCCCAAAGAAGGGCAATTGCAAACAATGTTCAAACTACCATACAACTGCACTCATTTCACATGCTAGAAAGGTAATGCTCAAAATCCTTCAAGTTAAGCTTCAACAGTATGTGAACTGAGAAATTCCAGATGTACACGCTGGATTTAGAAAAGGCAGAGGAACCAGAGATCAAATTGCCAACATCTGTTGGATCATAGAAAAAGCAAGAGAATTCCAGAAAAGCATCTACTTCTGCTTCACTGACAAGGCTAAAGCCTCTGACTGTGTGGATCACAACAAACTGTGGAAAATTCTGAAAGAGATGAGAATACCAACCACCTTAACCTGCCTCTTGAGAAACCTATATGTAGGTTAAGAAGCAACAGTTAGAACCAGGCATGGAACAATGGACTTTGTTCCAAATTGGGAAAGGAGCAAGTCAAGGACATCACCCTGCTTATTTAACTCCTATGTAGGGTACATCCTGCGAAATGCTAGGATGAATGAAGCTCAAACTGAAATCAAGCTTGTGGGTAGAAATATCAATAACCTCAGATATGCAGATGACACCACCTAATAGCAGAATGCAAAGAGGAATTAAAGAGCCTCTTGATGAAGGTAAAAGAGGAAAGTGAAAAAGCTGACTTGAAACTCAACATTCCAAAAACTTAAGATCACGGCATTCAGTCTCATCACTTCATGGGAAATATTGGGGAAACAATGAAAACAATGAGAGACTGTATTTTGCGGGGCTCCAAAATCACTGTAAATGATGACTGCAGCCATGAAATTAAAAGACGCTTACTTCTTGGAAGAAAAGCTATGACAAAGCTAGACAGCATATCAAAAAGCACAGACATTACTTTGCCAACAAAGATATGTGCAGTCAAAGCTATGGTTTTTCCAGTAGTCATGTGTGGATGTGAGAATTGGACTATAAAGAAAGCTGATCACCAGAGAATTGATGCTTTTGAACTGTGGTGTTGGAGAAGATTCTTGAGAGTCCCTTGGACTGCAAGGAGATCCAACCAGTACATCCTACAGGAGATCAGTCCTGAACATTCACTGGAAGGACTGATGCTGAAGCTGACACTCCAATACTTTGGCCACCTGATGAGAAGAACTGGGTCATTTGAAAAGCCCCTGATGCTGGGAGGAGAAGGGGATGACAGAGGATGAACTGGTTGGATGGCATCACTGATGCAATGGACATGAGTTTGAGTGAACTCTGGGAGTTGGTGATGGACAGGGAAGCCTGGTGTGCTGCAGTCCATGGAGTCACAAAGAGTCAGACATGACTGAGCGACTGGACTGAACGGATGAGAAGGGGATCACAGAGGACACGATGGTTGGATGCATCGCTGATTCCATGGACACGAGTCTGAGCAAACTCTGGGAAACAGTGAAGGACAGGGAAGCCAGGCACCCTGAGTCCATGGGGTCGTGAAGAGTCAGACACAACTGAGTGACTGAAAACAACAACAAAGACTGGTTTCAATCACAGTCTTTAACCGAATTAAAACCACTGAGAACAAGAGCGGACTCTGCCAGCACAATGCTAAACCTGGCCTTGAGCTTGATAAATTTAAGAAGTTTCAAATGTTCATGAAAAAAAAAATAATATTCAATTCTGATAGAAATATCCCATTTCAGCTGCCCATTATGATCTCAAAGAAGACAGAAGTATAGTTTATTATTGGTATTACATTGACAGGTCAGTGGAAACATGTTACCAATGTACAAATTAGAGCCTCTAATTCTAAAATAATTATCAGCCAATTTCAGAGTTGTTAACACTATTAAAATTATTATATGTTAGTGGATTCACCCTGACCCCTCAAATTTTGATTAGATAATACTACATGCTAATAGATGTATCATCTGGATTTCTTAAAGACTCTTTAGTATAAAAACCTTGATAAAAATTTTCAATAATGTATGCAGAGCTAGGGAGAGGGAATACATGATTGATGGGTTTCCCCTTACAATGCTTATTAAAGGTCCTGATTTGGTTGGCCTCCAACTGTTTCGGCTCAGAATTAGGAATTCTAGTTCTGATGTTGGCTTAAGTGCACTGATTAGAAAAACATTTCACAGAGCTATTAAAAAAAGCAAGCTAATCACCAGAAATACAGAAGTGATGAAACAATATTTCACACTGGAAGTTCCTAAAGATTCTGCTTTTCCATTTATTGCATGACATATGCTCTTAAAAAAACATCAATGAACAGTTAGTACCTGTATATAAATACATAGGAAAATATATTCATTATCTGTGGGTAATATTGGGTTCTACCTACAAGATAATCCTTCTACCCACAGCAGCGGGGAGTGAGACACACAGTACCCTGGACGTGTGGTTGTGGATTTGTAATTGTGATGATTCTCTCATGTCTCAGGAACTCCATCTGCAGGACATGTGGCCCTTTCAATCGCACCACTTTGTTTTAAACAAAAGGACGGTAGGTTATCTGGCTGAGTCACAACAATGGCACAGAATAAATTACAGAAACAGACATGTGTCACGTTTCACAAGGAGAAACGACATTTCGAGTTTTGTGTTTGTTGTAAAGAACCAAATGATCTCACAGGGCCTATCCCTGAAGCAGATAATTCCCTCTTTCGTAAACAGACATGGAAGTTGAATTTGGAATTTTAAAGGTCAAGGATACATATTGAAAACGATAGTACAGATGATCCCTGAACAACCTGAGGGTTCATCCACCTGTGATTTATAGTCGGCCCTCCATATCCGTGGTTTCTGCTCATCCTAGGACTAAACCTACCATAGACTGTTTAGTATTTGTAGCATTCACTACTGAAAACTTATCTGTATGTAACGGATCTGGGCATTTCAAACCTGTAGTGTTCAAGTGTCAATTTTAACATACTTAATAGAGCCATCAGGTTTTTTTTTTTAATCATTCAAAAAATCTTGCCCTTTTAGAATGAGTGACAAAATGGTTCTTTTTGTTTATTGAAATAATTAACATGAGGTTCTAACTTTGTAAGTAGTCTGAATTTTTTTAAAGTTATTTACTGTATATTTCTTTAATCCAATCCATAAAATGATCCCATAAATCACTGCTGAACACAAAGGGGATCATTTCCCTCCTCTGTTTAAATTCTTTCCCACTTATTTACAAAACAGCAATAGCCACAGATGCAACAAACCAACTTAGGCTTGCCAAGGTTAGAGAGACAGGGGAGGGATAAACTGCAAGATTAGGATTAACATACACACACTACTAGGGCATAGCTCAGTTGGTAAAGAATCCGCCTGCAATGCAGGAGACCCTGGTTGATTCCTGGGTTGGGAAGATCTGCTGGAGAAGGGCTAGGCTACCCACTCCAGTATTCTTGGGCTTCCCTTGCGGCTCAGCTGGTAAAGAATCCACCCACAATGCGGGAGACCTGGGTTTTATCCCCAGGTTGGGACGATCCTCTGCAGAAGGGAAAGGCTACCCACTCCAGTATCCTGGCTGGGAGAATTCCATGGACTGTATAGTCGACGGAGTCCCAAAGAATCAGACACAACTGAGCAACTTTCACTTTCATGTATAAACAGATAATGGATAAGGACCCAGTGTAGAGCACAGCAAACTCTACTCTATACTCTGTAATGACCTACATGGGCAAAGACTATTAAAAGGTATATCGACATTAGTTAATATAGATATTAACTTTGCTGTAAAGCAGAAACGTAACGCTCCAAGTCAACTATATTCAATAAAAATTTTTTTAAAATAAAATAAAACCTCCCCTCATTGCCTACAGAGTAAAATACAGATCTCCTCTCCTAATACAGAATCTGAGCGCATCTAAATTACCAACCTCATCTTTCAGCTTTCCTCCACCTCTGTGCACACTTCAGCTACATAAAATACTTCCTGACCTCTCATGACAAACTCTTACACAAGCCACACCAGAGTCCTGAAATGCGTTCTTTTCATAGTTGCTCCAAAAGATTTCAAAGATTATTTGCAAATGTAATATATCATAGCTTTCCAAGAGAACAAATTAGCATACAAATAATGAGCCTCAGGCATCAAAGGAAATATTCAACTATAGGGAAGAAATATGCACTTATTCATAAGTTACAAAATATTTAAATCCTGTGTGGAGAAGTATGCCTTTTTCCACACTTAAAAAATAAACAATAACAAAGTTTCTGACTTGATCCCATCCATAGCCCCAGGGAAAAATAGAAATTACTATAATAACAGAAACTCACAGAAAAACATGGACATCCTAACAGACTGAGAATACGTTTAATATTTTTCCATGTTCAAAGAAAAAAAAAAACAGGCTGCTGGACTTCATATTCCTATTCTCCTGGTTTTACAGTTCTTGGTAATTCTTTTGATTATTTTTGTTCTCAGGCAGGGCTGCCAAATCCTTTTCTAACCTTCATCCATTCTGTAGTCAGTCTCCTCAGTTCCAGCTCCGACTCAGCTGCCAAGCTCTCCTTCACTGCTTTGGCATCAAAAATGAACCACTGCCATACACGAAAGCTACCCTGACAACCAGTGTGTGCACAGCAAACAGTAATTTCCTTAAATCCCTCTCTTTGAAAAGATCAGATAGAACACAGTCTCAAACATTAGAGGCCTTTGGTCGACAGTTAACTTCTGCTTTTGATATCTCTGCCTCCTTTTTCTGGCACTTCTCCCTTTATGAATTCAGTGATACAACTGTAAAATTTGTTTTTAAACAGGCAAGGACATAAAATACTGGAGTTTTTGTGTCTGTGGTTCCCATGATGAAAATGAAAACCTCCGATGAGAGCTGGAAATAACTGAGTAATGATTCTGATAAATATTCTAAATCTACCCTATAATCTACAATTGAGTATATTGATTCTTAGAACTTAAATTGCCATGCCACACAGTAGCAGAGAGGTTGATAAAATCTTGGCACATATTTTAGGAGAAAGGTTGGCAAGTTTCAAACTTTTAAGAAGTTTCTGCAAAAATTATGTCAGCTCCTTTGAGGCTCTTTTTTTTTTTTTTAAGGCTCTTTTCTAACAGTTAAATCAGAATCACTTTTCATTTCTTCTGGGGTCCATCTCTCCTTGGATAAACTTGCGATCCAGTTTTCCGAATCAATGAAACCAATCTGTACTTTGACTGGAATTTGCTCTTTCATAATCTGAATTACTTTAAAAACAATATAATAAAGCAAAAGATTCTGGGATCTGTTCTTATCAAAGATATAAGGCACAAAACAGGGCATTATGAATACTTCAGAACACACATAACAAAGGAAATCATTCAGCACCATTTCAGCTTATTCCCTCACTTAGAGGGGATTCATGCATATTTAAATGAATTAATTTATTTTCTGCAATTTGCTCTTCGAGAGCTTAAGTGGCCATTTGCTGTTGCTTATTTCAGAATTCTGTGCCCTTGTTCTCTGAGTCACTAACTTACAGCTTGAGTGCTCCAGGTGTATTTATGCTCCCAAGGTATTTTAAATTACCCATTAGGAAATCCAATTTCCTATTTATAAGACTCAGAAGTGATTTCCCACTGTTAACTTTTTCTTAATTAAGGCTATAGACACATATTTACAGTTAAATTTTTGGTACAATCCTATTGGCTCTATGACAGTCAATATTTTAGAATGTCATCAATATTCAAATCAAAGACAGTCACTTAAGATGGACTATTCTTGGGGTCTCTTGGGACTGACATTTGGGGTATCCATAAAATCCATCACCATCAACATCCACTACTTATTACATTCTGTGTCAATCACTATGTACATACTACTTCGTTTAATTCTTTTGACAGTCCTATGATGTGGTTATCATTTTCTCTGTCATTGTTCTAGAGATAAGAAAATGCAGTCTTAGAGAAGTAAATAACAAGATCACACACCCAGTAAATGGCAGAATCTCTTCCAAGTTTCACACTGATTCATGAATGTCTAAGGCATGTGACTGTGTTTCAGCGTGTATAGGAATGATTAGGACCCAGATTCTGTCTTTATCTCTGATCGAGTTAGGGTAAGGAACGTAAGACGGACAAATCTTACAATCCAAGGCTGGAATGCCTTCAAGACAAACTCCCAAATTCTTTGAAGACTCAGAGAAATCAAAGATAGCAACTGGTTGGAGGTATACAGCTTCAAAAGGCAATGGTTGCTTTGAATGAGCCTAGAAAATAAGGAGGGATTTAGGAAACAGAAGCTGTGGAGTTCAGAGCATCAGTAAGTGGCCGACTCTTGGGAGCTGGCCTTGAGCTATGAATGACTTCAGCAATAACAAACCCAAGAATATGGAGGAGTTGGTTTTCCCGGGGATTGAGAGCCTACCATCCAATGGTGGGCTCCACAGAAGTGAAGGATTCCTGGACTTCAGACACAGCAGAATTGGACCACAGTGATAAACAGGGTTCCTTTAAGCCTTGTTTTTCTGGGTCTCTCACAGCACACCCTGGCTAGTCAGACTGTTTTAAACAGAAAGGTCTCCCTTGGTAAATTTTAGATTCATCTCAGAAGTCGTCTCTGACTCCATCCTGGCGCTGCTGCTTCTACATTCCTATACGCTTTGGTCCAGAACAGTCTTCTAGGCACATCACTGTGTCCTCCTCCACCCCAGCCTTCTGCTCGGCTTTAGTGTCCACTGTCCCCGATTCTTTCTAAAAGAATCAACTGCAGTTTTGTTTGTCACTCTTAATGATGCAGATGGAACATCAGGTTCACAGGCTTAATGAGGCTAATCCTTCATTCCTGATTTAATTCTGGCACCTGCCATGTGACTCCATCCCATAAGGACTTTACAGTCATCACCTAGTTGCTCTGTACTCACTCTATGCAGGAACCAAGCTAAGTACTCAAGATAAAGCAGATAACTACACAGGTAATGTCACTGCTCTCATGAAGCTTAACTTTAAGCGAGGGGATGAGAGACAGCAACACTGCTGTATTTAAAATGGATAACCACCAAGGATCTACTGTAGGAACTCTGCTCAATATTCTGTAATAGAATAGAAAAGAACTTGATGGGAAAAGAACTTGAGAAAGGATAATAGCTCTAAGTACAACTAGTGTTTCAGAGAAGATATGATATTCCTGTTTTTCAATATTAATACTCTCAGAAAACAAGATTGTGTTAATATGGAGATACACAGAATTACATTTGTGGCAGGTTTAGGCTAAAGACAAGAAGACAGCTTTCTTTGTCAATGGTGAAAGCCAATGAATCTCAAAGAAAAGCTCAACTTTTGATTATATCTGTCTAATCCTATTTGATTTGTGCTAATAATGTAAATAAAAGACTGTACCGTCCAAAAAGAAAAAAAAAATAGACACAGGTGTATGCATACCTGAATCACCTTGCTGAACACCTAAAACTAACACAGCATTGTTAACCAACTATACTCCCACATAAAATACAATTTTAAAAAGTAATTTAATAAGAGGATATCAAACAATGATGACTGCAAGGAAGATGATGAAACAGGGCAGTGCGCTTTGTTGGGATGGGAGGGTATAGGTTCTCATTCAGATCTGCTTACTGGAAACAGTCTTCAGGAAGAAGTAACATCTCAGCTGAGATGCGTCCTAGAATGGATACAAGGTGGAAGACCCACTGGCAGGTAGGAAGAATGGTATTCTGGGCAGAGGGAAAAGGAAGTGCAAAAGAGTCTAAGGCAGGAACCAGAAGGGCAGTGTGACCACAGCCAGGCCAAAAGGTGCCCGTGGCTGCAGACAGAGAGAGGCCAGATCCTGGAGCAGGACCCCAGTACAGACAGGAATGGGGCCTTCTATTCTAATCATGAGGGAAAAGTCATCAAAGGGTTCCGTCTAGGGGCGGGGGAGACATAGTTTTGCTCTGGCTTTAAAATGATGGCTGTGGTTGCTTTGTGAAGGATGAGTCAATGAGGTGATAGAGGAGGAACCCAGGACAGATTCCAGGAGAGGTAAGAAGATGGCCTGAGCTTGGAGCATCGAAGAGGAGACGTGGAGAAGGGAAGTCTGAGGGTCCTCCTTAGACTTCCGTCTCAGACGACTGTCTAAGGGTCTTGGTTCGCGCAGTTGTGCATGTGTACCTGCTGGTCTGCTGCCGTGGGAAACAGAACAGGGGGCAAAGTGCAAGTATTTTTGTCGCAGCCATGTGAGCTTAGACAAGGCTCTTAGACATTCATGCAGCAAAGATTTAGTCAACATCAAGCTCTGCACCTGGCACTCCTCTGGGCAGGAGAGACACGTTTTTAAACAAAACAGATGAAGTTTCTACACCCTAGAGCAGCTTATGCTCCTGGGATCCCAGGGAGAGTGAAGAATAGTCAGAGAGGTCAGGAGTGGAGCTATACATTACGAGAAGCAGTGGCATGTGGATGCATTTACAGCTGCTGGCTTGATAAGATCATTCAGGGACAGTTTACAGAGAGAAAGGGCTCAAGACCAGACTAAACGAAGGTGGGGCATTTTCTTAATGAGAAATAAAGAGAGCAAAATACATCTGTTGATGTTCAGGCTAACAATTTGTCATTAGTTTGTTTGGTTTTATTGACAGACATGGCAAAGTAACCTCCTCATCTCTCCCCACCCGCCGCTGAATTCTCAGTTTAGGAGCAAGGGCAATAAAGTTATCCATGTACTCCTCTCATTTTCTCCTCTTCCTACCTTCTTTATTAAAATCGTATTCAGGGTAAAGTTAAACTGAAGACACAGTTAACTATCCATTTCAGCTACAAAACTCTAAATAATGTGTGACTGCCACAACAATTAGAGGTAAATCAGTAACAATACTGCATATACCACGAAGCGCCATAAGTGAGGGTGAAGGTACATGCAATTTCCATAACCCTGACTCCAACCCACAGGGTGCTTTTCAGTCCAAAGAAGTCTACGGAGCTGCCAGTGAGAGACAGTATTTTAAAAGTGACCTTTAATGAATTTATAAAATCAACCAAAATCGTTAGTACTTGAAAGAGTTACAGATTACTCAGTCCTTGCTGAGGTCTAAAGTTTATTCAGAAGTTTATCACTCTCCTTGACAGCTATTTTAAACATTCTACATCCTGACTTTACCCAGTGCCTTATCTACTGATGCTGTGGCTGACTTACTGATAAAGATTCATGTCACCTATGATCAGTAAGTGCCTCATCCATAAGCATCGAGACCTTAAGCCCTAATTCAATATTTATCATCTCTAGTGTCAAAAAGCTAAGCATGGTCTCTTTAAAGCCTTCCATTGCCTCCTATCTCTTCAGGGAAGGTCCTTCCCACGCTTCACCCACCATCTGCCCAGATCTGCATTATTTCTTGAATCACTGATCAACTTTTAGAAAGCTTAGTACCACTGCTGCCACTGGGCTCTCAACATGAATTAACTCTTCTTTAACCACCTTGAAAAACAGAAGCCCGGCCCTGCCTGTACTATGCTACTACTTCTCTATACTTTCAAGAGTGATCAAAATATTTCCACGGTGAAATCCACTCAGTTAAATTCCCTTTTGCATATGATCCTACTCACTGGGTAAACGGTATCATCCGTGCCTCTTCTTGTCTTGCTTACTGTCCCCTCTGACTTACAACTATTTTGCCCCCTAAACTTGAACTTACCCTTCATTATTTTAACTGTTTTAAGGGTTTACAATAAAGAACTCTTGCTTCATTATCTTTTACTATAATGCAGTTGACTCTGGGTCCCATTACAGAAGTCATGTGGGCAGATGCACTGCACATTTAACCAAGCTTGCTAATTACACAAAACACGCGAGGCTCTATCCCAGAGGACTAGGAGGAGACAAAGACGATAGCACCAAATCCTTGAGGAGAATACATTCTAACAAAAGCAACAAAAAGTCTGCACAAAGAATGACACTAACAGGTACATAGAGTGAAGATCTGTTAAGTCCACTTTAGGAATTCAACGGGAAGAAAGAGAATCGCATTTAGTGAGGAAATCTTCATGAAGGATGTGATTTGATATGGCCCTTGAAGATGAGTTAAGATTTTAGTGGGGGGTAGCAGAGAGGACGGAGAAGGCAATGGCACCCTACTCCAGTACTCCTGCCTGGAAAATCCCATGGACGGAGGAGCCTGGAAGGCTGCAGTCCATGGGGTCGCTTAGGGTCGGACATGACTAAGCGACTTCACTTTCATTTTTCACTTTCATGCATTGGAGAAGGAAATGGCAACCCACTCCAGTGTTCTTGCCTGGAGAATTCCAGGGATGGGGGAGCCTGGTGGGCTGCTGTCTATGGTGTCACACAGAGTCGGACATGACTGAAATGACTTAGCAGCAGCAGAGAGGGAGACATTCAAAGGAGATAATACGCTGAGAATACTGGGGGTTGGAGGCATGTTTTAAGGGGGGTAATGCCATGTGTGTTGGACCTCAAATGCTTTTCACAGGCATCACAGGTAAAAAACAGTCCAATTCTGCTACTGAGAATAAAAAAGAAAGACAGTGCTGGATATGGAAAAGATTGAGCTCATTTAGTTCAAAGTCACACATTTTAAGAGAAGAGAATTGAACCTCATGGCAGGTGAGAGCAGAGCTCATGTGTACATTGTAACTATGGCAGCAGAGGATCAGGATGAAGAGGAGAACCAGCTCCTCTGTCTTTGTTCACCTTGTCCAACAAGCACAAGCCTGATACCCACCCTCTTCAGAAATGTATCCTTCCAGAAGGGGTGAGGGGCGTGCTTAGTCTCTCAGTCATGTCTGACTCTTTGTGACGCCATGCACTGTAGCCCACCAGGCTCCTCTGTCCACAGGGATTGTCCAGGCAAGAATACAGAAGTGGGTTGTCGTGCCCTCCTCCAGGGGATCTTCCCAACCTAGGAAGATCGAACCCAGGTCTCCTGTATTGCAGGTGGATTCTTTACTGTCTGAAACCAGGGAAGCCCACTCTAAAAGGGGGGAGCCTTGTTTGTTTAATTCACCTGGTAATTAGCATGCACCATGCAAGGTATAGGAAATAAAATTTATCTATAGAATATCAGCCTTTGGTGAGATTCAGGTCAACTGAAAACAACCCAGGTTTGAATTTGTATTTTTCTTAATTATATGTCAGCTTTAAATTGCCCAAATTGTTTCTCTCTCCTGGCAGACTTAACACTGATAAGTCGCTTCAGTCGTATCTGACTCTGTGCAACCCCAGAGACAGCAGCCCACCAGGCTCCTCCACCCCTGGGATTCCCCAGGCAAGAACAATGGAGTGGGTTGCCATTTCCTTCTCCAATGCATGAAAGTGAAAAGTGAAAGTGAAGCCATTGCCTTCTCCAGACTTAACACTAATACACTGCAAATAAAGATTTTTTTTTCTGATGGCTAAAAATAAAAGTAGGTTATCAGTTGTAGTTAGTAAAATCAGAAAGCCTTCTTGCTTTGATAAGCTTGTTCCTAAGACACACACACACACACGAAAAGCCAGATTTAGGAATAGTTGAGAGACAAGCTGTTAATTTGCAATTAAATGTAGTCTAGAAAACAGATGAGTGAAAAAGGCCGATGCGATTTCTCCAAAGTAAAACCTTGTGAATAAATTGAGAGGCAGCCAAAGTGTGATGCTGGCACTGGGGCTGCTGGGAGATCACAAAACTACTAATAAATCATTATCAGAAGGTGTTGTATTGCTGCAGCCAGAGCGTCCACTCTGGCTCAGAGTAAATGAGGAACACTAATCATCACCTTCTTCCACTTCTAGCCTCACTTGTGAACTTCTGAAGAGTGAGAACCTTCAGCAGGAGATGATAAAACTGAAATGAGGACATAGGACGTCCTCCTTCACGATGTTCGGCCACGCCCGTACGGTGAACCGCATCACATGCCATCCCTGAGGTGAGGGGGTGCACGTGAGCTCCAACAGCTTCCCAACCAAAGCCTCCTGAGTCTGGTCCTCTTGCTGCTTCTCATGAGGGTTTTAACTGCTACCACATAGGGAATTAAGGAGGAGAGAGCTGCTCTGTGAAAAATTAAGCTCCTGGCATGTATGACCTGGACCCAATTATTTCTCTGGGGGCTTCCCTGGTGGCTCAGATGGTAAAGAATCTGCCTGCAATGTGGGAGGCCTGGGTTCGATCCCTGGGCTGGGAAGATCCCTTGGAGTATGGAACAGCTACCCACTCCAGTATTCTGGCCTGGAGAATTCCATGGACTGTATAGTCCATGGGGTCACAAAGAGTGGGACATGACTGAGTGACTTTGACTTTCAGCAGCCACGGTTCCAAATTGAAGAAAACCTCTGACATCATCTAGCAATTCTCTTTCTATTGATGAAAGGTCCACGTGTCATTCCTGTGCCATATAATTCACGTTTCAGAGTCAGAGCTTGAACCCCACTGTCCTCTTTCCTCCGTATTATTAAGTGAAGTAAACATCTGCATAAATGTTTTCTGCTACATTTCAAGGGAAACTCAGGTACAAATTACACAGAGAGAAGTTATAACATGTAAGTTAGATATTATACAATCATCTCCAGAGACTTTACTTTGTCAATGGGTTTAAAGCATTGATTTGTTTCCTTCTGTGGCTGTTTTAGAATCTCTAAGCCAGAAGAAATCTACCCTCTCTTGCCAGTTCCCAAATGCACCTCTTTAGCTTGAGAACTTACTTTCTCTCTGTGTAATCCATACCTGGAGTTTCCCAAGCACTACCTGATATGGGGAAAGATTGACGGCAGGAGGAGAAGGGGATGACAGAGGATGAGATGGGCGGATGGCATCACTGACTCAATGGACATGAGTTTGGGTGAACTCCGGGAGTTGGTGATGGATGGGGAGGCCTGGAGTGCTGCAGTTCACGGGGTCGCAGAGAGTCATTCATGACTGAGCGACTGAACTGAACTGAACTGAACTGACAGCAAAACCACATTATGCACATACTTCTTCGCTACAAACTTTATTTGGGGTCCACAGACATATTTCCAAGTCCTCTTATGTAGATGCTTCTGTTTCAGTCTGATTTGGGGGCATTTCCCCCAACTGACCTTCCCTTCTATTAATTTAAGCCTGCGTGTGTGCATGCTAGGTTGCTTTAGTCATGTCCAACTCTTCATAACCCTATGGACTGTAGCCCACTAGGCTCCTCTGGCCATGGGATTCTCCAGGCAAGAATACTGCAGTGGGTTGCCAAGCCCTTCTCCAGGGGATCTTCCTGACCCAGGGATCCAAGCCATGTCTCTTATGTCTCCTGCACTGACAAGCAGTTCTTTACCACTGGTGCCACCTAGGAAGTCCTGGTGTTCTCTCAATATTTTCAGCTTTTTCACAATTTGGCCTCCAAGCAATCTATATAGCACATTGTGGCAGCTCACTGCTGAGAAACCCGCCTGCCACCTAAACCTCTGCAACCAAGCCTTTTCATCAAAAATCCTGCTTTAACTATTTATCCTCCTTTGTGAATGCTGAATACATCTTTTTTATCACACATACTTTGAGATCCAGGATGAATGACAACATTTAGTTTATAATCACCCCAGAAATCAGACATCACAGCAAGCATACATTACACTTAAATCACACTCATCATTTATGCATGGGTTCTGATTTATGTCACAGACTGGAAAGGAACGTCTTGGGTAGGGCTCACATCATGACATTAATTGCTAAGGTGTTAATTCTCCGTCTTCTTTGTCTTTGAAACTGCCCAATTTGCAGGAAAATTCTGCTTTCACTTAGAGAAAGGATGTTTGGGTAGGGTATTTCACTAAGTCCAAAACTTTAAAAAACAGATATGTAAGTGCCCAGAGATGGCTCCACTTTCTGTGCATGGAAGGCTACATCAGAAAACATGAACTTGGACAATTCATTTCACGGCCTGTTTCTGTTTCCTCACCTATAAAATGAGAATAGTATTTAACCTGCAGTAATCTACAAGCTGATGGTATACCTGGATGAGAATGAGTACAGAAAAGACGTAAGTAGGAGAAAGTATATTCAAGATACAAAGTACGATTATTCCGACCCTGCTGAAAATTCTGCCCAGTGAGCTGTTCCCATAGTAAAAGTTTATTCACCTGAACCCTTGATTCTTTCTCTACAATTCACGTAATGAGCAAAAGTTATTGCTTTCTTGTCTCAGTATATTAGCTGGATGGTTGAATGCACAGAGCTCACATCTGAATCAGCACAAAAGTGAAACCTGGAGGAGGGGAAATAGAAAGGGACCCTTGAGCTTACACCAGAGTCATTCTCATCTGTCAACCTGCCCACATAAATACTAGGAAATCAACTCATTTAAACAACTTGGGAGGCAAGCCTGAGTTATAATAGTGTTCTTGAACGTAGGTCAATGAAAAATTGGTCTGCTCACAAATTCCCATTTGTCATATTCCCTACAAATGCATGTTAATTGTTTTCATATTTAAATGCCGAGGAGCAACCATAACAAATGTGTGTTGTCAGGTTGTTGGGAGTTTTCTAAAAACAAAACAGGATGATTATAGCATAGAGTAAATTATTGTTGGTTCCATGTGCTCTCAGGCAGAATCACAGAAGGGTAAGGACTTAGGAAGAGTCATTCATATCTGGTTCAAATCCTATTAACATAGGAAATAGAATTGGAGCTGAGTTAATATATAGTATTAACAAAATATACAGTATTTAATACAAATTTGTTGTAGGCCATTTGCCATTAGTTTTATATGTCTGAAAATGTAGTATCTGCTTAGCAGTGGGTTTCCAAGGTGGTGCTAGTGGTAAAGAGCCTGCCAATGCAGGAGACATAAGAGACACGGGTTTGATCCCTGGGTCGGGAAGATGCCCTGGAGGAGGGCATGGCAATCCACTGCAGTATTCTTGCTTGGAGAACCCCCCTGGACAGAGGAGCCTGGGATTGCAGAGTCAGACACAACTAAAGCAACTTGGCGCATATGGAGAATGTTTGAAAATCTTTCAGAATACTGTAGTCTAAGAAAAATCTTGTTCCTCTTTGTACTTACCCCACCCCCCGCCCAGAGGAATAATATCTACATTAAGCTCCCTCTCACCTAACTTTGCCTTTTTCATAAAAGCTGGGTCCCTCAAGTTTCCTGTGACTGTCGCTTTGTGGAATGATTCTTTGGTGTTAATAAAGAGAACTTATGAACATGTCAAAAGCTGCAGTTTTGTGCTCTATAACCCCAGACTGACCAAATGTATGTATATAATAAGCCCAAAGTGGCACCATACTGTAGTACAAGGATATGCATGCGGCACTGGTGTCTGTGCGTGTGGAAGGAGCAGGGATAAAAGCAATACAGGTCAACCAGTAGTTTGTTGGTACGCGTGTGCTCAGCAAATTGACGATACACAGCTGGTTGATCGATCCATAAAGACTTGTAGAGTCCTGAGATTCTAACAAAATGTGACTAAGAAAGCAATAAAAGGAAGAGCCAAATTTTCTGCCTTTTGTTTTTCACCATCTTAACCACACACAAATGTGCAGCCTCAAAGGCTAAGCAAGAGAAGCGATCATAAAAGGATAGAAAGGAAGAATATTTCAAATAAAAACCTACTTAACAACCCCCGGCTGACCAGAGCTTCTGTTCTGGTCCTGTGTTAGCTCTGACTTCCTTCATGGCTCCTAGGGATCCAAATAGACACTGGGCTGGATCTGACTGCACTTCTTGGAGAACAGAAACCAAAGGGAATGGGGACCGCGACCTTCACCCCACGCTTTGTGGATACCAAATAAATCGTGTTCACACAATTTGTTTTGTGTCTGTTTTGTCTAGAGTCTTTACCACAAGTTATCCAAGGGCAAGATGAATAACAACATAGAGATTCAGTTTCTCAAGGACAATATAATCAGTCTCCATACAGTAGTTTTCAGAATAACTGTAAAGATTCAGTGATGTAATAATTGCATTCAATGTGTATTATTCAAAGAAGTTATTAATTATTGATTACAGACTTATATGATAGGCTGAATAAATGTCCACATTGTAATGCCCGGAATCTATAAAGAAGGTACTTGCATGGCAGGAGGACCTTTGCATATGTGATTAAATTAAAAATCATGAGCTAGGATTAGCTTGCATCACCCAGGCAGTCTCAGTGTAGTCACAATTTTTTATTTTTAAAAAAGAATAGCTTTGAGTCTGAGTCAGAGGAGGAGACGTGACAGTGGAAAAAGAGGTCAGCGATCTGACGATGCTGTGCTGACGGCCTTGACAGTGAAGGAAGGGATCATGAGTCAAGAAATGTGGGCAGCTTCTGAAGGCCGAGATGGTATGAAAAGGATTCTCTACCAGAGCCCCCGGGAGGAACACAGCTCTGTCAACAACATTAGACCCATTCTGGAATTCAACCTGCATAACTGTAGGTAATGAACGTACTGTTTTCGGTCCTTAGTTTATGGTTATTTGTTACAGCAGCAATCTGTAACCAATTCAGCTACAAATTTACATTGTGAAAATTTTAACAAATATGGCTATATTTTTTATCTGCCTTTCAAACATGATATTCTTAAGCTTACCTATCTTTATATATGTGGGCTTCCCTTGTGGCTCAGCTGGTAAAGAATCTGCTTGCAACGTGGGTCAAGACCTGGGTTTGATCCCTACGTTGGGAAGATTCCCTGGAGAAGGGCACAGCTACCCAGTCCAGTATTCTGGCCTGGAGAATCCTATGGGCTATATAGACCATAGGGTGACAAAGAGCAGAACATGACTGAGCGACTTTCACTTTCACCTTTATATATATATATATATTTGAATCTATTATCATATATCAACATTTTCCACACTGCTAATATTGAAGGAACCTACAAGGAAAAAACTTTGTGTTGGGATAGAGAGACTGATTTCTAGGCCAGATCTGGCCCGAGGAAGCCATGTGACTTGTGGAAGGAACTTTTAGATATTAGTTATTTCGTTTGAAAACCATAAGTCTAGACAAACAACTATATGCCTTTCAACATTATGATACTGTAATTATCCTAAATTCTAAGTAAAGGAAATATCATTCCTACAGTTTTGGACTGTATATCATAGAGATTGCCATTTGCTGGCATTTACTATCAAGAGTGTATTTTTAAAAATTAAGATGTGGTATCAACACAATTCAGGTTTCTGTTTTTAAAATATATTCCCTTAATAAAAAATGTAATATTCTACTATTTCCATAATGTAGTAAAAAATATAAAATCACAAAAAACAGAGCTACTATATGAACTAGCAATTCCACTTCTAGGGATATATCTGCAGAAAACTGTAATCCCAAAGTATTTACATGCACCTTAGTTTCCAATGCAGCACTGTCTGCAACAGCCAAGACATGGAAACAACGCAAATGCTCATCAATGGAGGAATGGATAAAGAAGATGTGGTATGTGTACACACACACACACACACACACACACACACACACACACACACACACACACACACACACGCACACGTGGAGTATTACTCAGCCATAAAAAAGAATGGAAAATGCCATTTGTAGCAACATGAATGGACCTCAGATTGTCACACTGAGTGAGGTAAGTCAGGCAGAAAGAGAAATATGACACTGCTTATATGTGGAGTCTGAAAACATGGCACAAATGAACCTATTTACAAACAGAAACTGAGTCACAAGTTACCAAGCAGGAAAGTGAAGTGAAGTGAAGTCGCTCAGTTGTGTCCGACTTTTTGCGACCCCATGGACAGTAGCCTACAGGCTCCGCCGTCCATGGGATTTTCCAGGCAAGAATACTGGAGTGGGCTGCCGTTTCCTTCTCCAGGGGATCTTCCCAACCCAGAGATCGAACCCAGGTCTCCTGCACTGCAGACAGATGCTTTACCGTCTGAGCCCCAGGGAAGCAGGAAAAGGGGAGGATAAATTGGGAGACTGGGACTGACATATACACAGTAGTATATACACAGTAGATAACAGACACGGACCTCATATAGAGCACGGGGAACCCTCCTCAGAACTCTGTAATGACCTACATGGGAACAGAATCTAAAAAAGAATGGATATATGTATACGTACAACTGACTGTGCTGTCCACCTGAAACCAACAAAACACTGTAAATCAACTGTACTCCAATTAAAAAAAATCACTTAATATAGCCTAGAGTAATAAACTCAGTACATACTGTTACCCGTTAACTCTTACCAAATATTCACTGTCCTACCAACAGAAATGCAAAGCTTTCTTGAGAAACCTTTGCAAAATATTTATCTGTAATTATAATCTAATTTATTTATACATATAAAATAAACATTCTAGGTATAGCTATTATAAAAATAAATCTTTCATGCATTTAAATTTACATAAATTTGGGACAGAACTTACTATTTTCTGAGGTTTGAAAGATACTTAGTGAAAAGTTATTACTGGAGAAAAATCAATATTGGAATTTATAGCTAGCACTTTTCACTTATAAATAAAAATGACCTATGGAAACATTAATGACTTTTCTAAATTAATAACATAAAGCAGTGAAGATGTAAAGCCACTGACAGCTAATTAAACACGGAAGGGGGAAAGGCCGCTTGTTGTCTGTATCCCTGTGTGGAGGAAAGTGATTTTTAAAAAACACTTAGAGATTATTTGATATAATCTTCATATAAATGAAACTCCTTCCCCAGGAGATTGACTTAAATGTTCAGTGACCTACACTTGCTCCTTAGAAGGACTGGCCAGTCCCTGTTGTTGCTGTTCAGTCACTAAGTCATGTGCAACTCTCTGTGACCCCGTGGACTACAGCACCCCAGGTTTCCCTGAACTTTACTGTCTCCCAGAGTTTGTGCAAACTCATGCCCATTGAGTCGATGATGCCATCCAACCATTTCATCCTCTGCCACCCCCTTCTCCTCCTGCCCTCAATCTTTTTGAGCATCCAGGGTCTTTTCCAATGAGTTGGCTCTTCCCATCAGGTGGCCAAAGTATTGGAGCTTCAGCTTCAGCATCAGTCCTCCCAATGAATATTCAGGACTGATTTCCTTAGGATTGATTGGTTTGATCTCCTCGCTGTCCAAGGGACTCTCAAGAGTTTTCTCCAGCATAACAAATCCAAAGCTTTAATTCTTTGGTGCTCGGCTTTCTTTATCACCCAACTCTGACATCTGTACATGACTACTGGACAAACCATAGCTTTGATTATGTAGCCTTTTTTCAGCAAAGTGATGTCTCTGCGTTTTAATATGCTGTCTAGGTTTGTCATAGCTTTTTTTCCAAGAAGCAAGTGTCTTTTAACTTTGTGGCTGCAGTCACCATCCACAATGATTTTGGAATTCAAGAAAATAAAATCTGTTTTTTAATCATTAGATACAGGCTGACCCTTAGGTCTCCTCTTCTCCTCCCTCCCCAGTCTCCAGCAGCAAGCAGAGAAATAAAGGAGGGCAAGGTACAAGGCACTACCTATCTGTGCATCAGAACACACCTGCAGTGTCTCCTGCAAACTAGTTTGCTCTATGCTACCTCCTCCCCAAATCTGCACCGTGCCAGCTAGACTTGTTTCACTGCTGTTTCACTCTGGCTGCCTTGGTTGACTTCCCTGGAGCTTCCGTCTTGAATGCTCGGACCTTAAGAGTAGATGTCAGTGTGTGCGTGCATGCCTGCTAAGTCACTTCAGCTGTCTGACTCTTTGCAGCTCTATGGAATATAGCACGCCAAGCTCCCTTCTCCATAGGATTCTCCAGAATCCTAGAGTACTCCAAGAATACTGGAGTGGGCTGCCATTTGCTCCTCTAGGGAATCTTCCTGACCCAGTGATTGAACCTGCATCTCCTACACTGGCAGGTGGGTTCTTTACCACTAGTGCCATCTGTGAAGCCTAGATGTCAGTACCACCAGGATAATAAACTAGTCAGAGACTTCACAAGGAAAAAACCCTACAAGACAATGTATCTTAGGAACAAGTATGCCAAAATCCTCAACAAAACACTAGGAAACTGATTCCAATAACACACAGAAAGAATTATACATCATGACCAAGTGGAACTTCTCCCAGGGATTTAAATTTGATTTAATATCTGAAATCCAAGTAGTGCAATGTATCATTATATCAATACGACTCTTTTAAAATCACAGGATCATCTCAATAACCAAAAAAAAAAAAAAAAAAAAAACCCAGAAAAAGCAAAGTCCAATACCCTTCCATGACAGATTAAAATAACAAACAAACAAAAACCACGCAAAGTAGGAATACAATGGGCTTTCCTCAGTCTGATCAAGGACATTTGTGGAAAACCAACACTGAATGCTTTTTTTCATGTGATCAAGAACAGGACAAGGGTGTCCACATTTGCTCCTCTCAAACCTATCTGAATACTATTTCAGTACTATCTGAATACTATTCAATATTTGACTGCAGGTCCTAACAGGACAATTTGGCAAGAGAAAAAAGTATCCACATTAGAAAAGAAGTAAAACTATCTCTATTTATAGATGGCATGATCTTGTAAATAGAAAATTCTAAGAAGTCCACTAAAACACATTAGAACTAATAAATATGTTCAGCAAGGCTGCAGCATATAACATCAATTGATACAAAAATCAATTGTATTTCATATACTTGCATTAACCAGTATAAATATGAAGTTAAGAAAACAATTCCATTTATACTTAGAATACATTTAACAAAAGAAGTACAAAACTTATACTATGAAAATTACAAAGCTTTGCTGAAAGAAACTGAAGATATAAACAAATTGAAACTATCTGATGCTCACGGGTTGGAAAATTTAATGTTGATAAAATTTAAGGTTGACACAGCTATAGTTGTCCCTGGGTATATGGGGGACACTAGTTCTAGGACCTGCTATGGGTACTAAAATCTGTAGATACTAAAGTCCATGAAGATTCTGCACCCAGGGATACAACCAACCATGGATCAAAAATGTAGTACCATATTTACAAAAAAAAAAAAAAATCTGCACATAAATGGATCCATGCAGATCAAACCCATGTTTTTCAAGGGTCAACTGTACTTCTCAAACTGACCTAGAGTCAACATAATCCCTATCAGAATCTTAGCTGACTTCTTTGCAGAAATCAACGAATTAATTCTCGACCATTACTTTACACCGTATTCAAAAATTAATGCAAAATGGATCAAAGACCTAAACATATGGAAAAACAACTATAAACTCTTTAAAGAAAATATAGGAGTAAATCTTTATGACGTCAGATTTGGCAATGTGACACCAAAAGCATAATCAACAAAAGAAAAAATAGATAAATTAGACTTCATCAAAATGAAAAATGATTGCGCTTCAGAGAACATCATTAAAAACAGTGAAAAGAGAGCCTGCAGAATGGGGAAATAAATATTTGTAAATCTTATGTGATTTGTGTCTAAAATACATAAAGAACACTTACAGCTTAATAATAAAAAGACAACACAACTGTAGAAGAGCCAAAGGATCTCCAAAGAAGGGATACAAACAGCCAATGAATACCTGAAAAATATATTCTATATCATTAGTCACTGCTGCTGCTACTGCTGCTAAGTCACTTCAGTCGTGTCTGACTGTGTGTGACCTCAGAGACAGCAGCCCACCAGGCTCCCCCGTCCCTGGCATTCTCCAGGCAAGAACACTGGAGTGGGTTGCCATTTCCTTCTCCAATGCATTAGGGTGAAAAGTGAAAGTGAAGTTGCTCAGTTGTGTCTGACTCTTCGAGACCCCATGGACGGCAGCCTACCAGGCTCCTCCGTCCATAGGACTTTCCAGGCATGAGTACTGGAGTGGGGTGCCATTGCCTTCTCCGATCATTAGTCCCTAGGGAAATGTAAAGCAAAACCACAACAAGATACCACTTCACACCCACCAGGATGGCTAAAGTCAAAAACTCCAATAAATGTAAGCATTAGCAAGGATGTGGATAAGTCAGATCTCTCACACAAGGCTGGTGGGACTTTAAAACAATGCAGCTCCTTTGGAAAAGAGTCTAGCAGTTCCTCAGCAACTAAACATCAAGTTACAATATGACCCTACAACTAGGTGTGTACCCATGAGAAATGAAAACATGTCCATACAGAAAGCTGTAGAAGAATGTTTATTTTTCATAATAGACAGAAGGCAGATATAATCCAAAGGTCCATTAGTGGATGGATAAATGTGACATATTAATATTATACAGGGGAATATTGTTTGATCATAAAAAGGAAAGAAATACCATTAAGTTCTACAACATGGATGAACCCTGAGAACATGCCAAAGTCAAAGAAGCCAGTCACAAAGCCCATTATATAATTCTCTTCATATGAAAATCTAGGATAGGGAAATCTATAGAGGCAAAGTAAACCGGTGGTTGCTTAGGGATGGAGGAGAGGGCAGGGTGGGGGACACGAAGAGTATGGGGGCTGGTGCCTGGAGAATCCTGTGGACAAGGGAGCCTGGGGGGCTTCTGTCCGTGGGTCGCACAGAGTCAGACACGACTGAAGCAACTTAGCATGCATGCATGCATTGGGGAAGGAGATGGCAACCCACTCTGGTATTCTTGCCTGGAGAATCCCAGGGACAGGGGAGCCTGGCGGGCTGCCCATTTATGGGGTCGCACAGAGTCGGCCACGACTGAAGCGACTTAGCAGCAGCAGCAGCAGCAGCTGAAGGGAACACACTTTTTGAGGAGATGAATATGTCTGTAATTTGACTGGCAATGGTTGCACATATTGGGACTTCCCAGGTGGCTCAGTATAAAGGAATCTACCTGCTAATGCAGGAGACTCAGGAGTTGCAAGTTCAATCCCTGGGTCAGGAAGATCCCCTGGAGTAGGTACTGGCAATCCACTCCAGTATTCTTGCCTGGAAAATCCCATTGGCAAAGGAGCCTGGTGGGCTACAGTCCATGGGGTCACAAAGAGGTTGGACACAACTGAGCACAACCATGCATGGTTGCACATATTTGCAAATAAACTAAATATCACTTAATTTTAAATGAGTGAATTATGTATATATCAATTATATTTCAATAAAACTATTTAAAAAAATGTCACTTCCTTCCAGCTTAGTTGACTAATACCAGAATCAACGCATGCCTTCTAGATGAGTGTATTGGTCTGATTTCTTTTGCTTAAATGATTCGGTGATGGTCATGAGCCTTTATAGATACAGAGTGAAGAGTTCAAGTATGGCCCTTTGTAAGATCTTTTCCAGATACAAATATGGAAGTGACATCATCAGACCTTTGTCCCAGGGCTCGCTCTGACCTAGCGCATACAGGCAGAAGTGAAGTGGTATTTTGTAATAAAACTTAACCTTTTTTTTAAAAAAAGACTGCATCAGTCTGTGATCCTTTAAATATAATGTGTGTGTGCTCAGTCGTGTCTGACTCTGCAACCCCATGGACTGTAGCTCACCAGGCTCCTCTGTCCCTGGAATTTTCCAGGCAAGAATACTGGAATGGCTTGACATTTCCTCCTCCAGGGGACCTTCCTGACACACAGGTCGAACCTGCATCTCTTGTATCTCCTGCAATGACAGGTGGATTCTTTACCATTGTAGGTGATTACAATTTGATTTTTTTTTTTAATTTTTAAAGGGTAAAATAATGACTCATACAAATATAAAATGAATACAAAGATTTCAGTTAAGTCATTAATTGATGAGAAAACTAGTATGATGTAAAAAAAAAACAAAACAAAACTGTTTCAAAGGTGACTACAAAGGAGAAACCTACTAAGACAGCCAGGAATGCTGAAATGGATTTGCTAATAGAAAACTGGCAGTTTATATAGGGTGATAATGCATGGAGTTTTCAAAACAAAAGCTCAACTGAATTATATGAACAGGAAACATACAGTATGATCAGCCCTTTACCAGTCAACTTCCAGTTCCACAACATTTCTAAAATAAGCAAAGATGATGAAAAGCTAAGTGTCACACAGAACCAGATAACCCTTCAAGGGCCTCTAGACTAGGCCCAAGAATCCACTTAAAGATACACAGATATCTTTTTGCCCGTATCAGTGGTTTTTGCAGTTTTCTGTGACAGGTTTAAGAGCGGTATGTCTCTGCATATAATTTGACTCGTAAGATTCTACGCTATTTGATCTACCATATTTCACTGGTTTTAACACATTCATTTCCCCCACATCTCTGCAATTATAATTGGTAGAATTTTTTCTCAGTGTACATAAAATAAGGAGGCATCTTATAACTGATGACACCTTAGATTCGATGAAATACAGTCATTTCACCAAATTATAAACTTGAGAAAATGATCTTGGGGTGGGAAGCTTTAGCTAAAATATTCCACGCAGAAAAAAAAAAAAATTAACTTTTTAAAAGCCACCCTCAGCATCATCACCTTTGACTGTGTGTTTTAGGTAAAAATTTTAACAATGTCTTCAACTGAAATTGGATTACTGATTATCAAATGAATTAAGATACAACAGATACTGCCCTTTAATCAGAGAGGAAATGTTGACATCACAGTTTGAGTGCTTTTTTTTTTTTTTTTAAGCACTGGACTAGAAAACCAATAATTAAAATAATGACAAAGATTAAAAATACGAAACAACTCACACACTAGTGGCACTAACTCACAAAAGTTATAGCCTAAGTACGTATGCTGCTGCTGCTAAGTTGCTTCAGTCCCATCTGACTCTGTGCGACCCTATGCACAGCAGCCCACCAGGCTCCTCTGTCCACAGGATTCTCCAGGCAAGAATGCTGGAGTGGGCTGCCATTTCCTTCTCCACTAAGTATGTATAGCTATCGTCAAACCATGATAACTCACTAGAATCACTTTGTAAGGTATAAAGGAGTGAGAAATAAGACTTTTCACTGAAAGTGCATTAATAGCAACTGTAGTTTTCTTTTCTTTTTTTTAAATAGACTCTTGAACTGTTCCCTTGATAGGCTGGCACTTAAAAATCCTGAGAGAACTCCTGCAGGAAATCTTGGTACCTGTACACACTTACTACACAGTATTTCCATAGAGATGAAAACTCTTTTCAAACTGTTTTCTCAGAATTTTTTTTCTTTCAAAACTCTTTCACTTGGGCTAGATTTGAGTCTCTTTCAGTCAATGCTATGAAATTATTTCATTCTGTGACTTATTTCTATACTTTGAAAAAACACAAAAGAAGGAACAATGGATACATAATTTCAAACTCAATTTGAGTTATAAAGCAGATACCTGAGCAAATTGAGGGCAATTCTATTTAAACTTTTTCTTAGGTGACAGTGTAGCGAAGTTAAAAGTTTGTCCCTCAGAAATTTTTACGTTTCTTCCAAATTAATGTTAATTTCCCACCACTATGTCTTCTTCCTGGTTCCTGTGCTTTCTTTCCCTGTCTACAGTTTCCTTCCCCTTATCTCAAATTCCCTTTAGTGATTTTTTTAAAAAACATCAACTTATTTTCTAGGGAAAGTATATAAATAGCATCGTAGACTTGATATATAAATATAAACAGCACCAAAGACTTGAATTCAAATTCTGAGTACATCGATCCCTAATGACATTAATTTGGTCCATTGCTAAGTAAGGCTTTGAACTACCATATCCTTATTTGAAAAACAGGGGATCTGGTAATTTTTCAAAATCAATGAATGACACCAAGCAGCAGAGGGAAGGAAAACCAAATACAACAAAAGTCATACTTAAACATGCTGTAGTAAAACTGCAGCCCATCAAAGAAAAATAGAAGGTCTAAAGGACAGATAGAGTTAAACGCAGATTATAAACAAAATTAGACTGTGGATCCAAAAAAACAAAAACAGAAATCCATAAGAATATGGCCGAAAGTTTTTATTAAGTTAATACATATGGCTAAAGTGTTCATCAAGATGGCAGACAAAGAAAAGACATTTTTTTTTTTGATAGAAGAGCAGACTGCTACTTGTTCCTGCCTCACTGACGGAATCCCAGTTTTATTCGGGGTGACCATGTCCTCAGACTAAAGAAGTTTCATGTCCTAGCCTCCTCTGCAGCTAGGGTGGTGTGCGACAGTTCTGGCCACCGAGGCAAATGATCAAACGAGGCAGGGTTTCTGGAAACGCCCGGGATCCCTGATGCCTGCTCTCCTGCAGCATGTGCTACCCCGCTTCCTGCCGTGCTTTCCCACCTGATGCTAAACAGGGGACACTCTACAACAGAGACATCTTGTGTTTCGAAGCAAAGGCTGAATAAATCACAGAAGCCTTGCCCTGTAAATGCTTAACTCTGCACTTTACTACACAGCGGCGGTGGGGCGGCAGGGCATGGGGCGGGGCGGCGGCTGATGTTTAAAACCATTATTTCAGTTACTCATAATTGAACACAATCCTATTTGTTACAGATGAAGAAGAAAGAAACATGATTACGAACCCAGGTCGAATTTTTGGAAATCATGAAAGTGTTCAGAAATACAGTAATACAAATAAAATCAAGCATCCATACAGCACAGATTAACTCATAAATTGTAATTTTTTAAAGGTGTACTTTACAAAGCAACACTTAAGTATAAGGTTTCTAGAGATGAGTCCTTAATATGACTCATCAAGTACAGGATCTTATGGACAAAATTTCTAATTATCAAAAGCAATTCAAATTCTAATTAAATGGAGACAGAAATTATGTTTATGGATGGAAAGACTCAGTTTTGTACAGGAATTCTCATTCCCAACTGTTCTAGTCTCCCAATATAATTTCTAAATTAAGGCTGATTCTGATAAAAATTATAATGGAATTGTGTGTGTGTAACCTTTGAGAGATGGGAATACCAGACCACCTGACCTGCCTCTTGAGAAATCTGTATGCAGGTTAGGAAGCAACAGTTAGAATGGGACATGGAACAACAGACTGGTTCCAAATAGGAAAAGGAGTGCGTCAAGGCTGTATATTGTCACTCTGGTTATTTAACTTATATGCAGAGTACATCATGAGAAACGCTGGACTGGAAGAAACACAAGCTGGAATCAAGATTGCCGGGAGAAATATCAATAACCTCAGATATGCAGATGACACCACCCTTATGGCAGAAAGTGAAGAGGAACTAAAGAGCCTCTTGATGAAAGTGAAAGAGGAGAGCGAAAAAGTTGGCTTAAAGCTCAACATTCAGAAAACGAAGATCATGGCATCTGGTCCCATCACTTCATGGCAAATAGATGGGGAAACACTGGAAACAGTGGCAGACTTTACTTTTTTGGGGCTCCAAAATCACTGGAGATGGTGACTGCAGCCATGAAATTAAAAGACGCTTACTCCTTGGAAGGAAAGTTATGACCAACCTAGACAGCATATTCAAAAGCAGAGACATTACTTTACCAACAAAGGTCTGTCTAGTCAAGACTATGGTTTTTCCAGTAGTCATGTATGGATGTGAGAGTTGGACTGTGAAGAAAGCTGAGTGCCAAAGAATTGATGCTTTTGAACCTGTGGTGTTGGAGAAGGCTCTTGAGAGTCCCTTGGACTGCAAGGAGATCCAACCAGTCCATTCTAAAGGAGATCAGTCCTGGGTATTCATTGGAAGGACTGATGCTAAAGCTGAAACTGCAGTACTTTGGCCACCTCATGTGAAGTTTTGACTCACTGGAAAAGACCCTGATGCTGGGAGGGATTGGGGGCAGGAGGAGAAGGGGACAACCGAGGATGAGATGGCTGGATGGCATCACAGACTAGTTTCGGTAAACTCCGGGAGTTGGTGATGGACAGGGAGGCCTGGCGTGCTGCTATTCATGGGGTTGCAAAGAGTCGGACACCACTGAGCGACTGAACTGAACATTTATCAAGCTACAAGTGTATGAAGAAGAGAAAAAAGCCAAGTGTGTGTGCAAATGGGCTTCAGCTGTGTCCAACTCTTTGCAACCCTATGGACTGTTGCCTGCCAGTCTCCTCTGTCCCTGGGATTCTCCTGGCAAGAATACTGGAGTGGGTTGCCATGCCCTTCTCCAGGGGATCTTCCTGACGCAGGGACTGAACCTGAGTTTCCTGCAACTCTTGCATTGCAGACAGATTCTTTACCATGAGCCACTGGAGAAGCCCCCGTCAGGAATATCCATGGAAATTTTGAAGAACAAGGTTGGTAGGCTCAACCTAGCACATTTCTGTATTTATTATAAAGCTATGGCAACTAAGGCCAGTGCAGTATCAATACAGGAAAAAGAATGCGAGCCAAGAGAACAGACTAGAGATCCAAGAAACATAGCTATGAATTTGAAAACTTAACACAAATTACTGGAAAAAGGATGCTAAATGATGCTAGAGCAACTGGTTATCAGTGAGGAAAAAAATCAGATCCCTAACTCATACACAAAAATCAATTTCAGGTGAAAGAAAAGACCTAAAAAAGAAAAAAAAAATCCCTTAAAGCTAAAATGTAAGAACATCTTTATGACCACGGGGAATAGAAAGATGAATTATGACAGAAATTACAAATTTGAAAGAAAAAGATTGATAAATTTAACTACCTTTAACTTAGTAATCTCTCTGTGTACAAAAATGCCATAAACAAATAGAAAAGGCAAAGTATAGCCTGAAGATCATTATGGTGTGAAGAGCTTCTAAAAATTAGTAGCAAGAAAAAAAAAAATAGCCCAATGGCTAAAGGGCAAAAGAAAGTAGCAATGAATGAAAGTGGAAAGCTACATGGATAAGAGGTATAAAGATATTTTCCCCCACCAGTCTTCAGAGAGGACAGTGAAATATCACTGACACTCATCAGACTGGCAGAAATGATTAAATCTGACATCATCAAGAATGGGACGAGGACAGGGAGCACAGACTATTGGATACTCCTGGGATGGGTGTACACTGGTGTTTCTGCTGAGCCACACGACATGTCCAGTATAGGCGAGGGTGCATTTGCCCATGACGCAGCTATTTTATTCCCACACATGCACAGCCTAAAGAGACTTGAGTCCCAGATAAGTGTGTGCACGTGCTAAGTCGCTTCAGTCACTTGTCTCCGACTCTCTGCGACCCTATGGACTGTAGCCTTCCAGATTCTTCTGTCCAAGGGGTTTTTCAGGCAAGAATACTGGAGGGGGTGGCCATTTCCTCTTCTAGGGGATCTTCCAGACCCAGGGATCGAACCAATGTCTCTTATGTCTCCTGCATTGACAGGTGGGTTCTTTACCATTAATGCCACATGGGAAGCCCCAAACACGCACCACAGAATATCCACAGCATACTGCTGTGAACTAAGATACTGATGCTGGGAATGATTGAAGGCGGGAGGAGAAGGGGACAACAGAGGATGAGACGGTTGAAGGGCATCACCAACTTAATGGACATGAGTTTGAGTAAGCTCTGGGAGTTGGTGATGGATGGGGAAGCCTGGTGTAGTAGTCCATGGGGTTGCAAGAGTCGGATATGACTGAGCAACTGAACTGAACTGAACTGATTGAAGATTCTGTACTATATGTGATTTCAACAACATTTGTAAACATACACTTGTGGGCGATGGTGCCACGATAGGCACTTGTTTTAAAGACAGTCTCTGATGTGGCATACCACAAACTGAACCATATGAATCAGACTCCTTTTAGAACTTGTGGCATCATATTTTATAGTGGGTATAGACAGAGAGAATGCCAGCCTCAAGACCACCTTGAGACGATTTTGCTGCAGTCCCTTGGGAGGAGCTGCGTATTCTCCTTGACCTGAGAGGTGAGCACCCCCTGACTAGGTTACTGGCTCTCCCTTCTCCTCCTGCCCCATCCTGCTACGTTGCAGGTGTGACAGACAAACTGACATGGAGCGGAGAGCTCTGCTTTCACAAGGACACTGAGTACAGCCCTGGTGGCTCAGACGGTAAACAGTCTTCCTGCAGTGCAGGAGACCCAGGTTCGATCCCTGGGTTGGAAAGATCCCCTGGAGAAGGAAATGGCAATCCACTCCAAAATCCCATGGATGGAGAAGCCTGGAAGGCTACAGCCCATGGGGTTGCAGAGAGTCAGACATGACTGAGTGACTTCTTCTGAGTACAGATAGACCCCGTTCTGTGAAAATAATCCATCCACTTGTCTCCAAGCCAGCACGGTGTCATCTCAGTTATCTGTACTACTTTTTAATGAGGCCGCATCACCTATCAGAGGACCCTATTCATTAGCACTATTACCACAGATCACTGATAAAACACTGTCTCAACGCTATTGCTTTTCACAGCTTGTGAGGTTGCTATTACTTGCTTCCACTAAGTTGTAGAGAATCAAGTACCTATTTCAAAAGCCAAAGCAGTCTATAAATACATAGATAAGTAACAGCATAGAGCACTTTGGCAGGGCTGAAACTTTATCACAGACAAGAAGACTAAAAGCCCGTCATGCCCAAGGCCCCTTCCTGGAGTAAACTTTATTATTCAGATATTGTACACTATCACTTATATGTGGAATTTAAAAAGTACAGCAAACTACTCAATACAGCAAAAAAGAAGCAGACTCACAGACACAGAGGACAAACGAGCGGTAACCAGTGGAGGGTGGGCAACACAGGGGTGGGGGAGTAGGAGATACAAGCCCCTGGGCATAAGACAGGCCATGAGGACATGCCGAACAACACATGGCGTATAGCTAATATTCTGCAATAACTGTAAATGGAGTGCGACGTTTAAAAACTACATAAGGAAATTTTAAGTTAAAACCATTTTAAAAAAAAAGAATTAGGATGAGTATATTGTTGTAGAATACAGTGGCTCTGTTGCTGCTGCTAAGTCGCTTCAGTTGTGTCCAACTCTGTGCAACCCCAGACAGTAGCCCACCAGGCTCCTCTGTCCCTGGGATTCTCCAGCCAAGAATACTGGAGTGGGTTGCCATTTCCTTCTCCAATGCATGCATGCATGCTAAGTTGCTTCAGTCATGTCTGACCCTGTGCAACCCCATGGACAGCAGCCCACCAGGCTCCTCCATCCACGGGATTCTCTAGGCAAGAATACTGTAGTGGGTTGCCAGTTCCTTCTCCACAGCAGCTCTGAGAACGTTCTAAAGAACACCGACGGTTCTCATATATCCTATGATTCTCACCTGTTCAACCCCTAAGATAAAGAAGCAATATGGTGAAGGACAGGGGAGCCTGGCATCCTGCAGTCCGTGGGGTCACAAAGAGTCAGATACTTAGAGACTTAGCGACTGGACAACCACAACGTCCGCTGCCTGTTCACTGTGCAGAGCGCTCGGCATGTTTTGGTGTCAGCCCTGGAAAGATGAGGTCACTACCAGATCCGGGAGGAAGTTCACCACTGGCTACCATGGGTCCTTGCAAATAATGGGAGCTCCAAACGGTAAACCAATTGTCTTAGGCCGGAAATGTTTTACAAAAAGCTTCTGATGGGAGCTCGTGGCAGCTGCAGCTAACCAGCTTCAAAGCCTGTCACAGGCTCCCGTGCACTGGAGGAGATCTGTTTTCATCAGGGTCCTTTCAAATTCTGATGAGCTGGACAGACATTTGCTTCAAAATATCTCTAGTTCTCCCTAATTGTGTCAGCAGTGGCTCCTAGAAAGAACTTTTAAAATATCTTTTAATCTTCGTTGTATTTATCTCTTGAGGTATTTATATCTTTGTGGGAACCCAAAAGTTTCATGTTATAAAAGAATGTCATGGTTCCATATTTTACTTTTTACAACCTTAGAGGTATCAGTCAATTATGAGATAATCCCTTTGACATTCACTCAAAGCCCTTTGATTAAATTGTTAACTGTTACTCTTGGGGACTAGGGGTGATTATTTCACAATGCCTGATGGTTTCTTTTGGAATCAGCATTTATTTCATGAACAGATCCACCTCATTTTTTGTTTTTCAGTCCAGACAGTTTTAGAGTGATTAGTACATAGTACAGTTCTTAAGTACTGGAGAACATTTGAAAATTTAGTCAGAACAGCTAATCTTATAAAATCACAGATGTTTAAATAACTGTATTTAGAAGAGCTACTTCTCTTGAAAAGTAAGGTAGGTTTCAAGTACACAAAACCACAAAAAAGGCTGCACAGAGTGCTTAGCTATGATACCAAATGTACGATCCATAAAAGAAAAAAGAAACTGGACTTCAAAATTAATGAATTTAGTTAATTAAATTTCAGAAAATAAAAACACAAGTCAAAGAGTCTGAGAAAATATTTTCAAGTCATATTATCTGATATAGGACTTACATCTAGAGTACATAAAGGAATCTTACAAGTTAATGTAAAAAGAGAGATAATCCAATTAAAATACATGTGAAGATTTAAAAAGACGTAACTCCAAAGAATATACACAAATATATGGAATTTAGAAAGGTGGCAATGATGACCCTGTATGCAAGACAGCAAAAGAGACACAGATGTGTAGAGCGGACTTTTGGACTCAGAGGGAGAGGGAGAGGGTGGGATGATTTGGGAGAATGACATTGACACATGTATACTATCATGTAAGAAACGAATTGCTAGTCTATGTCCGATGCAGGATACAGGATGCTTGGGGCTGGTGCACAGGGAGATGTTATGGGGAGGGAGGTGGGAGGGGGGTTCATGTTTGGCAATGCATGTACACCCGTGGTGGATTCATGTCAATGTATGGCAAAACCAATACAGTATTGTAAAGTAAAATAAAGTAAAAATAAAAATTAAAAAAAAAAAGAATATACACAAATGGCCCATAAGCCCCTGAAAATGTGTTCGGCATCATTAGTCATCAGGTAAAAGAAAGTAAAAACCACAGTGAGACATCACTTCATACTCACCAGGATAGGGAGAAACTGAAATCCTCACACATCACGGGTGGGAATGTAAAACTGGTATGGCCACTTTGGAAAATAGTCTGGCTATTCATTGAAAGACTAAAGGAGTTCGCATATGACCCAGCAATTCTACTTCTAATTATTTATCAAGATAAATTTTGTAAAAAAAATAAGAAAGAAAGAAAATCTCCCTTTGTGCAAGGGTTTTACTTACTGAGATTCCACTTTAGGCCTGTTGTTGTCACCTGATTGCAAGGCTGTCCAACAGGAATGAGGCCACACCAATCACCTTCCATCCCGGTATCTACATGCAATTTGTGCTTTCCCTGAGGCAGAGAAGGAATGATCATTACGATGGGAGAAGAAAAGACCACACATTGATGTGCACTGAAGATCTGGTCATATGCACCAGGAACCAACCTAGTGATGGTTCACATAATTTGTCACACTTAATCCTAGGAAAAGGAGTACGTCAAGGCTGTATATTGTCACCTTGCTTATTTAACTTCTATGCAGAGTACATCATGAGAAATGCTGGGCTGGAAGAAACACAAGCTGGAATCAAGACTGCCGAGAGAAATATCAATAACCTCAGATATGCAGATGACACCACCCTTATGGCAGAAAGTGAAGAGGAGCTAAAAAGCCTCTTGATGAAAGTGAAAGAGGAGAGTGAAAGTTGGCTTAAAGCTCAACATTCAGAAAACGAAGATCATGGCATCTGGTCCCATCACTTCATGGCAAACAGATGGGGAAACAGTGGAAACAGTGTCAGACTTTATTTTTCTGGGCTCCAAAATCACTGCAGATGGTGACTGCAGCCAGGAAATTAAAAGATGCTTACTCTTTGGAAGGAAAGTTATGACCAACCTAGATAGCATATTAAAAAGCAGAGACATTACTGTGCCAACAAAGGTCCATCTAGTCAAGGCTATGGTTTTTCCAGTAGTCATGTATGGATGTGAGAGTTGCACTGTGAAGAAAGCTGAGTGCCAAAGAATTGATGGTTTTGAACTATGGTGTTGGAGAAGACTCTTGAGAGTCCCTTGGACTGCAAGGAGATCCAACCAGTCCATTCTAAGGGAGATCAGTTCTGGGTGTTCATTGGAAGGACTGATGCTGAAGCTGAAACGCCAATACTTTGGCCACCTCATGCAAAGTTGACTCATTGGAAAAGACCCTGATGCTGGGAGGGATTGGGGGCAGGAGGAGAAGGGGACAACAGAGGATGAGATGGCTGGATGGCATCACCGACTTGATAGATATGCGTTTGCGTGAACTCCGGGAGTTGGTGATGGACAGGGAGGCCTGGCATGCTGCGATTCATGGGGTTCCAAAAAGTTGGGACACGACTGAGCGACTGAACTGATACTGAACTGATATTGAATCCTACCAACAAGCTTAGGTTAGATAGCATCACCTATCAGACTCAATGGCCATGAATTTGAGCAAACTCCAGCAGATAGTGAAGGACAGGGAAGCCTGGCATGCTACAGTCCATGTAGTTGCAAAGAATCAGACATGATTTAGCGACTGGAGAACAACATGTACTGAATCATCCTATAGAACTTTCACCTGACTTAATACTAGCAACAGTTTTACAAGGTATCTTACTGTTAATTAGTACTTTAACATATCAAAAAATTGAAGTTTGCAGAGATTAAACTGTCCAGCATGTACAGATAACAAAGAGCAGGAGCTGGATTACTGCCTATACCTTCCACTTCCAAAGACTAAACTGATTCCATGTGCTAAAGAAACAGCACTAAGGATACAGAATTCAAGGGTCTTAATGAAATGCTTGCTTGAGGGTAAATACAACATTGCTTCCTAAGTAAAATCTCTGCTTTTTACCTGAGAACTGGGCTTCTGACCTTTAGAATTCAATGTCAACCCTACTAGTGATTAGTCTGTTTGCTATACCCACAGCTCTAGGAGACGCTCAGTGACAAGTCTGTCTCCCAGGAAGCAGAATACCGGCCCTGGGAAGTGAATATGCTCCTTCTATTCTGATTATGAAATTGGACATAATTTAAAATGTTTTCTAGTTTTCAGTTTACAAGAAAGTTACATGTAATGCTCGATCAAGGCCACAAGGCTTGCTTTTAAACAAAACACTTGGAAACTCTTCTTCTACAAAGTAATGCTTTTCTATTCCCACCCTATTTGCTATTCTGTCCTTAGGGTTACACAGTCTTTATAAAAAGATACCTCAGGTTCTTTTGGGACAATGTCAACATATGCATACATTCAACAATAGAGTAAAAAAGGTATTTTTTTCATAATTCAAACAACTCTAAAGGAATAAGCTCCAAAATATATTCTTCATTTTAATAAAATAGTGTTTTAAAGTACATTTCACATATGACATATGATCAGACTAAGGTATCTAGGTCTCCTTGTACAATCATTTTACTTGCATTGTGACTATAGCTCTTGTACTGTCTATTGTAATCTCTGAGAACTTATTCTGTTGTATACAGGCCTCAAGATACAAGCAGGATTTGTTAAAAGATTGCTTTTGTTAGGGAAAACAGTTCTCTAGGTTGCATGAGTTCTTGTATATAACACAAGTTCATTCAGACATTTTCTACCAATATAATTCATATACATATATTTCTATTTGAGCATTCACGGAGAGGGCATAAATTCAATTCGAAGGGCTTGAATATACATTCAAACACAAAGAAGATTTTTAAAGAAAATTTAAACTACATTTGAAGTTGGTGTCCATCAGTGGAAGAAAGATAGGCAATATACGTAGATATACAACAAGCAATAGATTACATGCAAACAGAGAAATGTGGGTGGAGTGAAAACACAAGGTGCTGGGGAAACATAATGCATAGTAGGAAAAAGAATCATGATAAATTAGAGAACCCATCTATAAAATGAAAATAAATGCAAGAACTGCCATACGACCCTGCAATCCCACTGCGGGGCATACACACCAAGGAAACCAGAATTGAAAGAGACACGTGTACCCCAGTGTTATCACAGCACTGTTCACAATAGCCAGGACATGGAAGCAACCTAGATGTCCACTGGCAGATGAATGGATAAGAAAGTTCTGGTACATATACACAATGGAGTATTAATCAGCCATTAAAAAAGATACATTTGAATCAGTTCTAATGAGGTGGATGAAACTGAAGCCTATTATACAAGTGAAGTAAGTCAGAAAGAAAAACACCAATACAGTATATTAATGAATATATATGGAATTTAGACAGATGGTAATGATGACCCTATATGTGAGATAACAAAAGAGACAGAGATGTAAAGAACAGACTTTTGGACTCTGTGGGAGAGGGCGAGTGTGGGATGATTTGAGAGAATAGCATTGAAACATGTATGTTATCATATGTGAAATAGATCGCCAGTCTAGGTTTGATGCATGAGACAGGGTGCTCAGGGCTGGTGCACTGGGATGACTCTGAGGGATGGGATGAAGAGGGAGGTGGGAGGGGGATTCAGGATGGGGAACACGTGTACACCCGTGGCTGATTCATGTCAATGTATGGCAAAACCACTACACTACTGTAAAGTAATTAGCTTCCAATTAAAATAAATTTTTAAAAAAGACACTTCTACTAACAAAATTAAAAATATATATTAAAATTTTAAATATATAAGCATATATACACACACTAACAATTTCCTCTCCCTAATGGGAATTGCTATCTTCCCAGGTGACTCCACGGTAAAGAATCCCCCTGCCAACGCAGGAGATGTGAGTTTGATCCCTGGGTTGGGAAGATCCCCTGAAGAAGGAAATGGCAATCCAGTCCAGTATTCTTGCCTGGGAAACCCCATGGACAGAGAAGCCGAGTGAGCTACAGTCCATGGGGTCACAAACAGTTGGCTACGACTTAGCAACTAAGCACAATGGGAACTAATACAGGAACAAAAGGGAAGGAATGGATCAATCCGCCAATGAGGACTGTTGTCTGGATCAGAGATGATGATGGCCTATGAACAGGTATGACTGATCCAACATTGAAATCTCATACAGATAACAAATGCATATTTTAGAGATGAAGCAATACAAGATTTAGAAATCTTTAGACTTGTCTGGGCCTTCCCTGGTAGCTCAGCTGGTAAAGAATTCGCCTGCAATGCGGAAGACCTGGGTTCAATCCTTGAGCTGAGAAGATCCCCTGGAGAAGACTTTTCTGAAGGAAAAACCAGAGAAAATATTTCAATAATTCTAAACAGTAATTCAGGAAAGAGGAATGATTGGGAGATAGCCATGGGAGAAAATCAAAAGTGAAATAAAAACTAACCCTGTTCCTGAATAATGATCTTCGGTGTTTTCCTATAACTTAGAGCACAGGCATATGAAGCGTATTATTATAGACGTTCTCCCCCTTCTCCCCCTATTTGACTGTAAAAGCAATGCTGTAATTTTCAGAAGGCACAGGTAAGGAAAAGAGCAGAAGAAAGTGCAACGGGCCTCATTGCCTCATCCTTTCTGTCGTATGGGAATTAGGAAACAGAGCCTAGAGTTGCAGAGTTTTATAAAGAGGGATTTGAAAGTTCCTCCTGGCCTGAGTTACAGGCAATACGGGTAAGGCGCCCAAGTGGCAGCAATGAGAGGTGGGGTCTGAAGCAGCTCCGTTCTCCATCCTCAAACCAGTGTCACCAACGAGCTAGTCACACAGCTGCATACATGAAGACTGTGACCAAGGCATGGAAGGCAAAGCACAGGGAAGGAAGAAAGGTACCAGATCAGAGAGCCAGTCAGGTCTAGCGGACGGCAGCGCGTAAGCAAGCAGCGCGCTTAGCAGAGACCCTCGACCGGGAACCCAAGGATGAACGCGAGCCAATAGGAGCGAAGAGGCGCTCGAGCAGTGCGCATGCGGGGAGGCCACGCGGCGGCTCACTGAGCGGGTTGCTGGCGGCTCACTGAGCGGGTAGGGGGTGCACAGGGGCTTGTCAGAGGGGCAGAGCTATTCTGCGCAACACTGTGCTGGTGACTGAGCGACACGAGGAGGCCTCTGTCAAAACCATAGAAAGATCAACACGAAAAGGAACCCTAATGCAAGTGATGGACTTTCGTTAATAATGTATCAACCTGGCCCACTATTTGTAAAACATGTACCACACTAATGCAAGATAATAGGGGAAACTGCTAGTGGGAGAAGGGCTTATGTGGGAACTCTAATTGGCTCAATTTTCTGTAAATGTAAAACTGCTGTAAACATACACAGTATTTTTTTTTTTAAGTCTCTCGATGACCTTTTCACTTTCTCATCCCTTAATGAACAGCAACAGGCACTGGTGGGTTTGAAACCACAGCCAGCCAGATGAACCGCACACAGGGAAATAGGCAGTGGCTTTTCACCTGTCCTTACCACTTTATTCTGCTGGGGTTTTTTCCCCCTAAGAAAAAAGGTATGTTTTTCTCTGTTTCCTTTTTATTTCTAGATATGAACTACCTTTATTTCTTTGTTTAGAATTTTTCCCTAAGCTTATTTATGCTGGAATAGCTTGACACGTGAATTCTGAGTTTTGTTTCTCTCTACTAAAAATAATTCTCTCTGACAATACAGGAGCTAAATTTAATACAAATTATCATCGAGAGGTGCCAGATGTAACAGCCTTTAACAAATTCAGAAAGTAGTTACAAAGCCTCTTTTCTCACCAAAGGAGTTCATGAGAGAGAGTACTGCAGAATTCTGATTTCCTTAGAACCGCTTTGGCTTCAGCTGCGAAGGACTAGGCATGATGGTCACGTGTTGCAGTGGCGGACCCCAGCCTGACGAGGGCTGCACTGCCTGGGTCAATCAGAAAGCACAGCACATCAGAGGGGTTGCAGGTGACTCGAGGTCTCCTGGGCGCTGGGTGGCAGAGGACATGGGACCAAGAACGGTAGGAGATGCTCATCTGGACCAGGTGATTCTACCTGTCTCTCGTAACGGGTCTCTGACAATCAGAACTGTCACTTCTTCATTTATCACCAAAGAGGGACTCACGGGTCCTCGGGTGTCTTATTTTCAATGTGTTACTGTTAATTCCTGTCTTCTCATCTCGTTCCTCCTTCTGTGGCCTGCTTAATGGTTTGGAAGTGGTTGGCTGAATGCATTACCATGCTTGGTGCTCTGCCTAACTGCAGTCAAGAATGGCAAAGGAAATAAGGAATGATACCTCTCCTCCTCCCCAGGAAGATTCTTTAACTTCTATCGTGCAATACAAAGGAAACAGCATAAACACATGTGAAGTTTTATTATCCCAGGGAGAGGGTGGCTGTTACAAAATCCACTGATTTAAATGACAGAATGGTAAGCTTTCTTTTCCAGTACTGCTATATATTCATTGCTTTCCTCATTATTTTAAGATTCGACAGACCTTGAAATTTTCAATCTGGGAATAAATTAGTTTGTGGACCTAAAAGTCACAGATAGGTCTTTGTCTTCAAGCAATTAATGTTTTTTTTCTCCTGTTCCAAAAAGGTATTTAGGCACAAGTGAATCGGTCTTCGTCTTTCTCACTATGCGAATTTAGCTTCTTCTGGTTAACTGAGAGCAATACTATGCTCTTCTCCTGTATCCTCAAGTCTGTGTGACACCTTTACAGCGAACAACAAAAGCAATCTCTGTTCTTTCCTCAGATTTCTCAATTCATAATATATTCTAGCCTATATGGGATTTGACACAGGCAGGCATGCGGCCTGACAGTATAGAACTTCCCTAAAGATTTATGTCATTACTAGAGACCAAAGGCACATGAACTAATCATTGACTTCCATCTACTCTCATGAATCACTGCTCAGCTTCCTATTCTGTCGCCTGTGCTGAGCTAAGATGACTCTTTGAAGTCAAAGGCAGTTCTATAAGGTAAAGATGGAAAAAAAAATAAATCAGACAGTTTGGTTTTCCAGTCATGGTTATTTTTAACATATTACCAACTTCAATAAGGGATGAAACTGTAATTCAGTGAAAGGCAAGGAAGACACTGCTTGGCATCCATGCTGAAAATCCTACTTTCGAGCGTGTGAAGGGCAGGCATCATCAGTCACTGCACTGCCCCTAGGCTGTAATGGCAACCTAGAGCACAGCGTACACAAGCGGACACCTAGTGAAGGGGCGAACAATCACTGTCCTTTGGACTGCATTTTACCTCCTCTACAAATGACAAGGACATGACCGAGAGAAGAGAGAAAAGCTCACCCTCGAGTTTGCTTTTGCAAAAATACCAAACATTGAAGCCTCTGAATCCTGTTTATACCTTTAAAACCGTTAAGTCCAATAACAATGCCAAGTTTTATGCTAAATTACTTTACTGTGGCACTCACAAAATACAGAGCAATTTTAACAAGCTCATTCACAAAGCAAGTGAACAGGGAACATAGGAAGAACACAAATGTCTTTTCTACTCACTGCAGAACATTCAAGGAGCAGATGCCGATGCTAGTTTATCAAGTGGATAACCTTTTATCAAACTGCTGTTAAAAATGCTGATATTACACACTCTGTGGCTAACTGAAGCTAAAATTTCTGGCACACAGTTAGACCCAGTAGGGATGGAATACTACTGTACATGGATTTAAAATACAAGGCTGACCTCTGGTAGCTCATCTTTCCTTAGTTTGTGCAGGTACTTAAAAGTTATCAGTTAACTGATAACTAATTATCAGTGAATAACACCATGGGAATTTCAATAGCTGCAGGAAAGAACACTGAAAAAAGCCTCCAATTAAAATAAATAAATTTAAATTTTAAAAAAAGTTCAAGAAAAAAGAAGTCAATGGAAGGATCTATACTATATTTACTAGGCAAAGAGGTTCTCTCTCCCTCACCAAGGCAGACTTTTGTGCTGCCACATTTCATACTGTGACTACTCACATAATTTAGTCAGCGAACTTACAACTATGAAATCTCAGAACTAGAGGACTCATATATTTACTTTTATTCTGCTCCACAAGTGTAGAACTCAGAACTCAAGCATGTTGGTTTAATATTTATTCATTTATCACTGATTCACTGATTGTGTTTCCTTCTGAAAATGCATTAATTCCTTGTCTACAGAGAGCTTTTAGAGCTTCCAAGCATATCATAAAATCACATTTTCCAAAGTTTATCCCACAGAACCCTACTCGAATAGTCAGGAAAGATTAGAACACTAGCTTCTTGGATTCCCCTCCTGGAAGTCACAGCACACATCAGCATCCTAGGTGTTCTAGGTGTTTCTGAAGCAAAAAACTCTATTTGAGCAAGTTGTTTCCCAAACTTACTTGAATACAGATCCTTTCCCTGCCCCTTAAAATAGCACTGCACAATTACCCATGAAACTTGTATTTCATAAAATCCACCTAGGAAAATACTGATTTGGAATGGTGATTTTGCACATAGCACCTAAAACTATGTTTTTGGTTGAATATTTCCATAGTCAGGACATTTCACTGATATGTTTTGAAATTAATAACCTCCGTCTGACTTTTGTTTGGGAAATTATTTAGTCACCTGAGGCTGAAGTCATGTGTATTTTGCTAAGAGGTAGGCTTACTTTCTGATTAAAAGGTTAATGACAATAACCTGTTAGGCTACTTTATTCAAAAGTCAAAAATACTTATGAAACACCCACTACTGGAAGAGACAGTAAAATAGGCTACTTTTCTCCTGAACTCCCAACACTATACTAGCTCAAATTAAAACTGATACAATCAACATTTATCCTTTCTACCCTAGGACTTTAGTGTTGATTTTTCTATTTCAATACAATGTATCCTATCCTATCTCTAAGCCTTCCTTTTAGTGCAGTCAGAGAAAATCATCTGGTGAGTGCTCTCATGCTAAATTGTCAGAAACCTACTCTTTGCTCCTCCAAAAGATATGGACATTTTAAACGATGACTTCTAAAGACAATACTTATCCAAGAAGCAAGCATTTTTAACAGTGGAAACAGGACAGGTTACACTGAAAGATATATTTTAAGTCAAAGAGTGATCACAGAGTTTTCAAATAACTTCAGATAAATGTTACTCCACGGAATGTAGCATGTGAACATGAGGCCCCTGTTCCTCTGTCTATTCTTGGGTTTTATCTCCATCCTTAAGGGAGAGAAGCTTTAAAGCAAAGGTCAAACTCTACCTTCTTTGGAAAGCTCCCTCTGGATTCCAATTAACATAGATCACTTGCTTTTAATGTCTACAATCTTTAATATTTATGCTACAAAATAGAGAGCATTTTGTTACTGTCTTGCATCTCTCAAATGGGTGAATGTTATATCCTAAAAAACAATAACATTTCCTTGAAGGCAAAACCCCACCTTTCATTTCCCTTAGATATTTAGCACAGGGGAAGGAACATACTAAGTGTCCAATGAAACATCTGATTATTGTTTTAGAGCAAAAGGGAAAGGTATCAGTGAAAAGGCATCAGTATGCTTAGAAAAATCTTTATCAAAAGTAAACTAGATGAGGGAGAGTCCAGTTGAACTGAAAATTCTTAGGCACTGAGATAGAATTCTTTGTGTACATGATGGCTGCTCAAATGGATACTAGGATAAACCACATACAATCAACAATTACAAATAACCCATTGACAGGATTCCATGCACTTCTCCTTTCTGTTATAGCAGAGGCTGGAGGGTATATACAGGAACAGAGGGTAACTGGGAGATAGCCTGACAGTGGACACACTCCTGGATGATCCTGTTCATTATCCTATCCACATACACTCCAGGAATCCTGTCTGCTTACTGAGGTGCAGTACGGCTGATGTTCAGCATGTTTAACTGAGCTGGGCGTCTCCTTTGGTTTTGTTTCGCTTTCCACTCCTGCTCATAATGCTCATGGGATATTGTTAGTGATACTGAAGAAGGGGAGAGAAAAAGGAAACTTTGCATTCATTTATTTATTTCAAACCCCAGCTCAACCATCAAACTTTATATACAGGAAGAAATAATGAGAAAGTTCCAGTTGAAGAAAAAAGAGAAGCAAGATAACAATTTTTGAATATCTGCTCTGACCTAATATTCTTCCGGGCACCATAACTTTCGTAACAGTCGGGAGTGACAGGGTTGCTGCAAATTAGAGGCTGTGGACTCAGTATCATCATTAACTTGCTCAAGATCACTCAAGTATTCACTGACAGACGTGGGATCTAAACCCAGGTACGCTGGGATTTCAATGTCTACTTCATTTTACTATATCCTCCTGCTTCTCTACAAAAGCCAGTCGACCATTTCATTCGTTTTTCTTCCTATTCTTGATTTTTGTTTCCTATAATCAACCACCAAGTTAAGCTTTTGCAGGATCTTGTGCAATGTTTATCCTAAATAATAAATACTTGTGCAGCAAATGAATTAATATCTTCCTTGACCCCAGCCACCTCTCTTCAACATTTCCCATTCTATTTACACGTCCCCATTCATTTAACTCTCCTTTGCTAGTGACTGATTATAAGGAGGGTGCTGACAAGGATATGGGGGATACTCATTTGTATTTTCAAAACACAATGACTGGGTCTTCCAGAAGTTCATAAAGAATGGTTAAAGCAAAAAACCAAAGACTGGGCTGATAAAATTAAAAAGATTAACATAAAAAAGTACTGTCTAAAAGATCTGAATATTTTTAGTCAGGAGCAGACAGAACATTTCACTTCTTCCCCTGATCCTATGATGTATAAATCAGAAGCAGTAGCTTATTCAAACACAAATTCCAAGATTTGGTTCACGCTTCACATCTTTGATGAGAGCACTTCTTCCCCAAAGCCCTCCATGAACCCTCAGCCTGGGTTACTTGCACACTCTCAAGGGAGAAACTACAGCTCATTGATTTTTGTATCTTTAAAACATCAACCAGTCTTTACACATAGTTGGAATACAGTAGAGATTTACTGAAATGGGGTAGGGGTAAGGGGTAGGGAGAAGGCAATGGCACCCCACTCCAGTACTCTTGCCTGGAAAATCCCATGGACGGAGGAGCCTGCTAGGCTGCAGTCCATGGGGTTGCTAAGAGTCGGACACGACTGAGTGACTTCACTTTCACTTTTATGCATTGGAGAAGGCAATGGCAACCCACTCCAGTGTTCTTGCCTGGAGAATCCCAGGGACGGGGGAGCCTGGTGGGCAGCCGTCTATGAGGTTGCACAGAGTCGGACACGACTGAAGTGACTTAGCAGCAAGGGGTAGGGGCAGGGGTAGGGGTAAGCTGAGCTGTTTTCACATAACTACTCTTGACCTCCAAGTGCCACCTATCACCTTGCTAACCCATTTGTTCCTTTTTAGATTAAAGCTCCTAGAAAGGGTTTTCTAAATTCACTGTTCCAATTCTTTTACATTCATTCCAGTTAAGCCTTTGCTTAATTAACCTCTTCTCCAAATCGGCTTTCACCAAAACAACCCACAACCTCCAAGCTGCTAAACCCAAAGGTCAATTATTAGTCCTCTGACTTAAACTGTCAGTAGAATTTGCACTGGGTTATCACTCCCTCCTTGGTGATATACTGTCTGTGCTTTACTTCCAGAACACCACTCCTCCTGGTTTTCCTCTTCACCCACAATTTCCTTTGCCATCTCCTCCTCTTCTCTCCAAACACTATACCTAGATTGCCTCAGGGCTTGGTCCCTTGGTCTCAGCGAGACCTGCCTCTCTAATTTACTTAGTAATCCATGTGTTTCCTTTGCGAGCTCAGCTAAATCATCTAGATCTTGGCAAATCCCAGATTTGTATCTCTAGCCAGACTTCTCTCTGGTCCCGAGCATACAACTGCCTGCTGAACACATGAACATATCCTGATTTTTTACCTCAAACCCACCTCTACACACAGTTTTTGATCTGAGTGGACTTCTATTCCATCTTTCAAACTGCTCAGGTGGAAAGTTCTTCTGTTTTCATACCCCTGAGGAAATCCCACTTACTCCGTCTTCTAACTATATTCAGATTCCTATCACTTCTCACAATTTCTTTCACTACTGCCTTAAACAAGTCACCAGGACAGGATCTCCCCTGGTCGCACCAGAGTCCACTCAGCCGCCAAGGTGACCCCTCTAAAAGCAAGTCACACTGACCCCTCTCTCAAGAGAAATACTCCTAGCTTCCTGAAAGCCTTCCATTTCCCTCTGCTAGCCCCTGAGGACTCTGACTAGGCTCGAGATCCTGTCCATGGAGTAAGCCTGAGGAAAATGCTATCATTATCAATGAATCCTTGTTCTGAGCCAGCCTGGGGCAGTCTGCTCTCTGTACTACAGGGCTACAGTTAAAAGGCACAGGTGCTAAAGAAAGACTTCTGGATTTGAATTGCTTTTCACCATGTTACTGTTTCATTTTCTTCATCCATTAAACCAGAATGAAATATTGTTGTGAGGATTAAATGACTTGATATGTGAAGTGTGTACAATCATGCCTGCCACAGGTACCATAAGCTCTGTAAGCGTTCACTATTGCTACTTTTTATCATAGGAAAGGACAACAATGGGCAACAAAACACAGAGTCACTTGTAATTTTAGATAATTTACCTGCCTCTCATTTTTTTTGTGTCATGAATGTTAGGGTAATTTTGTCTTCTGAAAGCAATCTGAAAAGTACCCCATAATATACTAAGTATAATGTATTGGCACAAGGTTAAAATAAATACAGCTTTCAAGTTGTATATCAACAGGTCACAATCTCAATCTTCACAGTTGTTTTATTTTGGTGCCTCTTACAAATGAAGTTAAGAGTCTTTAACATCAGAAAGGTAAAAGTGCCGATTTTGGGAGGGGGTAGGTTTTGACTCTTGTTATGCAGTTGCTCAGTCATGTCTGACTATTTGCAACCCCATGGACTGCAGGGCACCAGGCTTCCCTGTTCGTCACTATCTCCCAGAGTTCAAACTCATGTCCATTGAATCAATGATGCCCTCCGACCATCTCATCCTCTGTCGTCCCCTTCTCCTCCTACCCTCAATCTTCCCCAGAATCAGAGTCTTTTTCAATGAATCGGCTCTTCGCATGGGGAGGCCAAAGTATTGGAGCTTCAGGTTGAGCGTCAGGCCTTCCAATGAACACCCAGGACTGATCTCCTTTAGGATGGACCGGTTGGATCGCCTTCTTGTCCAACGGACTCCCAAGAGTCTTCTCCAATACCACAGTTCGAAATCATCAATTCTTTGGTGCTTAGGTAAAATTATGGTAAGATTTCTGAGAGAAATATCATGTCTTAATGCACCTTAGTTTTACAGCTCTGTGCTGTTAAGGAGATTATCATCACAGTGGCGCAATTAAGCGACTGGGTGTGATGCATTGGGCCTGAAGTAACAAGTAACACGGCAGCAGTCCATGCTTGTCACAAATCAAGTGACCATGGACTCACACTCACCTCACAGCGGAACCACCTACTTTTCAGTCTCCTGTATTCCTACAGCCACGAAACTAAAAGATGCTCGCTCCTTGGAAGAAAAGTTATGACCAACCTAGACAGCTTATTAGAAAGCAGAGACATTATTTTGCCAATAAAGGTCCATCTAGTCAAGGCTATGGTTTTTCCAGTGGTCATGTATGGATGTGAGATTTGGACTGTGAAGAAGGCTGAGTGCTGAACTGATGCTTTTGAACTGTGGTGTTGGAGAAGACTCTTGAGAGTCCCTTGGACTGCAAGGAGATCCAACCAGTCCATCCTAAAGGAGATCAGTCCTGAATATCCATTGGAAGGACTGATGCTGAAGCTGAAACTCCAATCCTTTGGCCACCTGATGCAAAGAACTGACTTCATTTGAAAAGACCCTGATGCTGGGAAAGCTTTAAGGCAGGAGGAGAAGGGGACGACAGGATGAGATGGTTGGATGGCATCACCAACTCAATGGACATGAGTCTGAGTAAACTCTGGGAGTTGGTGATGGACAGGGAGGCCTGGCGTGCCTGTCAGAGCGAGACACAGAGTCAGACACGACTGAATGACTGGACTGATTCCTACAAGTATGTGTGTTCATGTGCACCTAATGCTCTTTTATCTTATTTCTCCATGGTGGTCAGTCTCCAAGATAGCACCCAAGGAACCCTGCCTCCTGGAGTCTATGTCTTTGCCTAGTGACTCGTCTACACTGAATAGGACTAACCTGTGTACCAACTGGCCATACAGAGAGCAGTGGGGCTGCTCCCTGCCTCCGACCAGCACCTGCTTGCCAGCTATTGGAGTGAGCCCCTTGGAAACCATATGACTGACGCTGGGACAACTGAACTTCATGAGACCTCAAGTTTGAAGCATCCAGAAGAGCCAAAATTCCATATTTCCAAAGAAATGCTTAGACTTAATAAATGCTTACTGTTGTTTCATGACACCAAGTTTTGTGGTGACTTGTTACACAATCTGCAACTCTTTCTCGATGTCTCTTTCTGCACTGTTGTATCTTTGTATCCGCATTGCTTATTTTTCTTCATTTCCTGTGCCCTTTCTGTTTCTTTAAGTGTCCCTAAAACAGACAAGAGGTATGTATGTGTGTATATATAATATATATATAAATATATATGAAAATGAAAGCAAAAGTGAAGTCGTGTCCGACTCTTTGCGACCCCATGGATTGTAGCCCACCAGGCTCCTCTGTCTGTAGAATTCTTCAGGTCCCTTCTCCAGAGGATCTTCCCAACCCAGGGATTGAACCTGCGTTTCTTGCATTGCAGGCAGACGCTTTACCATCTGAGCCAACAGAAGTGGGTGGGTGAGGGTGTGTGTGTGTGGGGGGGGGGGGGGGGGGGGGGGGGGGGGGGTGGGTGTGTGTGTGGGTGTGGGTGTGTGTGGATCCCTTTTAAAATATGGAAGTTTTGTTTTTCTTTCTCTCGAAAGGAAAACAATCAGCTTTTCTTTACCTTCTCTGTGGGTTGTTTGCACTGATTTTTCCATCATATTTATTCTTTCCTAAACTATCAACTTTAAGGGTGAAGCCAGAGGAAAAAAGATTCTACAACAACTAATAGGTTTAGTTGCTCAGTCGTTCCGACTCTTGTGCCCCACGGACTGTAGCCCACGAGGTTCCTCTGTCCATGGGATTCTCCAGGCAAGACTACTGGAGTGGGTTGCCATTTCCTTCTCCAACAATTAACAATTAATAAATTGCATCTTAATAGAATTAAGATAGATAACAAAATCATGGAAACACAGCATCTTATGTTTAAGCACACTACACTATCTAAATTCATTATACTGAATGCATTTAAAAAGACTAGTTTAAAGCAAGAATGAGCCATATTTCATGATGAATTTGGTATAATGGAGGGAGGAGGATCATTAAAAATATTACGCATTAACCATCTCACTTCCTATCCAAAAGTCACTTATTTAATTTCATGTAAATAAATGATGAAATATGACCAGTTATTTTGCATTTGGATACTATAAAGTTTCCACAGTTGGACCCTCTAATTCCAGATGAATTTCAGGAGCAACACACGAGAGGCTGCTTTCTGTGTTCTCAACCTTATATTTTCTCCTCTTCTAATTTTTTTATATGATAAAAAAAATTTGTTTTAGTTCTGCTGGTACCAATTTATGGTATCCTAGAAACTCCACAATGATGGAAAAGAACAGGTGCTCACAACAAAGCAGAATTACCAACATATTTATGGCCCTATCATTTGACAGGGAAGGTCAAAGCTTCTCAGAGTTTATTCATAACCCTGCACCAGCTTTCAATTCTTGGAAAATTGCTCCTTGATACCCAGCTTCCCTGAAATCACAGAGTGGCAGCCACTCTCTTCAGGCATAAATCAGATTCTAAATAACTGATAGCACTTTCCCGTCTAGACCTGGACAAGAAAAGCACTGTATTTTCTCTGTAGAATGTGGCTGCTTAGGAAAAACAACACAGGCTGTTTTTAGGGTTTAATTTCGGAAATCATCTGTAAGAAAACATTCTTTGGGATTATAAAAGACAAGGCCCTGCTCTTGAATGTCACTATCATTTTTATATCCTCTCCTCTTTCATTCTCTAAATCCAAATTCAATACTATTATGGACTTAGTGCCTGCTTATCATGATTAATCTTGTCATGACTTTGTCATTCTGTACTTAAAATGTGCAAAATGTGTGACTTTGGAATACTAAAATACAGGCCAATGACACAATGACAATGAAACAAGTGGATGTGTGTGTGTGCGTCTGTGTGTGTTCTTGTTGTTCAGTCTCCAAGTTTTGTCTGACTCTTTGCAACCCCACGGACTGCCACACGCCAGGCCTCCCTGTCCTTCACCATCTCCAGGAATTTGTCCAAGTTCATGTCCACTGAATCCGTGATGCCATCCAGCCATCTCATCCAATTAAAGGGAGATACATAATTTTTTAAAAAGCCAAGACAACATATTGGGAGTTTTTCTGTAAGACGTCAGCAGTTCTTTGTTGCGAGGAATCTTAGGAACTAGGCTAGGGAAGCCTTTATTCTAATAATCAGTAAGATTATTTTTTAAAATACTCAGCATTTAACATCTCAGTCACGGTAGTTGTCCATTTCTTCTAAGATATACGGAATATACCCGGGTCTTAAAAACAAAAAAACATACTATGTGAAAAATAGTTATAAACTGTGGATCTTCAATCAGCAGACATGGTTTTCAACTGAAGAGTTACCTCTTTCTACATTATCAATGAAAATGATTGTTGTTTTTCATTAGTGGTGGTGTTCACTCAGGCATGCCCGACTCTGCGACCCCATGGACTGCAGGATGACAGGCTTCCCTGTCCTTTACCATCTCCCTGAGTTTGCTCAAACTCATGTCCATTGAGTCAGTGATGCCATCCAACCATCTCATCCTCTGTCATTCCCTTCTCCTCCTGCCTTCAATCTTTCCCAGAATCAGGGTCTTTTCCAAAGAGTCGGTTCTTCTCACCAGGTGGCCAAAGAATTGGAGCTTCAGCAATATTCGGTGAATATTCAGGGTTGATTTCCTTTAGGATTGACTGGTTTGATCTCCTTGCAGTTCAAGGAATTCTCTAGAGTCTTCTCCAGCACCACAGATCCAAGGCATCAATTCTTCAGTGCTCAGCCTTTTTTATTGTCAGGCTCTCACAGTTAGGAGAATTCCAAGCACATGACTACTTGGAAAACCATAGCTTTGACTATATGCACCTTTGTACGCAAAGTAATGTCTCTGCTTTTCAATATTCTGGCTAGGTTTGTCACGGCTTTCCTTCCAAGGAGCAAGCATCTTTTAATTTCATGGCTGCAGTCATTGCCCACAGCGCTTTTGGAGCCCAAGAAAATAAAGTCTGTCGCTGTTTCCATTGTTTCCCCATCTATTTGCCATGATGTGATGGGACTCGATGCCATGTTCTTAGTTTTCTGAATGTTGAGCTTTAAGCCAGCTTTTTCACTCTCCGCTTTCACCTTCATCAAGAGGCTCTCTAGTTCCTCTTTGCTTTCGGTCATAAGGGTGGCGTCATCTGCATATCTGCATATCGCTATTTCTCCCTGAAGTTTTGATTCCAGCTTTCGCTTCATCCAGTCCCAGTGTTTCTCATGATGTACTCTGCATGTAAGTTAAATGATCAGGGTGACAATACACAGCCTTGATGCACTCCTTTCATTAGTAGTTCATCTTCATAAAAATTAATATGATGCTATTAAGGGCCATTCAGATGACTGTTTTGTCAGAGAAGTCTGGCATTCAGTCCCAGTTGTACCATTTCAGCTGGTACTTCGCACTGGGTTGATAGTAACAATGCCCAAAGAGTCAGCAGCTCACCAGAGCTTCTACTATGGTTGGGGATCAGCAGGGACTCACGTCTCACTGCGTGGGAATGAGAGCTGTCATGCCACTTACTGGTCCAGTGACTTTGCACAATTCTATTAATCCCTCACACCTCAATTTCTTCATTTGTAAAACTGAGGTAATGATAGTATCTAACATCAGAGACTTGTTGCCAAGCTTAAATTAAGCAGTGCACATTTAACTTGTATGTGACCAGGGCGTTGCAAAGAGTCAGACACAATTGAATGACTGAACAACAACAATAAAGTGCTCCTAACTGAGCGCATGGCGCATAGTTTTCAAATATATCTTAGCTATTCCACTCTCATCATTTTATCATGGCGAATAGTAAAAATGATGGAGATGGGACTAACGTGTGAATTTTGCACTTGTGTAAGGAAAGGGGTTTTGCTGTTCATCATTAATTATTCTCTAATTTTGTCAGATAAGCTAATGAAGAAAACAAGAGGCAGCAGACAGGTGACAACGTGGTCCACACAGAGCTTTTCTATGACATGCATCCATCTAACTTCACCACTGTCTACAGTACCTCATTCAGCCTCAGTCCTGGTGCTAAGGCCGATCTACACAGCAGTCTTACGTCGCTTTCCCTATATCTCAAGGCTGCAGTGAAAACACAAATCAAGTAAGTAGACAGAGAGCCTACTGCAGGAAAGAAAAAAACCATACAAGCCAATCATTATGTATCTTTAAAAAATGCCATAATGCTACTGCCTTAGTTTACTCCCTAGCACCGCCATAAATGCCACTATGCCAACGTACTGCTCTGTTTGGACAGATTACCCTAGTAGTGGTCAAAACCTGAATCCTTGCCTTCTGACTTTAAGCTGAACACCACCATCTGGTATAAGATGCTATTTAGAAAATGTCATTTAGGGCAATTTTTAATTCTCAATGAAGTCTTAAATATTACTAATACAACTAACTTTTAAACCTAGTACTCCTTAGCCAACACGGAATAATTTAAGTCCTCAGCCCTTTCTCTCCTAACCCATATACATGTGTGGGTGTATATATATACACACACTCAAACAGAAAACATATTTTAAAATCAGGATAATTCTGCTATATGAGGGGCTTCCTTGACAGCTCAGATGGTAAAGACTGCAGGAGACTCTAATTCGATTCCCAAGTCAGGAAGATCCCCTGGAGAAGGGAATTGCTACCCATTCCAGCATACTCGCCTGGAGAATCCTACAGAGAGCCTGGGAGGTTACAGTTCCTGGGGTCCCAAAACGCTGGACATGACTGAGCAACTAACATTGCTATATGAGAAGCCTGCGTGATGTCACAGAGGAGGAGCATAGGCAGTACAGAGAGCACGAAATTAAGGTAAGTAAAGTGGAAGAAGCACAAGCTGGAATCAAGATTGCCAGGAGAAATGTCAATAACCTCAGATATGCAGATGACACCACCCTTATGGCAGAAAGTGAAGAGGAGCTAAAAAGTCTGTTGATGAAAGCGAAAGAGGAGAGTGAAAAAGTTGGCTTAAAGCTCAACATTCAGAAAACAAACATCATGGCATCCAGTCCCATCACTTCATGGGAAATAGATGGGAAACAGCGGAAACAGTGTCAGACTTTATTTTTGGGGGCTCCAAAATCACTGCAGATGGTGAGTGCAGCCATGAAATTAAAAGACGCTTACTCCTTGGAAGAAAAGTTATGACCAACCTAGATAGTATATTCAAAAGCAGAGACATTACTTTGCCGACTAAGGTCCGTCTAGTCAAGGCGATGGTTTTTCCAGTGGTCATGTATGGATGTGAGAGTTGGACTGTGAAGAAAGCTGAGCGCCGAAGAATTGATGTTTTTGAACTGTGGTTTTGGAGAAGACTCTTGAGAGTCCCTTGGACTGCAAGGAGATGCAACCAGTCCATTCTGAAGGAGATCAACCCTGGGATTTCTTTGGAAGGACTGATGCTAAAGCTGAAACTCTAGTACTTTGGCCACCTGATGCGAAGAGCTGACTCATTGGAAAAGACTCTGATGCTGGGAGGGATTGGGGGCAGGAGGAGAAGGGGACAACAGAGGGTGAGATGGCTGGATGGCATCACGGACTCAACGGACGTGAGTCTGAGTGAACTCCGGGAGATGGTGATGAACAGGGAGGCCTGGTGTGCTGATATTCATGGGGTCACAGAGTCTGACACGACTGAGCGACTGAACTGAACTGAACTGAAAGTCCATAGGGTCGGCAAGAGTTGGACAAGACTTAGTGACTAAACAACAACAAGCACGCCTGTGACCTGAGAGGGATCTCATCCTGCAGGCCCACTTCAATCTGGTGAAGGTCTCCTTAGCTGCCCTTTGTGACTGACTTCGTTAAGGAAAGTACCACATGCCTGACAGGACCTCTGGTGTTTCTCACTGAATAGGAAACTTTTAGGTTACTCCAGTGTTAAAACAACGGGGGATGTAGAAGCTAACAGCATTACAAAGTTAGTAGTGATGGGTGAAAAATGTGAAAGAACTAGGGCAGAAAATAATGTAAAGCTTCTGGATGTGGGGGTACTCAGAGTCCTAGCCGTGCCGGGAGGAAGTGCTGAAATTGAGAAGCGTCAAGATTTACCATTTCAGAGCTTGAGTCTCCGTTATGGTAAGTCTTCTAAGCACTTAAAACTTAAATGAATATGGAGTGGATAATGAGATTTCTTTCCTTCTAAAATATAAGCCTGATGAATGATGCTTGAAAAGAACAACCAGTCATTTTTATGAGTGCTCAGCACAGCAATATAAGGGACTTTTTTTTCTGTACTTAAAAGAAAAATTTTCTTTGTTTTGGCTTCTTAAGGATGGTGACATCCCTTGTTGGAAGAAATATCACCTCTATAAACTTATCTAGCTAAGATACTGCACTTTCTTCCTCAATACTAAAAATCAATTATGAATATATTTTAAGATATAAAACCATAGATTTGTGTTAATGATCACATATCCTAATTGAATTTTAGTATTATTTACAACAACCAAAATGACTAGTTACACTTAAAATACATGCATATGTGATAATGAATTGGTTACGGCTTGTAAGAAAATACATGATAGGTTTACAGACAATTGTATGTAACAGAAAAACTCTTGTATTTGATAAAAATAAGAAATGAGTCTTGTAAAAAAAATCACAGTCTAGGAAGAATCTAGAGTTAAGGTCTTTTGTGAGCCTTAAGAAAGAGAAAAAGTACTTCAATGCTATTGTTTTTCTTTTTTTTGCAAGCCCAGAATTTGCCAAAGACAAATTTCTTAAATCACAAATCAGGCAAGAATTGTATAAAACTATCTTGTTTCTATTTTAAGAAGCATTCATTAGTTATGGTTCTGCTTTTTAAAATAGTTATCTTGAAGTAAAGATCGTTGCCATGTTAAAAATGATTCATATTTGCATATGCACGGGCATTTTCATCTCAAGGAAGATGGTCCAAAAACTATAATATCCAATACTTCATAACTAAATCCTATGAACATACAGATTTATATCAAAACTATTTTCACATTCAATTTAAACATGAGAGTCACCTTGAGTTATTTTTTAGAATCTAAATGTGAGATGGAGAAATATGATCATTTAGAAGGTGAAAAGAAAATGTTCTACAAAATATGCACAGAGTCCTTAAAACAAGTCAGAACTGCACATTTCTTGAAAACCTATGACTCTACAAAGATCCAACGTTTTGGATAATAAAAAATGAAATTATGATAAAAATTACATATGTAGCAAAAAACCCACTACAATACAATTTAAGGTATCTTCAATTCAAATTTCTCAAATAAAATTTTTCTCAGTAACTTTAAACAACATAGCTCTAAGTTTTAAAACCAAAATGAGCATAGAGAAAATCTTCAAGGAACAACAATAATTTAGAATACTAACAAAACCTCGTGTTTGTTTCAGACTCTCATATACAACTGTCTAGTCAATGTTCATGGGGTCGCTGAGAGTTGGACACAACTCAGTGACTTCACTTCCACTTTTAGAATATTAACAAAACCTCGTGTTTGTTTCAGACTCTCATATACAACTGTCTAGTCAATGTTCATGGGGTCGCTGAGAGTTGGACACAACTCAGTGACTTCACTTTCACTTTTCACTCAATTTCACTGGAGAAGGAAATGGCAACCCACTCCAGTGTTCTTGCCTGGAGAAGGCCAGGGACGGGGGAGCCTGGTGGGCTGCCATCTATGGGGTTGCACATAGTCGGACATGACTGAAGCAACTTAGCAGCAACAATAGCATTCAAGGTTCAGGGAGCATCTCTAACTTAACATAAGCATGTGGAACTCCTATTCTCACCTCTTGTTTTTAAGTCCATCCTATTCCTCTCCCAGTTTTGAACATGTCAGTAAATGGTACCACCGTCGACCAAGCCAAAAACTAAACTGATTATTCTACTCAATAAATGGCAACGTGAACAAAGCTAATAGATGATGTAATGAGAAAGAATACTGTGTAATGTTCAAAACTGACTGGGGATTTATCTTTAAAATATATCTGGAGTACCCGCAAATCAGCAATAAAAATTTGACAGTATCACTGACAGAAAAATGAGTAAAAGGATATGAAGAGTTGCTCATACTTGCTAGTAATTATAGAAATACAAGTGAAAACAGTGAAATATTACTTGATTCCTATACCCTTTATACCCAGAAATCTGGATAACATGAAATGTTGGTGGGGATATGGCAATGACTTTCCAAACACATAAGCATACATATGCACACACAAAACTCCCTCACACACTGCTGACTTGGTAAAACCATTCTAGAGAGCAATCGGTTACTAGTTAAATGAACTATGTCCCATCACCTCGTAATTCTTTTCCTGTGTGTGTGTAGTTGCTCAGTCACGTCCAACTCTCTGCAGCCCCTTGAAGCATAGACAGCCAGGCTCCTCTGTCTGAGGGATTTTCCAGGCAAGAATACTGGAGTGGGCTGCCATTTCCTACTCCAGGGGATTTTCCTGACCCTGGGGTCGAACCTGTGTCTTTTGTGTCTTCTGCATTGACAAGAAGATTCTTTACCACTAGCACTACCTGGGAAGGCCATTTTTTTTTTTTTTTTTAAGTTGTACATGTAAGTCAAAGAAAAGCTCACGCGGGTCCATAAGGATATACACATGAGGCGGTACACTGGGAAATCATTCGTGGTGATGTAACTGAGCGGGATTGGTGGGGGACACAGGATTTAGAAGCAACTTGGTGTCCAGCACTGAGAAAGTGAATAAGCAAATATAACAGATATACAATATTTAGGGCCATGAAAAATTAAAAGGAAGAGAGTCGATGTATACACAGCAACACAGATAAATCTTAAAAACATAATGCTGAATAAAAAAGATGCAGGAAGCTTAAAAACACACGGCTAAGCAAAACAAGCCAGTCTAAAAGGTCTACATATTGTATGATTCCAGTTATATGATATTCAGGGAAGGGGAAAACTATATAGAGACAGTAAAAAGATGAGTGAGATTCCTGGGGTAGAGGGGAAGGCGGGGACTGATGACTATGTGAAGCTCAGGGGATTGTCAGGATGATGAGACTACACGGCATGCATCGAACTGTAGAGGTGGATTCGCCACAGCAGGGGTTTGTCAAAACCTGTAGAACTTTACAACACAGAGAATGGATTTTATCATATATAGATTTTAAAAATCATTTAGGAGGATCACAGGATAAAATTTAGACTTTGAAAAGACAACCTAACTATATTACAAACATATGGAACAGCCTCAATAGAGGGAGAAGGGCAGGGTGCTAGCCTAAGTACTCTGGAAATGAAAAGAGTCTGTAAAACTGAAGGCAAAAGAACTATGTAGAAGTACTGTCCTCTTGCTGATAAAGTTGTTTCTTATAGGGGTACAAGTTATTAACGCTAACACTGAAACACACATGTATTTGAATTAAATAATTAACTAAATGGATGATAGGTGCTGAGATCCAGGTTTGACGTGAGAGGTTATAGACCAGCAAGAGAAATAAGCTAGAATGATCCATGTGATAATGGATTAATTTGGAAATAAGAACTCATGTGTAACTTAATCAATATGCAGATAGTTACATACAGAATTTCATATAAATATAAATATATACACAGGCTAAAATATACATCTATAGTTCTTTGCTAAAATGAAAGTGAAAGTGATTTCGCTCAGTCGTGTCTGACTCTTTGCGACCCCATGGATATCAGGCTCCTCTGTCCATGGGATTTTGTAGGCAAGAGTACTGGAGTGGGTTGCCTTTTCCTTCTCCAGGGAACACCTCACCCAGGGATCGAACCCAGGTCTCCCTCATTGTAGACAGACGCTTTACCGTCTGAGCCACGAAGAAGGTCTAAAAAGTGACCCTCCAGTAACAATAAGCACAGCTAGTATCCCGGTCTTGGCTTCTAAAGCCATTCTCCAAAAAATGTGAAATAGAACTCTGTGGAAAAATAGGCGATTCCAAGATTAGGGCAGGAAATATACAAAATGAGCTTGGAACACCTTCTAGCAGAAGAAAGGAAGCTTATGTGTGTGAAGACGTGTGCACGTGTACGCACGCACACACACACACACTCAGGGGCTCTGTCAAATATGCATAGGAATCATGCGAAAGAGTTCCTAGAAGCCAACACTGGAACAATTTGAACAATCAAATAAAATAGGATTAGAATACAAATCAAAGTATAAAATAAATATTCATGACCTCAATCTGATAAAAATAAATTACCAAATAAAATTTTAAATGGGGGAAAAGAGGGATATCTCCTACAAAGAATTTCAAATAAATTGTGTAGCTACTCCACCCTACTGGAGGGACGATCTAAACCTCCACTCTTTAATGTACACTGCACACCATGACTTCCTTCAGAGTCAGATGGAAGGAGGCTATACACTAACCTTATGTGGAAAAAAAAAAAAACAGACTCGCAATATTTCAGACAGGTGATCAAGTTAACAACAAACCAGTCATAAAGCATGTTGGTAATATGCACCCTTGATATGTGATAAAAGCGGCACTTTAACTCTGTGTTCTTCCTCTTTAAAACACAAAACCCATTCTATTAATGAGCATAACATCAGACAAATCCCAACAGAGGGCTATGCTGCAGTACATCTGACTGCTGCTGCCGCTGCTGCTGAGTCACTGCAGGCGTGTCCGGCTCTGTGTGACCCCATAGACGGCAGCCCACCAGGCTCCCCCGTCCCTGGGCTTCCCCAGGCAAGAACACTGGAGGGGGTTGCCATTTCCTTCTCCAATGCATGGAAGTGAAAAGTCAAAGTGAAGTTGCTCAATCATGTATGACTCTTAGCGACCCCATGGACTGCAGCCTACCAGGCTCCTCCATCCATGGGATTTTCCAGGCAAGAGTACTGGAGCGGGGTGCCATTCTCCATATCTGACTAAGATTCCTCAAAATGATCAAGGTCAACAAAAACAAGCAAAGTCTGAGTGGGAAAACAACAACAACAAGAAAATCATAAAGAAAAGGACAAGGAGATATAACATCTAAATGGAACACAGGAACCCAAAATAGAACAAGGATATTAGGTTAAAAAGTAATGACACATGAAAAAACTATGGACTTTAGTTAACAACAACGGATCAACTTTTGGTTCATTAATTGTAACAAATGTACATTATTTATAAGTTACTAACATGGGAACCATGTGCAGGGGCCAGGGGGCATACATAGGGACTTTCTGTGCTACCTGTTCAGTCTGATCTGTAAGTTTGAAACTGTTCTAAAATATAGGCCTATTTGAAAATTAATTACATAAAAAGACAGTAAGAAAAGATAAACCAGTATCCCTTATACAAAGCATAAGTACATACATACACCCACCCAAAAATAAAATGACAAAGAAGAAAAACAGAGAAAATTACATGCAACATGTTTTACAGACGATATGCAGAGTTTCTAATATACAAAAAAAGAAGAAAAGCCAACAACTTTATAGAAAAGATGGGCAGTGCAGAGAAAAAGAATGTGAATAGTTTTAAAATATGCTCAATCTCATCTGTAATTAGAGAAATGCAAATGAAAACTACTCTGGGATATTATTTTTCACCTGGTAGATCAATAAGACTGAAAGAAAACATGGAACTCTTATCATTACATCTGACATTCTTATGGGGGAGCATTTAGAAGTAGCTTTTTGACGCAGTGATCACACTTTCAGGAATCTATCCAAAAGATACACTGGCAACACACAAAGAGAAACATGCAAAAGTCTATCCGATCATATCACTGTCAGTCCAGTTCAGTCGCTCAGTCGTGTCCGACTCTCTGTGACCCCATGAACTGCAGCACACCAGGCCTCCCTGCCCATCACCAACTCCCGGAGTCCACCCAAACCCAAGTCCATTGTGTCGGTGATGCCATCCAACCATCTCATCCTCTGTCGTCCCCTTCTCCTCCTGCCCTCAATCCCTCCCAGCATCAGGGTCTTTTCAAATGAGTCAGCTCTTCACATCAGGTGGCCAAAGGATTGGAGTTTGAGCCTGAGCATCAGTACTTCCAATGAACAACCCAGGACTGGTCTCCTTTAGTATGGATTGGTTGGATCTCCTTGCAGTCCAAGGGACTCTCAAGAGTCTTCTCCAACACCACAGTTCAAAAGCATCAATTCTTCTGCACTCAGCTTTCTTTATAGTCCAACTCTCACATCCATACATGACCACGGGAAAAACCATAGCCTTGACTAGATGGACCTTAGTCGGCAAAGTAATGTCTGCTTTTTAGTATGCTGTCTAGGTTGGTCATAACATTTCTTCCAAGGAGTAAGCGTCTTTTAATTTCATGGCTTCAATCACCATCTGCAGTGATTTTGGAGCCCCCCCCCCAAAAATAAAGTCAGCCACTGTTTCCCCATCTATTTCCCATGAAGTGATGGGACCGGATGCCATGATCTTCGTTTTCTGAATGTTGAGCTTTAAGCCAACTTTTTCACTCTCTTTCACTTTCATCAAGAGGCTTTTTAGTTCTTCACTTTCTGCATATCACTGTAGTACTGGCTTAAAAACAACGAAACATCAGTGGAGTGTATCAGAAAGGCTAGAAATAGATCCACATGTACATGAATAACTGATTTTTGACAAGCTGCAGAGGCAATCGAGTGGGGCCAGAATAGCCTACCTGACAACTGCTTCTGGAACAATAGGATATCCATATGCAAATAAGTAAACCTCAATCCATACCCTACATGGTATACAAAAATTAAATCAAAATGGATCACAGATCTAAGTGTAACACATATAAATGTAAAACTTCTAGGAGGAAACAGTAAAAAAATCTTTGTACCCTTCAGTTAAGTAAAGATTTCTTAGATAAAACACTAAAAGCATGATCCATTATAGAAGAGGCAGATGGAGTAGGCTGCATCAAAGTTTTAAAGGTCTGCTCATCAGAAGATATTATTTTCAGGTGGTACTGAGTCTAAATGGGAAGTCTAAGTATGAACTCACGTTGTCTTAAAAAAAATGCTAGCTTTGTCTATCGAATCAACTCAGTGGCTACAAGAACCCCTTAATGCCTACTTTATGGGCTCTCTGTTTTTTACTGAAAGAACACACTGGAGATACTCAGTCAGCCAGGAAATATATGAGATGAAGCCAGGAGCATGCTACAGAAACAGCCAAGTATGCTATCAAAGACTACAGGATTTATATCAAAAAGATCCAGGAGCCAAATTGAATTCCTCTCCCACTGGCCAAAGACAGGATACTTTGAATAGAAATAAAGATAACAGAATGAACTGATAATACATATCAAATATGATTAAAACCATGAACTTAAGGACAATTAACTGATTCATGAGGAAGAATACTAGGGAACTAACTCATTATTCTGAAAACTAGTAAATAAAAGAAAAAAGATTTAACTGTATATCCTATCTTCCTTTAAAGACTATTTTACAAGATAGCATAGCAGCTGACCTGAGGGATTCTGATCTTTCCAGAGGCATTTCAGGAACAAAATTGAGCAGTAATGAGAGAACAGTTTATCACAGCATTGAGCAACCAGTAATAAATCCATGAAGGTGGGTGATCATCACCAAAGGCATAGAACATCATAATAAAGAGACAGCCAAATGTCATGATGCAATGTCACCTAGTTCAGAACTACCCCTCCCATTTTTAATAGTACTGATCACAGCTCTACAATTAACTATAAATTACAAAAATATAAAGGAAAAGAGAATGTATTCAATGATACCCTGCCATGCCATGAACCCAGACTGTGGAAAATTTCAAGGAAAAAATGACAGTTTCCTCAACAAAAGTGCTGAGGCATGAGAAAAGAACACAAGAAGGAGAAGAAAAAGAAATACAGAGAAGGAACTTACTGATGAAAAGGGACAACAAAAATATTAACCAACTGCAATGCACGGATCTTGTTTGGATCCTTAATCATATAACAAACTGTAAGTACAAGCATTAGTTGCTCAATCATGTTGGACTCTTTGCGACCCCATGGATTGCAGCCCTCCAGGCTCCTCTGTCCATGGAATTTCCCAGACAAGAATACTGGAGCGGGTTGCCATTTCCTTCTCCAGGGGATCTTCTTGACCCAGGGATCGAACACAAGTCTCCTGTACGCAGGCAGATTCTTTACTGTCTGAGCTACCAGGGAAGCCTATAAACAAATCTTAAAACTACAGAGACTATGTAAAAACTGTTATTAAGCAATTATTCTTAACTTTAGTCACTTCAGGTATGGTTTTTAGGAATCTCTTTCTTTTAGAGATACATATAAAATATTTTAATGGTCATAAAAAACAGTATACATTTTGCAAAGCACAAAGAAAAGGACAAATTATGTTGGGATGGTTTCTTATGTGATAAATATGGAATTACAGGTGAAAATGGGATTTGAACCAACAAATCAAAATCAAACAATGAAACAATCTGACCGATGACAATGATATGCCAGGAAATATTTGATGAACTCCAACCTTTCCACCTGAAGCCAAACAGAAGCCAAACACAATAAAACAAAAAGCAGTTTTATATGTAAGGCCCTATACGTTTTAATTTTCATGAACATCCTGTGTAGTATCATCCCCAAGCTACAGATGAAAAAACAGACTCAGGCAGTCCCCAGGAGCTGGTCAATACCACCTACATTCAAGACCCTAACCTCCCACTCAGAGCCAAGGCTCCCAGACAACTCGAAAATCTGCACAGAATAACTGACACTTTCAGAGCTAGTAAACCACAGGATTATAGACATCACCTGGCTTCTTCAGATACTCACTCAACTATTCTGTAATTAACTATGATGCATGGTTTCCTTCTAGTTCCCTTTCTAATGGTTCTGAATGTCTTTCTTGGAATATAACTGCTTTCCAAAAGAGTCTTGTTAAAATAAACTCTTATTTTGGATATAAGTGCAATTTTTCAGGAGAAAGGCATTGTGGATAAAAGGAATAAAGGATGAGATTTGCAGCATTAATTTATTTTTTTAATGTTGCACATCAACATTTTTATGCTAAGTAGTAAGTTAGAATTTGGTTCATAAAATTGTTTTAAATGAAGTGTGTGTTCAGGAGAAGGTGATTTTAGAGAATTATGTACTATTTGGCTTTAGAAATGAAATTCTTTATGGCAGCCTACTGGATGATATGCCGTATTAAGTGTTGCTGCTAATAATCTTGTGGCTATATGTAATACTATTCAAAACCATGTTATGAATGTGACTGCAATGAATCGGTGCTTGTAAGGGCAGAAATCTTTCTAAGACGTATGTTCAATGAACAGAATCTAAGATCTGCATACTGACTTGTATCGATGGCCAATCGGCCTAGGCTTGGAGCACTGAGAAGAGCCTCAATCTGTTTTTCTCAGGAGAGCAGAATGTAGTTACGAGGAATACTTGAACAGTAAACGTGCAGGCAGAGCACCTGGGAACATCCAATCTCTACATCTACCTGGCTGTAAGCAAGACTTTCAGCTTTAGCGCAAGTCTGAGCAACAGGGAGAAAAGGAACTTCTTCACCCTGGAACGTGCTGAGATTCAGTATCAGCCACTATCATCATCACTAAAGAACTTAGCTGGCTACCCCTTGGTTGATAATTTCTATTATTAGCTCAAGGCGAAAAGTCCTGTCTAAGAATACAGTGAAGCCCTGTCCCTACTAACAGGTCAGATAACGAGGTATGCGAGTATTTGTCTGAAGAAGCTGCTTTTCAAATAGAACTCCACGGACAGGCTCAGGGCTTCCAACAACTCTTAAAATATTTAAAACTTTCAGAGTGTGGAGAAGTGTACATTTTTCTGAAGAGAAGGTTCAGACTTTTTCTCATATTCTCAAACAGGCTCATAACCACCAAAAGCTATAAATCTCTGTCTCACATTGAGGGAATAAAATCTGAAGTCACTAACAGGACAGTGGAGGTGATCTTCAACTGCCTCTCCAACCTAGCTTCTTCCCCTTCATCCATCACCACAGCTTCCTTTTCTATCCCAGAAACATCAGGCTTTCTCGGTTCTCCCAAATACACGGCTTGGCTTCTGTACCATACCCCTCTGCCCACATCCTCTGTTCTCTGTCTTCTGACCTGTTACACAGCTGTCTCCTTTTGAGACTGCACTCAGACATGACCTTCTCCAGGAATCCTCCCTACCCTTGTCTATGGTACACTGCATGCTGCTTCCTTAGGCTTAAGTAATAGTCTGTATGTATTTGTAATACTGCACTTCTTTTATCTCATTGAAAAAAATGATCTAAACAGATTTAGTAAAGTTTTTTGACAGAAACTTACTCATCATCAATCTAGCAAAACAACTGAGATAAATAATGTGACGCGACGTGCTCAGTCATGTCTGACTCTTTGTGACCCCATGGACTGTAGCCCGCCAGGCTCCTCTGTCCATGGAATTTTCCCAGCAAGAACACTGGAGTAGGTTGCCATTTCCTCCTCTGGAGAATCTTCCTGACCCAGGGATTGAACCCATGTCTCCTGCATTCGCAAGTGGATTCTGAGCCACTTGGAAAGCTCATCTGATATAATAAATAAGTCCTTGTTAATATGTTGGTTGAATGAATACATGAAAAAATTGTCCAAGTCCTTTCATTTTTCTGAATGCTGGCTTTGTTTCTGGAAATATTTTATAGTGTGAAATATGCTCAGAAAAAAATATTAAGCTCTATTCATAGCTTTTCAATTACTATTATCAAAATTTCAAAGAGGGCCCACTTCTTAATAGGCTAGCTTCACCCAGGAGAAAATAAATCCTTTCCCACTGTCCTTTGAGCAGCATTTCTGTATATTAAACTTGCCTGATAAAATAAGACCAGTGTTCCCTATTCTATGCCTTTTACCTTGAGGGCTTCTGGTAAGAGTGAAATTGGCTTCCTATCTTCAGACAACTGGAAAGGCCAACATGCATGCAATTAATCAATTCTGAGGCTCTCTATCAACATGACTTTCCAAAAGAGAAAGGCTCGGAGTTCATTATCATTACTATCTCAGCTATAATAGAATATTTTTCTACCTTGATAAGGAAACTGATTATGTCCATTCACTTCTATTTAAAACCTTATCTACACTCCATAAAGGTGGCAGTGAAGCCTGATTCTGTTAGAGAAGTTGGCTTTACACGTTATACTTGCTTAATGAATTTACCACTGAAAATTGCTCCTTCTACACCAAATGACATCATACTAAGCTCACGAATCATAAAATCAGAAATAGAATTACAGGAGAGACCTAAAGGGCCAATCGGACATGGACTTGGAACCTGGCTTCATTGTTAAGTAGAAGACTAACCCTTGGCAAGTCACTGCATCTTTCTAAGACCTAGTTTGCTCCTTAAAATCAGGTCCTACTGGCTCCAACTCAAAAGATTTTATGAGAGTAAAGTAGTTCTCTCATCAGAAAGTGCACAGAATAACCTGAGGAACATTTTCAAACATACGTAAGCCACAGCTCAGAGACTACCTAGTCGGAATTTCCAGTATGTTCCTTCAAAAAGCTATCAATACACATGGATAAATTACCATACAGAGGTGCATCCAGACAGTAGTGTTCTAAGCAGCCATGGATAAAAGAAAGAAGATGATCTCCATTACTGAATATAGAGCAGTCTCCAAAATTACCTTTCTTTTCCACAACAATCTAGAATATTCTGAAAGAGGGTGGTGGTGATGTAGAGGGTAAAAATGAAAACAAGACATCTGATGATAACTTTTTATGAAGCTTTGGACCAGTGTAATTACTTTAAAATACTCATTAAAAAAGAAAATCTTATAACTACAAAGAAACTGTACAAGGGAACCTAAGAGTTAAATCTACAGCATAACCAGAGAAAGAAGAAAATTTATGATTTCAAATGACAAATTTTAGACACACTACTCTGGCTGGACTATAATTTAAAGACAAATGGAAAGATCTGCAAAGAAATTTTAAATTCCCTTCAGTAGTTTACTATTTAGTGGTAGTTTAGGTATTATAATTTTGAAACTAGTACTATACAGTGTAGTATAAAACAAGCATGTTATGTCAAATCAGGAATTTTGAGGGAGGGTGAAAGAAATAAAAATATAGTAATGTGACGGGACATCTGCAATTTAATTTCAAATGGTCACCCTCCCCTCAAATATACCTATTCATAGACAGAGTATGCAATGCTTAAAACATTTAACGTGTTTGGGATGTGCTGCTTATTATACTGTTCTTTCAAATTCTCTGCATATACGACAATTTTCACAATAAAAAGTTCACAGGGAAGGAAAAAAAAAAACCTATGCAGATGATTCCAGCACCAGCTCCTAAAGGCAGCACTCTCAGGGCATAGAAGAGACTTAAACTGGTTACTCTTCCTTTATGCTTTTGGGGTCTCCACAAGGTTCAATGCAATTCAGAGAGGAAGCAGGGATTCTGACAAGACAGCAGCTATGAAGCAAAGGGGACAGGACTGGGTTTCAGAAAACTCCCTAGACCGTTGATGGATTTTCCACACACTCGCAGTGCTGGTCTATGCAGTTTCCTCATCTGAGAAACAGGAACAACGTCCCTGCCTGCTAACTTCAAAGGGCTGCTGAGAATCAAGTGAGATGATGATGAAGGTCCTTTGCAAACCCTAAAAATATTATTTTGGGTAATTTGCCAGCATTTCCAGTATACACATTATTTAACAACTCACGCATGGCTCTTGAGAGTCTTCAGTGATGGTTTAATATTCAGCATACCTTCGACATTCAGAGCATCCAACCTACTTAACAACATATCAGCAGTGTCTCCATCTGCTTCAGAAAATAACAGGAAATCAGGGGCAGCCCGGTGTTCCATTTTCTGTCAAAGTTTACCATTCTCACTCTCTCTCAGTCTATCATCAATCATCTCGGTTACGCTCTGCTTTGCTAATTTGCTTCCTGACTCATATATATTTTGATAAATTTTACTGTTAAATTATAACTTAGGCATCAAAGTAAAATATTCTAATTCTGATGATGATTAAGTTATAAAGGACTAACAGGAGCTTTAATAAGACTAATATATGTATGGAATAGTGGTTTTTAGGGAAAAAAAATCCTCCTCCTCCAAAAACCTTCCTCTCAGTCAGATCGGCTTAGCAGAGGTAAGACTCTTGGGGTAAGTATGTGTGTGCATTAACGGTGTGGCAGAGTTGCTAAGTTGCATCTGACTCTTTGCAACCCCATGGACTGCAGCCTGCCAGGCTCCTCTGTCCATGGGATTTCTGGGTTGCCATTTCCTCCTCCAGAGGATCTTCTGGACTCAGGGATCAATTAGACGTGTCATATGTGTGTGTGTGTAAGTATGAGAGTGAGGTACCTGAGCCACTCCTTGAAAGAGCTTCAACATACCCAGCATGAATGCATAGTTTGAATAAGTACCCTTGAATACCAGCCGTCCTAGCTTAAGTTTACTTGGATAAATATTCCACTTTTTCTTAAATTTTGATTGCACTGGAACAAATAAGATCAAAATGCTCCCCAACTCAGGGGAAAAAAGAAATCTTAATTGGATGAGAAGTCATACAACTCGGCTACAATTGTATGAAGCTCTTTATACAGAAGCTTTCACTGGTGCCAACCTTCTTCCCAGAGGCTCATTTCACTTCCCTGCTGGTAACACTCAAATCACTTCACAGTTCATTGATACTGCATTGGCAACCCTTTGTTTTCAATCAAAGGGAGATGCTGAAGCAATGCTCAATTGGACTAAGTATACATGACACAGTGTACTTGCGTCCTTGCCACAGAGGACTGAGGGGGCGGGGGGAGTAAAGGGAAATATGCCACTCAGCATCCAGTATTCCATGACTTTCCCCAGAAGTGGATTAGGGTAAATTATGATGACAGGCCTGAGACAAACGCTGACGCTATCTCTTCTATTGTTCCACCTGAACACAGCACTCTTTCGGATTGCATCAAGACTCCTAACCTGATTCTCTGTCACTCATGGCTGAAAACAAAAGGCCACTGTTCAAATAAGTTTTTAAACAGTTTCCATGGAGACTGAATTTTATATTTCCTCCCTTGCTGCTTTGGAATCACTAAGGGATCGCCACTGGTTCTTGCTGATGGGCATCTTTCTATAAATCTCCCTGAATGAAAGATTTCTTTAAGGTCAAAGAACTTGTATGTCGTGTGGGTGAGCAGTGGGCATCAGCGTGGTCATTTCTCACCTTTAGCCTTGAAGCGTCATTGTATTCAGGATGCTTTAAAATCTACCACCCCTGCCACGTCCTCCTCATGTATTTGCTCGAGAATTAGCACACCTGCACTTCCCTGGGTGCCCCAGTGGGTGAGAATCTGCCTGCCAATGCAGGACACAGAGTCAGTCCTTGGTCTGGGAAGATCCCACATGCTGCAGAGCAACTAAGCCCATGAGCCACAACTACGAGGCCCACGATCTAGAGCTCGCAGCTTGAGCCGCAACTGCTGTGTCCACTTGCTGCAACTACTGAAGCCGACACACCCGAGAGCCAGCGCTCTGCAACAACAGAGGCCATCGCAATGAGAAGTCTGCACACCACGCTCAGGGGGTAGACCCCTGCTTGCTGCCGTTAGAGAAAGCTCATACACAGCAACGAAGACGCGGCACAGCCAAAAGTAAGTAAGCAAATAAGTAATTTTTTAAATCAAAATAAGAGAGAAGTGCAAACCACAGCCACTAAAAGAAGCTATTGCTCCCCAGGTGAACTTCCAGCAAACTAGGAAGAATGCATACGCCAAGAAGGAAATAAGCAGATGAAGTCAGAGTCTCTGACTGCCAACCTGGGATGCCCAGGCACCCTGTATTTTACAAGGGGCGGCACCAATGAACACTCTTGATGATGAGAAGTGTACGTGAGATCACCTAAAACTTCTGTTTATTTGGATTTGGCTTGGCCGCCTGATGCGAAGAACTGACTCATTTGAAAAGACCCTGATGCCGGGAAAGATTGAAGGCAGGAGAAGAAGGGGACGACAGAGGATGAGATGGTTGGATGGCATTGCCGACTCAATGCACATGAGTTTGAGCAAGCTCCGGGAGTTAGTGATGGATAAGGGGACTGGTGTGCTACAGTCCGTGGGGTCACAAAGAGTTGGACACGACTGAGGGACTGGACTGATCTGACCACCAGATGAACTACACGTGGCTGCTGTTATTTCACCTTTGATTAAGAACAGGCAACTCTGTGGTTTTAAGGTTTAGAAAGTGAGTGAAATTACAACCTAATAAATTTTGTTTTATGGATAAACTGCTCAAGGCCCAGTTTCAAACAAATGATTAAAAAGTGATGAAAGGAGTCTGGATGAGGGAAGTTCAGAGAGGCTTATTTGGAAATTCTGTGCAGGAGACACAGAATTTGAGTAGGGCTTTGAAAGAAGAGAGGGACTTCAATAGAAAATATTTTGGGACAGAGAAAGGAGTGACTGTGGTCAATTTGGAAAACGAGAGGTCAGTTTCCCTAGGTCATGGAACGCTAGAACATGGACCAGAAGGAGGGAGATGTCAAGGTCTGACTCAGAGCTTCCCACCGGTGCCCAGGCCAAGGTGCCCACGGAAAGAAGGGCCTGTCGGGGCCATGCAGCTGGGCGTAGGCCACAAGGACCCTCTGCTTACTTTGGAAGAGAATACGGATTTAGAACAGGTCACGCCACACTTCACCAGCATTTAGTCAGACAATTAGGGCCCATACATGTGTGACCCATCTTACAGAGGTGCAGCGTGCCAGTGGCGCTCCAGGCTGTCCTGGGAAAGAAAGAAAAACATGGTCCCCAAAACATCCCTGCTCTGGTTTTGAATTTGGAAAATGGACTCACCAAAGTAATTGTGTAGGCCATCATTAGTTCTGAGGTTAGTCAAAACAATTCCAACTGCTTGTGAGAGTACAATAAAAAAGGGCAAACAATAATAAAGAGAAAGCTATTTCTACCTCCTCTCCCATTTAATATTCAACCATAATAACCTGGCTTCTACCTACATTTTACCATGAAAACTGTACCTTATCAGTTGCCAAACTCATTATATCATTTCTTTCTTTCTTTCTTTTTTTTTTTTTAATTCTTGACACCCTTAGTGATCACTCCCTGGTCTCTTAAAACTCTAAACCACCTCAGTTTCAGCATCACTCTCTCTTAGTTCTATTTCTTTTCCTTGAAGGCATTCCTAGAGTTCTACCATTTGCCATGGCTCTTTCCATTCTATACCTTCCTTCCAGGGTAATGAGTCCGGTTTCAAGTTTTTAATTACCACATATCTGTGACGATTCGTACAGTATTACCATCAGGCCATGCCAAATACATAAATTTCCTGTAACCCTTTACTCATTTCCCAAAAAGACCAATCTCGTTTCCAAAGAAAGATCAATCTCTTTATGCCCAAGATCAGCTGACCATCTTCCCATTTTCTCCTATTCTTCTCATATTCTCTGCTTCAAAGAAAGACAACACCCAGCTGCCTAAACCTAATCCTAATCCTAGGCATTGCGTTGACTCCTTCCTCTGTGTTCCTGGGAAGACTTTAGAGTCCACATCCCAAGGAACTCTACCATCCTTTCTTCACACCCATGCTTACTTAAGTTTACTTACTCATTTCCTTCTTGGATTTCTATATTAGTCGAATGGCCTCTATCTCTACCCTAACCAATTTATCCTTCACATTGCTACCAAACTATCTAAAATATTGACCTAATGCTATTTCCCTGATAAAAAAAGCTGAATACCTGAACTTGGCCTTCAATATAAAGACCATCTTCCTGAGAATGCAAACAAGCCCCTCATGATCTAGAACCTTAATTCTAGCTGCCTCTCCTATGGCTCCCCAGGGTCCAATATTTTAGAGTTCCCACAAAGATGGCAAGTTCTCTAAGGCGCCTTTGCCTTTTAACATTAGAGGTTGCCCATTTGTCATCTGCCCTCGCCTGATCTTAGGTGCAGCATGCAGGATCTCTGATCTTAGTTGTAGCATGTGAAATCTCAGTTGCTACATATGAGATCTAGCTCCCTGACCAGGGATGGAACCCAGGCCCCCTAAATTGAGAGCGTGGAGTATTAGCCCACCAGGGAAGTCCCACATTAAATGTCTTCATCCCTTTCTTTGCCTGACTGCTCATCAGCTAGGATCTCCCTGAGACACTGGGCACACTCTCACCATAAGCCCTGGGCCCAGTTTGGGTTAAGTGTTTTTTCCGTGCTGTCCTCACAGCACCCAGCATTTCCTCATAATGACTGTCAATTTTGCTATTTATTCTTCCATCCTTTCCTCCGAAGTCTACACAGCAGAACAGAAGCCGTGCCTTTTACTTCTGCAGATGCACTGCCCACCACCATGTATATCACAACTTTGGTGCTTAAAGAATGTTTTTTTGTTGAAGCATTCTATGCTGTACATCAGGCTTCCCTGGTAGCTCAGCTGGTAAAGAATCTGCGTGCAATGCAGGAGATATCAATTTGATTCCTGGATCAGGAAGATCCCCTGGAGACGGGATGGGCTACACACTCCAGTATTCATGGGCTTCCCTGGTAGCTCTGATGGTAAAGAATCCACCTGCAATGCGGGAGACCTGGCTTCGATCCCTGGGTTGGGAAGATCCCCTGGAGAAGGGCATGGCAACCCACTCCAGTATTCTAGCTTAGAGAATCCCATGGACAGAGCAGCCTGGTGGGCTACAGTCATGGGGTCACAGAGTCGGACACGACTGAGTGACTACAGCATATGCTGTACATCAACCGAAACAGAATCAGCAGAACAGAAAACAAGCCTTCAAAAATAAATACTTCGTGAGTGTGTGGTTTCACTTCTTACAGAAAGCTGGTTTCATTAAACATGGGTAAAATCAGAGGGAAAGTTCCTACAGAGATTTAAAGGGGACATTCGAGTGCTTACAAAATGAGAGTTGCGTGGCTCTAAAATTTTGTTGTCTTACTGCAAATTAAATACATATACAAATACAAATACATTCATCTGTATTTGCAAAGCACAAACAGACACAGATGCAGAGAACAGACGTATGGATACTGGGGGCTGGGGGAAAGGAGGATGCACTTGGGACGCCGGGACTGATATCTATACACTATTGAGCCTATGTATAAAATACATAATTAATAAGAACTTACTGTATAGCACAGGGAACTCTACTCAATGCTCTGCGGTGACCTAAACAGAAAGAAAATCTGAAAAAGAGGAGGTATGTGTATACAGTATAGCTGATTCACTCTGCTGGACGGCAGAAATTGATACAACATTTCAAAGCAGCTATACTCCAATAAAAATTAATTTAAAAAAAGAATGTGGTTAAAAAAATAATATTAGTTAGTACACTGTTCAACAACAGGATAGGATTTTGTTTGATGTTTTTCAAGCCCCATACAGTGGAGGAGGAGGAAAAGCACACAGCCGGGGAGAGGCGAGGAGGAGTGTAGAAACATTTTGCTAGAAAGCTGGGCAAGGTCTGAAGCGAGGGAAGGAAGGGAGTGCTTAGGGCAGCTGTGTGTCTGGGGGCAGTCCCTGTGGGAAAGAATCTGCTGCCCTGGCGTATGGAGCAGACAAGCCGCACAAAAAGCGCAAGCAAAGCGATGAGACACTCTGAAGAGAGTCTAGGTTGGACGCTGAGTGGCAGGACTTCCCAGAGAAGGAAGCTTGGCTGGGCACAGGACAGAGGAAGGAAGCGGGGTTAGCGGTTTGCCTTGTGGAAGAAGAAAGGGAGATCGGGCGAGCTCCTCGTGACAGGTCATTTACAGACATGAAATGCCCTAGTGGTCCTTTGTTAGATATCACTGCATGAAATCTACTTCATTTGCAGCATAAATTTCCTCTCAAAGAAATGCTATGCATAACCCTGGGCAAATCATTTTACCTGTAAGTCCCTGCCATTGCTCATCTACAAAACGACCTCTAAGGCTTCATACTATTTACACTAATATTGAATGGCGGTATGCTTCAGGATAAATTATACAAAAGATTCTGAGATGGCAAGCCACAACAAAAATTGAGAAGATATAGGAGGAGAATGAAATAATAATTTTAAAGAAAGGTGTTATAAGTGGATAATAAATAATGAAAAGATTATCAGTGGTATAGCATCTAATCACTCTGAGAATCACTTCTCTGAGTTATCACTGATGAGAGGGGGCCGGATGTGTGGACAGACAGACCCAAACCCTCAGCTCTCTGCAGAAACCATCATGCATACCAAATTTACATCATGAATACTCAGCTTTTCTCAATCAGACTACTAACACCGTTCTATCATATTCATTACCAATATTACAAATGTATAATGGAGAAGGTGTCAGGACTTTATACAGCAAATAATAGATCTAGTGAGACGAAAAAAAAAAGCAGTAAAACATGACTATGATCGTATGGAATTAATATTTACAACATATTTAGAGGTTTGTTCAACTGAGTTAAAAACCAACAACATCCATTCTGTAACCATTCTCTTGTACATCAGATATTAGAATCCTAAATAGGAATCACCAAACGAGGTTTAGGATAATGCAAAAGGCATGCCTTATTAACTCTCGGACATCTCATTTCTTGGCCATAAATCCTATTAACTTGTATTACCAACTGCCATAAAACTTGGAGATAAAAGATAATTTATGCTCAGTGTACAGAAGCTAATGTTTCTGGACTTCTGAGAAGCACAGGACCAGAAAATGAGAAAGTGTGTATGTGAAATCAGCAGCCACTCACACTGCATGGTGAGTGTGACAAACACACTTTCATCATCTGGCTGGCTTCACGAGAACACAGCCTAACCCGTCATTGACATCAGTGGGGCTTCATGGCTAAAATGTCTCTCACCAATTTCATAAAATCTGTTCATAAAAGGGCATGGTATCTTATTAACAACACCTTTTTTTTGGAAGTAAAAGAGGGATGCTTGTTTTTCAGGGAGAAGAGATTATGCATTCTATTTTTAATTTGCTACTTTAAAATGGCAGTTTGAACATCTCTTCAAGCAAGCACTACCTACTGTGGTTCTCATTCATAATGAAATGCTTGACCCCATAGCAAGTGAAATATGCCAAAATACTACCAAAAAGACATTATCTACTAAAAGTCGACCTGCTAAAAACGTTCAGTCTCGCAAATTTACATAGACCTGGAACTACACTATTGTCTCCTTGTTTTAAAATCCAATTTATAATTAACAAAACAAGTCAGAGGAAGGGGGCTGAAAAGAGAATTAGATGAAAGATTTTAGGCTGCAACAATCTATACAACTCTAAGTGAATGTGCTCCAGACATAGAGGCCTGTGACAAATGACTAATATACCTTTAATGAATGAAGGATGATGGTTTATTTATACAGCAGTCTTCCAGAGTCCTGTATGTAGACTCTCCGAAAGAAACGCAGACCATTACAGAAACACTAAGATGAATTGAGGGTAGGGAGGCTTTTTCCGAAAAATCAGGAGAAGCACATTTTAGTTCCATGGTCCAGGGGTACCGCAGGTACTTGAACCATCATGGAACAGACACAGCACTAAATCATTGTTATCAGCCAAAGACCACGTCTCATTCCTCCTCCTATTATCTTCAATTTCAGACAAACTAGAATCATAGAACCAATTCTAGAAGATGCTGTCCTCAAAAACAATACTCAAATGATAATTAACATTTATATTGAATTTTTAGTTCAGTTCAGTCACTCAGTCATATCTGACTCTTTGTGACCTCATGGACTGCAGCACACCAGGCCTCCCTGTCCACCACCAACTCCCAGAGTTTACTCAAACTCATGTCCATTGAGTCGGTGATACCATCCAACCATCTAATTTTCTGTCATCCCCTTCTCCTCCTGCCTTCAATCTTTCCCAGCATCAGGGTCTTCTCAGATCAATCAGCTCTTCACATTCAGGTGGCCAAAGCATTGGAGTTTCAGCTTCACCATCAGTCCTTCCAATGAATACTTAGGACTGATTTCCTTTAGGATGGACTGGATGGATCTCCTTGCCATCCAAGGGGCTCTCAAGAGTTTTATCCAACACCACATTTCAAAAGCATCAATTCTTCAGCGCTCAGCTTTCTTTACAGTCCAACTCTCACATCCACACATGACTACTGGAAAAACCAAAACCTATATGGACCTTTGCTGGCAAAGTAATGTCTCTGCATTTAAAAATGCTATCTAGGTTGGCCATAAGTTCCTTCCAAGGAGTAAGCATCTTTTAATTTCAAAAACAATACTCAAATGATAATTAACATTTATATTGAATTGTAGCACTTTTTTTTTATTTTAGTGGTTTGATGATAATCTTACTTAATCTGCTTAAATGGACAAAGTTTTTTTTTTTTTTTTGGTAGATTTTGTTGTAATTGAGGAAAACACATAGTATTATTTTTGTTTAATTTCAGGGTGTAGCCACAAGCAGGGATATACCCTTAAAGTGCAACCAAGATTAATCTTATTTGAAAAGAATGTTGCGGAGAACATACACACGCTCACACACACATACAAGAGATAACGCGCAGTGTGTGGGCTGTGACTTGTGTAAAGAGTGTCATTTCCATCTTAGCCCATTAATCCCATGAAGGAGAAAACATAGTGGAGCAGAACAACTGTGGAGTCAAAACACTGCTGTGTGACCGTATGACCTGTCCTGCTCTCCTCCTCCCAGGGTTGTTATGAAGCTCAAACAGAGTCTTTCTATAAAAGTCCCCAAATTATCTCCTTTCTCAAGATCAGCTATCTGATGACTTTCAATCAGAAACTACATTAAAACACCTTGAAACTATTCTTTATTTGTCACTGAAGCATACCAGATTGATTTCTTCAGTCTAGTTCCAAAATATTTGCAAATGGTTTCAATTTATGTTTATGGTGTGCCCATCCTGACTGTGATTACAATAAGCCCTATTAACCAGGAACAGCATCCCACAGACATCCATCCTCAATATGCACACTACCAAATACAGACGTATGCTTTATTATATGTGCAACACACAACATGGAGATATGTGAAAACACTATTACACAGTCATTTTAGCTCCAATGGTACATATCCCATTTCCAGGATGTAGGTTGAATCTCTGCAATAATTTTAATATAGCTTTTAACAGATTTTTGGAGTTAATCACATTTCATAAGTATACCATTAAAACTGCTTAAAAATATGGTAGAGTGTGTAAGACTGATTGGTATCTTAAGCCCTCAAACACACTCATTTTGGGTTTTGCATTTGTCCTAGAAGCTGACTGACAACTCTGTCAGACAGAGTGAAGCCAGTCAGAAAATCACGTAAGGTATGTTAATGCATATGGGTGGAATTTGAAAACGTGGTACAGATTATATTATTTACAAAACCGAAAGAGAGACACAGACATAGAGGGGGAAAAGTATGGATACCAAGGAGGGATGATGGGGACAGGTGGGATGAACTGGGAGACTGGGGTTGACATATATACATTATTGATACTATTCATAAAATAGGGAACTAATGAGAACCTACCGCATAGCACACCTCACTGCTCCGCTGCTGCTAAGTTGCGTGCGACTCTTTGCGACCCAGTGGACTGTAGCCTGCAGGCTCCTCTGTCCATGGGATTCCCCAGGCAACAATACTGGAGTGCGTTGCCATGCCCTCCTCACTCCTCTATGGTGGCTAAAGGGGAAGGGACTCCAAAACTGGGGGGATATGTGTATATATACAGCTGTGCAGTAGAAACTCACACAGCACTGTAAAGCAACTGTACTCCAATACAAAAAACAAGTGACTGAGAAGCAGGGACCCAGGAAGTGTCTCTGGGCAGCCCCGCCAAGCCCCCAGACCAAAGTCTGTGCTAAACATTCTCACTGCTCCTGTGATCGAGGGTGTGGTCTTGCACGAGCTTTCCGCTTCAGAGTATGCAATCGTTACTTGCTTAGGATAAGGTAATTTTCTAGTTGTTTCAATAAGACAAAAACAAACAGACCAGAGAGAAATTCTAGAGGGCCTGGTGGCTTAGACAGTAAAGAATCTGCCTTCAGTGCAGGAGACCCAGGTTCAATCCCTGGATGGGAAAGATCCCCTGGAGAAAGGAATGGCAACCCACTCCAGTAATCTTGCCTGGAGAATTCCATGGACACACAAAGACTGAGTGACTAACACACTCAGGGTGTGTGTAGGCACACTCATCATGATCACTACGTTTGGGGAACTGGGGATTCTCTTCTTTAAAGATTAAACTTTGAGTTATATTACAAATGAAAAGAGAAGATGATTACATTACTATACATTTTGTGTAGGGTCCTGATCCCAGACTTTCTCTCCCAACTTCAGCTTCTGGCCCTCTGACGGAGACTATGCCCTCTGCTCAGTCCTCTTTCCAGCCCACGAGTTCCTCTCTTAGACCACCTCACACCAGGCTGGGGCAGTGTAACTGCGTTCCACCAAAGGCAACGCAACCCACTGCCAGGCCTGGCCTTTAAAAACATGTGGTGCCTGGTGGTCCAGGCGTTGATTTGCACTTTCAAATCAAGGGGCATGGGTTCGATCCTTGCTTGGGGAAGTAAGATTACACATGCCACACAGCCAAAAAATAAATACATTTATAAAAAATTTAAAGAAGAAAACATGCAGTGCCACGCCTTATAGTTTCCTTTCTCCCCTGCTGCCTCAATGTGTCCCAACTGGCTCAGATAAGAAGTAAACCATACCACCCAAACCATATTCTCCATGAATGAGAAAAAAAAAAAATTAAGCATAATCTCAGTTAAGCCTTTGAGATTTGGGGGTTAATTATCACTGCAACATACCCAGGGTAGATCAGTACCCTGGCCAATTGACAACAACAAAAAGCTAGGAAAAAAAGGGGGGGATCTTTCCAGATGCATCAGACATCTCCCCTCCCCCACAAAGAATACTCAAAACCCCAAAACTAGGTTTTGATTGAAAAGGAACACCAAATCTAACTTTCACCTTACACGCATTTGATTTTTTTCTTTTTTTTAACCAAATCGTGAACCTGCACTTCAATTTCTTCAGCCTGAGTGTGGAAGGACATCAGGAGAGTGAGCTTGAGCAAGGTAGGAGTGTAAAGGAGACTGCACTGCTTAAGCAGACACTCACAGAGCAAAGACGAATAGAAAGAACACTCCCACAGGAATGCTAGGAAAACTGCCGACCAAATTCTGGATGAGAAGAGGAACAAGTCTTCCTGGGGCATCTGTAATCAGAAGTCAAACTCCCAGCAGAATTAGCTTCAAAATATATACCACCTAGATGGTCTCCCAAAAATCTCAAACAAAAGGTCTTAAGTTTTTAGTGTCTATAAATAACTGGGCTAGAAATCCACCCCAGAGTCTTCTTGGACTCACTTTTAATTCCTATTTCAAGTAATTCCCACAGGTAAAGTTTTCAGAAATACGAGGTCACAGAGAAAAATCACAAAATACAGAATGAAATCAAGGTTACAAAATATAAAAGGAAAAAAGAACAGAAAAGACAGCTAACTTATAAAGACTGCAGATATCAGAATTATTCTGGACTATAAAGGAAGTACAATTACATTTTAAGAGTTTTTAAAATGTGAGTAAGGGGAAAGTATGTAAGAGAGATGAATCATGACAGGAATTTAAAAGCCTTTGCTACGTAAAGGATACGTTTAATAGCAAAATAGAACAGCTAAAGCAGAAGAATGAAGTGGTTGCAGAGGTGATGAGGAACTTCAGAATGCAGCTCAGAGAAACTAAGAAAATATGAAGCAAGTTTTGAGATATGTGTGATGCCATTAGAGGATCATATATGTGTGTGTGTGTGTGTGTGTGTATACACACACACATACACACTCAACTGGAGCTGCAGAAGAAGAAAGAAAGAGCATGTGATGGGACAATATTTGAAAACATAATGGCTGTGAGTTTTCCAAACTGAGGACAGACAGTAGCCTATAGACGGAGAATTAATTCTAAGAAATCCCAAGCTGAATACATTTTAGGAAGTCCGTATTTATACAACAAAGATACAGAACACCACAGACAATGAAAAGATCTTAAGAGCAGAAGTCATTTTTAGACATGGCTTTTGCTATCAGTTAATGTTCCAACTTTACTTTTCAAAAATTATCCTATGATATCTAGTTACTTCTTAGCCAGAATATTTATACAGAGACAAGTTACAGTTGACTATTTTAGTGTCCATAGAATCTTATAAATAAAATAATAAAACAATAAAGTTCAATGCTTCACAGCTGTAGAGAGTTTCACACTTCAGAAAGTGTCAGGAAATTGTAAGTACTTAACAAACACCTAATTAGAAATCTAAGAAGCATATCTGTGTGTGTCAGACTGCTAACTGAACTGTTTTAATAACTTTGCCATAGCTTATGGCAAAAAAATTCACTCTAGTATATATCATTCAAGGCTTTTCACAGTCAGGACCTAAACTATCTTCTGGACCTCAGAGTCTGATATTTAGGTATTTTCCATATGGCTGCTCAGTATTACCTGTATATCCCACAACATGCCCTACAGCTCTATCTTTCTTTAGTGGCTCCTTCTAACTGGAATGACTTTCCCATCATTTCCCATAACAGAGATCTGCTCATCCTTCAAGAGTCTGTTGAAACGTAAGCTCAACAGAATGCATGTTCCATGAAAGCAAGGGTTTTGCTATTGCTGGCTGCTGTATCCCCAGAAAAGCACCTGACACACAGCACGTACTCAGTAAATATTTGTTGAGTTAATTGATTGAATAAAACGTGAATGCCTCTGTAAGCATTTCCTTACCACACCCATGACCAGATTATATAATCTTTCATCATCTTTATGTTCTAAACTTTATGTTTGTGTTTAATAAATGTCTCCTTCACAGGACATGTACTACAGATCTTTAGAACTACAGTTCTAAAGAACCTATGTTACTATTTCTGTTTAATCTTCAATTACCCAGCAGTGTAACAGGTAGGCAGCAGGCACTCCGTCACTGTTTGCTGACCAAATAAATGGACAGCATGAAGTTTGAAAACTGAATTCTTCAACTTCCTTTTTACATCTCACAGAAAGTGTTCCAGAAAGCAACAAAGCCAGGCAGTGCAGGAAAACAAAAAAAAAAAAAAAAACCATGCACAAGTGGCTGAACAATGGTGAGCATGCATTATAACTTGCCATATTAACCAAACAACAATTTTTAGGAAATGACAAGCTACAGATGGTGAACAGCAGACGGAGTGGAAGCAAAGCTATATGTAGCACACTACAGTGAGAGGCAAAAAACGAAAAAAAACAACTGTCCACTGGTTTTTAAAAATGTTACCAAGCTATCATTTTTCAAACTGAAATATACCCATCAACCTCATAAAACATGTTTACATAATAAGAATTCTATTCTAAGCACTACACTGATAGAAAATTCTCTTGCTGTTTATCATGGGAAATGAATGACATCATCATGAAAGTGAAATTAACAAGCAAGCAACTTATGAACAGTAAAAGTTAAAGACTTCAAGTACTTCACAAAATCAAACACTGTTTCCAATTACCACACACTGAAAATATTGGAGAGTTCTGTTTGAAATTTTTGCCAAGCTTTGTGCTTCCTCTGCTGAGATTTTTCTCAAGTGACACTCATATTCAGCTGCTCAAAATGCAAAAATGCTAAATTTAATTCTTAATCAATTTAATTAAAAACCTTATTTCCTTTCTTTGGTTTTGTTTTTCTAAGTACAACAAAATAAAAGGTTTGCAGCTTCTCTTCCACCTATGTTCCCCTTCAGTGACCAGAGGCAGTCAAACTTGTCAGCTTCACTCAGTTGAAACACGTAAACTGGGCAGATGCTTTCGCCTTATCTATAAAAATCTTACAGGTTTTGTAGAAGCAAAGTGCGGACACTGTATTTAATCCTCACTTACCGGTTGGAGCAGGTAGACGAGAGATTCCTCTTGGATTATTATAATGGGCAAAGAAGTTATTTGAGGCGCTTGGAACAAAGTGCTCACAGATGCCATGATCTGGTCAAAACGTCCAGCAAGTCCTCCCAAGGTCACAATCATATCTACCTATGAAACCACAGGAAAATCGGCAGTCACATATTTAAGGAATTTAAAATGATTAAATAGCACTGAATACTTCTATAGAGCTTTCAATACTCTCGTTCATTAGATAAGCCATGAAGAAATGGCAGACATTGACTGTGTTGTTCAGATGAAGGAATTAAGTCCCATGATTGGTTAAGTAGCAGCCAGCTTCTGAGAGCAACATTTTTGGTACCAATCGTTAAGTTTTTCCCATTTACCTATTCAGCTGGAAAACTAGCCAACTCTTCCTTTAAAATTCTGCTCCGTGTTTCTTCCACGTGGAAGTCTTCCCGAATCCGCAGCTGGTGCTGCTCCTGTCCACCCACATGGCACCCAACAGTGAGGGAGCCTGTTTTACAGGTCTGAGGTCTGTCATTGCCCCCGCCACAGTCCAAGTATGCTAAAGACCTGAACTGTCTTCACTGAACCCAGCAAATTGCCTAAATTCTCTGTACCGCATTTTTCTGTTCACATGGAAAAGCTGGGTAACAATGGCCAATTGATAGGGTTGTTCTGGGGATTAAATGAGGACACTAAATGGGTTAATAAATGCAAAGACTTAAAACATGTTCACAACACAGTGATTGCTAAAAACATGTCAGCTGCTCTTCCATCGCATTATTTTTAGTATTATTACATTTATATTATTATTAATATGTTTATTATCGTTACATGTCATTTGATGTGTTATTTTTTTCACTTAACACTTTAAAGAAAGCATTTCCTATCATTACAGTGTAGTTTATTTAAACATTTCCCTATTGCGGATAACACATTTCCATGCTATTTATATATAAAATTACTGCGATGCTTTCCTAACTTATAAGAACAATAGTTGAAGATCGGCCACGGAGCAGTGGAAGGGTGCAGGGTCACAGGCTCCTCTGGCCGAAGCCCTTACGGAGAATGAAAGAGAGGTGGAACCTGGTCTCCTTCCTTTGGCTAGTCAGCCTGATCTTCTCATGTATCAGCAGAGTCAAAGCTCCTATACTGATCATGAAAAAGGAAAAGCTGGAGAGCTTAATCAAAATATTGTAAATAAGAAATAGAGTATTTCCTGCCATATCAGTAAACGAGAATGCCACAATCATCAATGATTCCTGCACTCCAAATACGAACCCCTGAGCCTGAGAGGCACTCAGGAAGGGGAATAGCGCCTGCTCAATCTGGCAGCCTTCAGGCTGCAGCCACTCCCTATGGTGAGCACCAAAGAACTCAGGGTGTGATCAATGACCAATGCAGGATACTGACCTCAGAGAGCTGAGAGGCATATGGGAGGAATGATTTCAGTGAGCCCAGACTCCTGCATCTTCCCATGCACAGAATTCCTTAACTTAGGCTACCTGTTGCTGTTGTTAGCCACTCAGATTTGTCTGACTCTTTGCAACCCATGGACTATAGCTTGCCAGACTCCTAGATCCATGGGATTTTCCAGAGAATACTGGACTGGGTTGCCATTTCCTTCTCCAGGAGATCTTCCCGATGCAGGGATTGAGCCTAGATCTCCCACACTGCAGGCAGGCTCTTAACTGTCTGAGCCACTTAGTTTTCTTTAATTAGTTTTTTAACTTTTTAAATCTAATTAAATTTTCTTTAATTAGCCTTTTGATGTTTCGACTACCTGCCCTTTGCTGAAAAACTTCTATATAACCTGGCTCCTCCCCTCCTCAGAGCAGTTCTCTCAGGGCCACTTGAGATGCTGTCTCCTGGGCTTGAAGTCCTAAAATTTCCCACCAGATAAAACATAACTCTCAGTTTCAAGGTTGTGACTACTTTTTAGGTCGACACAAGAAAACTTTACATGTAATAAGAACTGACAGTTATACTATTCACTCTACCTGAAGTAAGTAGAACTTATTTAAAGATAGGAACTATTTGGCTATTAGTTTTTAAATAGTACATTTTAAAAGCTCAAATAACATGTTCCTTGAAGAAATCATGATTTTAAGAGAATAACACGACACCCCTGCACCGGTACAACCTGTTCAGTTTCTGGAGGAACAGTAAGTGGCGTAAGTCGCCATTAAGCCAAAGGCTGTGCAGCTCACAGGTTGTGACCCTGGTCCTCCTCACAGTGCCTAACACATGCAAGACACTCAAATGTTGATGAATGAATAAGTGAAGACACTGCAAGAAAGGACCAGTCAGCCAAAGGAAGAACTAGATTAACTACCATAATATGAGAATATATACATCAGAGGGGGGATTCATAACAACACAAAAAGTACACTACACAGAAGAATCACAAGGTTGGGAATGAGTTTCTTATTTTTGACCTTTTCAGAGTGTAGGGAGAATAAGAAGTTTGATTTTGAATAAGATACTTTGTGTCAAAACTATTGTATTTTAAGACAAGCATACCACACATCTAGAAGATCTGATTTTTTTTTTTTTTTTTTTTTGGAGCTCTTTCTGGAACTCTGAGAATTAGATTTGAGGCAGAGGAAGACCATGTACCCTAGGAAGCATGTATCACTCCTAATACAAAGGTGAAGATTAAGACATCTAAGTCTTCAGAAGAAAGGGGTGACCTACAAGCCTTTGGGATGTCAAGTCAGGTAATGGCTTTTAGCAGTGCTTAGAAAATCTCATTAGTAACACTCCAGACCAGAGGGGAATGGCTCAGAAATTATATAGGAACTCAGAAGAATCAAAGAGAATTTGCCTTAAACTGAAAAGAAAGACAATATAAGAAAGAAACCAGTCCATCCTAAAGGAAATCACCCTGAATATTCACTAGAAGGACCGATGCTGAAGCTCTAATACTTTGGCCACCTGATACGATGAGCCAATTCACTGGAAAAGAAACTGATGCTGGGAAAGATTGAGGGCAGGAGGAGAAGGGGGCGACAGTGGATGAGATGGTGGGATGGCATCATCAACTCAATGGATATAAGTTTGAGCAAACTCCAGGGGATAGTGAAGGACAGGGAAGCCTGGTGCGCTATAGGCCATGGGTTTGCAAAGAGTCAGACACAACTGAGCAACTGAACAGCAATGGAAGACACAGTAGAGAAAGTTCTAAGGCTCTAGTAAAAAGGACATGGCACAGTCCTATCTACATAATCCTAAATTCACAGCAGAACAAATATCTGATGATAAAATAGTTTATTCCCTATGCAGATTCTGAAATCCCTTATTTTAGGTTCTCAATTTTTCATTACTATACTTCAAGCCTTGAGGGATCCCATAACCTTTGAGGCTGAAATTTAATCCCCATCTTCCACACTGGCATATCATGATGAATAAGCAGTATCTGTAAATCAGTCACTGAGTTTTTCAGAATAAAGAAGCAGCAAGATTACTTCTCATCACTACTCATTTTCTCTACAGGAAGTATTTAGCAAGACTGATTATGAAAACATTAGAGGATCAACGTAAGCTGCAGGGGGGCGGGAGGAGCCAGCCAGGAGCTGTTTCTGTAGTTGTCTAGCTCTGGCTGGAAACAGGACATTCAAAGAGATGGAAGAAAGAAGACAGACACCAACAATATTTACACAGGGCTTCCCTGGTGGCTCAGATAGTAAAGAATCTGTGTGCCATGCCCGAGACCCAGGTTTGGTCCCTGGGTCAGAAAGATCCCCTGGAGATGGGAATGGCAATCCATTCCAGTATCTTGCTTGGAGAATTCCATGGACAGAGGAGCCTGGCAGGCTACAGTCCACGGGGTCCCAAAGAGTCAGACATGCCTAAGTGATTAATACTTTCACTTCACTTTATAAGCCTAGATGCCTGCCTTTAGGACAACAATGCCACTGGGAAGGACTTTTCAGGCTAAAGCTGGCTGTTTACAGACAGCCAGGACACCTTTTCTATGTGGATCCAAAGCCTGGTGCATTACTCCTAACATCACCCAGTGTAACATAAATTTTTAAAACAGTATTTTCTGGATGCCTCAGCATTTCCACAGACTATAAGCCCCTGACTCCAAGGACCAGGTATACCAGGGTGATAAGACTGGTCTCTATCACAAGTTCCCCTCCCTGCCCTCCTCTGACTGACCTAGTGACACTCAAACACACCCAGTGACAGCCCCTCACACTCCTGCTGTGTCCCTGCTCTAAACCCCCCCAAAGGCACTTGCTCACAGAGCCTCGCTGTCTGCTGGCTCCCCACCTGCTTGGTTAAGCTCAGACCCTGCGCCCTGTGCCCTCTGCCGGTAAGGCCCCTGCATACCTTTCCCCTTTAGGACCTGTGAGCCAAACAGCCATTTAATTTCAAACGCCTCTCTTGCATGTGTCTACACCAGACTGATCTTCAAAACCCCCAGATTATTCCTTACAGCACACACAGTCAGACTTTGTTACGACTGCTGATACACCTGTGTCTCTCTCTCTCTCCTTCTGCTGCTGCTAAGTCACTTCAGTCGTGTCCGATTCTGTGTGACCCCATAGACGGCAGCCCACCAGTCTCCCCTGTCCCTGGGATTCTCCAGGCAAGAACACTGGAGTGGGTTGCCATTTCCTTCTGCAATGCATGAAAGTGAAAAGTGAAAAGGGAAGTCACTCAGTCGTGTCCGACTGTTAGTGACCCCATGGACTGCAGCCCACCAGGCTCCTCTGTCCATGGGATTTGCCAGGCAAGAGTACTGGAGTGGGGTGCCATTGCCTTCTCCACTTCTCTCCTTCTAGAGGAGACCTAGGAAACACAGACAGCAGCCGCAGCGTGTGCGACACAGCAGACAGTAAGCATTTCTGAGCTTCATCAACACACACAAATCAGGGAAAATTGAATAAATAACCAGAGAGGCAAGAAGCTGATTATTAGGCTGCATTAACACCATCTAAAATGTACAAAATAGTACTTCCATACTTGGCAAGGATTCCCATAGTTGGCAGCTTTTGAAAACAATAACTTATTTCATATGTGTTGCCCTGGGCAGTATATATTTGCTGATCACTTACTGTCTATTAGGTACTAAACACTTAGGATAGATCTGTAAACAAGACAAACCACCACCCATGTCCACGCATCTGTTCTTTAGGTCTGCATATGTATTCCTGCCCTACAAATAGGTTCATCTGTACCATTTTTCTAGATTCCACATATATGCATTAATACACAATATTTCTCTGTCTCTTTCTGGGCTTCCCTGATAGCTCAGTTGGTAAACAATCCACCTGTGATGCAGGAGACCGCAGTTTGATTCCTGGGTTGGGAAGATCTGCTGGAGAAGGGAGAGGCTCCCTGCTCTAGTAGTCTTGGCCTTCCCTTGTGACTCAGCTGGTAAAGAAACTGCTTGCAATGTGGGAGACCTAGGTTTGATTCCTGGGTTGGGAAGATCTGCTGGGGAGGGGAAAGGTTACCCACTCCAGTATTCTGGCCTGGAGAATTCCATGGACTGTATAGACCATGGGATCGCAAAGAGTTGGACACAACTGAGCGACTTTCACTTTCACTTTCTGACTTCACTCTGTGTGGTAGACTCTGTGTCCATCCACACCTCCACAAATGACCCAATTTTGCTCCGCTGAATGGCTGAGTAATATTCCATGGCATACTTGTTCATGTTCCATATCTTCTTTATCCATTTCTCTGTTCAAAGAGTGTCAGGAGGGTAGTCATGAAAACTGAATGTAAAATTAGGAGGAATCAGAGTAAAATCTAAATGCTAGATCTGAAAAGAGCCTCAGTAAGGCACTGAAAAGTCCTGACTTTTATTAGCATTACATGGAAAGCCATCCTGAGCAGTTATCAGTTCTGATATTGCAACATCTGACACAAGGTTATTTTTACCTCCTCCCAGATACAGTCTCTCACAGAAATATGGGCTTCCAGCAAAACCATATTTCTTTGATCTCATTGGTTGCTTCCTCTCAGGAACCAACATAACAACTTTGGAATAGCCCAGAGTAAAGTCCTTAATTCTCTTCTGTCATTACATACTCTGCCTTGGTGTTCTCTGACAGCCTTGTGGCTTTAAATACCAACAATGTCAACACTTTCTAACAGTCTATCATCAATCCAGACCCTTTCTCCTCAACTCCAGGCTCCCATATTCAATGTTTACTTGACATCTGCATTTGGAATCCAATAGAGACCTCTATGTTAACCTGATCTTTCCCTGAATCATGATCTCCCACTGTTTTCCCCACAAAAGCTATTCTACCCCAAACTCCCAGGGTTCATTCTTAACTCTTCTCTCTTATACCCCATAAAAAAATTATATTGGTCCTAAGTTCAGTGAAAGTCACTCAGTTGTTCTGACTCTTTGAGACACCATGGTCTGCAGCCAACCAAGCTCCTCTGTCCATGGGATTCTCCAGGCAAGAATACTGGAATGGATTGCCATTTCCTTCTCCAGGGGATCTTCCCGACCCAGGGATCAAACCCAGGTCTCTGGCATTGCAGGCATGAATTTTACCATCTGAGCCACCAGGGAAGTCTCAGTTCAGTAGACATCCAAAATTTCTCCCCTTGTCACTTCCTACAACCCCATCACAACCACGGCCACCAAAATCTGTCAGAGAATATGAGCCACCATTATAGCTCATGGGAAAGACTGCAGTGGCCTCCAACAGAGCTCTGCTTTTGCCCTTATTTCTCCACAATCTATTCTCAATATAGTAACAAAAATAACCCTGTCAAAATGTAAACCAGATCTTGCACCCTTCTGCTCAGAACCCTCCAGTGATTTTCTTTTTGGATCTATCTATTAATGCAAAACCAAACAAATGAGACCTAATGAGACTTAAAAGATTTGTTGCAGCAAAGGAAACCACTGACAACATGAAAATACAACCTACTGGACAGGAGAAAATATTTGCAAATTATATGACTGATAAAGGGTTAATATCCCAGATATATAAAAGGCTCATACAAATCAACATTAAAACAAATAAACAAGTAAACCAAGCAGTTAAAAAATGGGCAGAAGAACCGAATAAACATTTTTCCAAAGAGGACATGTAGATGGCCAATAGGCATGTAAAAAGAAGTTCAACATCACTAACCATCAGAGAAGTGCAAATCAAAACCACAATGAGATACCACCTCACACCAGTCAGAATGGCTGTTATCAAAAGGATGAGAGATTAGTTAGTGTCAGTAGGATGTGAAGAAAAGGGAACTCTTACATACTGTTGATGGGAATGAAACTGGTGCGGCCACTGAGGAAAACAGTAGGAAGGGCTCTCAGAAAATTAAGGCTTCCCTTGTGGCTCAGCTGGTAAAGAATCTGCCTGCCATGTGGGAGACCTGGGCTCGATCCCTGGGTTGGGAAGATCCCTTGGAGAAGGGAAAGGCTACCCACTCTAGTATTCTGGCCTGGAGAATTCCATGGACTGTATAGCCCCTGGGGTCTCAAAGAGGTGGACACAGCTGAGCAATTTTCACTTTCACAAAATTACACACAGAACTTCTATATGATCCAGCCATCTTTCTTCTGCTCCTTCTGGGTAATACACAGAAGAAGTCATGATCTCAGAGAGATCACCACACTCCGATGGTCACCACAGCATTAGCCGCAATAGTCAAGACGTGGAAACAGTCTAAGTGTCTGTCAACAGACGAATGCATAAAAAAAGATCAGAAAATATGCAAGAGACATATATATGTATCTCGTATTGCATATATAATACACACAAACATACACACAATGGAATAATATTCAGACACAAGAAAGAAGGAAATTCTACCATTTGTGACAACATGGATGAACCTGGAGGCTTGAGATGCCAAGTGACATAAATCGGATAAAGAAGGACAAACACTGTATGACCTCACAGAAAAATTTTCAAAAACTAAACTCAAAGAAGACTGGAATGCCATGAAAATACTGCTACATTTAAAACGGATAACCAACGAGATTGACCACACGGTACATGGAACTCTGCTCAACGCCACATGGCAGCCTGGATGGGAGGGGAGTTTAGGGGAAAATGGATACATGGATATAGATGGCTGCGCACCTCTGCTGTTCACCTGAAACTATCACAATCTTGTTAATTGGCTATACCCCATTACAAAATAAAAAGTTTAAAAATAAACAAATAAAATAATTCTAAACTCAAAAAAAAAAAAAAAGACAGAGAGAGAGGAGAATGTCAGTTGTGGGGATAGGGAAGTAGAGAGACATCGGCCAAAAAGTACAAACTTCCAGATAAATGATAAGTTTTAAATGTCTCATGGACAGCAGGGTGACTATAACCAACAATACTGAACTACATACTTGGAAGTTACTAAAAGTAGACCGTAAATGTTCTGTTAGAACAACAAACAAAAGTAATCATGTGAGGTGACGGACTTGCTAACTGACTCTTACTAGGGTGCTCATTTTGCAGCATGTATGTGTACTAAACCGTGTTTATACTTTAAAGGTACACAGCGTTATATACCGAGTATCTCAATAAAGCTGGAAAAATAGAGATACTTTACATTCTTCTTTTTTCTTGCTTGGTCTTCAAAATCCGCAATGTATTTCACAGTGATGGCACACCTTAAGTCAGGCTAGCTACATGTCAAGGGCTCAGGTGGCCAGTGGATCACACAGCTCTAGAAATAGCAAAGAACAGTGAAGTCATCCACTCCTATTTCTGGGGCCCCATCTAGAAAAAGCAGTAGGAGAAAAGACAAAACATTCAATAGCACTACTATGGCTGCAGAGAACCGCTGTCCTTAGAAAAAAGCCCACTTTCTGTTGGCGTTACGCGTGAAGACATTATAAATACAGGGGATTTTTAATGAGGATGGACCATGAGTTTCAGAGGGCAATGAGAGGGAGAGTGTGCATATTCGAGGGCAAGTCTCCTTATTTTAGATCACATCTACCATCCTCTAAAGAGCGAAAGTTACTCTCAAAGACTAACACATTTTCTGTTGGCTGTGATCCATCAAAGATTCAGTGTTTGTAACTCTAAAAAATGTTGCTACAATCCTATTAGATCTATAGAGAAAATATTTTAAACAAAATATTTGTGCACAGATAACACAAGTGTGTTATCTATCATGCCATATTCTGTAATATATAAAATGTTAAAAAAAATTCCCTAACCTGTTTTTCAAGATCTCTTTCACTTCTAACAGTCCACATGAGATTCTCTGGTTAAATAATAATTGTGTCTATTTTGTTTAGAGAACAACTGAGAAACTTGGCTTTGCGTTATCTGCCTTAATAGAATCATGACAAGACTGGCTGAAGGATATATAACTCCAAAAGGAGAAGCAATTTCATTTTTCTATTATACAATCAAAGCCTTTTGGTAAACAAATGACATGTTTTTCTCCATTTGTCCTCAAAAAGACTTAGATACAGCATGCATGAAGTCTACAGCAGGGAAAGTGGCTGTCAGCATATTTTAATTGCATTGACTCTTCATAAATTGAATTTTGGAGGTGCATAAATGGACAACTTCTTTGAGGCTATCCCTGATAGACAGGGTGACCATACAATTGAATGCACAAGCTGAGACACCCTTGAAAGTAAAAGGGAACATTATAAATAATTACACCAAGGATACAGGCACAAAACAGGACTATCCCATGTAAACCAAGACACACGTTTATCCTGCTGTTCGAGAATTCCAAGTATGTAGCCAACTGAACCAAATTAAACACAAGGGTCTCAAAAATTTAGACGTTATCCTTAAGCTTCCCTTAACCTTCAGAGATCCATACTATATGACAACTAGGCTTGAACAGGAGATGAAATTCTCTGGTCCAGTTGCTGGATGCTCTAATTTAAAGACGGAAGACCCAGTGCAGCCTATGAAGGAAATCACTGGGTCAGGAGAGAACAGAAACAACCACCTGCCAACAGCCCAGTGATATCAAAGTATGTTTCAATAAAGCCGATAAAACAATTCAAGTGACTGATGTGAAGTACAATGAGACACCAGAGAAATTAAAGACCTGAGGCTTCACGGTATCAGAATATACTGTATTGACAAACAAAGACAGTACCTGGCTGGATCTTGGCAGCCTGTGGAAAACAATACCACAGGGACCCTATTTAAATTTCAACAAGGCCCAATGAGTCACAGTTTAATGGCAGCCTGTTTCGGTGAGAAAGAAATCATGCCTCTTGCAGTGGCAAGATAATAAGGCTCCAGATTTTTCCTCAAATAATTTGCTCTCCATCCTTCTTTCTACAGCTTTGAGTCATCACCTCCCTCACCGGGGTGACCCCACTGGTCTCCTGCCTGGGGCTTTCTGTAACCAAGTAGTTTCCTATCTGATTACAGGAGAAAGCTTTCTACATCTCAAATCTGATCATGCCAATGTTCTCTTGAAGTATTAGCTCTCCAGAATCTACAAACTAAAGTCCCATCTCCTCTAATACTCACTTGTAAGTTGCATCCACAACTCCCACCCCCCTTTATATTCTAGAAGCACTTCAGTTCTCAGAACACATCACAAGATTGCAAACTTCAGCGCTGGAACTATTCCCTCCCCTCACTCTCCCTTGTAAAGTATTTCCAAAGATGCCTACCTCCACCTTCTTTAAAAAAAAAAAAAAAGAAAGAAAGAAAACTTGTTTGAACAGAGCATTTTCATCTCACTATGTCAAACTGCAAATATGTTATTAAGAGATGTCATAAACATATTTACACAAAGCTTGTTTTTGAACATGTTCTTTGAATGAAAAGTTTAAAGAAATTAAAAAAGAAGAAGAGGAAGGGACATATTTATACCTGAAAAGTGGGCAATGTACACAAGCTTGTTTGTATTTGACAGAAAACTAGGGAGGCAATGAAAAGGGTCTATGCTAAGACTCCCAACTGTTTAAAACTATAATACCCCCAGTAAAAGTTGTAGCAACAAAAGTCCAGGCAGTCCATATCCTCACTGGAGAGGTCAGCATGCCCAGACTGGAAGCAATTCTTTTTGCCACAGGTCCTTGACACACTAGCTGCAAGTCAGCAGCAGAGGAGGCCAGCAGAGACAGGCCTACCCCAAATGCCTAGTGCATTCTATGAGCCTGTTATAGGAAACATGTAAATGGTCCAAGTGTGCATGTGTGATCAGGACTTTCGGTATTACCCACCCTTTGACATCCCAAACCTAAGAGTTTCACCTTTGGTCTTGAACACTCAGAACAAAACACTCTCTTGATTCTAGCTAGTTCCTAGTTCATCTTCCAGATCCCGCTGAGTTACCACCTGCAAGGAGAGTTCACGCTGGAGAAGGTCCACTTTCAAGGGGCTTCCCACCTGTCCTATCCCACTTATAATGGCATCCACTTCATAGACCGCAAGGTCTTAGGGTCAGAAACTGTCTCATTCAGGTTGCCCTCTTCAACCTACAGTACTTCGATTGGCTGGTAAACACGTTACAGACATCTGCTAGCTGAACGGTTACAGTTTCCATGCTTTACCTCTGGTGAATAACCAAGCATCATCAAGCACACACTTGAAGTCTATTTTCCAAGGTCTCTATCTCTTTCTCAGATTCTTGATGGAAAAGACGACTGAAGAGTTATCCTTCCAAGAATCCTGTAACTGGTTCCTTTATTACTATCATGAAATTTTTCATCCTTCAATTCAGTTTGCACACAGCCATGACACTTTCTAAATTGTATTACAGCAGGAAGCTTAAACCCAAAGCCTGAAAACATTAGAGAACTCTTGAATTCAGGGAACATTAAGCAATAGGAGCTCATCAAAAGCCTTCATACCTACACTGAAACCAAGCTCCACCCAAGGGCCAACAAGTTCCAAAACAAGACATACCAGGCAAATTCTCCAGCAACACAGGAACACTCCCCTGAGCCTCAATATACAGGCAGCTCAAAATTATCCCAATACCTTTGATGTCTCATAACCCATTACGGGTCACTCCACTGCACTCCAGAGAGAAGAAACCCAGCTCCACCCACCAAAACTCCAACACAAGCCTCCCTAACCAGGAAACCTTGACAAGCCACTGATAGAACCCCACCCAAAGTGAGGAAGCTCCATAATAAAGAGAACTCCACAAATTATCAGAATATAAAAAGGCCACCCCAAACGCAGCAATATAACCAAGATGAAGAGACAGAGGAATACTCAGCAGGTAAAGGAACAGGAGAGTTGCCCACCAAATCAAACAAAAGAGGAAGAAGTAGGGAATCTACCGGAGAAGGAATTCCGAATATTGATAGTGAAAATGATCCAAAATCTTGAAATCAAAATGGAAACACAGATAAATAGCCTAGAGACAAGGACTGAGAAGATGCAAGAAAGGTTTAACAAGGACCTAGAAGAAATAAAAAAGAGTCAAAATATAATGAATAACACAATAAATGAGACTAGAAACACTCTGGAGGCAACAAATAGCAGAATAACAGAGGCAGAAGATAGGATTAGTGAAATAGAAGATAGAATGGTAGAAATAAATGAATCAGAGAGGAAACAAGAAAAACGAATTAAAAGAAACGAGGACAATCTCAGAGACCTCCAGGACAATATGAAACGCTCCAACATTCGAATTATAGGAGCCCCAGAAGAAGAAGACAGAAAGAAAGATCATGAGAAAATCCTTGAGGAGATAATAGTTGAAAACTTCCCTAAAATGGGGAAGGAAATAATCACCCAAGTCCAAGAAACACAGAGAGTCCCAAATAGGATAAACCCAAGGCGAAACACCCCAAGACACATATTAATCAAATTAACAAAGATCAAACACAAAGAACAAATATTAAAAGCAGCAAGGGAAAACAACAAATAACACACAAGGGGATTCCCATAAGGATAACAGCTGATCTGTCAATAGAAACTCTTCAGGCCAGGAGGGAATGGCAAGACATACTTAAAGTGATGAAAGACAATAACCTACAGCCCAGATTACTGTACCCAGCAAGGATCTCATTCAAATACCAAGGAGAAATCAAAAGCTTTACAGACAAGCAAAAGCTGACAGAATTCAGCACCACCAAACCAGCTCTCCAACAAATTCTAAAGGATATCCTCTAGACAGGAAACACGAAAGGGTGTATAAACCCGAACCCAAAACAATAAAGTAAATGGCAACGGGATCATACTTATCAATAATTACCTTAAACGTAAATGGGTTGAACGCCCCAACCAAAAGACAAAGACTGGCCGAATGGATACAAAAACAAGACCCCTCTATATGCTGCTTACAAGAGACCCACCTCAAAACAAGGGACACATACAGACTGAAAGTGAAGGGCTGGAAAAAGATATACCACGCGAATAGAGACCAAAAGAAAGCAGGAGTGGCAATACTCATATCTGATAAAATAGACTTTAAAACAAAGGCTGTGAAAAGAGACAAAGAAGGCCACTACATAATGATCAAAGGAACAATCCAAGAAGAAGATATAACAATTATAAATATATATGCACCCAATATAGGAGCACCGCAATATGTAAGACAAATGCTAACAAGTATGAAAGGGGAAATCAACAATAACACAATAATAGTGGGAGACTTTAATACCCCACTCACACCTATGGACAGATCAACTAAACAGAAAATTAACAAAGAAACGCAAACTTTAAATGATACATTAGATCAGTTAGACCTAATTGATATCTATAGGACATTTCACCCCAAAACAACGAATTTCACCTTTTTTCAAGTGCTCATGGAACCTTCTCCAGGATAGATCACATCCTGGGCCATAAATCTAAACTTGATAAATTCAAAAAATCGAAATCATTCCAAACATCTTTTCTGACCATAATGCATTAAGATTAGATCTCAATTACAGGAGAAAAACTATTAAAAATTCCAACATATGGAGGTTGAACAACACACTTCTGAATAACCAACAAATCACAGAAGAAATCAAAATATGCATAGAAACTAATGAAAATGAAAACACAACAACCCAAAACCTATGGGACACTATAAAAGCAGTGCTAAGAGGAAAGTTCATAGCAATACAGGCATACCTCAAGAAACAAGAAAAAGTCAAATAAATAACCTAACTCTACAACTAAAGCAACTAGAAAAGGAAGAGTTGGAGAACCCCAGAGTGAGTAGAAGGAAAGAAATCTTAAAAATTAGGGCAGAAATAAATGCAAAAGAAACAAAAGAGACCATAGCAAAAATCAACAAAGCCAAAAGCTGGTTCTTTGAAAGGATAAATAAAATTGACAAACCATTAGCCAGACTCATCAAGAAGCAAAGAGAGAAAAATCAAATCAATAAAATTAGAAATGAAAATGGAGAGATCACAACAGACAACACAGAAATACAAAGGATCATAAGAGACTACTATCAGCAGTTGTATGCCAATAAAATGGACAACGTGGAAGAAATGGACAAATTCTTAGAAAAGTACAATTTTCCAAAACTGAACCAGGAAGAAATCGAAAATCTTAACAGACCCATCACAAGCACGGAAATTGATACTGTAATCAGAAATCTTCCAGCAAACAAAAGCCCAGGTCCAGATGGCTTCACAGCTGAATTCTACCAAAATTTCGAGAAGAGCTAACACCTATCCTCCTCAAACTCTTCCAGAAAATTGCAGAGGAAGGTAAACTTCCAAACTCATTCTATGAGGCCACCATCACCCTAATCCCAAAACCTGACAAAGATGTCACAAAAAAGAAAACTACAGGCCAATATCTCTGATGAACATAGATGCAAAAATCCTCAACAAAATTCTAGCAATCAGAATCCAACAACACATTAAAAAGATCATACACCATGAACAAGTGGGCTTTATCCCAGGGATGCAAGGATTCTTCAATATCCGCAAATCAATCAATGTAATTCACCACATTAACAAATTGAAAAATAAAAACCATATGGTTATCTCAATAGATGCAGAGAAGGCCTTTGACAAAATTCAACATCCATTTATGATAAAAACTCTCCAGAAAGCAGGAATAGAAGGAACATACCTCAACATAATAAAAGCTATCTATGACAAACCCACAGCAAACATTATCCTCAGTGGTGAAAAATTGAAAGCATTTCCCTAAAGTCAGGAACAAGACAAGGGTGTCCACTTTCACCGCTACTATTCAACATAGTTCTGGAAGTTTTGGCCACAGCAATCAGAGCAGAAAAAGAAATAAAAGGAATCCAAATTGGAAAAGAAGAAGTAAAACTCTCACTGTTTGCAGATGACATGATCCTCTACATGGAAAACCCTAAAGACTCCACCAGAAAATTACTAGAGCTCATCAATGAATATAGTAAAGTTGCAGGATATAAAATCAACACACAGAAATCCCTTGCATTCCTATACACGAATAATGAGAAAGTAGAAAAAGAAATTAAGGAAACAATTCCATTCACCATTGCAACGAAAAGAATAAAATACTTAGGAATATATCTACCTAAAGAAACTAAAGACCTATATATAGAAAACTATAAAACACTGATGAAAGAAATCAAAGAGGACACTAATAGATGGAGAAATATACCATGTTCATGGATTGGAAGAATCAATATAGTGAAAATGAGTATACTAACCAAAGCAATTTACAAATTCAATGCAATCCCTATCAAGCTACCAGCCTAGTTTTCACAGAACTAGAACAAATAATTTCAAGATTTGTATGGAAATACAAAAAACCTCGAATAGCCAAAGCAATCTTGAGAAAGAAGAATGGAACTGGAGGAATCAACTTGCCTGACTTCAGGCTCTACTACAAAGCCACAGTCATCAAGACAGTATGGTACTGGCACAAAGACAGACATATAGATCAATGGAACAAAATAGAAAGCCCAGAGATAAATCCACACACATATGGACACCTTATCTTTGACAAAGGAGGCAAGAATATACAATGGAGTAAAGACAATCTCTTTAACAAGTGGTGCTGGGAAAACTGGTCAACCACTTGTAAAAGAATGAAACTAGATCACTTTCTAACACCACACACAAAAATAAACTCAAAATGGATTAAAGATCTAAATGTAAGATCAGAAACTATAAAACTCCTAGAGGAGAACATAGGCAAAACACTCTCAGACATAAATCACAGCAGGATCCTCTATGATCCACCTCCCAGAATTCTGGAAATAAAAGCAAAAATAAACAAATGGGATCTAATTAAAATTAAAAGCTTCTGCACAACAAAGGAAAATATAAGCAAGGTGAAAAGACAGCCTTCTGAATGGGAGAAAATAATAGCAAATGAAGCAACTGACAAACAACTAATCTCAAAAATATACAAGCAACTTATGCAGCTCAACTCCAGAAAAATAAACGACCCAATCAAAAATGGGCCAAAGAACTAAATAGACATTTCTCCAAAGAAGACATACGGATGGCTAACAAACACATGAAAAGATGCTCAACATCACTCATTATTAGAGAAATGCAAATCAAAACCACAATGAGGTACCACTTCACACTAGTCAGAATGGCTGCGATCCAAAAATCTGCAAGCAATAAATGCTGGCGAGGGTGTGGAGAAAAGGGAACCCTCCTACACTGTTGGTGGGAATGCAAACTAGTACAGCCACTATGGAGAACAGTGTGGAGATTCCTTAAAAATTGCAAATAGAACTACCTTATGACCCAGCAATCCCACTTCTGGGCATACACACCGAGGAAACCAGAATTGAAAGAGACACATGTACCCCAATGTTCATCGCAGCACTGTTTATAATAGCCAGGACATGGAAACAACCTAGATGTCCATCAGCAGATGAATGGATAAGAAAGCTGTGGTACATATACACAATGGAGTATTACTCAGCCGTTAAAAAGAATTCATTTGAATCAGTTCTGATGAGATGGATGAAACTGGAGCCGATTATACAGAGTGAAGTAAGCCAGAAAGAAAAACACCAATACAGTATACTAACACATATATATGGAATTTAGGAAGATGGCAATGACGACCCTGTATGCAAGACAGGGAAAGAGACACAGATGTGTATAACGGACTTTTGGACTCAGAGGGAGAGGGAGAGGGTGGGATGATTTGGGAGAATGACATTCTAACATGTATACTATCATGTGAATTGAATCACCAGTCTATGTCTGACGCAGGATGCAGCATGCTTGGGGCTGGTGCATGGGGATGACCCAGAAAGATGTTATGGGGAGGGAGGTGGGAGGGGGGTTCATGTTTGGGAATGCATGTAAGAATTAAAGATTTTAAAATTTAAAAAATAAAAAACTAAAAAAAAAAAATTTTTTTTAAATAAAAGAAAAAATAAAATATAAAAAAAAAATGAAAAAAATAAATTGTATTACAATGTCTCATTCAAAATTTTCTAACAGGTTAACATTACCCATAGATCAAAATTCACATTTTTTATCTAGAGATTAAAGATCCTTCCTTTGTGACCCCAAACAATCTTTTTAGCACTGATGCTCACTTCTTCTTAGAATTCTTGCTGCATACCAGTTTTCCTTGCTTTCCCTCAGGCTGCTATTTGAAATCCTTGATAACACTTAATTTCAGCTGCCCTGGTCGTGACAGAGAATAGGACAACGACTGAGTTCATGCCCAAGATAATGAAATGCTTTTTTGATGTACCCTGGGCTTTGAATTTTTTAGTTAAACATTTCACGCCTGGTTGTAGTAACAGTGTTACCTTTCATTACAGATCTATCATGAATACTAATATTTCCTTGATTACTTGGCCTGTAGGTTCTCAAACCATATCAGTGAGGATATGGTTTCCCTGGGGAAAGAACATATTTTTCCAAGTAAACAAAAAGCACAATTGTTAAATGTGGAAATGTGTTATTTTTTCTTCTATATAAATACACAGGGATGGCAAGAGCATTTTTGCATGTATTTACATTTCTCTGTATCAGAAAGTGAATGCCAAGGAGAGCTGAATAGAAAAAATTAAACACATACTTGTGTGTGTGTGTGTGTTTTACATAATTTTATTTTACTATCTCTGCTGAAAATTAAATTCTTTGAAAAGTCAGGAACATATATATAAGTAAAAATTACATAAAATCATGGTCTGTATAAATAACATGGATAAGTCTACTAGAGGTCATTATTGTCTCCAAACTTCTCATGTCATCTGAGGTCTTGGGAAATGGAAAGATGTATCATTTGTGGTTTAGAAAACCCAAAATACCTAGCATAGCATCTTCAACACAGTTGGTATTTAGTGCAAAATGAAAACTCAAAGTATGATTTGTATCATATTCAGGAACCACTAGCTTTGGAAGTAGAGTTTGAAAGCATCTTCCAGTTTGGGTAAATGTCATCCACTGAAGTTAACTGACTGCTTGGTAGATGAATGAAAAAATTCACATCTGCTTTCCTGCCCATTCTACTGAAAAAGCACCAGATATTTTCACCCTGGCCAAAATTTCTATAACATACATGATGTCCTACTAAAGCTGAGCATTGAGAGAGTGCCAAGCAGTCATTCTTCCCACTCGTTGGAATGTGGGTTTCGAGGCACCAGAACGTGGAACCCACATCTTCTTTCTCTCATCCCCTTTCACCCTCTTTCTCTCATCCCCTTCCATCCTCTTTCTCTCATCCCCTTCCATTCCCACCACTGAGCAAGCTGAAAACAATTTTCAAAACCTCTGCTCTATTCCCAGATTAGTATTTCTGTACTTGTGATTAGTTTTAAAAGCGATTATCCTATCTTGCATCATCATGATTTGCTTTCTATACTACAAACAATAGTTCTTGCTTTGGCTTCAGCCATAAAACAAGTCTTAGCTGCATATTCTTGTCTAAAATGATAAATGAAACTCATGGCTCCCATGTCTGGATGGATTAGGTTCGGCTATTCGTAGCACTTCGGGTGCATTATTTTCCCAAAGTTTAGTGGCATAAAACGCTCTTCATTTTTTATTGACCAGTTAATAATAGGTGGCTATCAGGCTTGCTGCAGTGCAATCCTTAGATTTTGCAATCTGGTGCAATATAAATAGTTTATGTTAATTACCCCCTTCCCACCTTCTGGGAGAATAGAGACATTTTGATTGCAAATTTTGCACTTGGTCATTAACACTCTGGTTTCTAGATTATGCATTGGACCATTTTATAATGCCAAATGAAAATGTTAAAACTGTTAACTGCAGTGACATTAATTACTTAAAGCTTATTTCTTGCAATGTAGTGCGTTTCCTTCAGCTAATACATGTATACAAAATAGCTGATCACCTCATCATCACCAGGTTTACGTTTAGTTTTAAGCGAGGTCATTTGCTATTTTGCTAACTGTATTCCATCTCCATAAGCATCATAGTAAACTGAATGCCATCTGGGAGAATATATTTGTTTAATGATAAGTTCCTCTTTCTGAAATAATTTCCTTCATTTATACAGATGTTTTGAAAAAAGCCAAAATCTATAGGGTCAATTTTATAGTCAACTAAAATCTCTAGTAGAAATGGATGAAGAAATAGAATTAAAATGTAATCAGTGAACTCTGAATTCAGATAGTCTTATTTCTACTGTGCTTCAACTATTTTGACACAGCTGTTCCTACTGCAAAGTACACATAGTCACATACATATTGACAGGGTAAGGCTCCTAGTGGACACAGAAGAGATGCTGATATTACCTTATTTCTATGCCATCTATCTCTTAAGGTCCAGCATGCTGGCCATGGAATGCTAAGCAGAACTTCTGGGAAAAGAGACAGTCATGGAAACAAAGACATTTTTCACTTTCAGCTGCAAAGAGAGTGAATAGTGAGTGAATGCTATGGGATTCCACCTGCTCTGATTTAAATGGAACTTTCCGAGATAACCAGGCTCATCACCTAACACAAAGAAGGTATCACTATGTATATATCTCTTCTCCTGATTACTTGCTAAACTACCACCGAAAAATGTATCAATCTGATGTGCATATCCCTGTGACATGCAGTTCACGTCATTTCAGTTCTTCATTCATGACTTAAACTATAGCACATCATTTCTTAAACATGAATGTCACAGGGTTTTTAAGTAGCCTACTATAAATATTTACCCTAACATTTAAAAAATCTAACATGAAACAAGTTATTCTTCTGTTTGGGCAGGCAATCTTCAGTTGGTTAGATGAAAGGCTAAACTAAGGTTTTTGGGGACTGCCTACTGCTTCCTCTCTATCATTCCCTACTATCATCCCAGTACCCTGTTCTCCCTCCCACTGCTGTCTTTTTTCATTTTAGCCCTAAGCATAAAGTTAGAAATAAAAATTTGTTTACTAAAATTTGAAATAATCTTTTGCTGTTAAACCAAGACAAACTCTATATGTCTAGTCTGTAGCCTCAAACAAATGAATTTATTGCTTAAAAAATGTAGATACTATCATTATGGACAATCGTAATTATGAGGTAAGCACTACTACATATGATACATCTGGAAAACAGGTACATAGAAAAAGAAGAAATTTTATAATCTACTAAGCAATTTCAGGATGTTCTATTATAAGTACATGAATCTTCCAGAAGATTAACATAAGACATAGTTTCCTCCTCCATCTGCAGTTTCTGCGTCTCCACGATGCTGCTGCTGCTAAGTCGCTTCAATCGTGTCTGACTGTGCAACCCCGGAGACGGCAGCCCACCAGGCTCCCCCGTCCCTGGGATTCTCCAGGCAAGAACACTGAAGTGGATTGCCATTTCCTTCTCCAATGCATGAAAGTGAAAAGTGAAAGTGGAGTCGCTCAGTCGTTTCCGACTCTTAGCGACCCCATGGACTGCAGCCCACCAGGCTCCTCTGTCCATGGGATTTTCCAGGCAAGAGTACTGGGGTGGGGTGCCATTGCCTTCTCCGCCACGATGCAGTAACTAAATAAAATAGTCCTTTTCACATTAGGTCAGTGTTCTCCTGCAAAGGAGCACCACACCAACCATATGTGCAATTCTCTGCGTTAATAAGAAATTTTATCTGGTAACTGAGTCATTCAGCTGAGAGTCCTGGTAAGCAGATAAACTTAACCCTTGTCCTGGGGCCCATAAAAGCACACCTTTCCTCTGGCAGGGATGAATTAGGCTGCCACAGCCTTGAGGGCAGTTAGCTTTTTATATCCATCACAGCATCTCCTGAGTCACTCCAAAGCATGGGGAATATCTATTTTCTCTTGTTGCACAGCACTATAAAAAAGATTGCTGGTCTCTGAGAAGAAAGAAAAAACAGAGATGTGAATTTCTCTTTTGAAGGCTTTTCCAAAATGATCTAGGAAACAGCCTGCTAGTTCACACAATGCACAGAATTTTTCTTCTCCTTCCTTCCTCCTGATACTTAGCTTGCACCTCATTTGTTCCAGAACCTGAACATGTAAGTAGTTTGTCACTTGACAAAGATAGCAATTCTGGTAATACAGTAAAAATTAAAAGGGGGTCTGTGTAGGCATACTGATGTATAGTTGAATGTGCATTTGTGTGTGTGTGTGTGTGAGAGAGACATGTTGCTTTTTTAGAACTTCACAAAAATTACCAATTAAGCTTACAACATCCCTTTGGGGTAGATAAGCACAGGCACAAAGGTAGAAAAACGTGTTATGAGAGTCTTACAATGCCTCAGCTACAGAACTGATGCTGAAATTGTACGGTATTGCTTTCTATATCAATTCAAGGAATTTGGCAAGATTTATCCTTGTCAAGTTCACAATGGCCATGGCTTATGAGACAATTTCTATGTATTCTCATTTGTCAGCTCTCAACTTTCTCAAGAAACTTAAGCTTAGAAAAAGAAACAGGTCCCAGAAGTAAGATATCAATTAATGAAATGAAAAGAAGATACCATTTGTACTGTTTTTACCCAGAAAGATGTTATGGGGAGGGAGGTGGGAGGGGGGTTCATGTTTGGGAATGCATGTAAGAATTAAAGATTTTAAAATTAAAAAAAATAAATAAATAAATAAAAACACACAACACACATCCCCTTTCCCTGCCCCATACAGTGAAGAGAAAAGCTGGATGTGTGTGTATGACCAAGCAACAGTGGACATCTCCATGCACTGGCCAAAATAAAAGCGTGTTCAATTACAAAGGAACAAGAGCTAGGGCAGGAGAGTAAGTTTTGTTAATGTCAAAGCAGATTACTAAATAAAGTTTACCAACATTTGATATAAAGGGTGTTCTTACATATATGTATATATTCATTTAATGAATATTTATGGAAGGCCAGGAATTGCTTTAGATGATGGCAATACAGCGGAGAACAAACAAGCACAATTCCCTGCCTACACAAACTTTACATTCCAGCCAGTGAATACAGAAGCAACCATTCTAAACATGTCTGATGGTGACAAGTGGAATGCAGAAATTCAGCAGGAAAGGGGAAAGGGCTGCTGAACCTGGAGATGGAAGAAGAGGAGGGATGGGGCGGAGCGGATGGAAACTATTTAAATCAGGTGGTCATATCAGGGTTTATCGGTATTAGGTATAATTTCATTAGAAAAAAATTCTTATTCCATTTTCTCAAATGTAAATTTAAAGGTGAACCAAAGGGACTTCCCTGGTGGTCCAGTGATTGAGAGTCTGCCTGCCAAAGCATGCTCGATCTGTGATCTAGGAAGATCCCACATGCTGCGGAGCAACTAAACCCGTTTGCAGTAACCACTGAGCATTTGCTCCAGAGCTGGAAGCTGCAACTACCGAAGCCCCCGCACCTAGTGCCTATGCTCTGCAGTAAGAGAATCCACCACAATGAGAAGCCCATGTGCCACAAACAGAGCAGCCCCCACTCGCCACTAGAAAAGGCCTGCACCCAGCGAGGAAGACCCAGCACAACCAAATAAGTGAATTGTTGTTGTTCAGTCACTAAACCATGTCCAGCTCTTTGTGACCCCACGAACTGCAGCACACCAGACTTCCTTGTCCTTCACCATCTCCCACCTTCACCATCAACTCTGCTCAAACTCATGTCCCTTGAGTCAATGATGCCATCCAACCATCACATCCTCTGTCTCCCCCTTCTCTTCCTGCACTCAGTCTTTCCCAGCATCAGGGTCTTTTTCAATGAGCTGGCTCTTTGCATCAGGTGGCCAAAGTATTGGAGCTTCATCACTAGTTCTTCCAATGAATATTCAGGACTGATTTCCTTTAGGATAGACTGGTTTGATCTCCTTGCTGTCCAAAGGAGTCTCAAGAGTTTTCTCCAGTACCACCAATCAAAAGTGTCAGTTCTTCAGTGGTCAACTTTCTTCATGGCCCAACTCTCACATCTGTACATGACTACTGGAAAAACCATAGCTTTGATGATATGAATCTTTGCCAGCAAACTGATGTCTCTATACATTAAAAAATATTGTCTAGGTTTCAAGTAAATAAACAAATAAAAATTAAATAAGTAAAAGGTGAAGTAGAGAAGAGTTCTATATAAAACAAATCTGCTTTTTAAAAAGCTGGAACTATCCTGAAGAGGCAAGCCACAGCAACTATGACAGTCCGAATTAGTATATGGTGACGGATCTATCTGTTTCCTTTATTAGAATGGAGACTATTTGAGGCCATTGGTTTGGCCACCAAATCATAGCATACTGACCTGGCTATAGGTACTACATCAAAGTTCGTTAAGCTTATTAGCAGAAGATCCCCAGGAGCTTCCATAGTACATTTAAGGGAAGGAAGTCTACCTTTGGAACTCTGAAGCCAACTTTTGACATATGTTGGGTAATAATGCCCCTTAGTGACCGCACAGTGAGCACAAACCACATGCAAGCTGGCAGAAGCTAGAGCACGCCAGCCCTCTTCTCTCTCCATCGAGGCGTGAGGCCAAGGGTGATTAGCGGAGCTGTGCAATCGTCCTGCTGGCGGATTCCACCACCTAACAGACAGACCCCATTCTCACTGGTTCCCCAGGAATACCGAAGGCTGAAAACCTCCCCTGGAAAACACAGCAACTTGTGAGGAGCCCTCTCACAGATGTGAGAGTTGGGCCATAAAGAAAGTTGACCACTGAAGAACTGACGCTTTTGATTTGTGGTACTGGAGAAAACTCTTGAGACTCCTTTGGACAGCAAGGAGATCAAACCAGTCTATCCTAAACGAAATCAGTCCTGAATATTCATTCATGTCTTATAGTGCAAGAAATCTCATAAAATTAGAGTGTGTCCAAAAGAAACAATGCTAGGATGTTAGCTAGACTTACTGTGATGATTTCACAATTTATACAAATATCAAATCATTATGTTGTACACATGAAACATAATGTTATACCTCAATTTTTTAAAAAACTTTCATTTGAAAAAAAAAAAAGGAAATGATGAGTCGATGAACCAGAGCTATAAACTTAGTCTGATTGCTAAAAATATTATCTAATTTTAATATCATATTGCTCCATGAAACTTATTATAAAATCAAAAGATTAACCATGCATATATTCTATAAACAATCTTATTATATGTATTTTAACTTTTATAAAATAGATGAAAGTATATATTTTATAAGATAAACATCATTATATATAACTCTGTGCATGCATGCATATTCCTTTGCTTCAGTCATGTCCAATTCTTTGTGAACACATGGCCCTCCAGGTTCCTCTGTGTGTGGGATTTTCCAAGCAAGAATACTGCAGTGGGTTGCCATTTCCTTCTCCAGGGGATTTTCCCGATCCAGGGATCAAACCCACGTCTCCTACACTGGCTGGCAGATTCTTGACCACTGAGTCACCTGGGAAGCCCCATATATAACTATTACATATAAACTATATTTTACTAAATTAAATATTTATAAAATATATTTTAGAGTATTTTATATTTACATAAAAATTTATATTTATATTCTATAAATATATTACATAAAATATGCCCTATTATATAAAATATTATAAAAGCAAAGAGTTGGACACGACTGACTGAACTGAACTGATAAAAGGTCTCAAGAGCTAAGGTGCACAATGATACATGACTGTTAATACCATCACTGCTGCTGTTATATTTTTATGAAGGGCTTTATATGTGGCTGACATTGCAGTAAGTGCTTTGCCTCATAACTCCCTGGTATGTGCAGATTATTATTCTGACTTCACAGATGAGAGAGTTGAGTCTTCAAGAACCAGTCATGCAGCGGAAAGAAAGTCAGCCTACCCCAAGCATCAGAGATAACCTTTAATTACAGTGTGTTGGAGACCAATACTTTTCATAATAAACATATTCAATCTTTACAACTGGTACAGATAAGAAGCAATGTAAAGAATCTGGACACGTGTCACGGGAGAATTAGTAGGAACTGCTACTGAGAAGATTCTTTCAGAAGATACATGCCAGCTAAGGTTTGCCAGGGTGTCCTTTGGAATCTGCCTTGATGTTACTGGAAATAAATTTATTCACTGAACAAGTATTTATTGAATAAGTAACTAGGAGAAAAGATTTAAAGCAGATATCCATTTAAAACAGAGGCTATAAATTTCAGTAAGGGAATGGAGTGAATGGGACAAACAGAAGACTAGTCAAATACCCCAGGTAAGAAATGATAAAGGTCTGAACTGAGACAGGAGCAGCAAGACTGGAAGGAATAAAGTGGGCACAGGAGATATCTGTAGGATTATAGCAACTGCAACTAGCCATTGAGGGATGGCAAAAGGATAGTAAAATATAAGGTTACTCTCAGGTTTCTGCCAGGCGGATGGATGGCAGTGCCATTGAATGAGACAGAAAATAAAGAAAGAGAAAATGAGATTTTGTGAGAAAGATGATGAATTTTGGTTTACACTGAAATGAAGTTCCTCTGGCCTTCCAGTTAGTGGTTAGAAATAGGGCTTTGAAGTTCAGGATTAGAGACATAAGTTAGAGCGTTAATGGCACAGAATGATAACTGAGGCCCAGGGAGACAAGATAGAAGAAAAAGGCAGGTGTGACAGCAGATCAACATAAGAAGAGCGGGGAGAAAACGCAGGTGGTGAGGAAGACCACGCGCCTGTGATGGGCCAGGAGGGAACACAGGAACAAACAGGGCTACTCCGTCGAGAGTCAAGCCTGATAAAATCACATCTTTGATTGAGTCTTAATGTACTCCGGTCTCTTGGGAAAGCTGCAATGGTTGAGAGGATCTGGGTTGTCACGTAGTTTAAAAACACCAATTTCTAGCTAAGATTTTCAAGCAGGCATGGTTTTCATGCCCAATGACTGCCTAAACGGGCAGCAGACATGACTTGAAACTTTCTGAGGAAACACTTTAAAGTTGAAAGAGTCCACAGAAAGTTATTTTGATTGAAGTTCATGCCTTCCTGTTCTATTTTACTATGAGGTGTGGCATAGGAAGATAACACCATTCTCCGGTTATAGCATCTTGAAGACACTGAAATATGCTTTGAATAAACATTTTACTTTGAAATAATTTGAGATTTGGGAAAAAGTCATGAAGATAGTTCAGGTAGCAATACCAATCACCAGTTCCCACTGATGTTAACTCACTGACCAGACACATATTAAAATATCTTTTGCAGCTTGAGGTATTTCAATATACACTCACATAACAAATCACTGGCCACAGGTGTTAGTTTCTGCAAAAGTCTCCTGGTCAATGATGTGCTAACATCTTATACAAACACGCCACATCTGCCACAACTAAAACTGACACTGGGGCACCACTATTAACGATACTCTGGACTTTATTCACATTTCACCCCACTGCATTTAGCTTTCATGTCTCTCTTATCTACTCTGCTCTGAATTATCAATGATGATGTTTACTATGATACTTTAAGGCGGCATTGACTAGGTTTCTCTAATGTAAACAGTATTTATTCCTCTCTAGAAGACATTTACACACACAACAGATTTATTGTTTGGCTTCAGATAAGACTGAAATCTTGACACAGATAGTCAGCTCATCAGAGTGGACTTTACTGAAGACATCACAGTACCCTGGAAAACACTTCTCAGAGGACTATCTTACAACTATCTTCCTGTACATGTCTTATCATACTGAAAAGTAATTAGTCCAATCAGATAGAAAGAGTCAGTAGCTCAGTTGAGTCCAATTCTTTGAGACCCCATGAACTGTAGGCCACCAGTCTCCTCGGTTCAGCTCAGTTACTCAGTCGTGTACGACTCTTTGAGACCCCATGGACTGCAGCATGCCAGCCCTCCCTGTCCATCACCAACTCCCGGAGCTTGCTCAAACTCATGTCCATCGAGTCGGTGATGTCATCCAACCATCTCATCCTCTGTCGGCCCCTTCTCCTCCTGCCTTCAATCTTTCCCAGCATCAGGGTCTTTTCAAATGAGTCAGTTCTTTGCATCAGGTGGCCAAAGTACTAGAGTTTCAGCTTCAACATCAGTCCTTCCAATGAATATTCAGGACTGATTTCCTTTAGGATGGACTGGTTGGATCTCCTTGCAGTCCAGGGGACTCTCAAGAGTCTTCTCCAACACCACAGTTTAAAAGCATCAATTCTTCGGCGCTCAGCTTTCTTTATGGTCCAACTCTCACATCCATACATGACTACTGGAAAACCACAGCTTTGACTAGATAGACTTTTGTCGGCAAAATAATGTCTCTGCTTTTTAATATGCTATCTAGGTTGGTCATAGCTTTTCTTCCAAGGAGCAAGCATCTTTTAATTTCATAGCTGCAATCACCATCTGCAGTGATTCTGGCACTCCCCAAAATAAAGTCTGTCCCTGTTTCCATTGTTTCGCCATCTATTTGCCATGAAGTGATGGGGAAAAATGGACCAGTCTCCTATGTCTATGAAATTCTCCAGGTTGCCATTCCATTCTTCAGGGTATCTTCCCAACCTGGGTGGGAACCTGGTCTCCTGCACTGCAGGCAGATTCTTTACCATCTGAGCCATTCAGATATAATGAGGCAGCCAATCAGATATAGTCAGTCTTAAGTTTGATAAGTAGCAACAGTTATTTCATATGAACATTAAAAAAAAATTAGTCCATTACAAAATAATCACGTCCAATACTAACATTTAGTGGATAAAAATAGTTTAAAACTCTCCAAGATCAGCAGGTGTGATTCAGGCACCTTTCAAATGACTAGTTCTTTCCTGGATTCCTTTAAAAATAGACTATCTATCTCTCCACAGCCCTCTTGGTCTCAGAAAAGTAAGCTCCGCTGGCCTTCGAAGACACACATCCTGGGGGCTCATCTTCCAGACACAGGACCCCCATGATGGGGAGCCTGACGCCGGGCTCACAACCCTGGCTCCCTGGGGAAAACCTCTGCTAACTGTAATTAATCTCCTGTTTACAGGTCGCCCACCTGGGGGTATGAGTTTTGACTATACCAGACTCTGCCCTTCCTACCTGTCTTGTTATGTTTTCTTTCTATAGATCTTTTCTGGTAGGCGTCAAGGCTTTTCACTGATAGTTGCTCTGTAAAGAGTTGTCATTTTGATGTGGCCCACAGAGGAGGCAAGCTCAGGGTCTTTCTACTCTGTCCTCTTTGGTTAACGCTTATCTCCACAGTTTTTATGGATATTTAAGTTAGTCACTTAATACTAGTCTCTGTGTATAGAAAATTTAGGCATTTGCTCTTATTTATGTAATACTTAGGGCTTCCCTGGAAGCTCAAATGGTAAAGCATCTTCTTGCAATGCAGGAGACCTGGGTTCAATCCCTGGGTCGAGAAGATCCCCTGGGGAAGGAAATGGCAACACACTCCAGTACTCTTGCCTGGAAAATTCCATGGACAGAGGAGCCTGGTAGGCTATAGTTCATGGGGTCGCAAAAAGTACGACACGACTGAACGACTTCACTTTCACTATGTAATACTTGATTTATTCAGCATCCTGTGTCATTTAATTTAAAAGAACTTTATAAAAATAACATAGTATAAAGGGTTAAAAGGCATTGAGGTTTTAACAAATATGAGTTGAAATCTATACACTTTGAAATTAGCATCAACTTTTCTGCCTAAATTGTGTCCAATACAAAGTCTCTTTAAAATAACAGAAACTAAAGTAACTGATTCTATTGCCATGTAATTCTAGGAAATATCCCAACCTACATTTTGGGAGAACTATTATTCTTAGGGCCTTATCATTTAGATATCTTCCTGCTTCACCCTAAACAATGTATGTCTCACATGTTTTGAAACTTGGAGCAATAGCTTTTAATGTTTTCCCTTGTATTCCAGGGTTTTGATCTCAAATGTGTATCACAGCATCAAAAAATATATCTGCTCTTTGAAGATTCAGTCATATCAGATGGCATCCTGATAATGTATTATTCATAACTCAGTCACAGATAAACAATGTGGCAACATAAAAGCAAAGCATTAAAAAGCCACACGTATCACAGAAGCCTTTCACAAAGGAATAAAAGTTCAGGAGGGGCAGGTTTTATATAGGTAAATAAATAATAAATAAGGCAATGTATAGAAATCTTTTTTTAATAATTAACCTCATGTTCTAGATAGTAAACTCCTTAAGGATAAGGACAGATCCTAATCCAAATTCTACAAAGTTTTAATATGTTATATAGTATGGCTCGTCAGCATATTAAATACTACTTTAGTTCATTTATACTATAGTTGATATTTTAATATATATGCTAAGAAGATCTCACCAAATATAGACATTTGGATTACACATTCATATTTACAATTTAACAAGTGGAAAACCAGAAAAGTTTGATAATTTTCTAAGATTTATTAAGCGGGGAAGAATAAAGGAGTTTCTGCTATAGTTCATGTATATTTTAGGAAGAAATCTGTAGACGCCCTCATGGTGATCTCACTTGAGGTTAGGAGAATGTGTGGAGGGAAATCTTTCATGATTTTCCTTTCTAATGTTTTTACTCTTGCTTTTCTCCTACTATTACATGGAATCAAAGACAATGTTGTCACTCCCAGGTAAAACATAAACTCAGATGGAAGCCCACAGAGAGTCCTCAGATTTAACACATCTTTTTCAGTCTGAACAACAGCTACTTTGTATGGTTTTCACTGAGTTATGCGTTCAGTTGACCTAACCATGCTTCTAACAACAAAGTCATCACACCGTTCTCTGTCTTAAAATTCTTCAAAACCTACCCTGTTGCCTCACTGGAGTGCTAGCCATCTTTTCTGCATACTGCCGTACTTGGCCACTACCTTCTCCCCTCTGCCGTCTAACTCCTGTTTCTTTCTTATGCTTCCCTAAAAAGCCTCTCCCCTAAACGCATCATCTCCTGCTGTCCTGAGCTCCCCGAGCATCACATATGCAAAGTGCTGCCACTTGATCATGAACAAAACAGACCTGATCTCAGCTTCATGGGAAGAAAGGGCCTTAGTGAACAGAAATAATTAACAAAAGTGTTCAGGGTATCTTAACAGAGAAAAGACGGAAGCATGGCAATGTAGAGCAGCGGAGTGTAACCCAGAGCGATGGTGGGGGAACGTCCTTCAGGGACTTCCCTGGTGGTCCAGTGGCTAAGACTCTGCACTCCCAAAGCAACGGGCCCAGGTTCCATCCCTTATCAGGGGACTAGATCCCACATGCCTCAGCTGAGAGCTCACATGTCATGATGAAAACCCCACAAGTCACAGTGAAAGATTCCACACCACAACTAAGACCTGGGGCAGCCAAATAAGTCAATGAATATTTTTGAAAAGTCCTCTGTGACGACGTCAGGACTCCATCATGGCTTCGGCAAGAAAATCAAAACGTATTCAAGACATTCTAGTGGGAGGGAGCAACATATACAGAACCACCTTAAGGCAAAGGAGAAGGGGGAATCTAGAATCTTTTAGGAATAAGGAGAAAGAGGGGCTCAAGATGAGGAAGGCGAATGCCCTGGACCCAAAGCATGCTTGCCACGGAGATGCCCTGTTCCCATCCTCCCCACAAAGACCTCACTACTGAGCTGTAAGGAAGGCAGCTGGCTCTCCTTGCCTAGCAGCAATTCCTTTGTGACACACCACTGCCTGCCTCTGGGGCCACATGTTTCCCTGGCAGCCTCCAACCTAAGTACAGGGGAGCGGGAGGGTGTGGTCCTTTCTGCCCAATGCAGGAGTCCTCGAAAAGGTCCTCTTGCTCTGGGTCTCCAGTGGCTCGGCCAACATTTTGCTCAGTTTGTTTCACTGATCAGAACACCTGATTACTCTACTCTCTCCTCCCAGCCTGAGGCTCTCTCTAGATTTTGGTTGTTGAGTTTGAGACACAATGGTTTGTTCTGTGATTCAGTGACTGAATACTGTTTATAGATCCTATCAATTAGATACAATAAATGACATGCACATCACTGCCTTCCCAGCTTCCAGTGGCAGCACTGCTGTTGCTGCTGCTAAGCTGCTTCAGTTGTGTCCAACTCTGTGCGACCCCACAGATGGCAGCCCACCAGGCTCTTCCATCCCTGGGATTCTCCAGGCAAGAACACTGGCGTGGGTTGCCATTTCCTTCTCCAACGCATGAAAGTGAAAAGTGAAAGTGAAGTGTCTGACTCTTCGCAACCCCATGGATGGCAGCCCATCAGGCTCCTCCATCCATGGGATTTTCTAGGCAAGAGTGCTGGAGTGGGGTGCCATTGCCTTCTCCAGTGGGAGCACTAGGAAAACCAAAACTATTGTGAAGATTTAGAACTTTCTTCTAAGAAATTCCACATCAGCTATGTCTGGATGAAGCCGATAACTCTCAGTAGGCTGTTTCCCCTTTTCCGTAAACAAACAGATAATTACAGCAATTGACTGCTGAAGTGGCACATTTGGTACAGCTCAAGTCACCACAGGTATGAGAAAGGTTCACTCAGTTACTTGTGGTAAGTCTGTAGAGTGAGCTACTTGTCAACTAACGATGGTTACAAAAGGCTTTCCCCTTCAAAGCGAGGAAAGCATCGACTCCGCCAGCTTAGTAAATATACCTTAGAATAAATCTCCCAGAACTTCTGCGAAGGAGCAAGTTTTTATTAGGGGTGGCTCTCCACCACCTAGGCTGTCCCACCACTGTGTACCAGCTGTAGAGTTAGACTGTACGAGACTCGGCGGTTGACCCCACTCCCTACTCCGGTCCCAGACAATCAGGTAACTTTTATTATCCTGCGCTAAAACCATGTATAAGTACATGGAGAGATTTTAGGACCGAGGTCTAATGACGGTGGCAAATGACACCCCTACCCCTCAATCCCTCTGATGTGAAGGCGTAAAGAAACTGCTACAAGCAGCTACTGCAGACAGTCGGGGAGACCAGACTGAAGGCAAAGGCTACCGGGAGCCAAGACATGAAGGAAGCAGACATGAGATCTGCCCGCGCCGGGTCTGAATTGGTCCTCTCCCACGATTATTGTGGAAACCTTGAAATACTATCCTGTTGTACTTTTTGAAAACCATCCCAATGTATAGAGGTGTCCTTGAATTCTTCCTTTAAAATGACATGCTGGTGGCTTCTCTGGAAGTCCAGTGATTAAGACTTTGTGCCTCCACTGCAAGGGGCATGAGTCTGATCCCTAGTTCAGGAACTAACATCCCACATGCCACCAAAAAAAAAAAAAATTGTTTTAATAAAACAACGCATTGGATCATGCATCTCAGTTTATCTCCCTGTCCTTCCCAGGAAAATAAGTCAATTGTCTTTCAAAGCTTCAGGTTTAATTTTGTGGATCTTCACTGGATAAAGGCTATAAAAAGTTTACATATTATTTCAACAAGTGTCAAAAATACTGTAAAATATTAAAAATTACAAATGTGTACATTAGCTAAACGATGTGATTATATGATTATACACTTGGATGCTAGGTGAAAATCACTACTGAATATCTTAAAGAGTCCATGCATGCAAAGTAACAGACGCTTCTCTCATTTTTAAAAAAGGTAAATATTATTTTATTTGTTTAAATAAGAATTTGCAAGGATGGCCAAATCCAGGCCATATTTGTTGGTCTTGCCTACATACTATATAAACAAACACATACACACACAGCTGTGCAGGGTAAAAAACAACTTGGGATGGAGAGCAGCTACTTCCTTTAGGCTGAGAATGAGCTGTCAGTTTTGATTGCTATATACAAGGTCCACTTCACACATTTAGGGACCTACCACTCACTGGAAGCTTCCAAAATCTGTGACCTCTGATTCAAGTGTACATGTTAATGTTTTGGCAACTAAGTACAGATTTATTCATATACTGAAGAAACCTGACAAGGGAATCCAGATAATCAGCACAAGAGCAAATAATGATTTCAGGTGAGTAAAAATAGGATTTTTCACATCCTTGGTTTAAGATTCATAAACACCAAACAGGCATCGATCTTACCTGTAGGTCTTTTTCTTCTATCTTCCTTTGGAGCACTTCAAGGCACTTGGTAAAGTCAGTATGGTCTTGATCAGGAGTTGAGATAATTTCACAGCCCTGTGTTAAATGAGATAAAAGGCAGAAGTTAATAATGATGTCGACTGAGGAACAAGATCAAGAGCTATAAAAGAGAAAGCATCACACATATCCTATGATGCCTGTGTTATACCTTGATCATTAAAATCATTATCATTATCTTTCTTATTTCACATAACAGGACCTCTCAGCAATGATGTTAGACTACTAAAATGATGATCTGATTATGACAATCATTCTACCCAAAAAAAGTACAGCTAATACCACATTAATGGTCTTTAAAACTCACTGCTGTGATAACATTCAAGATTAACATAAGGACATTGGTATGAGTATTATAAAATACACTCACAGTGAAATGACTTGAAACTAAAATGAAACTACTTCTAATAAACGTTGAGTTTCTTTGAGCAGACTTTCTAAGTTTACTTACATGAATAGAAAAACTAATACCAGCTAAAGATGAACTGACAAACTGCATTTTAAGTAAAATCAAGTTAGCTGTCTTATAAAATTCCTTTACAATACCTTTTTTCCCCACGTAAAAAGAAGCAGGAAGAGAGATGCCTGTGTAAATACGCCTCTTGGATGATCTTTTGGACATAATGAAGTGAATTTATAAGTTCTTTGCCTCCTCTACAACAGATATTTTACCTAGTGAAAAACACTGAAATATATTTATAACTATAACGCCACAAAAGTGTCAGCTTGCTGGCACTAGTGAACTGAGATGGTTCGAGAAACAGTATTTTTGAAATGACACCATCTCCTCCAATGTCTTATAGAAGCAAAGATATGTAAAACCAGAGCACAATGAGACTTTGGACTTCTTAATTCAGGAATGAAACAATGTGAGGTCTCTGACAAACAGCTGAGTAAGGGAAAGTTAAATATAATCTAGTATATAAAGTTGCCATTCAAAGAGTTCTCAAGGATACAAAACACCCATACTGGCTCTTAAATTATTCCAAAAACCATTCTCAGTAGATTTAAAGGTTCTTCTTTAACTTCAAGGTCTCCTGAAAGGTGTCCGGCTCAAGCTGTGCTTCATTCATTTATGACTGTCCTACAATGTAGTGACCAGTGAAAAAATTAATTTCTCATCATTCAAAAATATATTATGTACTAAAAGATGCATATGTCATTTTTACAAGATCATCGATAAATACTTTCCTGACCCTAAAAGAACATTGAAATTTACTATAATGGCCAAGCAAGAATATGAAGTTGCCTTCTCTCAGGCTAACACCCCTAAAAAAAAAAAAAAAAGACACAAGAATATGCCAGAGCGTACAGGAATATTATCAGAGAAGAGGATATTAGATTGTCAACAAACCCAAAATCACTATATTGAAACTTTCTGGAGAGCAGGCCTTACACTTTTATTACTGTTTCCAGTGCCTGGCACCAGTGTGCTATATAGGTAAGTGTTCAATAAATAAAATTCTTGAGGAATGAAAAGGTCTGTTGGCAAATGTGGTGGGAGAGTGCGGTATCTTATTTTACTGCCAAATATGACAATGATTAATTATCTTCCTTTTTAAAGTACTGACCAGAGAAATAATCACTCCAACAAAGGGAAACAAAATTAAAAAGGCAAACAGAAATAGCAATACAAGAGATGACTAATAGATCATCATCTGCTTTCACTGTTATCACCCCAGAATCAGCACAGATCCACAAGAAACCTTATAGCTAAAGGGAATCCAAGACATCACCTATGTAGTCCCACTATAATATCTGTAGATTAAGACAATAAAAAGAAGTTTAACTTGACTAAAAACTGGACAGCAGGGTAGTAATTATCAGCAGGTCACATTTAGAAACCCTGTTTCTTTACTCCCATGACATGGGAACAAATTCCTAGACAACTGAAAGACCAAGGTTTTCACACATGCTTAGCTGCTCAGTCAGGCACAACTCTCTAAAACCCTCACGAGCTATGGCCCACAAGGCTCCTCTGTCCATGGGATTCTCCAGCCAAGAACACTGGAGTGAGTTGCCAATTCCTCCTCCAGGGGATCCTCCCAAACCAGGAATCGAATCTGCATCTCTTGCGTCTCCTGAATTGCAGGCAGATTCTTTTACCACTACCTCCCAGTTCTTACGATATCTCTAAAGAAGCCCAGGTTTTATGATACCTCTAAAGTTGGCTCCACAGAATATTAAGAAAAAAGCTACTTGAACTATAAGACCTAGGCTTCAGCAACTTAAGATGGACACACAGAGAAGCTTAAGTCAGGACGCAGAGACAGATTATCAGCACTGAAAAGTTCAGACTGTATCTAAAGTAACTATAAACATCTAGAAACTCTAACCAAGGTGTTTATTAGTCATCCACAGTGTTAGAGTTTTGACTAGTTTAAATGATCCTAATATTATCACAGAATGAGAATAAATTCATTAGAAGTAGAAACAGCTCCAGGAGTCCTCTCAGGAACTTTTGACACCTAGAAAGGAGACATGGAACACAACACATAGGTCTTTGGCCAACGAAAGACGTTTTCACTGTTTTCTGGGTCTTATCATAACATATTAATATCCAGAAGAGGGAAAATATAAAAGTAAAGATGAAAAACTATCATGATCCCGCAGACAAGAAAACTGTAGAAATGTGCTCATATTTATTTGCAATTTTTGGTAATACAAAATAAGGTTCAATTCCCTGGAGTCATTAGAACTGGGCTTTATGAAGATATTCAAGATATCAGACTTGGCCAATTAAAGTATATAACATTCTAATAAACAGTTTCCAATGTTAGTTTCCATTAGATATGTGTATTTTACATTAAGATATACAGGAATTTTTCAAAATTTCCATAAAATTCAACTACTACTATCTTTAATTTCTCTCAGTTGCCTAATTGCCTTATATATATATAAAATATATATGATTTTAGGATATATATTTTTTAGAATACAAATTATTATTTTATAAGCCAGTAGGTAGCTCCAATCTCATATTATGCATTTTTCTTGGGTAGTTTTTCTCACTCTACAAATAGAAATTTAAATAAGAATTCTAATAAATAGTTTGTTTTATGAATACATCACTTTTTTAAAAAATGGATTATTTTTTATACTACATTTTATTGATTCTGTTTCATACTAGAATTGGAAAGAAAAAGACTTGGCTTGACATTACAAATTTCAGTGTGTCGAAATCAGAGCTATTCTGAATTTGTTCTAACCTAAAAAGGATCTTTTGAAGATGTAGAGCCACAATGCCTGGTCTAAAATGCTTTTCAATAAACTGAGATGTTTTTAGCCCTAACAGTATATAACTTAATTCTATGAAAAATCAGAGAACCTCAAAAGTTATCTTAAAATAGGACTATTAAAATTGTGATCTATTGATAATTATCTTTCTCACTGAAGTCAATAATAAAAAGTAAGATGTGATTACTCATCTTGTTATTTGAGATACGAGTCACTTTATATACATTATGATCTTGAATCTCAAAGATAACCTTATAAGGTAAATGTAATCATCACATTTTAAGATATGTAAACTGAAGTATGTGCTTAGTCCCTCGGTCAAGTCCCATTCTTTGCGACACCATGGACTGTAGCCTGCCAGGCTCCTCTGTCCACCGGGACTCTCCCGGCAAGAATACTGGAGTACAGAGAGTTTAAATAACTTGCCCAAGGTCATACAGCTGAGAAGGAGAGAGTATGTGATCAAAGAAGCCCATACTCTTCACCTACCAGGCTTTGTACTCAACCCTGTTTATAATAAACTTTGGGTATTTTGGAAGGTTTAAGCAGAAAAATTCCTTTATAATTTATGAAAATTGCAGTCGCTCAGTTGTGCCCAAGTCTTTGTAACCACGTGGACTCTAGCCCGCCAGGCTCCTCTGTTCATGGGACTCTCCAGGCAAGAATACTGGAGTGGGTTGCCATTTCCTTCTCCAAGGGATCTTCCTGACCCAGGGATTGAACCTGGGTCTCCTGCATGGCAGATTCTTTACTGTCTGAGCCACCAGGGAAGCCCAATTTACATGACTCTTTATTTAATTGGTTTTCTCCAGTTTTTACCTGAAAAGTCTTTAACTGTCAGGCAGACATGAAACCTGCCTGACTGCACGCTGCTTCCATTGTAGCCCAAGACTTGGAGGACTCAGCGTATCTACAAACATCTGAAATGGGCAGTGAATGCTTAGTTATCCTTTTCCTTGCTTTTTTCTGCATTTCTAACTTATTATATTGTCACTATGTGTATCATTTATGATATAATTCACTTTTTTGGCTATTAAACATCTTTCTGATCAATATCTCTGTGTAGAAGTGTTTATCTCTGATTATTTTTCTTAGACTTGAATTCTAAAAATGAAACTACTGGAAAAATTATAAGAACATTCTCTATGACCCTTGATAGATTGCCGGAGTGTTTTCTAGGAAGGCTGAAAATATGGATAATCCTACTGGTGTATGAGGATTTAAAAGTTTCTTCTTTTAAAATGTAATACTAGGAAAGATAATTCATCATGAATTTCTTACCATGAATTAATTTACTTGCTATACTTTCTTCTTAATTACAAACAAATCATTAAGGAAAAGACTTTCATTGGGGAGGAAGGGAAAAGAAAGATAATTCTGGAGTGTGAAGCAGGTTGGTCCTGGAAGTGGTTTGCCCAACTGAGGACTAAGGTGCTAAAGGACAATATGACAGAAAAGGACACTTTCGGGACGGGAAATAGGGGTCAATCAAGGGTAAAGAGGAGGAGGAAAGAAGATGTCAAGATCACCTTTCAAGCTGGCTCCAAAAACATGAAATATATATCCCATCAAATTGGAATATTGTTAATTTTTTAATAGAGCAACCAGATAATATGAGTTTTGTGGTGTCTTAAAATTCTAGCCCCCACACACTATTTTCCCTCATCCACTACTGAAGCAGTCTTTTCTTTTTGTACGTCGTTTTTCAGTCCCTATGTGAAGAAGGCTGAGCGCTGAAGAATTGATGCGTTTGAACTGCGGTGTTGGAGAAGACTCTTGAGAGTCCCTTGGACTGCAAAGAGATCCAACCAGTCCATTCTGAAGGAGATCAGCCCTGGGATTTCTTTGGAAGGAATGATGCTAAAGCTGAAGCTCCACTACTTTGGACACCTCATGTGAAGAGTTGACTCACTGGAAAAGACTGATGCTGGGAGAGATTGAGGGCAGGAGAAGGGGACGACCCAGGATGAGATGGTTGGATGGCATCATGGACTTGATGGACGTGAGTCTGAGTGAACTCCAGGAGATGGTGATGGACAGGGAGGCCTGGCGTGCTGTGACTCATGGGGTCGCAAAGAGTCGGACACGACTGAGCTACTGAACTGAAGTCGTGTCCGACTCTTTGCGACCCCATGAACTGCAGCACGCCAGGCTTCCCTGTCCTTCACTATCTCACAGAATTTGCTCAAACTCATGCCCACTGAGTCAGTGATGCCATCCTGTTAGGATACATTCAAAAATATTTTAGGGAGATACACTCAAGAGTCTTAAAAAAATTGAATATATTACATTTTTAATAATGAGGTTCCATAATCCTTTATTAAACTGAATTGACCAGAACTATGTAATAAGAAATAGCCTGCCAGATTAAAAGAACAGCAGGCATAAAGCAAAATGACTTATACTCTGAATAATCAAAGATAGAGATCTAAAATTAGCCCAAACTTGTTCTCAAATTTGCTAAGAAGGGGAATAGTTACATAAAGCCAATTGGAATCTAAATCATCTATGTTCCTTGATACAGGTATGAAAATTGGCTTTTTACCCTGTAGAGATGTTATCACGAAAGTAACTATTTCCCACTTGCCTCTTTATTGTATAAGGCATACTATGGTAGATTGCTACTTCAGTTTTATTTACCAGACTTCCAAAACATTTCTACTTTTCAAAGTAGAAATTATCAAGTGACAACTGATGAGAAACAATTCTTCAGCAAGAATGTCACATGATTAAACTCTTAAAAACTCTTAAGTAATAGATTGCCTAAAGTAATAGAGTGTTTTCTTTCTGTTTTTCTAGATGGTATATAAAAGAAAAGAATAAATGTAATTTAACCTTGCAACAATTCTCCATTCAATCCCAAACACAGAGAGACATTCTAATCTGCTATAATCTTCACTGCCCTGGGTATCGTAAAATAACCTTTCCTTTCAACATGGCATTGAACAAAAACTTTAAACATTTCAAACAAGAAAAGCACCACTTCTATTAACAGAAGTCAAACATCATTTTAACACAGCACAGGGTCTCAAATGATGGCTTCTTTGCTAAAAGCAGAGTTAAGAGTTCCCAATGGAAGAGGGTGCCTGAAAGATTTAACACATCAGGCTCAAGAATGCTGTTTTATAGCCTGCTTGCAAGGCTGCCCTTTGGACTGGTCCTGGAGGACCTGAATGGTAAAGAGTTCCCCACACTGACAAACAAACAACTTTCCCCAACACTGGCTCACTGTGCCTAACTTCTTTGTACAAACAACATGGTTTACGCCGAGAACCTGTTTTGTTATGGTTGTTGTTTGTTTGGCCCCCAGTAACATTTTGGGCATGAAGTCACCAATGAGCTTCCCTGGTGGCAACACATCACACTTCTTACAATCTGATTAAGGGCATCCTCTGTGACTACTGGGAAAGGACTCTTGACTAGTGACTCATTTTCTCCAGAATTTCTCCCCCAGTGCCTTTCCCCTTAGCTGATTCTGCTTCCCAGCCTCTCTGTAATAAATCACAGCTGTGAGTCTGACTATATACCAAGTCCCATGAGTCCTCTAGTCAATTATGGATTGCGGAGCCCGTCGTGAGAACCCTCAAGCCAAAGAGCTACAGATCCTTCCTCCCTTAGGAGGCTTGAATATGCTTCTACTTTATAATGTTCATATAAGCACATGGACCCAGAGATCTGGTCTTGTCTGGGTGCTGTTCCTTCACACCCACTACAAACAGGCCAAGGATGGAACTGGTCTCCACTGGCTCTCTTCCGAGTCTCCCCAAAAAGGCGAGGATGTGGGTGCGGTAGGAGAGGGAGCACTGAAGGAATTGGGGGGGGGTGTTCAATTACTCAGACCTCAGCAGACACAGAAAAGGGAAACTAAGTACTCACGAAAGGAAGCTGCAAGATTTCCTCAACCTGTGAAACTGATTTTCACTTTACTTGGAGAACTCCTTCTTTTCATCCAGAAAGTTATGGTGTAATGGCCAGGAAAGTGCATGCATTCTGCAGTCAGAATGCCCGCTTAGATCCTAGTTAAACCATTTCTGACCTGGTAAAGTTGGGTGAATTGCTCAACCTCTCTGTGCTTCCATATTCAACTGTAAAATGTAAGTGACAGGTCCAACCTAATAGAATGTGACGTAAGGATTAGTAAAGTGTTAGTTCCTCAGTTCAACTCTTTGTGACCCCATGACTGCAGCCCACCAGGCTCCTCTGTCCATGGGATTCTCCAGGCAAGAACACCGAAGAGGGTAGCCATTCCCTTCTCCAGGGGATCTTCCCAACCCAGGGTCTCCTGCATTGCAGGCAGATTCTTTACCATCTGAGCCACCAGGGAAGGCTCAGACTGTAAAGAATTACATAAATTTATAAATGAAAGTAAGAAAGGATTATATGAATTTATAAGTGAGAGTACATATAAAAGTGTCTGGTATCCTGGAAACACTTCAAAGTAATTACTGACTAGTACTCTTTTCAAGATTATGTTGAGATGGGAGGGAGTTTCAAAAGGGAGGGGGTTTATGTATACATATGGTTCATTCATGTTGAGGTTTGATAGACTACAGCAAAATTTTGTAAAGCAATTATCCTTCAATAAAAAATAAACACATTTTAAAAAGGCTCTGCTGAGACTTTCTCACACCAATCTTTAAAGGTAGAGAAAACATGAAATATAACCAACTTATAAGCAACCAACTCTATTTCAGCCTTACAGAAACCAGTATCTTACCCTAACTGTTAATGGATAAAGGGTAGTTTCTCAACAGTCAAACTCACTTGAGAAGTATAATACTAAGGTGAACAAAATTAAAATTTTGGCAGACTTACTTAAAATGATACTGTGCATGGTGAATTTTCAAGAGGGACCTACAGAATGTCAAATTTCACAAATTCTTGTGATCACAAAAGTCTTTTTTTTTTTTAGCCTCCAGCATCTTTTATTTTTCCTAGTCTTTTATTTTTCTAGAACCTGTATACAATTAACTCTAGCAGGGCAGTACTCAATACTGTTTAAGCCTCACATTTTAGATTAACTACTTATTATAAATGTGAATGCACATCCTCATAACTGGAAACCAAATAACTATTTATTCATTTATGTAACCATACAAAATTTTATATGCAACAGGAGCTTCTATACTATAGAATCTGACCTTACAAACTAGCTTACATATAAAACAGTTACTCTTTGCTCATCTGTCCTAACCTAGAAAGTGTTGCACCAATGCTTAAGATGTTATTAAAACAGATGAGCTCTCAACTTAAGGTTAACAAACCTGAAGCTCCACCCTAGAAATACAAACCCTTAATTTGAAAATTGTTTTACTAGAAATAGCTTATAAGCAACTCTTACCAAAGTAGTACTATAGGGAATTACAGTGTTGACCAAAAGAAGACATAGGTTTCTCATTAAACTTTTTTTAATGGGTCTCAAATTCTGTGACAGATTTTTGGTCAAGTTGTTTTCCTTAAAAAGTACTGATTTTAAAAACTAATAACTTAAACTGCCACACACAAAACATATGGTCCACAAAAACATTCTCCTTTCCTTCTGAAGGTTTTACGATGCATTGTTATCATTAACCAGTCTTTTACTATTAAACTTAAATGGCCAATTGAGACAAACAGTTCTGAGACCGTTCTTCCACCACTGATTAAGACTGGGGTGGCAGGTATTGGGGATAATATTCATTTAGCCTTCTGAGATTTCTGGGCAGACTTGGTGACCTTGCCAGCTCCAGCTGCCTTCTTGTCCACTGCTTTGATGACACCCACAGCGACTGTCTGTCTCATGTCACGCACAGCAAAACGGCCCAGGGGAGGATAATCAGAAAAGCTCTCGACACACATAGGCTTGCCAGGAACCATATCAACGATGGCAGTGTCACCAGATTTCAAGAATTTAGGGCCATCTTCCAGCTTTTTCCCAGAACGACGATCAATCTTCTCCTTCAGCTCAGCAAACTTGCAAGCAATGTGAGCTGTGTGACAATCCAGCACAGGTGCATATCCAGCACTGATTTGGCCTGGATGGTTCAAAATAATCACCTGAGCTGTGAAGCCAGCAGCTTCCATGGGTGGATCATTTTTGCTGTCACCAGCCACATTGCCACGGCGGACATCTTTGACAGACACGTTCTTGACATTGAAGCCCACATTGTCCCCAGGAAGGGCTTCACTCAATGCTTCATGGTGCATTTCTACGGACTTCACCTCAGTTGTTACATTGACTGGAGCAAAGGTGACCACCATGCCAGGTTTGAGAACACCAGTCTCCACACGACCCACAGGGACAGTACCAATACCACCAATTTTATAGACATCCTGGAGAGGCAAACGCAAGGGTTTGTCAGTTGGGCGAGTTGGTGGCAGGATGCAATCCAGAGCTTCAAGCAGGGTGGTTCCACAGGCATTGCCGTCCTTACGGGTGACTTTCCATCCCTTGAACCATGGCATATTAGCACTTGGCTCCAGCATGTTGTCACCATTCCAGCCAGAAATTGGCACAAATGCTACTGTGTCGGGGTTGTAGCCAATTTTCTTAATGTAGGTGCTGACTTCCTTAACAATTTCCTCGTATCTCTTCTGGCTATAGGGTGGCTCAGTAGAATCCATTTTGTTAACGCCAACAATTAGTTGTTTCACACCCAGGGTGTAAGCCAGAAGGGCATGCTCACGGGTCTGCCCGTTCTTGGAGATACCGGCTTCAAATTCACCAACACCAGCAGCAACAATCAGGACAGCACAGTCAGCCTGGGATGTGCCTGTAATCATGTTCTTGATGAAGTCTCTGTGTCCTGGGGCATCAATGATGGTAACATAGTACTTGCTGGTCTCAAATTTCCACAGGGAGATATCAATGGTAATACCACGCTCACGTTCAGCTTTCAGTTTGTCCAAGACCCAGGCATATTTGAAGGAGCCCTTTCCCATCTCGGCAGCCTCCTTCTCGAACTTTTCAATTGTTCTCTTGTCGATCCCGCCACATTTGTAGATCAGATGGCCAGTCGTGGTAGACTTCCCTGAATCTACGTGCCCAATGACAACGATGTTGATGTGGGTCTTCTCCTTTCCCATTTTGGCTTAGGTTTAACGGTGGTTTTCACGACACCTGTGTCCTGGCGGCAAACCCGTTGCGAAAAAGCAAAAGTCTTTTTTTCATACTAAGTATTGTGTGGCACTTCATGTGAATCTTTTTTATATCAAGTATCTAAAAGCAGCATTAGACACCTGAGTCATACAAACTTTCATGAGAATCTACTAATTGCTGGTATCCTGGAATGAATGACAGAATTCAGGTTGCAGGAGATCACATATTAATAGGATAAGAAGGAATTATGATAAAAATTAAAATTATGATAAAGTTATTTCAATCAGGTTCTGCAAGGAAAAAACAAAGGAAGGAATACATGGGGGAGAATTGATGAGAAGGGGGTTCCATGAGCCTAATGAATGAGGAGAGAGAAACGGTCACAGAGACCCCAGAGATCGCAGAGTTAGAGAAGCAGCAGGCTGGCCTGGCCCTGGAGTCATCGCTGAGGCACTGGAGAGGGCTTAGAAATTTACAGAGCTTCCCTGGTGGCTCAGACAGTAAAGAATCTGCCTGCAAAGCTGGGTTCAATCCCTGGGTGGGGAAGATCCCTGGAGGAGGGTATGAAAATCCACTGCAGTATGCTGGCCTGGAAAATTCCAGGGACAGAAGAGCCTGGTGGGCTACAGTCCAGGGAATCACAAAGAGAAATTTAAAGGGCATAGGCTCCCCCTTTTTAAATGCCTTAAACATGTTAAACAAATTAAAACAAAACAGGCTTTGAAAATTAAAGACAATTTGAAAGGACTACGATTGAGGCAAGCACAAGAATGAAGGTGTATTCCTGAAACAGACTCACATAAAGTCCCTTGGCTGTCCCATCATTCCCTTCCTGAGATGCTAATAAGCAGAAGCCAACCAGTTGTAAGAATATAAAGTGAAGAACCTGTCACTCAGTTGTCAGTGGAAACTGCCTGTCTATAATTCCCTTAACAAAGCCTTTACAGCTCAGCATATGTTAATTAGTTTTCAAGCTTAAGCCTAAGAAATTACTGTACTCAGGGGATATGTGTATGTGTATGTGTATGTGTGTGTGTGTATGTTTGTGTGTGTGTGTGTGTGAGAGAGAGAGAGTTATCCACTTAAAAAAGTATATCGATAAATGGAATTGAGCTTTCTATATTTATACAATTTTCTCCATCTGGCGTTAAGAGTCAAACTTGCTAATGTTTTAAATTTCTCCTAATCCAACTTGCCTTTTCTCTAAATTTATTAATTTTAGACTGCCCTGGTGGCTCAGATGATAAAGAATCTGCCTGCAATGCAGGAGGAGGTTCGATCCCTGGGTCAGAAAGATCCCCAATATTACCATGTATAAAATATTCTGACATCTGGCTGGGCAGAAGTGGGTAGGAGACACAGCTACAGGAGAAAATAATAAGATACATGACATTAGGCAGAGCAATGCAGATGTTTTTCACTGAAGATTAAAAGCATCTGTCCAGATTCTGTTAAATTTAAACAAAATTGAACCCAAGGCATTGTCAAACTCAAAAGTATGTTATCATTGATTTTGATTATGAAGCAAATTAACGTTCATAAATTATATACTTATGGAAAAGAAATGATTAGAAATCCCTTTAAAACCAATGTTACTAAGTATAGCTATTCAAAAGCTCTTAAGTAAACAATTATGCAAAGTAAAACAAAATACTACCACTTTATATTAACCTACTCTTTAAACATTTTGAGAGCTCCTCCACATGTGTAACATTCAGTTCATTCCTTCATTCGCTCAGTCATATCTGACTCTTTATGACCCCATGGACTGCAGCAGACAGGGCCTCCCTGTCCATCACCAACTTGCCGAGCTTACTCAAACTCATGTTGATCGAGCTGGTGATGTCACTCAACAATCTCATCCTTTGTCGTCCCTTCAATCTTTCCCAGCATCAGGGTCTTTTCTAATGAGTCAGTTCTTCACATCAGGCGGCCAAAGTATTGGCACTTCAGCATCAGTCCTTCCAATGAATATTCAGGACTAATTTCCTTTAGGATGGACTGGTTGGAACTGCCTGCAGTCCAAGGGACTCTCAAGAGTCTTCTCCAACACCACAGTTCAAAAGTATTAATTCTTTGGCGCTCAGCTTTCTTTATAGTTCAACTCTCACATCCATACATGACTACTGGAAGAACCATAGCTTTGACTAGACGGACCTTTGTTGGCAAAGTAATGTCTCTGCTTTTTAAAATGCTATTTAGGTTGGTCATAGCTTTTCTTCCAAGAAGCAAGCATCTTTTAATTTCATGGCTGCAGTCACCATCTGCAGTGATTTTGCAGTCCCCCAAAATAAAGTCTCTCACTGTTTTCATTGTTTCCCCAACCATTCGCCATGAAGAAATTGAACCAGATGCCATGATCTTAGTTTTCTGAAGATCTTAGTTGAGTTTTAAACCAACTTTTTCACTCTCCTCTTTCACTTTCATCAAAAGACTCTTTAGTTCTTCTTCGCTTTCTGCCATAAGGGTGTGTCATCTGCATATCTGAGGTTATTGATACTTCTGCCGGCAATCTTGATTCCAGCTTGTGCTTCATCCAGCCCAGAATTTCTCGTGATGTACTCTGCCATTAGTTAAATAAGCAGGGTGACAATATACAGCCTTGACAGACTCCTTTTCCTATTTGGAACCAGTCTGTTGTTTCATGTCCAGTTCTAACTGTTGCTTCCTAACCTGCATATAGATTTCTCAAGAGGCAAGTCAGGTGGTCTGGTATTCCCATCTCTTTCAGAATTTCCCACAGATTTTTGTAATCCACACAGTCAACGGCTTTGGCATAGTCAATAAAGCAAAGGTAGATGTTGTTCTGGAATTCTTTTGCTTTTCTGATGATCCAGTGGATGTTGGCAATTTGATCTCTGGTTCCTATGCCTCTTCTCAATTCAGCTTGAATATCTGGGAGTTCACAGTTCATGTACTGTTGAAGCCTGGCTTAGAGAATTTTGAGCATTACCTTGCTAGCGTGTGAGATGAGTACAATTGTGTGGTAGTTTGAGCATTCTTTGGCATTGCCTTTCTTTGAAATTGGAATGAAAACTGACCTTTTCCAGTCCTGTGGCCACTGCTGACTTTTCCAAATTTGCTGGCATATTGAGTGCACAAATCTTTTAGGATTTGAAACAGCTCTACTGGAACTTTATCACCTCCACTAGCTTTGTTCGTAGTGATGCTTCCTAAGGCCCACTTGACTTCACATTCCAGGATGCCTGTCTCTAGGTGAATGACCACAGCATTGTGATTATCTGGGTCATGAAGATCTTTTTTTGTACAGTTCTGTGTATCCTTGCCACCTCTTCTTAATATCTTCTGCTTCTGTTAGGTCCCTACCATTTCTGTCCTTTATTGAGCCCATCTTTGCATGAAATGTTCCCTTGGTATCTCTAATTTTTGAAGAGATCTCTAGTCTTTCCCATTCTATTATTTTCCTCTATTTCTTTGCACTGATTACTGAGGAAGGCTGTACATTGTCACCTGCTTATTTAGCACATGAAGAGTACATTATGTGAAATGCCAGGCTGTATGAATTATAAGTTGGAATCAAGATTATTGGGAGAAATACCAACAACCTCAGATATGCAAAAAAAATATCTCCTTGCAGTCCCCTGGACAGCAAAGAGAACAAACCAGTCAACTCTAAATGAAATCAACCCTGAATATTCATTGGAAGAACTGAGGCTGAAGCGGAACCTTCAATACTTTGGCTATGTGATGCAAAGAGCCAACTCATCCGAAAAAATCCTGATGCTGGGAAAAACTGAAGGCAGGAGAAGGGGACAACAGAGGATGAGATGGTCAGATGTCATCACCAACTCAATGGACATGAGTTTGAGCAAGGGAATGGTACAGGACAGGGAAGCCTGGCATGCTGCAGGCCAGGGGATTACAAAGAGTCGGAGATGACTAAGCAAATGAACAACAGATATGCAGATGATACCACTTTAATGGCTAAAAGTGAAGAGGAACTAAAGAGCCTCTTGATGAGGATGAAAGAGGAGACTGAAAAAGCTGGCTTAAAACTCAACATTCAAAAAATGAAAACCATGGCATCTGGTCCCATCACTTCATGACAAATAGATGGGGAAAAAGTAGAAACAGTGACAGATTTTATTTTCTTGGGCTCCAAAATCACTGTGGATGGTGACCGCAGCCATCAAATTAAAAGACACTTGCTCCTGGAAGAAAAGTTATGACAAACCCAGACAGCAGACTGAAAAGTAGCGACAGTACTTTGCTGAGAAAGGTCCATATAGTCAAAGCTACAGTTTTTCTCTAAGTCATGTACCGACATGAGAGTTGGATCAAAAGAAGTCTGAGCACCAAAGAATTGACACTTTTGAACTGCGATGCTGGAGAAGACTCTTGACACTCCCTTGGGCAGCAAGGAGACTAAACCAGTCAAAATATTCATTGGAAGGACTGATGCTAAAGCCAAAGCTCCAATACTCTGGCCACCTGATACGAAGAGCCAGCTCACTGGAAAAGACCCTGATGCCGGCAAAGATTGAGAGCAGGAGGAGAAGGGGATGACAAGGATGACATGGTTGGATGGCATCACCAACTTGATGAATATGAGCGTGAACAAACTCTAGGAGGCTGTGAAGGACAGGGAAGCCTGGTGTGCTGAAGTTCATGGGGTTGCAAAGAGTCTAACGTGAGTTAGCGACTAAAGGACAAAAACAACTTAATAACCTATTGGTCTGTTTGGCCACTCTTTGTCTTGCCCAACTACTGCAGTTCCCCTCTTGCCGCTCCAGGGTTGGGGGTGAAGGACACTGTCATGATGGAAATGTGAAGGGAAAGCATCGGGTTCTCACACTGACTATCATTGCATGGCTGGCATTCTTTCCTGCAGATGTTAATGACCTTGTGCAAGAAACAACAATCCTGTCCAACAGAATATGTAGTCTGTTGAAAAGTAGTGCTAGGAACTGAATCCTAGTTTTCACAAAATTCTTTTCATTAAAAAAAAAGGACACTCATCCAAAAGCTGCTGCTGCTGCTGCTAAGTCACTTCAGTCGTGTCCGACTCTGTGCGACCCCATAGACAGCAGCCCACCAGGCTCCCCCGTCCTTGGGATTCTCCAGGCAAGAACACTGGAGTGGGTTGCCATTTCCTTCTCCAATGCATGAAAGTGAAAAGTGAAAATGAAGTCGCTCAGTCATGTCCGACCCTCAGCGACCCCATGGACTGCAGCCTTCCAGGCTCCTCCATCCATGGGATTTTCCAGGCAAGAGTACTGGAGTGGGGTGTCACTGCCTTCTCCATATCCAAAAGCTAGCTGTCTCTATCATTTTCCTAAAGTCTTTTAAGTTTTTTGAGCCTGAGCTTCCACATCATAAAATTTGGCTAAATAACACAGTTCAATGTCTGTTACATTTTAAACTATTTTACATTTTTATCATTATATTTATAACATATTATTATCTTCTATCCTACACATCTACATTTATGGAAAAACAATTTATTCTGTGACTCTTTAAGACATTAAATACTGCAACGAGTGCCTAACATTCTAAGTATAAGGAAGCATGCTTTAAAATCCCATTCCTAGATCCGGTAAAGACCCCAAAGACTATACAACAATGAAAGAGTATCAGAAGTTACATGAGATATTACAGTTTCTTCAAAAGGTCTCAGGAAACTGAAACACATGAGGGCATGATTGATGGAATAATTAAAAAGACTGAAGTAGGTGATTTTAGCCTTGAATCAAGGAAACACTGACTGATTCAGAAAGTGAAAGATATAAAGTAAAATAAAATATCAAGGGGAAAATCTGTAAGAGACATTCCTCATTCTGAGTTCATATTAGTGAATCAGGCAGAGAAGAACTAAGACAAATGGGCAAAGGGGGAAACACAAAGATGTCACAGCTATCTGAAAAGGAGGCTTTATGGAATAAATTAAGAATGGCATACCATATGCCTCGGGAAGTGGACGGCAATCAGTTGGTCAACTACAACCATATCATATCTATATGTTTAATACTAAAACTATCAGCATAGAAAAACACATGGACAGTGACAAGTCACACTGCTACTTATTTGAAATTTCAGGTTATGCGTTGGCATGGATCCAGTGGTACACCATGGCTTCACTAAAATCTAGTTTTCAAACTGCTGCACGTTAACAAGAGGCATAAATTGTACATCCTAGCTCTTATCCCATGGACCATATGGAATTAAGTGGTGGATCAGAGCTTGCTCCCCATCTTGACCAAAACCCAAAGGAATAAATAATTTAAGGGTTATATACATAAAGAGTAGTGATTAAATGGTTGGGATGTTACCTAACTTGAAGAAGGTTATGCATATAAAGATCTAATCAAAGAAAATGTGCTAATGGTTATGTTTTCCTCTTCCTTCTTACATAAAAGTGAACGTTTGTGACCCCATGGACTGGAGCCCACCAGGCTCCTCTCTCCCTGGAATTCTCCAGGCAAGAATACTGAAGTGGGGTGCCAAGCCCTTCTCCAGGGGATCTTCCAGACCGTGAGATCCATCCAGGGTCTCCTGCATTGCAGGCAGATTCTTTACCATCTGAGGCATCAGGTTATATATTACCAATTAGAGACCAAGAATGCACTGTGATGATGTGAAAATATTTTTCTCATTGCCTAACAATCCAGCTTTATCACTACTAAGTCAGATGGTTTGTTAGCCCCTCTCCACATAGCTATCAATGATCCTTGCCTACTGATATTGACGCCCTTGTGCAGCCTTTTGCAGACTTACCAGGGTTAATCTGTATGACTAACAACATCTGGGAGAAGAGAGACAGGAAGATGATATATCACTGATGAAATCAAGTTATAAAAAAGACCACGATTTCTGTTTCGGCAAGCTCTCTTGCATGTATGTTTTCTTTTCCCTTCCTCTTTTCCTGGTAAGCCGTCTGCCATGATGTGAGCAGCCTACTGGCAAGGAGCTGACACCTCCAACCAAGACCCAGTGAGCAATAACGGCCAGTCAAACCAACAAGCAGAGCAATGCGGAAACAATTTCTGTAGCCCCCAGGGAGGCTTGAGAGGCCTGAAAAACCAGGCTGTGCCGTAACTTCATGAGAAACCTTGAACCAGAACCACCCTGTTATTAGACAATTGACTCTCATATGTCTTACCAAGAGACCCTGTGAGAGAAACACCGTTTGCTGTTTGTTTTTTTTTTTTAAACTGGAGATAATTGCTTAACAATGTTGTGTTGGCTTCTGCCATCCAACTGATGTGAGTCAGCTGTAAGTATACATATGTCCACTCCCTCTTTAGCTCCCCCAGACCCTATCCCACCCCTCCAGGCCATCACAGAGCACAAGGCACCAGCTCCCTGAGCTCTACATCAGTTGCCCATCAGCTGCCTGTTTCACATAGGGTAGCAAATATGTTTCAACGCTACTCTCTCAATTCATCCCACCCTCTCCTTCCCCTCGCCATGTCCAAAGTCTGTTCTCTATGTCAGCATCTCTATTTCTGCCCCGCAAATAGGTTCATCAGTACCATTTTTCTAGATTCCATATATATGTGTTATGAATAATATACAATATTTGCTTTTCTCTTTTTGCCTCACTTCACTCTGTGTAATAGGCTCTAGGTTCATCCACCTCACTAGAACTGACTCAAATGCGTTCCTTTTTATGGCTAATTATTTGCTGTTTTAAGCTGCTAAATTTTAGGACAATTTATTACGTAGTAATAACTAGTGAATACAAATGGCAAGAACTGGGATATACTCTGTTTAGAAGCTGACAAACCAACCACTTGATATTTTAGTGTTTTCAGAAGTTTATCATGCAAACCAATTTTAAAGTCAAATGAATCAGTGCTGGCTACGAATCTGCTGCATGTTTCAAACAAAAATTTAGCATTTTAAATTTCTTCCTTATTTTACTTTCCACAATAGAGCCTCAGATTTACCTTCATTGAAGATCCAGACAAGGTACAAAAAAAGAAAATGTGTATGAAAGTGGAAATAACCTCCTTTCACTTGTAACAAAGCAAGTGTTTCAGTTGGAGATAATGGCTTACATGAATTCTGTGTAACACTGCATTAACTTGTTGTCATTACCATTATTATTAACCATAGCCAAACATTCACCATGTGCTCTACAGGGCACATGAGCTTCTACAAGACGTCTCCGGAACCCTGTAGGAACACACCCAAAGAATTCAAAAGCGATGGATTCTCATCTATACATGAAGGAAAAAACAAAACAAAACAAAACTTGATTATACTCCATCAACTTACACGTATGCAATGTAGAAATTAGAAGGTTCAGTTAATCTTCCTTTTCGAACTAAACCTCAACAAACATAAATGACTTTTGGAGATTAAAATCAAAAGTGATCCAGGAAATGCAAGAGAAATTCATCTGAAGGTATTAACTCAAAATTTTCCTTTACCCCTGAGCCATTCAAAAACTAAAAACCCTGGCTTCCCAGTCTTTCCAGCTATGTCCTTATCCTCTGCAATGACTATCAGACCGACACGTGCAGTTTTGGCAAGCCTGCAGCATAAGAGTGGGTGGCTGGCCGGGCGGGGGAAGCGGAGGGGAGGGGAGAAACGGAAGGAGAGAGAGAGAGAAAGAACAGACACATCTGGCCAGATCTTCAGCTGGTTTCTGAGCCTGCTTGTCCCTGCCTCTCCTGCTGTTTCTTCTGCTCCTGAAGATATGATTAATGTCTATGAATTGGCAAAACTCTGGTTTGTAAGCAAGGCTGAGGGCTTTCCATCCCAACGAGGCTGAGGTATGGAGTTAATGAGAAGTGAGACTGTGGGGAATGAACAGAAACATGGCAATGTTAAAGTAATTGAGCATGAATATCAAACACTGACTTGGGAACAGTCTTCATTTGCTGATGGGAAGTCTGATCAGCTGCTGGGTAGATGGCGTGGGTGCACAGATCTGCATTCATTGCTGGCCTCAGAATTTCCATCACAACAGCCCACACGTTATAACCTTGGTACCTTGCTTCCTCACCTAGATTCCTATTTCCCTTCTCTTCTCTTTCTTTTGTTCTTTTTCCCTTCCCTGCCTCACTCTCTTGCTCCTCCTTTACTTCCATCCTACAAATGCTTTCTTTTTTCTTGTTTCTGAATTTATCTCATCTATCCTCAAGCCTCACAAAGAATTTAAAGCTTCTCTCAATAATTGCTTTTTCTTTATAATATGCATAATTTACTAATGCCAGTTCAGAATAACACAGATGATGGTACTGTGGCTAGAAGAATTGCTGATGCTATAATTTTCATTTTAAAAACCTTGCATTGTCCTCTAGAGCCAGTGAGAGCTTGAATTCTTAATTAGCAGAAGACATTACTCTGTCTTCTATCATCCTCAAATAGTTTGCTTGTATGTTCTTAAGGGCAAAGATCTTTGGAAGATCTGCACAACAGTGACAAAATGAACACCTTGATAAGCTCTACATTATTACTAATTTCAAGTTTTAATGAAGCGTTATTCAGAAGAGTAATAATAGGTTTAAGAAAACCAAATATTAAAAAAAAAAAAAAAAACCCTTTGGTTCTAAAATTCTGTGGTTGTTGCTGTGTAGCTGCTAAAATGTGCCTGACTCTTTCGCAACCCCATGGCATTTCCCAGCCAAGGATACTGGAGAGGGTTGCCATTCCCTCCTCCAGGGGATCTTCCTGACCCAGGGATCGAACCCGGGTCTCTTATGTCTCCCGCTTTGGCATGTGGATTCTTTACCACTGAGCCACCAGGGAAGTCCTCTAAAATTATCTACGAATGCACCATAAGGCATTTTTACAAAAATTCATTTACAAAGATTTTTTTTTTCCACTAACAATACAAATGGACAAAATTTAAATGTACATCAGTTGGAAACTGTTTAAGTAAAATACAGTACCATTCATTAAATGAAATTTAAAATGATCTGTGAAAAATACATAACTCACGAAGATGTAGACAACACAGTATACTTTTACTGAATCAAAAGCTATAAATTCATTTAATATATACATGCTTAGAAGACTAAGCATTAATGCTTATCTGATGGCCACAGACTTTCTAAGATTGTGCTTCTACTTGTCACTTTCTCAATTTCCATTTGAACCTGCAGGACAACTGCTAGAGAGACTACCGAAGTAACAAAGTAACTAAGAAAAATGAGTTTCTCAATCCCTACACATACAGTAAGGAAAACAGAGGAAAAAAAAAAGGGAAAGCAATCACATAAGACCTTAAATATGAAAGTGCTAATGGTTTACCTTAATAGCGTAGTATTCTCTAACTTCAGGCCTAATAGAATCAAAGTCTCCACTGATGAATTCAGGCAGAAAGCTGAAAGAAAGAGTTCCAAGTCAGTCAATTATTCAAGACTATTTAGTAGCTAACCTTTAAAATTATGATTATAAGAACCAGAGAGAGACCTAAGGTACTCAAAAGGAAAAAGAAACAGTCTGTTTTCAGAGTGAATGGGATGTTATATCTTATGCACTTAATTTTCACTTAGAAAAGACTGAGGGGAATTGCAGGTATTCAAATAATGTGTCAATTTAGTCTCACTATCAGTCAATATTTATCTTGCTTAAAAAAAACAGATGAAGATTAAAGAAGATTACTGCTTTAACAAAAGCTCCCAGTTCAAAACCCTAGCACAGGGACTCTCCGTCTTTGCATAGTACTTTCTGCAAATAGACAACTGTGACATTTACCTTCACATCAGTTCAAAACTTTCAACAGATTTTAACAGAACAAATGATAATGAGGATGAGGCATTTTTGTAGCACATAAGTCAGTTCAAAAACATTTTCCAAATAGCCTACTGACATATTTCTAGAAATAGGAGTCTTCTAGTTTTGTCTGCAATAACACAAAGATCACGGTTACTAAATAGAATAAGAGGATTCTCCAAATGGATGTTTCTAATTCTATCACAATTACCTTTTTCTCTTCCCTACCATTTTCAGAACTCCTTTAGGAAAATCTCCCTTACTGTATCTACATAAGCCATCCTTTCCTATTATAAGACATCTGTATGACCTGGTAGAATTTCTTCCCACTAAAAATACCTAACTGTGGAGAAATAAAACATCCCTGGACTTCTCAGTACTCCTGCCAAACACCCTAGCTTCTGAGCTTCCAATGTATATCTGAGATAAAGAAGAGACTGCTTGCTTTCATGTCTTCCAGAAATATTCTGCTCTTCACATACCAACCATAAAAACTAGATCCAGCTTTTTACCCCATTAATTGCTTTGATTCAAAATCCTAGTATAACTTCTGTTATGTCTTCTCAAGATGGCCAAATTATTATAGAAAGAAAAGGTCCCTAGAGACTGAATATTACTGTTGGCTGTTATAAGTCCAAAGAGGTAAAGCCCAGAACCTAGAGACATCCCTAGGTCTAGAGACATCCCAGGAGACATCCCATGTCACAAAAGACAAGACACAGGGAGAATCTTCCTGCTGGAGAGATTTCACGGATATAAAAGTGGGCTGGGGTTAAGGTTCAGGCCCATAAAATGTCCCCAGGGAGCCTTTCAAGAAGGGAGAAGCACCGCTGCCACCACCCCACTTAACAGTTGAGGGAAAATCTCATTTTCTCGTCTTTCAGATATGAATATGCGGCTATTCGTACAGGACCACTGATCTGTAGCTGCATGAGTCAAGGGTTTATAAAAACTAGAGAACAGAACTGACTCAGAATACCTCGTGCACACATTCAGGATACTATTCATAAAGAGGAGTATTTAAAAACCCATCACTGACCTTGTTCTTTTGTAAGATGATTTAAGTTCTTAACCCAATTGATGTGCTGCAGTCCATGGGGTCGCAAAGTTACCAACGACCTAGTGACTGAACAGCCACCACCCAACTGGAACTGTTAATTCTTAGGCCAACTCTGTCCATGTTGGACCAACTCTTCTTTGAGCTATTCATCTTCTTAGGGCTAAACAGTTGAGAGGAAGTCCTTCCATAGAGTTCTGTACCACATACACTGTATAGATTTGTCTTTTCATTAAAAATTAATACTTACTTATTAAAATTTTCAATCAATTGATTTCAGAAATGTTCACTGAACATCAAACCATGTGCAGAAGCAATAGTTCACTCAGAATAAGGTAAAATTGGGAAGTAAAATACCTAGGTTTTTAAATTATCTTGCCTGGTTTGAACATTTTCCTACAAACTTTTCTTCTCTAAATGTCCCTACATTAGTTATTTATGATTTTCAATTTCATTTTATACCTGTTTAGAGAACACCCCTCCTGATATCTTACTTAGGACTAAAAAAATAGACCGTTAGTTTGTATCACTTCTTTTTCTTGTTGCAAAATTTCATTCATTTTCAAAGTTTCTTCCAAATGTGTCCAACCTACCACCATTTAACTATAAAAGCGTCAGTCATGTACAACTCTTTGCAACCCAACGGACCACAGACCACCTGGCTCCTCTGTCCATGGAATTCTCCAGGCAAGAATACTAGAGTGGGTAGCCATTCCCTTCTCCATGGGATCTTGCCAACCCAGGAATCAAACCCGCATCTCCTGCACTGCAAGCGGATTATTTACCATTTGAGCCACCAAGAAAGCCCCCATTCAACCATACACAAATTAAAACACATATGGACCACAGACTATTCATACTTCCTATGGTCTGAATGTCTATGTCCCCCTCCAATTAACATGTTGAAACCCTAACATCTAAATGATGTTCTTAAGAGGTGATTAGTTTAAAATGGTGGCGCTCTCATGAATATATGAGTGCCCTTAGAAGAGAACGGAGAAGGCGATGGCACCCCACTCCAGTACTCTTGCCTGGAAAATCCCATGGACAGAGGAGCCTGCTAGGCTGCAGTCCATGGGGTCGCTAAGAGTTGGACACGACTGAGCGTCTTCACTTTCACTTTTCACTTTCATGCACTGGAGAAGGAAATGGCAACCCACTCCAGTGTTCTTGCCTGGAGAATCCCAGGAACGGGGGAGCCTGGTGGGCTGCCGTCTACGGGGCCACACAGAGTCGGACACGACTGAAGCCACTTAGCAGTAGAAGAGAAACCCCAGAAAGCTCTCTTCCCCTTCCCATCATCTGAGGACACAGTGAGCAGACAGCCCTCTATAAGGCAGGGAGCAGACCTCCCCATGCAATGACTCTGCCGGTACTCTGAACTTGAACTTCCCACCCTCCAGAACTGGGAGAAGCGGTTGTTATTTATAAGCCATCTTGTCTATGGCATTCTGTTAGAGCAACTTAAAAGTATCGAAATATTGCTGGAAAGGATAAAAGGAGTTAGCCCTCCAATACCACCACTGTCCTCTTCAAGAACTGAAATCTAAGAAGTCAAGTGAATTTGGCCAATACTTCACCATGTAGAAAAGCCATTTAATCTTAGGACTCTGGTTCTGTGCAGTCCAAATCATGCAACTTTCTAATAAGGCTGACTACATCCCTCTACAAAGTTTAGCCCCTCGGATATCTAGAATCAATTTGACAGTTTCCAAATACTATATGTTTTGACAGTAAATAAAAATGAAAAATAAAGGCTAATAAATGTAGTCAGCTGAACATCTATCCAAAGGAAAGCAATCATGCAAATTCACTTATATAATCTTGCAAAATATTAACAGGAAAGCAAAATTAAATAGATAAAAAATAAGTTCAGTAAACTTTTAATGTAATTTTCTCCAATGTAACACAGATGCTTTAAAAAATGAACAAGGATGCATATTTCTAAGATGACTCATGGCAAAAGTACACCTGGTTTATATGCTGATATGGCTAAAACAATCATAACTTATTCTGATATAATATACTAGTTTTTGAAACTTCCTGAAATGTGCCTTCATACACTGCAATTAAAAACCCATGTAACACTGTCTGAGGCACCCGTGGCCAAGCACCTGGGTATCCTGAAGAGGTACTTATTGCGGATGACACTTCACAGATGTAAAGGAACTGTACTGTGATATAAAAGACAGTGTACACAAAAGATAATTTTCAGAACTATTTGGGGACTGACTTCAGAGAGCAAGTAAGTGATGAATGGCAAATGGGTTTGTGTCTTGTTACATACAGCACTCAAGTGGACCTCTCCTTGGTATCCTTAAATCTACCAGCACTGACTCATAGTATTAAGATCCATCCCATGTAATAATTGGGAGGAGGTTGCTACATGATGAAAACATACCTAGCCATGGTGTGTTAGAATACAACTGTCTTTCAGAAAACTTTTTCTGATACCGGTAAAGAAGGCTATCCCTCTACAGAGGCTTCTCTGCTCCCAAGGAACATACAACCACTCCCTTTCTATAGCAATGAATCTCTTACTTTCCATTTCATTACAACCAGTTTCTGTAAACGTCTTTTAGCTTCTACTAGACTAAGCTCTTGGGGCAGGAGCTCTCTGATTGATCTTGGTATTGCTCAAAGCACCAAGTACATAGATGCTGATAACAACATCATAATGTGAGAAGGCAAAGGAGGAGAAGCAGGGGGGTTGGGGGATGAAAAGAGGAAGTAGGAGAGAAAAGCAGAAAAAGGAGGAGGGCTAGGGGAAACATGGCAGGGGCAAAACCAGGAATGCAAAGAATTAGGGGAAAGGAGGGAAGAAGTGGAGGAGAGGTGGGAAGAAAATGGTAAAAAGGGAAGAGAAAGGCCAAAGAGGAACAAAAAGGAAAGAGAACAGTGGAAAACCACCAGGGAAGACTTTCAACATAAACTTACTAGGATGTTCGCTCCCTAATTCTTAGCTTGTCCACAATATTTAACTTTTCTGAGCTTCATTTCACCTTATGTAAAATGAGGATAATTCGGAGTGCTTGTGAGGATTAAGAGTTAATATATGTAAAGCACTTAGAAAATGCCTGGCACACAGTAAGCAGGATTTAAGCCATTCAGTTAAAATAAAATTTATTACTAGAGAAGCTAACTCACTTGCTCGAGGTTAGAAGGCTAATAAGAGCTAGAACCAAATTTCACACCCAGGCGGCACCATCTTTATTCTCTAACAGCCATGTCTACAGCCTTCCAGACACATGCATTTATGAAATGGAATAAAAGTTTCTTATGGAGAAAGTTCTCTACATAACTGCCTTTTCCTCCTGCTGATTTTATTAATCAGTGTTAATTTGGCCAACCTGTATATATGATAGAAGTAGCACTGCAACAGAAGAAGGATTTGTGCTCCTTGCTATGAAAGGATAGGATCTTGATGAAAGAAATACATTAGGAGGAGAAATTTCGAAAATAGTGTTGAAAAAGAAGAGGGCTCCAGATACAAGCAAAAAAATGGTACCCCATCTAAAGACACAGGAATTGATCATTCAAAGATCTGAGCTAATATTCTCTGCAAAACTGCCTAACTTAATGGCAAAGAAAAAAACCCAAGGGTGATCTAAAAAACAGTAAGTCAAACGGTACCACGTTTTGACTGTGTTTATAGATGCCATCAGTTCAACTGTTTTATTAAGTCTCTAATAATAGCATGAAAGATATTTAAATATGGATGGTCCCTGACTTACAATGGTTCAACTTAAGACTTTTTGACTTCACAGTGGTGTGACAGCAATAAGCATTTAGTAGAAATGAGACCTCAAGTTTTGAATTTTAATCTCTTCCCAAGCTAGTGATATGAAGTATAATACATACTCTCTCAAAGAAGCTGGGTGGAGCCCAGGCAGCCACAAGATCACAAGGGTAAGCAACCGACACAATCAAATCCATCCTGTTTCTCACTTTCAGTACAGGACTCAATAAATTACGAGAGACATTCAACACTTTATAATAAAATAGACGTTGTATTAGATGATTTTGCCCAACTCTAGGTTAATATAAGTGTTCTCCTTTCTGAATTGAAGGATTACCTTGCCTGGCAAAGGAAAAACTTCCTTGCTATACTTCCATTAGAATATGCAATTTTACTTCTCCCAAAATGCTGGCCCTTATTTGAAATCTGTCCTACTTGTACATCCAACCGGAGCTGCATGGTAATGAAGTAGCAGGGTGAGTGCCCAGTTATTCCATAACATAAGCTATCAATCCCTAGGCATGCTCTACTTATGCTTCTAGGTTTGTGACTTATTTTAATGAATAGAGAAGCGGTAAAGAGAGGCACAATTATGAAATCACATGAGACTTCTTAAAAGTACATTTCATTCTGGGCAGTAAACACACAAACAAATGAATATTCAACTCTGTAACTGAGCACTCTAACTCAAAATATACAATGTAAATTTGATGGATCAGCCCGTGACAGGAGAATTAACCTCTCACTGTAACCACCTGAAGAATCAGGAAAAAAACATGTGAAACAATGGTATTCAGACAGTGGAAACCAGGCAGCTCAGGCCCGTGACTGCTGAAAAATGGGAAACAAATAAGATGAGCCCTCTTATTCTTCAGCCTTCTTCCTGGAGGCAGTTTCTAGCTTAGGACACAATGAGGGGAAACTCAGAGACCTGCAGCCTAACTAGAGCCCAAGATTAGTTTTAAGGAAAGCTGAAGAGCTAGAAAAGGTAGAAAATGGAACCATAGGGAGAAAGATAACTCCAGAAAGCTTCATTCCTGGTGAAAATGCTATGAAGTCTCTTGAAATGACAATAAATGATTTTATCAACTAAGTTTATCAACATAAACTTAGTTGATAAAGTAGTGGAAGAGTTTGAGAGGACTGACTCCAATTTTGTAAGATGCTCTCAGTCCGTTTAATCGCTCAGTCGTGTCCGACTCTTTGCGACCCCATGGACCACAGCATGCCAGACTTCCCCTGCCCATTACCAACTCCCGGAGCTTGCTCAAACTCACGTCTATTGAGTCAGTGATGCCATCCAACCATCTGATCCTCTGTTAACCCCTTCTCCTCCTGTCCTCAACTGTTCCAAGCATCAGGGTCTTTTCAAATGAGTCAGTTCTTAGCATCAGGTGGCCAAAGTACTGGAGTTTCAGCTTCACCATCAGTCCTTCCAATGAATATTCAGGACTGATTTCCTTCAGGATGGACTGGTTGGATCATCTTGCAGTCCAAGGGACTCTTGAGAGTCTTCTCCAACACCACAGTTCAAAAGCGTCAATTCTTCGGCACTCAGCTTTCTTTATAGTCCAACTCTCATATCCACACATGACTACTGGAAAAACCATAGCTTTCCCTAGATGGACTTTTGTTGGTGAAGTAATGTCTCTGCTTTTTAATATGCTGTCTAGGTTGGTCATAGCTTTTCTTCAAAGCAGTAAGTGTCTTAATTTCATGGCTGCAGTCACCATTTGCAGTGATTCTGGAGCCCCCAAAAATAGTCTCTCACTGTTTCCATTGTTACCCCATCTATTTAAGAGCATCTATAAGCAAGATGCTCTACTGTGGGTAAGACGCTGTCAAACAGCATTGTATGCTACGAAGAAATTGTTCAAGAAAGGAAGAGTCCACTGATGTGTCAAACTTCATGGTTATTTCATTTTAGGAAATGGCCACAGCCATGCCAATCTGCAGCAACCACCATGCTCACCAATCAACAATCATCATCACTGAGGCAAGACCCCTCCACAAGCAAAAAGACTGAGTCACTGTTGGCTTAGATGATGGCCAGCAATTCTTGGCAAAAAATAAAAAAATTATTTATAGTATATATGTTGTATTTTAGGAGCTTCACTGGTGGCTCAGTGATAAAGAATCTGCCTACAATGCCGGAGACCCAAGTTCAATCCATGGATTGGGAAAATCCCCTGGAGTAGGGAATGGCTACCCACTCCAGTACTCTTGCCTGGAGAATTCCATGGACAGAGGAGTCTGGTGGGCTACAGTCCGTGGGGTCGCAAAGAGTCAGACATGACTGAGCGACCAACACACACACGTTGTATTTTAAGACATAATGCCATTGCACACTTAACAGACTACATATAGTAACTACATACAGGCTACACACGTAGCTTTCACATGCACTGGGAAATCAAGAAATCCATGCACCTTGCTTTGTTACAGCATTTGCTCCATTGTAAGGGTCTGGAACCTAAATTATGTATCTCTGAGCTATGCCTGTGTTTATAGTAGGTATGTACATTCTTTCTCAACTGCACATGGAATATTCTTCACAATGGACCATATTCTAGGCCACGGTCCAACTTTTTTTTTTTTTTCTTAAGGACCCTGTCAGCATTTTAGCTTCTGTGGGCTCTAATGTCTGTGTTGCAACTATTTAACTCTGTCATGATCAAGAAAGTGGCTGTAGAAAATAGGAAAACAGTAGTACGGCACTGCCATGTTCCAATAAAGTGTCACTTACAGGTGTCTGGCCTGTAGCCTATGGTTTGCCAACTCCTGTTCTGGGCCGAAAGTAAGACTCAACAGATTTAACAGGATTGAAATCATACAAAGTATATTCCATGACACATAATATTCTCTCTTCTCACTTGCTCAAAGTCATCCATTATAAATCAGTACTACCTGGAATGAGGTATGACCACAAAGAGAATAAACTATTTGAGACTCTAAAACCTCCATCTATATATACACAATAAAACTGCTATTAAATAAATTCAGTCATATGCCATTAAAGTAGGCTATGGATTTCAATTTTCTAGATATATTTTATCCTACTTATTATTTACACTAACAAACTGCCCCACTAAATTACGTAAGTTTGAATTACATTTAACATTTATTTATATATACATAATGCAAATATAATCAATTCAATTTTATAATATTTTATAGTTCAGGCACATCTCAAATACTGAAACATATATATATTAGAAATTAATTTTCTCATTGACAGATATATAATTTCAAGTGTGAATCAGGATGCAAAATGTTAGATATTATTCTTTAAAATAACATTTAACTTTATATATCACATATAGCAACTTTATAAATCACATATTTAATAAAAAAGCATAATATTCAGTGCAACATTTGGTAATAAGACACTACTACAATTATACCAAGCATATATTAGAAGGTCACTTCGGAAATCATTTCACTGCCTCCCCAGCGCCGGCAGCTTCGTGCTGTATATGCTTGCAGGTGGTGAAAGTGTGATGTCAGGGGCTTCCATGACACATGGGAATGCATTTCCTCCACACAAAGGATGAACTGGGTCTGCCTCTGTGGCTCGGCTAGACTTTCAAAGCTCAGAAAGCTACAGAACCTATCGGTAGTTTCAGGAATGAGATTATTTCCATTCCAAAGAACCAGTTTACATGTTTAATTAATGACCTATCTAGTTGGTGCCAAAGAAGGATGAGACATAAAACAATAAATAAATTCAACAGCAAAACCTAAGGTAAAAAGGTTTTAGAAGGGAAGTAGTTTTAAAATTTAATACCAACTCTTTGCCCAAAATGTATTGCTTCCTTTGCTATAGAAAGAATTGAAGAAAGATGAAAATGCTAAGAAATGAGGACCACAGAAGTAAAATTTACACAATATTTACACTAAAAACATGAGAACCAAAGAGTATGCACATACTAAATCACAAAAACAAGTCATTAAAATAAATTTTTATATATTACATATAATCTGGCCACTTTTCTCTGAGGTGAATAATGTGTCAAGACCTAAATAAGAGTTTTTGAGAAAAGATGGTTTATTCTACTACATCATATTTATACAGTGAGTTTCCAGAAAACAAAATTTATAATGTAAACTACACTTAAGCACACAGCCTCTTGTCATTTAATTCACTTTCATCATTCCTGCAAGATGCTATTCTTAAAAGACTCATTATCAAAATTCAGGATAGAAATGAGGTTTGGGGAGAAGAGATAAGGAGACTGGGTCACCATTTAGGCAGGGCTAATTGCTGCTCAACTATACAAATGGCAAGAACAGTGATTCAGTGTGGAACTCTCTAACAAGGCACTACATTTGACTGACTAGCCATTAAGACATCTGTAAAAATGGTTCAGTCCATCTTTTGAAACATTTCTCTCAACATTCTCCAAAAACAGAAAACCATTTTAATTTTGAAAGACTAAAAGCAAGATTTAAGCCTCAGAAATTTGGTTTCACCTTTTTGCTAATGGGAGGACAACTACTTTACAATATTGGGATGGTTTTTGCCATACATCAACATGAAATGGCCACAGACATACCTGTGTCCCCTCCCTCCTATGCCCCCCTCCCACCTCCCTTCCTACCCCATCCTTCCAGGTTGTCAGAGAGCACCAGCTTTGGGTTCCCCGCATCCCACCTCCCTTCCTACCCCATCCTTCCAGGCTGTCAGAGAGCACCAGCTTTGGGTTCCCCGCATCATATGTCAAATTCCCACTGGCTGTCTGTTTCACACTTGGTAATGTGTATGTTTCAATGCTATTCTCTCGAATCATCCCACCCTCTCCTTCTCCCACTGAGTCCAAAAGCCTGTTCTTTGTGTCTGCGTCTCCTTGGCTGCCCTGCACATAGGATCACTGGTACCATCTTTCTAGATCTCATACATATATACGCATTAATATATGATATCTGTCTTTTTCTTTCTGACTTACTTCACTCTGTATAATAGGCTCTAGGGTCGTCCACTGTGTATAATAGGCTCTAGGTTCATCAGTTAATTAGAACTGATTTAAGCGCATTCCTTTTCATAGCTGAGTAATATTCCATTGTGTATATGTACCACAACTTCCTGATCCATTCTTAACACCCTCCATGAAGACAAAATAATAAGAACCAGATATTTAGACAGGTGGAGTTTGAGATTACAGAATACTTCAGTGCCCAAGTTCAGCTCTAAGTTGTAAATGCAGAGAGAGTGCTGAGGAGAGGTTAGAGGTAAAATTATATACTCATGAGTCTTCCATACATGAGATACTTAATTCAACTTGTCAAAGATTCATCCAGTATCTACAATGTGTGCCAGGCTGCAGATACCAAAGTTAACACAGATCCAAACAGCCTGAAGTCTAAATCTGGATACTACAGAAGACACTCACTGGTATTACAAGTCAAGCACAGAACCAGAAGAACACAGATGTGCCAGACTAGGGGAAGCTGGCCAGTTGGAGAAAGGGAAGTGGAGACTTGGTAACAGCTGATCCTGCAGGAAAAGCTATAAATGAAGGAGATTATCACAAGAAGCTGAGAGATAAAAATAATGCCTGCATTCAGGCAACAACAACAACAAAAGTAGACGCAGTGTTGAAAGGAAAGCTAGTAAGTGGAAGAAAAGCATAAGCACATAGACCATGAAAGCATTTCTCAGGTGACAGCCGATCTTCCAGTCACATGTGGCCAACGGTGTTACACTCTCCAAAGTGCAGGAAAATGACTTAGTGCCTCTTTCAGCTCCAGAAAAGAACACTGCACATGATATTCAATGCAAGTTGTACAAGTAAATATTTCTTCCCACTCTTAGCATACGGTCACTTTCCCCTTCTGCCCTTTTTTGTAATTACTTCTTATACAAAAGTGGTGAGGAGAAGAAAGGAATGAGAGCGGTTATTTGAATAGAAAGTAAGGTATGGATTTGTTTTCCTAGAAGGCAGTAGTGGTGATGGTGCAGAGCAGGGCCAGAAAATGCTATGTGTATGGAGGGGACTCATGCTAAGGTCAACATAATGCAGAATGGAAGGTTTCATCTTGTCTTGTTTACAAACGTGAAAAAGCCCCAAAGCATATACACATGTTAATACCAATTCTTCACGTTAACAAATATAAAAGGGTAGGCTCACTGAGAGTGAATCACTTTGTGTAATTTACTTGCTTGACTCTGTGATTCAGTGGAGAGTATAACACACAGAATTCAAGAAATACAGCTAGTGATAAACGCCATGAGGGTCACTGATAGGCTGACTGCTCCTCCCAAGTTTTCCAAAACCAAGTACAATAAGCTGCCTAGCCGACCATTCTGCTAAAGTAAGTGTTTTTAATTCTTATTCTCCTTCTTCCTCAGTGTCCTCCATAGCAGGACTTAAACCTGACTGAAGAAAATGACAGAAGAATTTAAGACACACGCCGACCTGCTAAAGTAAATCCTGCATTTACCATCCTTGCGAGTTTGTTTGTACGTTGCTGCTTCTATCCATCATATACGGATGCGTGAACCATTATCCCAAAAGACAGGGACTAGAGCCCAGGAAGATCTCTATAGCATTCAATAACGAATCTGAAAGAATTAATAATCTGATGATAATGGCTTAGGTTTAGGTAACCTTGAAATTATAAAATCATTAGACAATTAATACCTAATAAAATGAATATCTAAAGAATATCTAACAAAATGGCTTCCCAGGTGGGTCAATCGTAAGAATCCATCTGCTAATACAGGAACTGCAAGAGATGTGGGTTCAGTCACTGGTAGTGTACTTTATATTTCCATTATTTATCTGACATTTGAAACATGAAGTTCTTTGAAACATGAAGTTTCAAAGAAGACAGGCATTTTGTTGCCTGCCACATCCCAAGTTCCTACAATGATCTCTTTCATGTGGAATGACAGCATAATTCAAAATATGCTAAAACAGCAATTGAACATAATTTCCTGCATTATACAGCAACAAATTAATGAAGCTGGCCAGCATGGAGAGAAATGTATATGATCTTATATCATTGATAAATGTGAAGATAAGCACAAATTCTGGAAAGCAAACTGTCAGCTTGGATTAAATATTTTTTAATATGTAACTTTTGACCTCATATATTAATTCCCAGGAATCTATTTTAAGTGCCAGCAACTCATCACAAAGTTTTACTCATCAGAGTTATAAAAAGTTATGAACAACATACATACCTAATATATGGAGGATGGTAGATATATAAGAATGTGATAAGTAAATTTTATATTTCATGACATAATAGATTTATAATACTATGGTAATAAGAGATATAAAAATTGCTATTTTTATTACATATGGACACATACACATATATATACACACAAAACAAGAGAAACAAAAAGCAAATTGGAAACTGACAAGGGTGCGTAAAAATATAGATGATTTCAGGTTATTTTTATCTTTCACTTTGCATATGCCTGTATTCTTCAAGTTCATTATAATAAACTTGAATTACATCTGTAAGTGGGAGGATAAGTTAGGATTAGAGAGGATGTGCCTTTAAGAAAAACAAAAAAGGAATATATGAAGTTAAAAACAAAAAACCCAATGTAAATACTAAATAATTCAGATTTGATTTATTTAGACTAGCTTGTATTGTTATTATCTGTAAATATGATTAGTTTTAAAAGCACTTGAATACAGTTTTGTTTAAAATTGAACAAATAAAGACATTTTTTTTCAGATTTCTGCTGTATGATTTGACTAAAATCTCTGGTTTTGGTAACTTCTGCGACCTGTATCCTAACATGATTCCATCCTATTAAAAGCATTAGAATGTGTCAGAGCAGGGCATGACCATCACTGCTTTCTCCCACCACACCAGAAGTATGCTTAGAGAACAACTGCCACGCAGAGGAAATTCACTGTGAACACCCTATTACTGGTAATAGGGATCGCCAGGCCACATCATTATGTGAGAATACTCTATCTGCTTACTGATGTAATGTTAAGATGACAGAAACTATAGTTGTTTATCTTGTTCCTAGCACATGGAACTGCTCTCTAGTTACTAATAACCTACTAATTTACAGCTTAGCAGGAAAAAACTTGAATACACACTAGAGGCCGCTAGTGACAAATAAGTGAATTTTGCATGAAGGAAAATACATGATCATAGCTGTACAACGAAAACTGCATTCTGAGTTTCTGAGTTTCAGTTGCCTTTTAAAATACTATGTGTCAAGTCAGAAAACATTTTTTCCTGGTTATAAATTTGTTGGTATTTTTTAATAAGGGAATACATCTCGGGAAATTTCATATTAAAAAAAATAGACAAATCAAGGAAATTGCTTAAAAATTCTACGATTGTATTCTTAAGGCAAAACTGTGCTTTCAAATAATGAAACCCTTTAAAATATTACCAAAAAAAAAAAAAAAAGGACTATTTTTTTACTCCCATGGACTATACAGTCCAAGGAATTCTCCAGGCCAGAATACTGGAGTAGGTAGCTTTTCCCTTCTCTAGGGGATCTTCCCAACCCAGGAATTGAACCCAGGTCTCCTGCATTACAGGTAGATTCTTTACCAGCTAAGCCACAAGGGAAGCACTCTCTCTTACGGAACCATCACAAGATCCAGATCAGGTGAAGAAATCCCTATATTGTACAATGTAGTTTGATTTGGTAATATTTCATAAGAGGAACTTTTTTTTAAACAAAGGGTATGGTATCTTAAATTACTGCCCTTATCCCCCAACCAGGACAATTATTAATCATAAAAGTGGGATTTTAAAAAGTTTACAGAGAAAAAAATGTATGCTAACATCAAGTCAGGGAAAATGCAGAGTCCTCTGACTAACAGGTTTTTATAAAACTAAGGAAGTGTCCAGTGGTCATGTATGGATGTGAGAGTTGGACTGTGAAGAAGGCTGAGCACCGAAGAATTGATGCTTTTGAACTGTGGTATTGGAGAAGACTCTTGAGAGTCCCTTGGACTGCAAGGAGATCCAACCAGTCCATTCTGAAGGAGATTTCTTTGGGATTTCTTTGGAAGGAATGATGCTAAAGCTGAAACTCCAGTACCTTGGCCACCTCATGTGAACAGTTGACTCATTAGAAAAGACTCTGATGCTGGGAGGGATTGGGAGCAGGAGGAGAAGGGGATGACAGAGGATGAGATGGCTGGATGGGATCACTGACTCAATGGAAGCAAGTCTGAGTGAACTCTGGGAGTTGGTGATGGACAGGGAGGACTGGTGTGCTGCGATTCATGGGGTTGCAAAGAGTCGGACACGACTGAGCGACCGAACTGAACTGAAGGAAGTGTACACCATGCTTCTAAAATTTGGGAGGAATGTTATTAAATTTCTTTAAATACATAAGAAGTATTTTTATTACACACTCACGTTGCTGTTCGGTGGCTAAGTCATATTCAACTATTTGCAATGCCATGGGCTGTAGCATGCCAGGTTTCCACGTCCTTCACTACATGACAGGTAACCATTTAGTTCACTGTCATTAAGTGGGGAAAAATAAAAAAATTATCTCATAACTAGGGACAGTTTACATAACAATAAATAGTATGGGAGGTGCACTTGGAGTGGGAAGTATGAGAGACTGGTAGAGACCATTAGATGGTTCAGGGCATGATGGCAGCCAAAGGAAGATGCTGTGGATGGAAATGCTTGGCTTGGTGTCTCTCTGCATTTGGCTACCCCACCCAAACTTACAGAAAGTAACATGCTGTGAGTATGGCTGAACAGGGCCCCCTCTAGAAACAGAATGGAGTCAAGTTATCGACTCCTGCCACTTAGAGAAACAAGGGCATGGAAGATATTCCCTTAACCACCTGTGCATGACCCTTCATGTGCTTAGTGACATACACATGGATTGTGTATACACAATCACATACACAAGCAACCAGAGGCTGCTGATACTTCATACTGAGCACTTAGTGCTGGGCTCACAGAGGTTGACTGCAGGTCCTCTCTTGCTCGTAGAACACAAACTTTGCTGTGGGTCTGTTTTCCAGTTTCCTGCCAATTTCTCAAGCCCAACTTCCCAAGCTTCCCACTTATTCTACCAACTATATTTACAGGGATTTTTTTGCTGTCATTGTGTAAACTGGTCAGTTTTTTGTTGCTGTTCTTTACAACCAAGAATCCACAGACACAAAAAGTTTAAATGAGTTCCTAGCAACATTAACAAAAGAGCTTTTTATCAGTTTCTAATTCTCCTTCTGGAAAAAAAAAGGAAGTATGACTTTACTGGGTCAGAAATATGCTTTCATATTTAATCTGTGATAGACAAATACATTACATTTTTAAGGAAATCATGTCTAATCATGGTTTAATAACTATTAAGTTCAGAGTGAACTAGTTACTGAGGATGAGTGAAAGAAAAGGCCTGACAATAAGCATTCACGGGGGTTACAGGCTGGTGGAACAGGCAAACAGGTGATTTCAATGTGTTGTGATAAATACTCTGATAAGATAAGGGAAGCACTGGATAAAAGACCATCCAGGAAGGACACTCAGCAGACAAATGGACTAAAAGAGACTTAGGATAGACGGTAAAGAATCTTCCTGCAATGCAGAAGACCTGGGATCGATCGCTGGGTTAGGAAGATCCTTTGGAGAAGGGGATAGCTATCCTCTCCAGTATCCTCACCTGGGAAACCCCATAAACAGAGGAGCTTGGTGGGCTACAGCCCATGGGGTCGCAAAGAGTTGGATACACTGAGCAACTAACACATTAACCTGGTAAAGAGGGCTTCCTGGCTGGCACTGGTGGTAAAGAATCCACCTGCCAATGCAGGAGACATAAGAGGCTCAGGTTCAATCCCTGCATCAGAAGATCCTTTGGAGGAGGAAATGGCAACCCAATCCACCATTCTTGCCTGGAGAATCCCATGGACAGAGAAGCCTGACCACCTACTGTCCATGGGGTCACAAACAGTTGGACATGACAGAAGCAACTTAGTACAATCTGTAAAATAAGAAATCTAGCCAACAAATATCTCTAGTTCATTCAGGTTTGTTTTTTTTATACCTTTCATAAATGAATCGTATGTAATGTTCTATTTCAAAAGTATCTTCACTTGACGTTAAGACTGATTCCTTGATGTTTTAAAAAATCTATTAATATAGTTAATTTACAGTATTTGATTAGCTTCAGGTACACAGCAAACTGATTCAGATGCATGTTCTTTTAAAAATTATTTTCCATTATAGGTTATTACAAGATACTGAAAATAGTTCCCCATGCTATACAGTAGGTCTTTGTTGGCTATTTTATATATAATGGTGTATGAATTTTAATCCCAAACTCCTAATTTATCCCTCCCCCTCGCTTTTCCCTTTGATAATCATAAATTTATTTTCTGTATCCATGAGTTATTTCTGTTTTGTAAATAAGTTAATGTGCATCATTTTTTAATTTCACAGATAACCGATATTTGATATTTGTCTTTCTCTGACTCCTTTCACTTAGTATGATAATCTCTAGGTCCATCAATGTTGCTGTAAATGGCATTATCTTGTCATTTTTAATGGCTGAGGAATATTCTATTGTATAGTTATACCACATCCTCTTTATCCATTTATCCGTCAAAGGACACTTATGTTGCTTCCATGTCTTTGCTATTGTGAACAATGGGGTACTTGCTGACATTTCAGTAGGCATTCTAAAGGTGTTTTAAATAACAGGCCGAGTAGGATACCAATATTTAGATGATACAAATATTAAATTATCATTGACAGAGTGTTAACGCTTAAACAACTTCCTCTCTTCATGGCTTCTCTAGACCTAAGATGTACAGCCCAAGTGTCAGGCACCCTGACAAGGTATTCGGCAGAAACAGATGGACCCTGATATCCAAGATGGCGTCACAGACTCAATGGACGTGAGTCTGGGTAAACTTGGGGAGTTGGTGATGGACAGGGAGGCCTGGCGTGCTGTGGTTCATGGGGTCGCAAAGAGTCAGACACGACTGAGCAACTGAACTGAACTGACTGAACTGATATCCAAGGTCAAAAATTAAGAGCTCACAGGTTTAAACCCGGTGTGGAGAGACAACACCTTCTTTGTTGCAGTCCAAGCAGAAGCACTGCTCATCTCACTCAACAGAAGTGCTAACTGCAAGTTGAAGTCAGAGTTTATAGAGAGTAGGTCAACATTTTTATTAATCATGATTTTTTATTCTAGCTTCTTTCATTCTGGGCATTTATGGATTGCTCATTATTTAAGTTCCCTTCCTGACTTTCTCTAGGTCTCTTCTACTTCCTAAGGCAAACAATACCCAAGGGTTAAAGAATGACGATATAAATGTGTGTGTTTGTATATATGTATGTGTGTGTGTATATATATATATATATATATATATATATACACACACATGTACACATACATACATAGATTGATTATTTTTTCTCACGGCGGTAAAATATTTTCTTGTAATTTAGATGCCCTTTCTGAGATTCTTCAGCTTTCTCTTGAATTCTCTGGCTACAGAGGCAAAACTGAAGTTTCCAGGAAACACAACTCTCAGAAGCACAACCGAGGTTTGGGTGTGACAGCTCGGGGCTCATCTTGGTATAATTGCCACTTGTATAGTTTCCCACAAGCTTCGCTGACCGGCCCTTGCTAGCTGAACTCCAGCTGTCACCTCTCCATCAGTTAACAACAGGAAGGCCACAGCTGGCTTAGGTATGGTCCCATCATCAAGTCAAATTTCATCCCATATAATGAGGTGTCAACAAGTCATATATGCCATCTAGTTGTTGAAGTTATTCTGCTTCTTCTTGGCCCAATCTCATGAAACCAAAATTTTAAAAACAAAAAAATCACACAGGATGAATCAAGGTGTGCTATGTGTGTATATAAAATACATACATGTTCATTCACTTAAATGCAAATGAAAAATAAGATTCCATAATTTTTTAAAATTATATATACATGCACACCATTGTTTTTAAAATTATATATATACACATATAATTATATATATGGTATCATGTGATTATATACTTGATATATACAATGTATAGTATATATTACATACATGTGGTATATATATGATTATATATAAATATATAACATATATGTGGTATTATGTGATTACTCTCAATTATTACTTAGCAATCTAATATATTGAACATAAGCAAAAAAGTGATGAAAAACATGAGTTCTTCAATAGTATTAACAAGTGCTAAAAAAAAAATTCAAGCTTTTTTAAGGAAAATTAATATAGCCATGTGTTACTCAAAACTTTTGACAGATGATCCAGGTTTCTCTGAAAAATCATCTGAAGGTAATTTATTTCTGAAGATGCCATCCACAGTACAGGAAAGGAAAAAGGTTTTGTCAGGAACATACTTTATGAAATAGAATAGCCATAAAGAACAATGCCTCTGATTAAATTTAGTTGTAAACTGACTTCCTGCAGCTGCTCAGAATGATCTCACTCTGAAAATTTATTTTGACTTCATGCATGATCTGACAAACACAGCATCTCTGCATACACATTTTCCCCCTTTTCCAATACCCTGAAATGATTCAAAGCCATGCATGGATAACTTTGGGATCTCTGATTTACAGCATCTGATAAACAGATTAAAAAATATTACTTACTAATCCAATCAATAATTCAAGATAAATATGTCCTCACAGTTTGTTGTGTAAGGTTCTTTAATACCAAGACTTCCATCATAAATCTGCTTTTAAATATACTAATCATGTTTACATTCCATCATTTGATTCAAAGATCCAATAATGTTGACATGCTTACAAAGCTTAGTAATTTGACTGCCCAAATACATTTTAATAAAAACTTGCCAAAGAAAATGACTAAATATTGCTTATGGTTAGACTTATAGAACCAAGCAAAACCAAAGATCTTTGGTTTCTCTTAAGCAAAGTACGTTTCCTTTCTATGTATGTTAAAGCATAGTACTTTTTCAATTACATCATGAATACTTGAAAATAAATCCCAATCATGGAGAAAACTATAGTCACAGGTAAGACAAATCAATTGTCACACATATTGGAGGTTATTAAGATTGAGATGTATGTTCAGATACTTGACACCAAGAGACCAAGTCATTACAGAAGTTTTACTTTTATTGTCTAATTCCATAAAAACCTACAATATTGGCCAAGCTTGTACAGACTTTTCACTTGAGAGAAAATGTAGGTCTTACATATGAGTGTCTAGTACTACTTACATAACCTCTAGGGTTGAAGTGACAACGTTGAAATTTTTGTGTGGTTCCAACTAAAAGAACTAACATTCCTCCCAAAGAAACACCTGAAAAAGTAACAGATTGCCACTAAAAAGGCAATTCTTAAGAATCAAGCCCTTCAATTGCACTATGTTGTTCAGTTGCTAGGTCAGGCCCAACACTTTGCGACCCCAAGGACTGCAGCATGCCAGGCTTCCCTGTCCTTCACTATCTCCCAGAGTCTGCTCAACTCCATTGAGCTGGTGATACCATCCAAACATCTCAATCCCTGTCATCCCCTTCTCCTCCTGCCCTCAAGCTTTCCTGGCATCCTGGTCTTTTCCAATGAGTCAGCTCTTCGCAACAGGTGGCCAAAGTATTGCAGCTTCAGCATTAGTCCTTCTAATGAATATAAAGGGCTGATTTCCTTTAAGACTGACTGGTTTAATCTCCTTGCTGTGCAAAGGCCTCTCAAGAGTCTTCTCCAGCACTACAATATGAAAGCATCAATACAAACAAACAAAATACTGGTGTATCTCTATATAATGGAGCCCCACTCAACAGTAAAAATATTCAAACTACACACAACAACAAGATGAAAAGCATTTGATAGGGTAAAAAAAAGTCAGACAAAAGAAACAAACCCTGTAATACCATTCTTATGATATTCTAGAAGGCTGCAGGAGCCAGAGAGTGAGGGATCAACTGCCAAGGAAACAGGAAGGAAATCGGGGCGGGGGTGGGGGGGTGGCAGACACATTTTAATCTGGGGGATGACAGACATCTTGACTGTGGTCATGAATACAACTGTTTACCAGTTCAAAACCAATTTAGCTCTATGTTTAAAATCAATTTTATTGTGTGAAATTATTCCTGAACAAAGCCGATTAAAAACAAAAAAGAATCACGGAAGCCAGACATCATATTCCATGATTCTAACTACAATATGATAAGCTCTTACAAGCTTCCTAAGTGGTTGTACAATTACTGCACAGAGAATATTAACTATGAAAGACTATTTACAGCTCATATACTTATCCAATTATTCTATAATTCATCACACACCATAGCTTTGAAGGGCCACCCTCCATCCTCTTAACTCATCCAAGCCTTATATAATCAGCCCCAAGAGTGATATGTTTCCTCATCATGATTTCTCTGAGTTAATGCGAGAAGATAGATCTCTTCCTAAAAGGTCACATTTCAAGAAACTGCAGCCCATGAAGTGAAATGACTTGCAACACAGCTCATAGTAATAAAGCCATTGAGTCCGATTCTGAATGCTGACCTAACTAATGAGTCCATGCATACTCTCACCGAACAATTCCCAACCTGGACACCAGGGACACTTTTCCCTCTGAAAAGAGAGGGACTGACCACAAAACTGCTACTGCTCCTCAAGTACGAATTAGAATACAGTGTAACATAAGACATTCCAGAAGTAAGTGGGACACACTACTACTCATAACTTCAGACAGAAAATGTTTTGAGATATAAGCTATGGCTGGTTTATGCATGCTAATAATATTAAAATATATACTTATATTTACATATACTCCCAAACTTTCTTCTCTAGCACCAAGATACTTCCAATACCTTAAAAATCCCTGACTGTTAAAAAAAAAAAATTAGTCTTTGTGACATTTCTGCCAAAATATCAAAGAAGAATCATTAATTCAATAAATCCTTGGATGCTCATTAGTGTACTGGGTATTACAAGGCACATAAAGAAGATTAATTATGATCACCAACTTCCAGGAGTTCACCACCTAACGAGAGAGATAAGATACATCTACATACAGCTAAATCACAAGATAAAATGGGAAAGTAAATAATTACCAAGTATTATGCAAAGTTACAGGACAAGCGATCACCAGAAATTTACAACCTAGTAAAAGGTACATCTTTACAGCTCTAAATCAAGGTAAAATGTTAACGTAACACTGTAATTTAAAAGTACCACGATGGCGTAAGAGATGTCCAGGCCGGGCAGAGAGGGGAGCCCTCATGGGGCAGACAGCATTTCAGCTGGACAGTTTTCCTACAAAGAAAGTTAGCATATGCAGTGAGTGAGTGAGCGAAGTCACTCAGTTGTATCCAACTCTTTGCGACCCCATGGAGCCTATCAGGCTCCTCCGTCCATGGGATTTTCCAGGCAAGAGTACTGGAGTGGGTTGCCATTTCCTTCTCCAGAGATTTTCCTGACCCAGGAATCACACTCAGGTCTCCCGCATTGTAGGCAGACGCTTTTACCGTCTGAGATAGCAGGGAAACATATGCAAAGGCTCTAGAAATTCTGACCAGTAAGAATGGACAGCCAGAGGGTGGGAACGGATCATGGGTGGTACCAACGTGTACAGGCGGAAGATCAGCCTGAGAAAGGGTCTGGACCCAGGCAGTGGGGAAAAAGGGTTTGGGAGAACACAGGCAGGAAACTGGCATGGCTGACGAGATCGGCAAAAGCCAAACACTGATTCTCAGGGAATAGAAGCTTGGCACTAGTGGTAAAGAAGACCCCCCTGGAGAAGGAAATGGCAACCCACTCCAGTATTCTTGTCTGGAGAACCCCATGGACAGAGGAGCCTAGCAGGCTACAGTCCATGAGGCTGCAAAGAGTCAGAAAGGACTGAAGTGACTTAGCACGCACACGTATTTATAAACTCATCCAAAGGCCTAACTATGAAAGGTATTCAGTAAATGCTTGAACAAATGAATGAATCACAAGTTAAATGCTACATTCTTATTTCTGTCAATGGGTCATCACAGAGAGAAAAAAGCTTTCTGTTTAAGTCAGTTTGCCTTAACTAGATTCTAACAGAATAAAGTTTACAATTGCTTACCTACCTTTAAAGGCATTATTTTTTTTTAATGGTCAATATAAACTGTATCTCTCATATTGTCACACTACTTATGTTGTACCATAGATTTTGTCTCTGTATAGTTCTTATTTTCTCTTCTACTTGATTCCATAACTCTCTTCATCTCTTAAAGTAATTAGTGTGACTATGATTCTCCTATAAGCACCTCCAATAATGTTTCTTCAATTTTTTTTTCAGATTCAGAGAGCTGAGGAGTCTTTATCCCAAAAAAAAAATGTCCATCTACTAAAAATTCAATGTATTATTATTTTATTTTAGGAAGCCCAAAAGTAGAAAAAAAATCTAACATTCACTAGGTCAGACAGTAGTTTCCTTTGAGGGCAGGTTGGCAATAATGGGGAACATGAGGAAGGCAGCCCAGCGCTGGGACAATACTCTTGCTGATGTCAGTACTGTTTACATTACTGTGCCCTCCTCTGTGAGAATTCACTGGGTTTTATCATTGTATCTGTGCAGTTCTCTGTGTGTCTGTGTGCTTGTTTTTGATATTCATTATGCACTTCCCAGGTGGCAGTAGTGGTAAAGGCAGGGGATATGAGAGATGTGGGTTCCATCCCTGGGTTGGGAAGATCCCCTGAAGAAGGGAATGACAACCCACTCCAGCATTCTTGCCTGGAGAATCCGATGGACAGAGGAGCCTGGCGGGCTACAGCCTATGGGGGTCGCAAAGGGTCAGGCACAACTGAAGCAACCTAGCACACATGCACACACACACGGTGGGCAATGCTGGCAATTACAGTCAGCTGACCACTTTTCAGACCCTGGTTAAACACTGACTAGAGCAGCAACTGTTCTTCTCTTAGAAAGAAAGTGAACGTGAAGTTGCTCAGCCGTGTCCGACTCTTTGCGACCCCATGGACTGAAGCCTACCAGGCTCTTCCGTCCATGGAATTTTCCAGGCAAGAGTACTAGAGTGGGTTGCCATTTCCTTCTCTTAGAGTATCTGTTAAAGATGTAGAAAAAAAGAGTAACTGGAGTATGGGAGGAGAGCGGTGGGGATATGCGGGGCAAGCATAACCCTCCCATCATCACTATCATTTAAGTGAACAACAACCATGCAATATTCTTCAATGTGGACAATTTACACTTTTCTGATCTAATACAGTGTCAATAAAACCACCAATACAAAAATGAAACAAACCTCCAATGCCTATCAATGATGAAGAAAAAAGTCTGCTCCACAAAATCTTCCTAGAGATTCCTTCCCCACTTCTCTTGTATTTTCTCCCCTCATCTCTGCGTCCTGTGATTATTCTGACCATGGGGCCAGGCTTCACCACCTGGATTCTAACCAGGATTCTACCTACTTGAGAGAAGACAGGAGACAGATGTTGTGAGACTGCCAAAGGACTTTCAGTCACAGACCACTACCAGTGCATCAATGTGAGACTGGAGTCCGTATCAGGCTACAGCTTTAGAACTAGGGGTGTCAGTCCACACATCTTACCCAAACTTACTACTCCACATTTCCAAAAACAGACATCTGGGCTGAGGGAAACAGTCAGCTAAGAGTATAGTAGTCTCGCTGTACGAAGACTGAGTCTTCATAAAATTCCTTCCTCTTTCTTCTCAAGTCTACAACCACTGCTCAGATCCAGTTCTCACTGGCAGTGCCCATTCTGTGTCTGCCTGCCTGGATCTCCACCCTCTTCAGTCTCATATACAGACTGAACGTGAACGTGAAGTTGCTTAGTCGTGTCCGACTCTTTGTGACCCCATGGACTGTAGCCTACCAGGCTCCTCCCAGGTTCATGGGATTTTCCAAGCAATAGTACTGGAGTGGATTGCCATTTTCTTCTCCAAGGAATCTTCCCGACCCAGGGATTGAACCCAAGTCTCCCACATCATAGACAGACGCTTAACCGTCTGCGATCTCAGCCAAAAGGCCGAACACACCTCCAAATCAGAACCTATCAGCTCTCAGAGTAGAGGCAATCTCGTTACCCAAAATACACAGGCCATCAGTCAAAGTCACTCAAAACCTTAGGGAACAGAGAACAGAACAACTGTAACCATATATCCATTAACAAATATTTCTGGAGTGTATAATACTCTCAGGAAATTTTCTAGACACAAGGAAATTTACATTCATTGAGGTTACATTCACCTGAACAAGAAAAATTAGTCAAACCTTCTGAAGTCCAATGGCAGAACTCCACGGAACTCTTTGCTATGTAGGGAGATGTAACAGGTAATTTTTATTTTCTTCTTTCTGTTTCTCCCAACTCACTAATACACACTCAAATCATCACGCATTGCTTTCAACAATAAGCAACAACATTTAGGGCTTATTTAAAAGAAAAACACCTTGTAAATGGAGAGAGGTAACCTTGATGAAAGTGAAAGAAGAGAGTGAAAAAGCTGGCTTAAAGTTCAACATTCAGAAAACTAAGATCATGGCATGTGGTCCCATCACTTCATGGCAAATAGATGGGCAAACAGTGGAAACAGTGTCAGACTTTATTTTGGGGGGCTCCAAAATCACTGCAGATGGTGACTGCAGCCATGAAATTAAAAGACGCTTACTCCTTGGAAGGAAAGTTATGACCAACCTAGACACCATATTAAAAAGCAGAGACATTACTTTGCAAACAAAGGTCTGTCTAGTCAAGGCTATGGTTTTTCCAGTGGTCATGTATGGATGTGAGAGTTGGACTATAAAGAAAGCTGAGCAGCAGAGAATTGATGCTTTTGAACTGTGGTGCTAGAGCAGACTCTTGCAAATCCCTTGGACTGCAAGGAGATCCAACCAGTCCATCCTAAAGATCAGTCCTGGGTGTTCACTGGAAGGACTGATGCTAAAGCTGAAACTGCAATACTTTGGCCATCTCATGCGAAGAGCTGACTCATTAGAAAAGACCAATGATGGGAGGGATTGGGGGCAGGAGGAGAACGGGACAACAGAAGATGGGATGGCTGGATGGCATCACCAACTCGATGGACATGAGTTGGGGTAAACTCCAGGAGTTGGTGATGGACAGGGAGGCCTGGCGTGCTGTGATTCATGGGGTCACAAAGAGTCAGACACGACTGAGCAACTGAACTGAACTGAACCTTCAAAGTTGACCCAGCAATCCCACTGCTGGGCATACACACCAAGGAAACCAGAATTGAAAGAGACACGTGTACCCCAATGTTCATTGCAGCACTGTTTATAATAGCCAGGACATGGAAGCAACCTAGATGTCCATCAGCAGATGAATGGATAAGAAAGCTGTGGTACATATACACAATGGAGTATTACTCAGCCATTAAAAAGAATACATTTGAATCAGTTCTAATGAGGTGGATGAAACTGGAGCTGATTATACAGAGTGAAGTAAGCCAGAAAGAAAAACACCAATACAGCATACTAACACATATATATGGAATTTAGAAAGATGGTAATGATGACCCTGTATGCGAGACAGCAAGAGACACAGATGTATAGAACAGTCTTTTGGACTCTGAGGGTGAGGGAGAGGGTGGGATGATTTCGGAGAATGGCACTGAAACATGTATATTAGCATGTAAGAAACGAATCGCCAGTCTGTGCTCGATACAGGACACAGGATGCTTGGGGCTGGTGCACTGGGGTGACCCAGAGAGATGGCATGGGGATGGAGGTGGGAGGGGGGTTCAGGATTGGGAACACGTGTACACTCGTGGCGGATTCATGTTGATGTATGGCAAAACAATACAGTATTATAAAGTTAAAAAAAAAAAAAAGACAAACCTTTGTGAAAGATGCAGAAGGCTGAATGCATTCAGCACAGGATCAGACAGACGTGAGGTTACCACTGAATTTCCCCCAGCGCCATCCCTCTGCAGACCCTGCTCCTCTGCTACTGTCTGCGTCAGTCTTCCTTCTTTCCAGTCCTAATGTGTAAAGATCCCACTTTCTCTCCAATTAAAGATGATTCCCTACATATTCATGCTTTATTGCATAATTCTAAGGTATTGCATTGTAGATTAAAACACTGAATAAATAAAAATCAAGAACAAGTGAAGCAGTGGTCCACATCCCTAACTTGGCTTTCCAAAACTCATAAATATTTCTTCTCTTTCCATTGCAAAGCCTTGCTGTTAAAAATACAGCTAACAGGAACCATGTTTAGTCACCTATGTCCAATTAGTTTAACAGGTTAGGGTTTGGATTTAATGAGATTTATTCCAAGGCTTTAATTCCCACATGAAGCAGTTAGCCTCACTCATCTCCCTTTAAAAACTCTACCGTCACCCCAGCCAACCATGCCCCCAAGCTTCAGACGTGTACCATGGCAAACACATTATTATAACTCGGAAATCAACACCAAGTACATTTTCTTCTTAAGCATCTTCATATATAGACAAATAGTTGTTAGATAAATCATATAAACCTTGGAAGAGTTCCCTAAGGTTACTTATAAATGTATTCAAAAGTACTGGAAATGATTACTTTGAAATTTGGGCAAAAATAATGGCACTCATTCCCAAATTGGTGATGTGCGCTACTTTCAAATGAGAGTAAATATGTTGGATGTTATCTGTCTTACTAGTGTCCAGTTCCATCCAATAAAAGCAATCAGTACAGAAATCTATGGTTTTTCATAGGCATTCTAGACGGTTCTTACACTCAAGGAAGACTTAAAAAGTACTGTGCCAATTCCTTCCACAGCTCTGCTTCATACAATTATATTCATAAGCTACACCCATCATTAGGGAAATGGCACTCAGTACCAGATCGCTGGTCAGCAAGGAGGCTACAGGTAAGAAACAAAAAGCACCTCCTCAAATCTTGCCCTCATGGCCATTATGCCCCTCACTGCAATAACTGGCCAGACACTTCTTATAACACACACTTGAGTATTTCTTCATATCCTGCCCATGTCAGGTTGTAGAAAATACAGTCAAAGGAATCCACGAAGTTTAAACATAAAGAACCGCAAGTCTATTCTCTATGTCTGTTTCTCCATTGTTGCCCTGTAAATAAGCTCTTCAGTACCATTTTTCTAGATTCTGTATATATGTGTTAGAATAAGGTATGTATCTTTCTCTTTGTGACTCACATCACTCTATATAATAGGTTCTAGGTTCATCCACCTCACTAGAACTGACTCAAATGCATTCCTTTTCATGGTTGAGTAATAGTCCATTGCGTATATATACCACAACTTTATCCATTCATCTGTCGATGAACATCCAGGTTGCTTCCATGTTCCAGCTATTGTAAACAGTGCTGCAATGAACAAGGGGATACATGCGGCTCTTTCAATTTTGGTTTCCTCAGGGTATATGCCTAGGAGTGAGATCACTGGGTCATATGATGGTTTTGTTCCTAGCTTCATAAGGAATCTCCATACCGTCTTCCATATGTAAAGTAGATAGCCAACAGGAATTTGCCGTATGGCTCAGGAAACTCAAACAGGGGCTGTGTATCAACCTAGAAGTGTGGGATGGGGAGGGAGATGGGAGGGAGTTTCAAAAAGGAAGGGATATATGTATACCTATGGCTGATCTAAAGCAACTGTCCTTCAATAAAAAATAAATTCATTAAAAAAAAAAAGTACAGACTTCTAGTTATGAGAAGTCCTGAGGGTGTGATAATGCGTAGCATTGTAATAATAGTTAGCAATGCCACCTTACATGTTTGAAAATTATTGAAAATAAATCTTAAAAGAGTTTATCAAAATAAATAAATAAAGAAGCACAACATGTTAAGAATTTTAATTGCTTCCTAGGCTGTCACTGTGGCTACATTTTTCGATTATACATCCACACATGTCCAGTCTCAAAGAACACATGCCTTTCTCCTATAAGCAACCAGGTGCTTTCAAAAAGCATCTCCATTAGAAATGTGAAGTAAAAATTTTGATGTCATAAAGACGTATTTTACATCATTTCAAAATATGTATATTTAATTCAGACCTATGATATGCTGCATCATAATACTTTCACTTTTTTGCAGCAAGGAGGTGATTTCTCAAACTGTAAATATTGTAGTACATTTAGTAACACAGCAGAACTAAATTTCCCAGCTAGTCTACTTATACCTAGACTATCAACTGTCTTTGCCAAGAGGATGAACTAGACACATGTTGGCAGTGAGCTAGATTTAAAATGTGCTTTCATCACACATATGCTCACCTCTAAAAATAGCTCACCATGTCTAAAAATAGCTCACCATGCCAAGATCAGGAAAACCAGAGTGTACAGGTAACAAATCATTAAGAAATAAATTATTTCTCTCTTAAAAGTGCATGTGTGCACAACTCAGAACTAAATTAAATTATACTGAGTTTTATTCAATACTATTATAAAAATCTTCCACCTTCTACAACAGGATACATATTTTATATAAGATCAATTTGTATTCCTTTAAACTATTTGAATAAAAACCCAAGTTACCATCATTTTAGTCAATATCCAAAGTCCTTACATGTACTGATATTTGATAATGTTATTTAAAAAGACTTTTGAAATAGAATTGTTTTAAGAAGAGTATGATTGGCCTATTTCTATTAATACCACTCAAAGCAAAAACTAATACAACATGGTTAAGCAACTCACTTTCTCTCTGAGGTGGTTTTCTGTAAGAATTTGAAGGAAAATGAACAATCACCATTTACTAAGAAGAAAATAAAACAGGCTCAAAAGCAGAACTGATGTAACAGACACTGGCTGAAAGAAAGCTTACCTCTCCCTCTCTCCTTCTGTGACATCATATAAGCGGTTGGCACCTCCATCAGCACAGGCTTTTAAAAGAGCTTCAAAAAGAAAAAACAAAGAATCTTTCAAAATAGAAAGCTCAGAGCAGCATTCTATCACATGATAAATGCTAAAACACTCAGACACACACACAGTCATGCTTCCCTCCACATTTCACATTCAGCCAACAATGTTGCTGGAACTAAAAACCATCCTACCCATCACACACACAAATAAGACAGAAATGCCAAAGAAGACAAAGTGCATTTCCTTTTTCCATCTTTTCCAATTCCTCCTATTAAATAAAGAGGAAGACTGTATACGATGTCCTCATCAACCCCCTAAAGCTTGCTTTTCCTTCTTTGTAACAGAAGACAGAACTTGGGATCAAAGACAGGTAACAGGACATAGCTTATAACTTTCCTCCTTAATCTTATGAGTTTTTATAGAAAGTTTCTATTTACAGCAGATTTTAAGAGTTTCCATAGGGCTTCCCTGGTAGCTCAGTCAGTAAAGAATCTGCCTGCAGTGCAGGAGACCTGGGTTCAATCCCTCGGTTGGGAAGATTCCCTGGAGAAGGAAATGGAAACCCACTACAGTATCCTTGCCTGGAAAATCCTATGGACAGAGGAGCCTGGCAGGCTGCAGTCCATGGGGCTGCAAAGAGTTGGGCATGACTGAGCAACTTTCACTTTTAAGGGTTTCCATATTTTATTGTGATACAGAAGGTTCCTCTTAAAAATAAATTATAACACTCTAAGTTTACTCTAAAATATGAAGTAACTAATAATCTAGATATGTGTGATTGTAAAAATAGAGAAGGTGTTACAAAATTGACTGAAACTTGGAAAAATCCTAAGATATTAAATAAAGCAAAAAAGCCCAGCTGCCCCTCTAACTGGGGCTTTTTATTGCTTGCCTTCTCATGCTTTTTCTGTGATATCACCCTAGGATTTGAAGTTACTGGTCAATCATTCCTTGAAATTTTTTTAACCCATGGTCTACTATCTCTGTCGTTATTTCTCTAACATCCAATTTTCCTAGAAATGTCAGTCTTAGCATCAATTCATCCCCTTTATTCCTTTTTTTAATAAAATAATCTTTTACCTATTAATTTCAAATCAAACTTTTTATTTTAAATCCTGGGTGATAAAAGAGAGAATGTTGAGATGTCTAAGATTCTAATTCCTCACCCTGAACAAACCAAAGTCTTATTTCTGTCCCCACAAAGCTGTTAAAACCAATCACAAGGCCATAAAAATAAGCAAAGAACATGGACACCAGCAGTTTCAAAAGAAAACTATAGTTGGCCCTCCGGATCCAAAGGTTTCTAATATACGGACTGCTCTTGAATCTGTGAAAGTGAAATCCGTGGATGCAGAGGGCCAACTGTATTCCTTTACTGCACCATTTCACATAACTGACTTTAGCATCTGTGGATTTTGGTATCTCAGGGGATCCAGCTTCTCACAGAAACCAAGAGACAGCTGTATTTTTTAGAGCTACGTCTTCATTTTATTGCACTGATGAGATCACCTTCCCATTCTGCAAATTTAGCTACACACTTAAAAGAGTGTTTATATTCAGTAATATCTACCTCCAGATTTGTAGGTGTTCAATGACAGGCGGGGTGAAAGGATAACGAACGAACTGATCGTATTGGCATGGTAAAGATCCCAGTGAATTTTCTGCTAATCCATGATATACCTAATACAGTTTTCTGGGTCCTACATTACATCAGAAATTAAACAGAGACCAAGTTGAGGGGAAAAAAGATATTCTTTTTTTGCTTCAGCTTCTTCATCTGTAAATTGTAATAGTATCATCTTCGACAGAGTCATTAAGCAATTAATGACAATTGCTTGTCATTATATAATGATATATCACGCTCATCACAGTACTGGAGCATAGTAAGCATTCAACAAACATTAGTCCTCTTCCTCCACTCCTGTTAGAATGAAAATAAACACTAAAAAAACATTGTGTTCCTAGAAAAGTCTAAGGTTCTTAAAAAGTGCAAAACAAAAATAAGAGGTTTTACAAACATATCTAAGAGAGACATATCATTTTACCGATTAACCAACAACACACATTTCCCTTTAAAGAATGGGACTCAAATTCAAGTTATACCATAAATATAACTTGCAGAGCATCGTAAAATATTTTGTACATTTCCTAAATATCAAAAACTAAAATTTCAAAGACATCAAAAGCTAAATGGAGAAAGAATCTCACATATAAAAGACTCTGCCAAACAAATGAACAGGGAGATGGAAAATACTGATAAATAGAAACAGATGGTAAACTATCAGTAATCACTCTCAGAGTACATAAAACATTTCTCTGTAAACAAAATTAACACATCTATGGGATCTTTTTATGTAAAAATTGATTCACTGAAGTAAAATGAAAATATAAAAGTAGTGGCCAAGGACTGTCAGACAGTGACTTGTCAAGTTATCGCACTATATTATTTTGCAGAGATCAGCTGATTTTAACATTTATACCTATTATGTGGCATGCCCTAAACAGAACAGAAAGATGAATAACAGAAAGAACTGGCTCTCCAGACTCTCACTTTTGTGGAAAAAGGAGAAACAGAACTGCATATATGCATGACCCTGTAGACGCTGATGAGGGTCATGACAGAAGGAACGCAGCGCAATGCAACAACAGGGAGAGGGGAGATCAATTTCAGTGGACAAGTCTGTAACACTGTGGATTATTAACTCTTGTTCAGTTAAAAATCAGTGTTACTTTCATAATCCAAAATTGTTTTCCCATGCCTATTATTTCTCATACCCTGATTTAAATTGGTATTTTTAGAGCAGTTTATTAAAAGAGAAACACCTAAGTCAGAGGAAGTAAATTTATACACACCTATTCCTGTTTTAAGGGCTTCCTGGGCGGCTCAATGGTAAAGAATCTGCCTGACAATGCAGGAGACGCCAGTTAGATCCTTGGGGTGGCAAGATCCCCTGGAGAAGAAAATGGCAACCCACTCTAGTATTCTTGCCTGGGAAATCCCATGGACAGAGGAATCCAGTGGGCTAGAGTCTGCGGGGTCATGCAAAGAATCAGACATGACTAAGTGACTAAAGGAACAAACAGAATTCCTGCTTTAAATGGCTTCATAAAATCTATGGACCAGTCTTTCATTACCTAGAAGCTGGGATTGGGGTACAAGCCATCTGTAAAAAAGAAAATAAGTTCCAGTACCTTCTAAAGCTATTTTATTTTGTTGTGAATAAAGTTTATCAAAAAAAGACACTTAACTGCTTTTAAATCTCACTTTTAAATCCAATTATTTTCCATATACTTAAATAAAATGGCATTTGGAAAATAAAGCTTCACGCATGCATTACATAATGTGGGCAGGAATTCAGTGACAGCAACTTGAAAACTGAGTAAACAAATATCACTATTAATGAAAGCGACCAACTTAAATCAGTAAAGAACGAAAAAAAGTAAAGGACATTCTCAAATAAGATATTTTTGATAAATCATGAGTCAGCCTTAAATATATACTCACTCCATCATCATTTAACTTATGCCAAGCTTTAATGAATAGAAGTTACTGCATGAGCTATTCTTAATGTAAAATTTTTATTGGCTTATACAGCAAAATTTTTGCAGATTTATCAAATACTACAACTTCAATGGTTGAACAGTTGTTTACTATGGATCAGTCTGATATGAGCTGAAGACTAACATACATTAAAATCTCTATATCAAATTTATATATTGGTACTACCAGTAAGCATATTAAATACATCTTTAACATTTTTTTTAAAAAACCTGGCATCGTACAAATGACTGTTACTGATAAATACTGTAGAGTTTGACTCATGATCAAAGGCTAATCAGTTATTTCATTAATTTCTATTGAATAAAGTTGGACATAAATAATTTGATTTTCTGAAAAGCAGACTATTAAATTGGTTTCAAGTATTAAGATGGAAGAAAAAATAAACTAAAGTGAAAGAAATATTTTTCAGTCTTAGCCATCTGAAAGATACATTTGATTCTGGTCTAGATCAGCTACTTATTAGCCTTATGACTGAGCTACTCCCAGGTATACTGATTCTAATGCAAAATAAAGAGTATTATATATATTTTACCAAACTCACAAAATGTTTCCGGAACTGGAGAAACAATAAAGATAAAATGAGAAGGAAGTAACATGGGGAAACAAATTCTCTTACATGCTGTTGATAAAATTATAATTTTGAGAAACAGTTTGGCAGATTTATAAAAATTTAAATGTGCACAACCTTTGATCCAGAAATTCTATGTAGTCTCTATGAAACTTGCCCAAATTCACAGGACATATAGACAAAGACAGTCACTGTGATATTATGTGTAATCCTGAAAAAACTGCCAGCAAACTTAAATATCAGCAGTTGAATACTGGTAAAATATATCAAGACCTTTGTACAGAACCATACTTTTTTAAAAAGTAGCTCATATGTATTTATATGGTACTTCTGCAGAAGATAGGGTTAAGGTAAAGATTTATTTTTTGCATAACTAATTTTCATCAAGGTAACCTCACTCTTGCACTCTCTACCTATAAGTGGCATTAAATCTTACCCAGATTTGGCACATGGCTCAATCCATGATGTTATATGCCCTGCCCAGAGACACTAATTCAGAGACAGAGATGTGATCCAGTCAAAGATAGTGAATCCTAAGGAGACCTCCCGGGTTCTCTTTTCTCTGCCACCTGAGAGAATGGATGGGAGAAGTTTGCTCTGTGATGGACTATCACGTCAGCATGGAGAACACAGCCAGTACACGAAGGCAAAGCTAAGAAACAAGAGTGCTGTCTGAGTCCCTGTAGTCCTAACAATAGCCTATTTGACTGCATGAGCTAATAAATTCCTTTCTTTTTTTTTGGCTCAGGCCAGTTTGAGCTGGGTTCTCTGTCATTTGAAACTAAAGGAAACGTAACTAATTCAAATATTAATTTTTACTTCAAAGACACATAATCTTCCTATTGGTTGGAGAATACTACCTTATTATGTCTCAAGTCTGTACTGGATCAAGGTCTTAAGAGGAAGTACATATTTTTGTAGGTAGCTGGCTTATTATTTGTACATACTCTCACCTGCTAAACCTCAACTATGATCCAGATCAGTCAGTTCCTGGTTAACAGATGCAGTACCATGCTTTCCCTATCGGAGAAGGCAATGGCACCCCATTCCAGTACTCTTGCCTGGAAAATCCCATGGACGGAGGGACTGGTGGGCTGCAGTCCATGGGGTCGCTAAGAGTCGGACACAACTGAGGGACTTCACTTTGACTTTTCACTTTCCTGCACTAGAGAAGGAAATGGCAACCGACTCCAGTGGTCTTGCCTGGAGAATCCCAGGGATGGGGGAGCATGGTGGGCTGCCGTCTATGGGGTCGCAGAGAGTCAGACATGACTGAAGCGACTTAGCAGCAGCAGCTTTCCCTATTTAGAGGTTATTTCATGGGGGAAAACTTTCATTCAAAGCCTTTCATGGAAATCCATGCTCTCTGAAAGAGAGAGCAACAATTTACTTCACTCACAGGAGTTCCAAAGTGCATAATTAATTGCTGTTTAGATAACTCTTTCGTAGTTTTAGATGAAAGGTTTAATTTACAGTATATTTATGTGCAATTATTAAAAGAGCTCACATTATTTGTAATATCCCACAAATAGTGAGTGGAACACTCTTTAAATTTTAGTCAAGTCAGTAACACAGAATTATCCTTATTTCAAATAAAAAGCAAATGGTATTTATATTGAACATCTCCATGTAGAGTGCTGTGCTAGTCCTAATAGGCTGGTTCATGCCATGTAATGAAATTTTTTATTATCTTTAAGCAAATGCTGTTGTGTAAATTCTATTATCCTTTCTCTCTGCCACCTTCTGCCTCCTCCTCTCCTAGTTATGCGCTATGGAGATAAAGTGTGACATTTAGTCATCTTTGATGCTATTTATAAAGCCTACAATCAGGTACCTCTTTAACACTTAGTGACACCAAATATCTCATTACCAAGAAATCTTAATAACAGCCAAACATCAAACTGTTTATCCTAAAGTGGCACAGGGAAATTTTTCTCAAAGATGAGTAAAGCTCATAAAGTGTAAAAACTACAAAGAGGGAAGTGGTGCAGAAAAACAGGGTCTTGTAAATGAAGCCAGCATATGCAGGCCTGTCCAAAGGTGAGTTCTTGGGAATGATTAAGGGTGAGTGCCTTCTCCATCATTAAATTTCTACTAAAGACTGCCCATTCTGTAAGGACAAGACAGCAAATATGCATACTCAATCTACAGGAAACAAGGAAACATAACAGACCTTTGTTGGTATTCGTTAAAATACAGGGTTGCTCAACCTTGCTACTAAGGCTGTGCCTTACAGCTTGTGGGATCTTAGTTCCCCAACCAGGGATCGAACCCATGCCCTTGGCAGTGAAAGCCCCAAGTCCTAACTACTGGACTGCCAGGGAATTCCCTGTGTCTTTGTTTGAGGGGTTGTCCAGTACATTGTAAGATATTCAGCAGTGTCTGTGGCCTTACCCACTAGATGCCAGTAGTACCCAGGTTGTGACAGCCAAAAATCCACAGACAATGGAAAATATCCCCTAGCTGGTAAGAATCACTCCCAACGCCCAAACTGGAAGACCACTTATAGTTCTTCAGGATGCTCAGGATCCCATCACGTCCAGCTGTAAGGCAGATTGCTCATCACTATTCTTAAAAATTTCAACTTAAAAACATGACTATCACCCAGAAGCTACATTCAACCTAGCTACCAATGTCAGGAGAATTAATAAAGCAACTTATGTCCTAACTCAACTGCCTTCCAATCCATCCCAGAGGCAAACTGTGCAAACCTACCGTCTTATCCTCTCTTTTAGACTCTCTGAATTTTCAGTAAGACCTCTTCTACCAACTGTACATGTATTAATTCCTATACTATTGTAGACAATCTTCCAGCAAAAATCCATACCCTCTCTATTTGAGCCTCCTATTCATTTGAGACTCCATTACTAAATTATTTGCCACTGGTGAGAACAGTCAGGTCCTTCTGACTGTATGCTGGGTGGCGCACTTCCTCCCCCATATCAGATGAGAAACCACCATCAGAGATATAACTGCAGACGGCGTGAAAAACGACAACTTCTATTAGCTCAGTTCATTTTGTAACACTGGTACAGTGGCAGTGACAAAATAATGAGATGTGGCAGATTTCTATGAATGACCAAAAATGATTAAGCGCCTAGAACTACCCAGAAGAGCTGGAATAAAAGAAAACAGTAATGATGGTGGCTGGTTCACCTGGCAAAAGTAAAGGCTTTTAAACAAAAACTGATGCAAATGTGTTACCTAATGGAAGAAGACCCAAGATATGGAGCCAGTCTCCCTCCTCCTGTCTGTTCATTTAGCACCAGAATTCCTTCCCCTCTCCTTTTTTAATGGATCAGTGGTATTAGATCTCAGAACGTATATCATGTCATATTTCAATTGAGACATTTATTTCTGCATCAATCTTGAAAAGGCAACAAAATCAGATATTTGTCACACAAATAAGAGATACATGTATCTTATTTTGTAGAGACAGAATACCTTGTCAGTTCATACCTGTACCTTTCCAAGTACCTCTGACATCTTTAGAAAAATATTTTAACACAATTTACTACCTGAGAGTTTCTAGCAAACCAACTGATTCTTTTAAACAAAAAATCATTAACTCTACATGGTAATAATAGAATAATTTAATCAAGTGGGCCTTAATACAAAATAATTAGAAACTGAGAAGTAAGTGCATATTTTCACCAGCAACTAACAAGAATTTCATATATGTGAATTTCATAATTAACTACACTCCTTTTCTAACTGAGCACAATCAAGCTAATTCTTCTTCCTAGTTAGAGGGGAAAAAAAGTATGTGTGGGAGGACTGTTTGATGGCTATGAGTAAGAGAAGAGGGAGAAGAATTAGGGATAGTATTTCTAGAAATAGATGAAAAGAAGAAGAATCATTGGGCTCCTGTTAAAAGCAAGAGATAATTACCCAACAATTCACTTTGGACCTCCTGTAGGCCAAGAGTTATAACCAGGTGGAACAAAGGACAATTAAAGAGCTTCAAGGTGCTGAATAAATGCCTTACTATGCCATTTCTTAGTCTGTAAGTTTTATCTGAGAACATTCTTAGAGATAAATTAGTCTTACTCTTTAAAACATGACTTATCAGGGCATGAAAAAGCTCATTTTTTAAATAATTAAAAGAAGGCCAGTTGCTTTAGAGTTTAGGCAGATAAGGGAATAGCTTTAAGAGATAAAACTGAGAGGCAGTCAAGGACCGTATTAAGCAGGTCATGGTGCTGAACAGAGTTTAAGTATAAAAGGAAGCCACGATGGGTTCTGAGTTTTGAGAGTGTTCTATTCTGACTTAAGTGTTAAAGAGCTTTCTTCCTTTTAAGTTGAGAACAGATTAGGAGACAAGAGTGGAAGTAATGACTCTAGGAGACCAGAGGTGACCAGCAGAGATGGTCGCTTAGACGAGATTTGTAGCACTTAAAGCAGAGACCCTTGGGTGTGCTTCACGGTATATCTGGCAGCTGGAAGCGACTGGACTGGCTGAGAGACCTGGATGTGGAGGGTAATGCAAAAGGAATCAGAGATGACTCAACTTCTTGTCTTAAGCAACTGACAAACATGTTTGCAGCTTTTTAGTATTCCCTATACTGTTGTTTTGTCCAATGCTTGACCACATTCCATAAACTAGTTCTTGCTATTCTTGGCCTTGTATCATCTTTCACAGTTTTACTGTTCCATCGGTATTATATCCTATGGACTTGCCTACATTCTCCTTACAATGAGACATGTAAAGCTTTAAATTTTTTTTGTTTTATTTTTAATTGCAGGATAATTACTTTACGATATTATGATCGTTTCTGCCATCTATCAACATGAAGCAGCCATAGGCATACATATGTTCCCTCCCACCTCCCTCCCCACCCTACCATCTAGGTTGTAACAGAGCACCAGCTTTGGGTTCCCTGCATCATGAGACATGTAAAGTTTTGAATAGCTCTTCTCCCACTGTTCTCCACATTGTATTTGCTGAAAGGTGTCTCTGTACAGTGGAAATATTTTTTAATACTAATCGTAGTTAACAATTGAAAGTGTTATCAAAAAAAGTTTAATGAAAGTTGAAAACGCAAAGTCTGTAGGAGAGACACGTTATTAATAAGTGTTCACAGCAGTTTTATTGTTTGGGCTTGGGTTTGTTTGGGTTTCCTTGTTTGTTTTCGTTACTCCTAAATCAAAGGAAACATGAAACCAAAACATTAGAAAGGACCTGAGATAACTGGTTATACAAAATAACTTCTGGCAAAGGAGCCCCAGTCTGAAAACGCAGAAGCAATTGCTATGGCAAACACCAAACGAAAAACCTAAAACAGATCAGTTTTCCCTGTTGTTTTTTCCCCCCCCTCCCAGAGACTTGCATCAACATTACAAGAAATGTTATTTTTAGAAAATTCTTAAAAGGAAAACAGAGGCACAGAGATGGTAAATAAGCACAAGAAAATGCGTTAAACTTCACTGGGAAACTCAAAACCACAAGATAACACTGTATCCGTATGAAATGGCTGAAATAAAATACAGTAATTTTATATCAAATATTGGCAAGGAAACAGACAAACTGGATCATTTATACCTTGCCATGGACAGAGGGGCCTGGCGGGGTCCATGGGGTCACAAAAGAGTCGAACACACCTAAGCAACTAAACAACAAATTTGTGCTTTACTCTGACATAATTAACCTTACAACAACTCAAAAGGCTTGTCTTTTATTTCTCATTTCACAGACAAGGAAATAGGCTCCAAGTCACAAAGTCATTTGTCCCAAGTTACATAAATTCTCTTGTGGGCTTCAGTGAGAACTTGAATTTAGAAAATAAGATTTTTCACTCGTGTGGTACGTAGTTAGAACTAGAATTATTTTACCAGTGGAGCCGGAATCAGAACCCAGGTTCACCTGGCAATGGAGCACACACTGTCTGTTCCACCGGAAGGCCTCTGCTGGGCATCTAAGCTGGTGTGGTAAGGCAAAGTGACATATGAAGCCACACAAGCTTAAAGCACAAAGAACCTCAAATATCAACTTCCCCAGGAATAACAACACACACACTTTTCCAATGCCGTAAAGCACCTGGTAAGAGCCACACAGATGTTCACACCTACTGATCCACTAACCCATTCACACACCTAGCTTTATGTCCTACTAAAGAAAATGGACAACAGGCTGAGAAGATTCCTAAGAGGCCTTTTAAACATCAGCGTCACCTGTATTGGTCTTAGCATACTGGAGGAAACACTGTGCCTTCTGTGCCATTAGGGCCCAATCAGGAGATACCGTGCAGTGATTCAAACAGAGAAAGAAACAGGTGAGAGCAATGCGAATGTGGGAAAATTAGTAACAGGGACAGGAGTAATGGGGGTGCGAGTGCTGAAGACAGAATACAGAGCAGACCTAGGAAGCAGACACACTAGAGAGGGTGCCATGGTGGGAAAGCCTCCCTCTGAAGCGCCAGGGAGGGTGGTGGGGAGAGACACCACACTCAGCGAGGTGATGGCCTTGGGATTCGCTGTGAAGCCACCTGAAATGGTCCAGGACACTGGAATCAAGAAGAGAAGCCCCTTCATCCAGCGATCCTTTCCCACTCCCTCTGCGGACACAGCTGAACATCACACTCGCTGCAAAGGAGAAATGCTTACATGGCCAGGCTCCACGACCACAGAACAGATCATGAAGCATGGAGTCAGAGCTTGGAGGCAATAAATTAATAATTTCTCAAAAAAAAAAAAAAAAAAGTAGGGTTGGCCAAAAAGTTCATCCGGGTTTTGCCATAGGACAGTATGGAAAACTCAAAACTTTTTGGCCAATCCAATATAAATTGTTCTTTCCCCTTCTGACAGTGAATGTTTCTTTATTCAACTGGACAGTTCCCAGCTGTTTCTGTATCCTGAAATATCTAAAGTTTCCTTTTAAGTGTTACTCTCTCCTAGCCATCACCAAAGCCTCAAGCCACAGATAGGCATTCCGTAAGTGCTTGTCGACCTTAACTGAAATACACCACAGCTGACACGTCTTTGAAAGGCTTAGGCTAATTCTAGATTTTAAAAATACTTTTCTTAATCTTAATTCACAAGGGTACTGTGTGGCCCTAAGTTTATTAGGCATTTTCCTGAAGGGATCTGGATTGAAATTCTAGCCTGAAATACAGAACAAAGTAAATTCAGTTATAAAATGCACTTTTGTACCGGTATACATCAAAAGGATATTTCTCCACCTGTGTATCCTCTTCCAGCAAAGGGTTGAAATAATTCATATGAAGTATACCAAGAAAGAAAAATATCCCGGGCATGTTTAATCTGAAATTTTCACTTCCAAAAAAACTGACTATAGACCTCCTGAATGTAAAAAACAGAAATTGAGAACAATTCAAAATATATCAAATAATAAAGAATAAGATAACACCCCTGTGACTTCCATCTAGAATTGCTAATTATTATCATTCAGTGCTTTGTATTAAAAAAAAAAAAGAGGTTTCTATTTACCTGAGTACTCTTTGAGACTCAACCTGTTCCCATACCCCTAACCAGCAGTACACACTATTCTAGACATAGAGCTTACAATTAGAGTCTTGAGGTTTGCTTGTGGGTTTTTTTTCCACCTTTTATATAGCAATATGCAGCAATGAGAAATACGTAACATTGTGTATACTGTGTGACATTTTTTATTTTGAAAGAGAAAAAAAAAAACAACAGGTGTTCCAAAGCTTGCTTTCCTCATTCAACCTTGAATTTTTGATGGCTTTCCATCTGGAAATACAAGTCTAGTTCACTAGATTCATTTAATTCCTGTCATTTAATTCCTGTACAGAGTTAATGAGTGTGTCAAAAATATTTATCTGATCTCCTAAGACAGACAGGTAGGTGGTTTGCATGTTTTTAATTTTTAAAAATGCTACAATTATCATTTAATGCTTCCTTGCATACATACGAAAACTTTTCTCAACAGTATGCTGCTGCTGCTAAGTCACTTCAGTAGTGTCCGACTCTGTGCGACCCCACAGACAGCAGCCCACCAGGCTCTGCCGTCCTTGGGATTCTCCAGGCAAGAACACTGGAGTGGGTTGCCATTTCCTTCTCCAATGCATGAAAGTGAAAAGTGAAAGTGAAGTCGCTCAGTCATGTCCGACTCTTGTGACCCCATGGACTGCAGCCTACCGGGCTCCTCCATCCATGGGATTTTCCCAGCAAGAGTACTGGAGTGGGGTGCCATTGCATACACCTAAATAAATAATCACTGGGTCACAGAATACAGACATTATTAATTTAGTACATTGTAATGAATTGCTATCCACATTGTACTGATTTATACCACTGATACAATCGTATCAATTTTTAAGCAGCAAACTGAAGCCGCCTACTAGCCTCTTGGTACTGGAGAGGGGCACGCAGGGCCTGGCTGCAGCACTGCCTACGAGCACAGTGTACCAGCACACCAGGAGCACCAGCAGACGTGAGAGGCACTGTTAGCGACTCCGGAGCAGGGAATGGCAGCCGAAAGTACATCCTGGATGAGACTGGCCACTGATTTCCTTTCCTCTCCGATTGTCTCCTGCAATAAGTCCTTGGCAGTTTAACTCTTCAGCTCCCAGCCCACTGTCCTTCCACAGGACTGGAACACAGGATCCTTCCAGACTCTGGGTTCTCTTTCCAAACAACGAATCTTGGTTCTCTTGACAGGAGGCACTGATATCATTACCGCTCCGGCATTAACCTATACCTTCCAGTACATTTTACTCACTCATTCATTCATTCGGAGGCACAGACTGAATGAGCACCAACAGCAGCAAGAAACACAGCCACGATTGCTACTTTCACAGATGCCACAGTCTAGAGCCACGCTGTGCAGCATGGCGGCCCGCGGCCGTGTGCGGTACTGAGCATCTAAAGAGCAGTTTGTCTCCACTGAGATGTGCTGTCAGTGCAAGAAACACTGGCGTTTGAAGACTGAATACAAAAAGAATATATAATTTACTACTAACAATTTTCACATTGGTTCTATGTTGAAATGATAATACTCTGAATATATTGGATTAAATAAGACAGTATTACAATTAGCTTTTGCTATTTCTTTTTACTTTTTTAAAGTGGTTACAACAAGATTTAAATTTACATTTGTGACTCCCATGATATGGGAATATGGTACCCAAAACAAAATCTACCTTATTTGCTGCATATATTAAACTATTATCCCCAGAGGAAGAATGTTGAGTATTTTACAATCTTGGGCGGTTTTGGGGTACAATTTGGTTTTTTTGTACAGTTGCTTTTGCATAGGTCTTGACTGATATCTACATGATAACAGTAGGATTTTCATATTACAGTGGTTTTTAAATTTTATTTTATTTTTAACTGGAGGATCATTACAATACTTTGATGGGTTCTGCCATATATTACAAGGAATTTTTAAATCTATAATATTACAGCTTTTCTCTACTCTGGAGCCTTACAGGTGACATTTAATTGTTTTTAACCATGAAATGAAAGAGATGCAAAATTAGAATTTTGATCCACTTACCAGGGGAATGATATAGTACGTTACACAAAGACAAGAATTGCTTTTATTAATTCTGTCCTATCTCAAACACCAAGGATCACCAAGAAGCACTTTTACTCATGAGTAAAAATAAGAACAAGAAAAAAAGTCAATGGAAATAAACGAAGAGCAAAAAGAACAGATTTGCTGTTGGATGATAGCTTTTAACAGGACCTAAAAAAGAATTAATTTCAACAGCTGGAAATTACACTCAGCTCATGTTTAAAGAAATGTTGCTGCTGCTGTTTGCAAACAGAATGGAGAGCAGCTTGCAAGCATGAAGGATAAAAATAAATATTTCATTATGCAAAATATGTTTCATTGTTGTGTTTGTAAATTTGAAACAATTATAAGTACTGCATGGCAGTACATGCTGTTAGTTATTTTCACCGACTGGCAGGTAGCGTTTTGTTTTGCTTCCTTTTTTGGGCTGCAGTGCATTTGAAAGGAACTTTTGATACTTGGTGATAGAAATTAAAATAACTATCTCCTTTCCTATCAAAGTACAGAACCATGAACGTCCCCTGACCCCACCGTCATATCTCTGATCCTTGGAACATAAAAAGCAACACTAAGTAGACTTCAACAATAAAAGGAAACCAGTGCCTCCCGGATGGGGGATGGGATGACAGGCAAATAAAGTTACTCCTATTCCTTTTAAAAGATGTATTCAAGCTTGCTTTAATAATTCATACAATATACCACCTCATAAACGCACAAAGAAGTAAAATATAGCCGGGAGAAATGAACTCAGATGGAACTATTGATCCCTACAATATTTTTAATAAATGCAATACCATGGTGTGCCCTCAAAACAAACAATCTTCTCAGCACAGCGATGCCCCGCTTGTTCACATTTAACCCACCTCGGAAACCCAACCAGAGCCAGTGAAATCCAGTCCTCGAGGAAAATAACTAACGATCAGGAGCAAAGTCACCAAGCAATGCAAGGAAGAATGCAAAGAACCAAGCAGCCAGACCCTAAAGAGTACTCGGAAGAAGGCTTCTGTCAGCCAACTAGCTTTGCTGAGACATTTAAACAAAAAATGATGACCAGCTTTAAGACAGCAGGGTAAAGAAGTCTCTGTCCTTTCTCTCTCCCAAGACAGCAGTAGAATAAAAAGAAATGGAAATTCCATCTTAGATAAAACTACACAAAAACATATCACCCAATCACAATGTATGTGAAAAGACTGCCAAGGGCAGTGAAAGTCAAGTAGGGGTATAGAAAGGTGCTGAGAGGAGGTCTTCGGCTAAAGATTCGGATACAAAATCAGTGAAAGAAACACCGTCCCTGAGACAAGGTAGAGAAGGCAGAGGAGACTGAACCATGAACACTCTCCCAGCTTCTGCTAGAATGGCAGCAACACAAAAAGGCTAAACACTCTCAACTATACAGTCCTGTATCATAAAGTGCTTTACTGTGAACAGGAAGAATTTCTGCTATCGGGACTTCCCTGGCAGTCCAGTGGCTAAAACTCTCTGCTGCCAATGCAGGAGACATGGGATCGATCCCTGGTTAGGGAACTAAGATTCCACATGCTGCGGGATAGGGCCAAAAAAACAAAACAAAAATCTCATGAAGCAGATATCATGTTGCTCATGCAAAGAAAAAAAAAAAAAAGGGATATAAGATCTGGGAAAATGCTCTTTCTTGACCTACATATGTGCTCAATCACTTCAGTCGTGTCCAGCTCTTTGCAAGCCCATGGACCATAGTCCACCAGGCTCCTCTGTCCATGGGATTGTCTAGGCAAGAGTTGGAGTGGGTTGCCTACATTTCAGAGGAAAAAAAAAAAAGGGCAAAAGAACTGCTACCCCTGCTCTCCCAGCCCCCACATAAACCAGTTTCAAATCAGGGGTTGGGAGTGGGGAAGGGGCAGGGCTTGATTCATTCAAAGATTAATAAAGAGAGAAGCATAGGATGTAGACGAGACCAAGAAGTTACAGGAGACAGAGGGAAAGAGAGAAAGAAAGAAAGGATGAAGAAAAGGACAGGCGGTGACTGGAAAAACAGATGAGGAAACATCACCAGGAAAAGTGCTGCTGCCAAGCCAATGGAAACCATGACAAGAAGCACCACTGCAACGAAAAGAACTTAAGGAAAGAGGGGAAATATCCACAGACTCAACACAGAGCTTTAGAAAGATACAGCAAAATCACAGAACAAGACAATCTCCGAAGCTAAAGAGTTTGTCAAAAATTAAAAAGTTGAAGTAGAATGAATATGCAAGACAAGATGGAGACATAAACGAAAAGAAACAAATTAATAATGAATTAAAAAAGACTGACAAGAAAAAGAAATGGAAGATTCCTTTTTTAAAAAAAGTTTCACATTTAACTGCTTTCCCAAGAAGAATACAAGACAAATTATAACTAAGTTTTACAGACTAGAGGAAGACGCCAACCTGTAGACTGAGAGGGCACCCGTTACATGGCTGGGAAAGACATGGGAGGTAATACTGAGTTAAGTCTAGTGAATATCGCTGGTACTTAAAAAGTCTAGAATTCTTTGGCAGAGGTTGGGAAATCAAGGAGCCTCAGACTTCTCTACAGAAAACTTTCAACATACTTGAAATGATCTTTACAAGTGTTAGTCACTCAGTCATGTCCGACTCTTTGTGACGCCACAGACTGTAGCCCTCCAGGCTCCTCTGTCCATGGGATTCTCCCGGCAAGAATACTACAGTGCGTTGCTATTCCCTTCTCCAGGCTATCTTCCCAACCCCGGGATCAAACTGGGTCTCCTGCCTTACAGGCAGATTCTTTACCGGCTGAGCCACCAAGAAAGCCCTGATCTCTTCAAGATCTAAATTGAAGGACATCCAGTCAAACTGCTGTTTAAAGAAACAAATACCTATCCTTCACATATTTTGAAACTCAAGTTTCATTCCTATAGAGTTTCTTGAAGGGAAAAAACAATCTATTTCAGGAAAAATCTCAGGTTACAAAAAATACACGGAAACACTGCCCCCCCAACCCAGTCACCTTAAAAAGTCTTTGCTGCCCCCCTCTCTGCCTGAAGAACCCCTACCACTCCCCTCTGGGACATATGCCCGCCTGCCTCTCCCCACCTCATACAGCAAGCTCCTTCTTTCCTGCCATCAACGCTTAGCTCAGGCATTAGATTTTCCTTAAAACCTTTTCTGATACCACATATCTGGACTGGTTCCCCCTCTCCTTCTTTAATAAATTACCCAACCGTATGCTGCAAATAACATACCTGAAATAAATTCACTTTAAAAGACTGAAAGTGGGCAATGGCGTACCTTAGAAGTGAAAGGAAAAGGAAAGCAGGTGGCCACGTATCAGTAGTGGAAATGTCAATCCCCCCTTCTCAATCCAAGAAAATAAAGGACATGGAAAAATAAACAACTCCTAAGGCATAATTAAGCAAAGTATATCAAACACTCTAATCAGAAAACAGATCTTTTCCAGGGTCCATAGAAATTGACAAAAACTAACTACATATCCACACCACAAAGAAAATGCCATGAAAATTCCGAATAAGAAAAATAGGACAAATAACATTGTATGATCATAATCCAATAAAAATATGAATTAATTATAAAACAGAAAAAAAACAAAAACCTGAGAGCTGAAAATTTTTTAGTCCTTAAATCAAAAGGAAGAATGAGTCAGGAGATGCTTCTAGTAAAATGATCTAATTATTGGGGGGGAGGGGACAAGAAAAATCTTTATACACTAATATGACTATTAAAAAAGGATCAAAAGATACGGTGATGAATGAATGAATGCAATGCTTATTTCTAGTTAAGAACTACTAAACCAGACCTAACATCATTTTTAGCAACAAACATTCAGGGCAAAAAACTGACTTTGCTCTAGGCAACACGGTTAAGATACTGCAGAACTGGGATTCAAATCCCATGTCATCTGGGGCCATATTCACTGTGCTTTGTTCCCCTACGTAAATTTTTCATACGGTCAATTAAATTTACTAAGCTCCAATACATAGTATAGTTCACTGAGACCCAAGATACAATTAACAGAAAACAGCAGGGTTATAAATACATCAGGAAACGGGTCGGGGAGAAACCTCTACTAATTAGAGTATGACACAATGCTTTATTTTCACTAAGAAACTGTTTTGCTTATTTAAAAAGGTCTTTGAAACTAGATTATAACATAATCACTCATGTGCCTAAAATTAAAAGAGTAAAACAAAGAGGATGTGACTTTGTAAAAAAAAACACACACACACACACACACACACACACACAATTATTTCATGAATTCTTCCAAGAATACTGTCTTCACAAATACAAGGAATTTTTTTTTTTTTTTATTATACAATGGCTATGTAACTACATTGTAAGCAACTGCCTTCCCACTTAAATCTTTCTGAATGAAGTCGCTATTCTTTGCCCCAACTACTTTCTCAACTGACTGGCCTGGTGTATGGCAAGGGGTACGAGCTTGAGCTGGGTAACACATTTGTTTTCCTTTTCCCTGGTTCTCTCTTCAGCTTTTCTTACTTATCATTTCCTCTTCTTCCCCTTCTTACAAGTGACACATTTTCCAGTGGAAGAAAATTTAAAGCTTGCTTGCTCATTGAGAAAGTTGCTACTTTAAAATTACTTTTAAAGAGGTTTATCTAATCTCAGAATCTTCTCCTTTCCTGACTTCTGGATAGGGAGAATTGGAGATGGAGGGTGGGGAAGACCACTAAGCGCTCAGACCCCTTAGGAGCAGCAGCCCACCTTTCAGAGGAGCAGCACGGCGACCATGTCGTCAATGAGAGGATGCTAACTGCCTCTCCCTCTCGGTCCTGCTTTAAGAAGCTGAAGGCACGTGTACTGGCAAACAAACAGGGAGAAGAAAAACAGTCTTCAAGAAAGACAAAGGAATGTGTATTATGCTGCTGTTGTTAAGTCGCTTCAGTCGTGTCCGACTCTGTGCGACCCCACAGACGGCAGCCCACCAGCCTCCCCTGTCCCTGGAATTCTCCAGGCAAGAGCACTGGAGTGGGTTGCCATTTCCTTCTCCAATGCATGAAAGGGAAAAGTGAAAGTGAAGTCGCTCAGTCATGTCCAACTCTTAGTGACCCCATGGACTGCAGCCTACCAGGTTCCTCCATCCATGGGATTTTCCAGGCAAGAATACTGGAGTGGGGTGCCATTGCCTTCTCCGAACGCGTATTATAATAAAAACCAAATGGTCACTTAAAACAGTCCAAGTGTACATCATATTCCAGAGTTTCCCAGGTGTCACTAGTGGTAAAGAGCTTGCCTGCCAATGTAAGCGATCTAGCTTCAATACCTGTGTCAGGAAGACCCCCTGAAGGAAATGGCAACCCACTCCAGTATTCGGACCTGGAGAATTCCATGGACGGAGAAGCCTGGTGAGCTGCAGCCTCTAGGGTCGCACAGAGACGGACACGACTGAAGCAACTCCGCATGCACAATCAACAGCTACATGTGACACATACACTAATGTCCAACATTGTTTTGAAAACTCCCTGTCCCTGGATGATATCTATCCACTTTAGAAACACAAATTCATAAGAAATCTGGAAAATAATACAAGAAAAAATACAAAGACTCCATTTCATGGGACCAACTAGTCACATATGTAAAATTTTTAAATAGGAAAGACCAGTACAGACCTGGAGTCATCAAGAAGGACTTGACACGACAGAAGTAAATAAGCTGGCCTTTGATGCTAGGGAAATTATAGATCAAAGGAGAGAGAGAACAGATTTACAACCCAAGTAAAGAATGTGCCTCAGAGCAGAGAGGCAAGAACGAGCATGGCCCAGCACACATGAAGGCTACTCAGGAGAGCAGCCTAAAAGGTTTATGTGTGTAAATTAAAAAATGATGAGGTTATGACAGGATCACCTTACAGAATATCAGAACAAAGAATTTAAGTGGGAAGGAAAAAACACTATAGATAATACAGAGGGATATGGTGAAAGTCAGGAGGGGCAGTCCAACAGATTAACTGCCATGGAAAATAAAATGCAATTAGAGCAAATAGCTCAAGATCATATGATGATCAGTGAAGTCAGACAGCAGCAGTGGACACACAGAGCTAAAGGTGAATTAAGGAGACATTTAAAGAAAGACAATCATCCCTCAAGTTGGAAGACCTAAGAGCAAGCAGAGAAGGAAGAAGAGGAAGTGAAGAGGATTCAGTGTTTCTATGCAGAAAAACAGAATGAAAGATCGGAGGCATATTTGATCACAACATCTAACATACATAAAAAATCCATCTGTTTTCACATCTTTCCTAGGCATCTGGCTTAACTCGTGCATGCCAAATGAGGCCCTCCAGCATTTTTTTTTAATAGAAGTCCATTACTCTAGTATTAGTACAAACACAAAAAACAAACTAAGACTACAAATAAAGTTTAAAAATAATTTTCTTTCTTCTGGATGAAAATGACATGAGATCTGGCATTTGCTTTATGATAACCAGGCGGGGAGGCAGATAGATGAAGCAGCGCTGGCTCTGAGTTAGTAATTGTGAAAGATGGATTGTGTGCACATGGGGGCTCATTAGACTATTCTACCCACTTAAAAACAAACCCCATCACTTTTATCTATTCACATGAATCTAACCATTCACTGAGAGTTCCTTTCTAAGGGAAATAATCATAAAATCTGACAATGTAATTTGTATATAATTTTGAATAAAAGGCAACACATTATAACTATCACTAAACACAACTGTAAACAATATATACTAAAAAAAAAAAATCCCTAAACCCCACCTCTTCAACACTGCCCTTCTACATACCACTGTACTTCTGTTAAGTTAAAAAAGAAATTTATTCAAATATTTTTTAATATTCATATATCTATCAACAAGAGTCACACACTGTATAAAATGTGCTTTAAGAAGTTGAAAGCATATTGACTGGCTCAATGATTAGAAGCAAATAAACAGGGAGGACGGAAAATAATTCTCCAAAAAGGACTGTTCATATACTGCATGCATGCTGAGTCGTTTCAGTCATGTCCAACTCTTTGCAATCCTATGGACTGTAGCCTACCAGGCTTCTCTGTCCATGGGATTCTCCAGGCAAGAAATACTGGAGTGGGATGCCATTTCCTCACCCAGGGTATCATCCCAGGTACTTTAGGTCAAATACATTTAGGAAGGTTTACACCTTGGGTAGCTACAGTTATACCTCTAAATATCAACTGATATATTTTATCTTTTGTCATTGTACTCTAGTAAAAATATATAATTGAGCCCATGAACAGTAAGTATTAATTCTCAATCTTAAACCGTAGTTCAGATTCTTAATTGTTCTTCAGTTCAGTTCAGTTCAGTTGCTCAGTCGTGTCCAACTCTTTGCAACCCCATGAATCGCAGCATGCCAGGCTTCCCTGTCCAATCGCAGCATGCCAGGCTTCCCTGTCCATCACCAACTCCAGGAGTTCACTCAGACTCACGTACATCGAGTCAGTGATGCCATACAGCCATCTCATCCTCTGTCGTCCCCTTCTCCTCCTGCCCCCAATCCCTCCCAGCATCAGAGTCTTTTCCAATGAGTCAACTCTTCACATGAGGTGGCCAAAGTACCGGAGTTTCAGCTTTAGCATCATTCCTTCCAAAGAAATCCCAGGGCTGATCTTCAGAATGGACTGGTTGGATCTTAATAAAGTGTAAATGATTGACTGATACCTTGAGATCATCTGAAATGCAACAAATCCTTAAAGCACCTGCTTTCACAGAATTGTTTGGATATGTGTAACAGGTTTGTGTAAACTGTTAGGGATGTAATCCTTGCTGAAAATTTAAACACTGTAAAATCCAAAGATTCCCAAGCCTGAAAAACCTTTTAACACATTAAAAAGAACAATATAACTAAACCAAAACTTACAGGCTCACTCTTTGCCCTAGCAAGTTTTGGCAAATATCTAACAAGAGGTTTTATGGGCTGAAAGTACTGAAGGAGAATATTTTCCAAAAAGAAAAAAATTAAACCACTAGGTTCTATTATACTTTTTAATCATTAACTTTTCATACGACAAGAGGTATCACCAATGATTTATTAAGACGTTTTATTTCCAGAAGATACATGTAAATCAGGGACTGAATCCCAGGTCTGAGACGTGTGTGTGATATTGAGTAAGTGTGACTTGCTATATGACCTTGAGCAAATCATTCAAGCTCTTTGTGTCTCAATTTCATCATCTATTAGATGAGGATAGTAAGAGTATCAACTTCTGGGGTAAGAGTTAAATGATTCAATCTAAGAAAAGATCTCAAGAGAGTGCCTGGCACTTAAATACTTAAAAAAAATCTTAATTACTACTATCACCTCCATCGTCACCATCAAATATTTGAATTGCTACTGCCTTGACACACACAATGCAAACTTGGCTTCTTCTCAATTATTTTCTTAGTAAATAATGATCCATCCAGTCCATCCTAAAGGAAATCAGTCCTGAATATTCACTGGAAGGACAGATGCTGAAGCTGAAACTCCAGTATTTTGGCCACCTGATGTGAAGAACTGACTCCTTGGAAAAGACCCTCATGCTGGGAAAGATTGAAGGGAGGAGGAGAAGGGAATAACAGAGGATGAGATGGTTGGATGGTATCACTGAATCAATGGACATGAGTTTGAGTAAACTCCGGGAGCTGGTGATAGACAGGGAGGCCTGGTGTGCTGCAGTCCATGGGGTCGCAAAGAGTTGGACATGACTGAATGACTGAACTGAACTGAATGGCAACTCTGGAATTTTGAATGGATCAGTACAATCTTCCTTGGACTTAATCAGGAGAAGTCATCAAGCAGCAAACTTAAAAGGGGTTCTGAAAATATCTAAGATCAAGAAAGTAGGTAATTGGGTATACACATAATTGTTATGGAAATTTTCAAAAATTCCATTTAATAACCTAAATCCCACTGATAAATGACTGAAAAAAGACAATGTGGTATATATACACAATGGGATATTACTCAGCTGTAAGGAAAGAATGAAATCATGACAGCTGTGACAATAAGGATGGACCCTGAGGATTGGACATGAACAACAGACTGGTTCCAAATAGAAAAAGGAGTACGTCAAGGCTGTATATTGTCACTCTGCTTATTTAACTTATATGCAGAGTACATCATGAGAAACGTTGGGCTGGATGAAGCACAAGCTGAAATCAAGATTGCTGGGAGAAACATCAATAACCTCAGATATGCAGATGACAGCACCCTTATGGCAGAAAGCAAAGAAGAACTAAAGAGCCTCTTGATGAAAGTGAAAGAGAAGAGTGAAAAAGTTGGCTTAAAGCTCAACATTCAGAAAACGAAGATCATGGCATCCGGTCCCATCACTCCATGGGAAATAGATGGGGAAACAGTTTATTTTGGGGCTCCAAAATCACTGCATATGGTGACTGCAGCCATGAAATAAAAAGACGCTTACTCCTTGGAAGGAAAGTTATGACCAACCTAGACAGTATATTAAAAAGCAGAGATATTACTTTGCCAACAAAGGTCAGTCTAGTCAAGGCTATAGTTTTTCCAGTAGTCATGTATGGATGTGAGAGTTGGATTGTAAAGAAAGCTGAGTGCTGAAGAATTGATGCTTTTGAACTGTGGTGTTGGAGAAGACTCTTGAGAGTCCCTTGGACTGCAAGGAGATCCAACTAGTCCATCCTAATGGAAATCAGTCCTGAATATTCATTGGAAGGACTGATGCTGAAGCTGAAACTCCAATACTCTGGCCAACTGATGCAAAGAGCTGACTCACTGGAGAATACCCTGATGCTGGGAAAGAGTGAAAGTGGGAGAAGGGGATGACAGAGGATGAAATGGTTGGATGGCATCACTGACTGAATAGACGTGAGTCTGAGTAAACCTGGGAGCTGGTGATGGACAGGGAAGCCTGGTGTGCTGCAGTCCATGGGGTCGCAAAGAGTCAGACACGACTGAGCGACTGAACTGAGGACATAACACTAAGTGGAGTAAGTCAGATAAAGACAAATACAATATGATCTCACATGTATGTGGAATTTAAAATACAAACAAAAAGCTCATGAATACAAACAACAGACTGGTGGTAGCCTGAGTGGGGGTAGGGGAGTGAAAAGGATGAGAAGAGTCAACAGATACAGATATGAACAATAAAATAACTCGTGGGATATAATGTACAGCATGGTGACTACAGTGAATAATACTGGATTACATATTGGAAGTAGCTAAGAGAACAGATCTTGAAAGTTCTCATCACAAGAAAAAAATCTGTTAACTATATATGGTGACAAATGTTAACTGGACTTTCGTGGTGATCATTGCAATATATACAAATACTGAATCACTACGCTACACCTAAAAAAAAGAGTTGTATGTCAACTATACCTCAATTTTAAAAAAATCCTATCTAAGCTTTATTGAGTAAATAACTCTCAAGGAATATTTTTTCTGCAACTTTTAAGAAACATTGCTTATCCTCATCCCTCACTACCCTTCAGCCACAAACAGGCTTCCCTGCATTTCTCAGAGCACCAAGCTCCTCTTCCTGGGCCTTTGCATCGGCTGCTCCTACAGCCAGGAGTGCTTTGCCACCAGGTTTTCCATGATGCGACTGCCGCTCAAACGCGGCTTCTTCAGAGGGGTGGCTTTCTGCCCACCACACCTTCCGATTTGCTGTGACGGGACCACGACCATGTATTTTCCTCCAGTTCTTTTATTTGTGCATGTACTGTCTCCCTCACACCACCCCCAACAAACTGCAGGCTACGTGACAGCAGAAACTGTATTTTATCTCTACTGTATCCCCGAAGTAGAAAAGGAAAATTGGTTGGTAGAGAGCAGACATTGAACTAAATGTTTACTAAACAAATATTTCACTTTAAACTTCAAATGTTTTGAAGTTTGTGGCTGAAGGTTTTCAAGACACATGTGTTAAAGGATGACCTACATACTAAACCATTAGGGTTGTCTATCTATCCGTGGAGCTATTATTAAAAATATCTTTTGAGATTCAAAATTTATCAAATACCCAACTTTTGTCCTTAAAGAGATTAAGACCAATTGTCTTTCTGTATCTGTAAGCTACATTTAGAACCAGAAGTTACTAATAACCTACTTTTCAAAAAAAATTCTTTATGAGTTAGTTTAGCACGGTAACAGAAAAAACACATGGGGAAAGAAAACCGGTGGAAAGTGAAAAATACAGAAAAGCAGAGGCTGGGCAGTAGTTCTGGAAAAGCAGTGCATCTTTAAGAGACAAAAAAAAAAAAAAGAACAACACCCTACTTCTCACTTACGCTGCAGAACAGAACAGTAGGGGACTGGTTAAACTATGATACATCAATAAACAATTTTCAAAGAGTATGTCGTAACATGAAAAAAAAAACACAAATATTTTTAAAGCATCTGTATCTTCAGCACAAATACTACTTTAGTAAGCATAATCTCATACATACACACACAAACACACACACACACATACAATTAAAATAAATAGTCCAAGGGGTTAGGGGTTAACGGGATACTTTTAGATGATATAATTACAAACATTACTATTACATTATCATTTCTTCTTGGTGCTCTTTTCTTTTCTTCTTTTTTCCCCCTAAATCATTAGACTGAATTGCAACTGCAATCTTGATAAAAATATTGGGGCCTATAAGGTGAGTTGCCTTTTTGTTTGCTGTTTTTGTTGGGCTCTTTGCTCTTAAGGAAAAACTAATGGAGTACTGAATTCAGTCAAAGAAATAACCTAATTCTAGTCCTTAAGCAGAACCAGGACGATAAGCCATGGTGACCATCATTACTTGGGTCAGGGATAGACTACTTCTTGAAACTCTGAAGATGCTGAAAGTAGGATCTCTATACTGTTCTCTAGAATAACAATTCTAATAATGGTTTCCATTTATCAAGTAATTACAACCTTCCAGCTTTAGATATTATCTCATTTTATCCTTGCAGTAAGTCAATGAGGTAGTTTTATTGTTTCTATTTATAAAACAAGAAAATAAAGGAACCCAATTGTAGACAACGGGCAGAAACAGACACGTGTGGACACAGACACACACCTCATTCATTCACTCATTAGATTTTCAGAGGGGATGTTATGCTGTTCTTTATGTCTGAAACACCTCATTATAAAAACTCTCACTATAAAAACTCTATCATTCAACTCTTTTTTAAAACTTTTCTTGCTGGTTTTTAAATAATTATATATAATTTTTTTATAGTCATAAACTCAAATTTTATATCAACCTACACACCAGTGTCACTTCGAAACGCCACTTAGAGGGGGCAATGGTCATTACATCTTTGTTATTATAGCACTTAAAAGGACTGCTATAAAGTTTTGTGATCCTAGAATAATATTTTTGTTCAAATGACTAAAACTCATACATTACAACATTCACTGTTAACATGCAAATCACACAGCTGTCTAAACTACCCACAGACTAACCCCTTATTCTTGAAGCAACCAAGCCTCTTTCATTCTATCCTATTTCATCCAAAAGATTTATCCCAATATCATCCATTCCAGTCACCAAAAGTTTTATTTCAGCTGTCAAACGGTAAACGATCAGAACTTTAATTGTATCTACAAAAATGTCACTTAAAAGCTTTAACTGAAGAATACTGGTTCAAATTTCACATATATGAAAATCCAAATTATGTTACATTAAATTTAAAGAACAATTCATATAGAAGATATTTTTTTCTTCTTCTTCATAGAGGCAATATAAGCAAACTGCTTAGCAAATACCAAAGTGGTAAGCATAATGAATTTTTTTTTATTTTGGATTGATGCCATTTCCAATGGATATATATTAGAAATTACCTTCCTGGCCACACAGTGGTATTGCCTACAATGATATCAGTCAATCAAGCAAAATAAGGCAGCTGTGGATGTATCCACCCAAACTAGTTCAAAGACAACATTCAACAATTTTAAAATGTCTTTATAATGAAAAGGCAGTTATCAATTTACCCACCACAAGCTGAAAAAATAAGCCTAAGCAATAGCAAAGGAGGGATTAGCAAGAATCCTCATTATTTATCTGGACTGTAACAGATCAGTGGGGGACGTGAGCAGCGAAGCAGTGCGGAGACCTGGTAGCCAGAGCCACACAGGAAATCCTGCAGGCCAGCTCCACCAAGGGAGCTCCCCTTTCATCTATTTCCTCACTGGGAACTCCTAGAAGATGTCTTATTGAAGGTTTCTCTTGAACAAAAGGATTTTGCAGCTATAACAAAAGTGAAGCACCACAGGAGAATTACAGAGCATACTCATATATAAATAATCCTATGTATTTGCATTCCAATCCTCAAAACACGCATCTGAAAAATGAAGCTGGACAGAGCTCCAACCAACAAGCACACTAGAATAAGTCTCAGCACTGCTAAGGTCTCAATTAGGCTAAAGATATTTCTATTTCAACTCAAGTACTTCACTGAAAACATTAAACACAATCTCTGCATAGCATCAGTCAGTGCCTCTCACTTTTGTCAAACTGTTACAGTGAAATGGAAGGATAAGATAAACAACACTTCTGGATCCTATTCATCAAGCTTGAATAATAATCAAGTGTCATTACTGAATCATCATTATTCTGAACAAATGTGATACAGCTGTAAAAGACAGCATGTTAAGAGTAAAAATGCACATTTTTTCCCCTAAACTTGTTAAGGATGACCATTAAACTCCACTTTCCTCTGACAACAGTGATTTAGATGGTAACCAAAAATGCATGAAAATAAATTGTCTGTCCTGTCTCTCCCTTCTCTTCATGCTTGCTTTATTTATGGTGGTCGTAGCTCTGCAACCAATAAAGAGAGGCAGTGAATACTGTGTGAATGCAACAAAGTCAACATTAACTAATAAGGGCAGGCCTTATCAGACGATAACAAAGTTACTAGCTAGCCTTAGGTTCTTGAGAAAATAGCACATAAATCCACTCCAACATTTCAGATAAGAATCTGTGCTAACTACTGAATTTAACTAATCTGTATTTTTAAATAGAAAGAAAAGAAAGTTGCTCAGTCCTGTCCGACTCTTTGTGACCCCATGAACTATACAGTCCATGGAATTTACCAGGCCAGAATACCGTAGTGGGTAGCCTTTCTCTTCTCCAGGGGATCTTCCCAGCCCAGGGATCGAACCCAGATCTCCCACATTGCAGGCAGATTGTTTACCAGCTGAGCTACAAGGGAAGCCCAAGAGCACTGGAGTAGGTAGCCTATCCCTTCTCCAGCGGATCTTCCTGACCCAGGAATCGAACCAGGGCCTCCTGCATTGCAGGTGGATTCTTCACCATCTGAGCTATCAGGGAAACCCCTTTTTAAAAAAACAAAAATAGATGAGTGAGCAAATCAACATGTGGAAATTCATTTTAAATGTCATACAAGATGCCCAAAATCATTATGTTTAATGTAAGGGTCTATTCAGAAGGCATGATTTTTACAGGCAAGGATGATCAAACTGACTTTTTAAAACAAGAATATAGTAAAAACAAATCTGGTCTAAAAAATAGCAAACAGAAAATTTTAAATTATTGTTCCTGCATATATTATACTATACTTGTATTCTAAAATAAATATATCATGAAATATCTCTTCAGAAAATCATTTCTCTGGATAAATATTTTCTTTATAATATTTCTTCTAAAAATAAGGTTATATTTAAAATAATTCCTGTGATATGGTTGAATGTTATAGAAAATCTCAGAATTATACAAAAAAATTGAAAATTTTGCCTAAATAAGAACAGAGTCTTTTCTGTGCTTCATTATTTCCTGTGGGAACACAGTGTAGCTTCTCCAATTAGGATGTTCCCCACACAAAAAAAATCACATTTCTATATACTGACAATGAACACGTCAGTACTAAACCAAAATTTAAAACACAGTATTACAATCACTTCAAGGAAATAAAAACACATATAAACTGAAAAATACATGTAAAAGATTTTGTACAGCAAAGATTATAAAATATTGATGGAAGACAACACAGAAGACAGAAATAAAAGGTAATTTCTTAGTACAGCCTATTTTTCAGTTTAGGTAAATTCCGTATAAACAGCACACAAATATTACTATTAAAACTCACATTTAACAGGACTATTTACTTTCCTGGGCAATCATCAGTAGGGGCTTGAAGTCTATGTTCCAAATGTCTTGGATGTGAATTGGAGTGTTCAGTGCTTCTCACTTCTGAGACTGCTAAAACTTCAATTTTCCTTATTCCAAAATGATACTTCTGCTCAGTCAAATAAATTTGGTCCAAATAACCATGGAGAAACCATGTGAGCAACCAGTAAAGTAATCCTTGAAATCTCAACTGTCTTCTTGAAAGCACATTTCAGGTATATAACAATTTTGTATCTACCCTTCTTATTGGGGCTTCCCTGGTGGCTCAGTGGCAGAGAGTCAGTCTGCCAATGCAGGAGATGCAGGTTTCATCCCTGGGTGGGAAGATCTCCTGTAAAAGGAAATGGCAACCCAGTCCAGTATTCTTGCCTGGGAAACCTCATGGACAGAGGAGCCTGTCTATGGGATAGCAAAAGAATTAGACATGACCTAGCAACTAAAAAATAACAACCTTCTTATTAGCCATACATCAAAAACTAGGTCTGAAAATGGATGGTTTTAAACATTCTATTATTGATAAAAGATTATTTCTTTCACAAATACAAAGGTAAAATTCTTTAAAACGTCATCAGTAAAAGAATCCTAACTCACAGAACTCAAAAGCTAACGAGAAAAAAAACAGGACAGGTTCTAAAGTCAAAAACAAAAATCACAACAACCTTTACGCACGATGGGATTGCTATGGTTTACTGTAAAGACAGGACACTAAAGATGAATAACAAAATTACATTTCTCAGATCTTTAATGGATCAGGCCAATCACAGCTTGAACTACCTTAAAAAGCAAAACAGGCAGATTTAGTTGCAAAAACCATTATTAGCTTTGTGGCTTCTGCTACAGGTCTAGTCTCCTGAAATCACCAGGGAGAACATGTGGCCACAAGGAAAACTGAACTCTCTCCCATCTTTCCTAAACAGGGACAATGGCTGGCCTGGCTAGCTCCAGGTTAAAAATACACTCCAAAACATACTGACAAACCAGGTCATGTGTCCCGGGGATCTGCCATTCCAGCCACTGGCTGCAGAAACCAAGCTCCTGGGCACAGACACTGTTCCATGTCCCCCACTTCCTGATTATAGGAAATAAGCTTTATTCATGACCTTTCCTGACTTCCAACCAGCAGGATCAAACAGCTGCTAAGGGAAAGGAGGGTATGTGGAGGCAAGGGAGAACAGTCAAAAGGAACAGCAGTGCAGCCTTGGGGCAGGGTCTTGGTTCCCCTCAAGGGATATACCTAACAGGATCTTTGAGCTGTTTTGCAGATACTGAAACCCCCACCAGGTGGGAGAAGTTAACTGCATGCTGCCCACAAGCATAGTTGGAACCAAACAGTTGAAGATACTGACTCCCACTTATCTCACCACCAGCCAATCAGAGAATGTTCACAAGCTGATCACGCCTCTTTGAACCATTACTGGAAAACTCCTTACTACCCACTTCAGGTTGGGACACAACAGTTCTGAGGGCATCAACCTGCTGTAGACCCATCTGCCTGGCAAACCAATAAATCTTTTCTACTTCACCCAAAACTGTCTTTGAGATTTAATTTGGCATTGAGGAACTAAGGCCAGATTTGACTTCAGTATGAACACTGGCAGGTTCCCCTAGATTTAAATGGTTGAGAGTGGGGGAATACCTCAAAAGAAGTGGTGTCCATTGCAAAAAAAAAAAAGAGAGAAAAAGGAAGAACTACAGCAAAAATGGAGTGCTATGCCAAAAACAGAACAGCCCTCTGCCTCATTCAGCAAAATCAAGTTCACTTTTTCAAAATGTGAACATTCTGAAATTGTGTGTGCTTAGTCACTCAGCTGTGTCCGACTCTTTGAGACCCGATGGGCTGTGGCCCGCCAGGCTCCTCTGTCCATGGGGATTCTCCAGACAAGAATACTGGAATGGGTTGCTATCCCCTCCTCCAGGGGATTTTCCCAACCCAGGGATCTCACATTGCAGGTGGAGTCTACCAGCTGAGCTACTAGGGAATGTTTAAAAATCAATGAAATTAATACTTGACCCAGTAACAATCAAGATACTGCCTACCCAGGCACAAAGGTGTTACCTCCGGTGACATATCTGGAGCATCAGAATCCATCCACAGATCAATAAGCCATTTGAAAACCATGTGAGGAAGGACAGGGAACCCCGACAGTTCACAGAAGACTTTCTGTTGACACACTCTGGCAAGACCCAGAACCCTTCTGCAAAAGGATTCAGAAGGAGTAAGGCAACGTTAAGTTCTACAAAGTAACCGTAACCATTCTTTCACTTACAGTTCCCTTTTCAGAGGTTGTGGCTCCACAGTTACACCCACAAATTCCCTGCTGCTTCTCCTTTGATGCTTCAAAAGGTGAAGTCTAATTGCCCTCCCATCAAGGGTGGGCTTTATCTAATAACTCACTGCTACGGACCATAACAGAAGTAATAGTATGTGACTTCTGAAACTAAAAGATCTGACAGAACCCTCCTTACCTGCTCCCATAGATCACACACTCTGCGGAAAGGAACGGCCACTGCTGTTAAGACACTCAAGCATTTCCAGGAAGCATGAGGGACTCTCCTAATAGCAATGTGAGTGGGCCATGTTGAAAGTGGGTTCTTTAGTCCCAGAAAAGCCTTCAGATGACTGGACAGTATCTTCAGAGCAACCTCATGAGAGATGCTAAGCCAGAACCGCCTGTGCTAAATTAGTCCTGAATTTCTGACCCAAAGAAACCATGAAACAGAAATATTTGTGCAATAAATAGTGTAATATGCACATCTTTCTCTCTTAATGACACACAGAATAATGCATCTTACGATAATGGTATCTTACGAGTCAATAAAATGCAGCAGTTAATTTTCAGTTATTTTACTTAGTAGCGACTTCACTTTCGTTTTTCACTTTCATACATTGGAGAAGGAAATGGCAACCCACTCCAGTGTTCTTGCCTGGAGAATCCCAGGGACGGGGGAGTCTGGAGGGCTTCCGTCTCTGGGGTCGCACAGAGTCAGACACGACTGAAGCGACTTAGCAGCAGCAGCAGTAGGACTCCTTAGTTACTCCTTGGACTGCAAGGAGATCCAACCACTCCATCCTAAAGGAAATCAGTCCTGAATATTCACTGGAAGGACTGCTGCTGAAGCTGAAACTCCAATACTTTGGCCACCTGATGCGAAGAACTGACTCATTGGAAAAGAGTTTCCTGATGAGTTTCATCAGTTTCCTGATGCTGGCAAAGAATGAAGGCAGAAAGAGAAGGGGACAACAGAGGATGAGACAGTTGAATGGCATTACTGACTCAACGGACGTGAATTTGAGTAAACTCCAAGAGTTGGTGATGGACAGGGAGGCCTGGGGTGCCGCAGTCCATGGGGTCGCACAGAGTCAGACACGACTGAACGACCGAACTGAACTTAGTTGATTCTGTGGCTCCATTGCACTTAACATAGAAATCCATACCCCTCCCTTCAGTACTTCCTTCTGCGCTGCCCTTCTGTTTAGAACACATCCTCTGCTTCCTCCTGGAAACCGGTGAACCATCTCAGCCAGATTACATACCTTAGCTCATCTAGTGTTCCATTATATGCAGAGCCTAGTCTATACCGCACACATGTATTATCATTACCCATTTCTTCACTGAATTAGTAATTGAGTAATTTCTATACTAACCAACTTTGAGTGAGTTATCTTTTTCTAAACATACTGGAGATGCAGAGTTCTAAATATATATAAAAGGGTTTACTCATCTTAAAGGGAAAAAATACTAGAGAAAATCTTTTCATAGTGGTCAAATAGATATTTTTCAACTTATCATTGACCAAAACTTCTAGCCAAAGGAGATGTCTATGTTTAATCCCTTTGTACATATATCAGCTCTCTTTTTCATACTGTTCTCAACTTTTAAAAATGTTTAAATAGACACATATTACAATGTATATAAATGTCTCAAAATTTACACATACAAATTTGTTCATATCAGAAATGCTTTTGTGAAAACTAGTATTTCAATTTTTTTAAATTATTTTATTTTCAATTGTAGGATAACTGCTTTACAATGTAGTCTTGGCTTATGCCAATACATCAAGGTGAATCAGCCATCAGTTCAGTTCAGTTCAGTTCAGTTCACTCAGTCGTGTCTGACTCTGCAACCCCATGAACCGCAGCACACCAGGCCTCCCTGTCCATCACCAACTCCCAGAGTCCACCTAAACTCATGTCCATTGAGTCGGTGATGCCATTCAACCACCTCATCCTCTGTTGTCCCCTTCTCCTCCTGCCCTCAATCCCTCCCAGCAGCAGGGTCTTTTCAAATGAGTCAGCTCTTCACATCAGGTAGCCAAAGTATTGGAGTTTCAGCTTCAACATCAGTCCTTCCAATGAACACCCAGGACTGATCTCCTTTAGGATGGACTGGTTGGATCACCGTGCAGTCCAAGGGACTCTCAAGAGTCTTCTCCAACACCACAGTTCAAAAGCATCATCCCCTCCCTTTCGAGCCCTCCTCCCGCCCCACGCCTATCCCACACCTCTAGGTTGTCACGGAGCGCTGGGTTGAACTCGCTGTGCTATACAGCAACTTCCCACAGCTATCTACCTCACACGTGGCAATGCATATCAGTCAGTCAGTTTAGTTGCTCAGTCGTGTCTGACTCTTTGCAAGCCCATGGACTGCAGCATGCCGAATTAACAGACATGAATTTGAGCAAGCTCTGGGAGATGGTGAAAGACAGTGAAGCCTAACATGCTTCACAGTCCATAGGGCAGCAAAGAGCTGGACACGACTGACCGACTGAACAACAATAAAAAAGACTTCTTCTTATATTATACATAAAACCTTTTATCTATCATGTTTTCAACCTTACTACTCCAAACCTGTTGTTTTTCCAAATCTGTAGATTTTCTTTTAACAATTTAATATTTTCTGATACAGAAAATTTACTGATTTTTTAATATACTCAAACACGCCTACTGTTTAAACCTCCACGTTTCCAATCCTAGTTGAAATGAACTTTCCTTAATTCTACATTAATATATTATAAAAGACTGCCTTTAAAGATCATTTCTATTTTTTAGATTTAAGTCTTCTATACATTTGGAAACATTTCTACACACAATTGAAGAGTCCAGTATTGTTACACAGTCATTTATAAATAAGAAAAACATTTTATACATCTCTAATCAACAGTGTTGAAAAGTTGGTGAAATTTCAGCTGGTTCAAGATTCTTTATTAGAATATTTTTGGAATATGGTAAAAAAAAATACAAACACATATTATGTACATATCCATCACATCTGTAAATTCCTGACTAGTTCACTTTAGCAAACATACTGTCTCAACTTAAAAACCTGAATAAATCAAGGAGGCATACTTCCATGAACTAAAAGTCAGAAGGCCCAATCATGAGTAATTTCAGTGAAATAAAATAATCCCAAAAGACAAACTGTAATTCAGTATACATCCATACAACACCTATCTACAACACAAAGGGAATTTTTATGTTAAATTGAAAGCATTTTAGCAGATATGCCCACCTGTGGTACATAGCATTCCTTATATTGCTGTTACCATTACATAAAGGAAAAACATGGCAAATCTCTGAGTCAGAACAGATATTAGAAATAGAGCTTTGGGAAATTATAACCTGATGTTGTTCTAACAGTCAGATGCAGCAGATAAGCCCAAGGTATTAAGTTGCTTCTAATATTCAATATACTACTAAATTTTCATTATAACGTAACTTTTTTTCACTATATATCTACCTTTTTTCATGAAGTGGAATGCTTAATCCTGGTTCATTACTTATGCCAACACTGTAAAACATTCTAACCAGCTGCCTATTTTCTGGCTTCTAGGATTTTCTGCTCTTCCAAAAGGTTCCCCGGACTCTATGGTGCCAGCCAAAGCCCCATATAGAACACCCTTTAATAGTACAGGCACCAGGACTTTTCTCCATCTGATAAACAACAGCTGCACCCTTCCACACCAGCTCAGAAAATAAAGAATTCTACGTCCTGTTTTCTTTCTCCTTTTTGAAACAATCACTTTTGATCTCCCTGCAATTTGTTATCAGAGATGGCATTTTGCCTGCAGCAGTTTTCAGGGAACTCCTGGTGTGCGTGCACACCCATAACCAAGATCTCCAGCTCAATCCCCAAAGTCCTTGTTTGAATTCCAATGGCATGCAAGCTACCACTGCAAGGAACACTGCGCGCAGAACATGGTTATTTCTGGTACAGGGTCTCATCTCAGCACAGGGTAAGAACTCTGAGGGGCAGGGCCTTCCCTGCGTGCCTCTCAGAGCCCCTTCAAGCACTGTACCCAGCATCAGTAAACCTCAGGCGCTAACTGACAGCATACATACACCAGACTGTAAAGCCCTTCCAGGAAAGGGTCTCGACTCATCATCTCTGTGATCCCAGCAATCTGCCGGGTCCCCATTTCACTTACTAATTTAATAAGCATTTCAAACCATCACTAACTCCGAACACTGGACAAGAGGCTTAAGGATTTAATGGCAACAGAATTCTGAGAAAATTTCCCTTTCAGAAAATGTTTTGCTTGCTCATTTTAAATCAAGAAAATACATTTCCTCAGAAAAGCCATTTCCTTCATTAAGAATTTAATGCTAATGTTCTTCATTTGCCTGTTACAATCTTCCACATAAAGCTTACCTAGTAAAAATATTTCAAACAAGAGTGCTCTAATTAGGACAAATTAAAGTCACGCTTTCATCTGGGAATTAAAATAAGTACTCAGAACAACGAAGTGCAGCAAAAGAAGTAACTGACATTTGTTTCTAGCTTCGTAAAGGAATCAGCTTTGCTTTTTTCTGTTCAAAATATTTTGTTTTGTGTAGCATTAACAAAGTTTCTGAACTGTTTGAGGTAGATATGCAAAGAAAATTGTAGTTACAAATGTTAAAGAAAATCAAGATTAAAAGGTGGATAGTAAAAACAATCTTACAGTCAAACATCAAGGCCATTATACAGACAAGAGGCGAGACGTGGTCACAAAGGGAAACCACATATGATACTATAAAGCTATGTTCCCGCTGACAAGAGAGATGTGGTATGAGAACAGCAGAATGAGAGAGACTCAGTTCAGCTCAGTCCCTCAGTTGTATCTGACTCCTTGTGAGCCCATGACTGCAGCACGCCAGACCTCCCTGTCCATCACCAACTCCCAGGGCTTGCTCAAACTCATGTCCATCGAGTTGGTGATGCCATCCCAGCATCAGACTCTTTCCAAATGAGTCAGCTCTTCGCATCAGGTGGCCAAAGGATTGGAGTTTCAGCTTCAGCATCAGTCCTTCCAATGAATATTCAGGACTGATTTCCTTTAGGATTGTCTGGGTGGATCTTGCAGTCCAAGGGATTCTCAAGAGGTCAGCTAAAACGTACATTTACTAAAGCCATTCACTCAGAAGCTAATAAATGTGCTAAAAATAAATAAAACTGTTTTAAGACCTAAATAACTAGTTCTCAAACCAGATCAGAGGCATTCTTGTTCAAAACTGTCAGAAGGGCAAATTCTTCAGCTCTGTACAGATCAACTGAATCAAAAATGTCATGGTTGGGGTCTTCCAGGTCATTCTGACACAGACTTGATTTGAGGACCATCAGCCCAAACTGCTGCATGAATACATGCAAAATTAAGGACAGAGTGTCAGACACATTTTGGTATAAAGTTCACAGGAACAGTGAACATGCTAATCAAGACAAATATTAGAAGTTATTAGGATAATAAAGATTAGAAGACACTAAATGTACAAAATTTGGTATGTCCATACAATAGAAAATTATTTGGGCCATAAAAAGGAATAAAATACTGAAACATTCTACAGCATGGATGAACCTTTAAAACATGTCTAAATGAGAGAATCCAGACATAAGAGACCGCACACATGCAGTTCCGTTCATATCAAATATCTACAACAGGTAAATCTACAGAAAGAGAATATACTAGTGGATAAGGAGTTAGGGGAGGGATATTAAAAGGTATGGGGTTTTTTTTAGAGTGATGGAAACATTCTAAAAATTAGAATTTTAGATGGATAAATATTCTCTGATGGTGATGGATAGTTATTCTCTGGTGATGGATGACAGAATAGTCTCTGAATATTCTAAGACCACTGAATTCTTTAATATGTTAATTTTATGATATTGAAATTATATCTAAGTTGTTAAATATAACCGAGTGGAACAATGCGGGGTCAAATGGCAACTGCATAGGTAAGCACTTAATGGAGTGACCAACTGTCCTCTAAAGTCCCTGTACCATCTTACATTTCCACCAAAGCGTATGGGAGCACTGAGTATTTCACACCCTCACTCGCCCTTTCCCTCTCTGATTCCAGCAATCTTGTTGAGTACAAGGAGGTACCTCGTAGTTTTTTCATTTGCGTTTCCCTGCTGGCTAATGATACGGTGCATCTTTCCACGTACATGTCGGCCGTGTGTCTATCTTCACCGGAAAAGTGTCTATTTGGATCCTTTGCACATTTTTCAATTGGGCCATGTATCTTCTTATGAGTTGTAAGAGTTCCTGAAAAATCCTATACATATGTCTCTTCTCAAACATATGATTGGCAAATATTTCTTCCCATACTGTGGGTTATCGTCTCACTTTCACTGAAGGGTCCTTTAAAATAAAATGTTTCACTATTTTTATTAAGTATCTCCTGAAAACATCAGCTTTGAATTCACTCTTTAATGCTAAGGGTAATTTTCATTAAGATGCTGGGTATTAACATATGGAAAACACAGCTTATACTGGGGAAGTTTTACTAGATTAGGAAAGATACTGTACACCCTACACAGAGATGACAGACACTATCACCTGGAAGAAACATGTCTGAAATGCCCAAACAGCATTTGGAGTGAGTTGTTTAAATGTAAAAAGCAAGAGTTCTGTGACAACTTTACTAACAGAAATAATATTAACTTACCACTTTCACGGCAGGGAAGATAATAAAAAATACAAAGTATACAAAATGAAGACTTCATGTGTTTTCCACACTTTAAATTTGAAATACTGTATACTCTACAAGGTGATTTTCCTTGGCATACAATACACAGAGCTCTCATGTTAGCAAAGACTCAGAAGACAACATAATAACGTTCTCTGAAAAGAAACTGGTTGTGGATATCTTGGAAGTCTAAAAAAGCAGAAGCTGGTGTCTACCAAAAAATGAGGAGGTCGGATGAAATAGCTAGCCGACAGACTAATTTCCTCAAGTGGGAAATGTAGGGCATGAAATAACAGTAAACAAATTGGCACAGACTGGCAGGCTGACAGGAAGAAAGGCGAGCAGGTAGGCAGAGGGTAGTAACAGAAATTCTACTTAAGGTGATGCAAGGTGTGGTGCTAAGCCCCAAAATGAGAGGCAGAAGCCAAAGACCTCAACGGTTAGGAGTTTACTTGAAAAGATGACATATATGAGCAAGGATAGTAAACAGGGTTAACTATAAAAGCCCAGAAGCCTAAGCAATCAAAATTTGCCTGTGCAGGTAGTGGTGACACCTTCAAAGCTTAGGGACCTACCAAAATGACCTGCCTAAATGAATCCAAAGGGAGGGGCAGTAGAGGAGTGGGGAATTAAGAAGCACAAACTATGAGGTATGAAATAAGCTACAAGGATACATTGTCCACAAGGGGGATATATTTTACAATAACCATAAATGCATTATAACCTTTAAAAGGCTATGGGTCACTACTGTATACTTGTAACCTATATAATACACAGTAACTGTACTTCAACAAAATTATTTAAATAATAAACAGGATACATAGGATATGGAGAGAAAATTATCAGAGGGAGGCGGATAATTCTGAGAACAACTCCAACTGACAAGGACAAGATTAGTACCTCAAAGAGATTAACTGCTGAAGCTGAAGCTCCAATACCTTGGCCACCTGATGTGAAGAACTGACTCAGAAAAGACCCTCATGCTGGAAAAGATTGAAGGCAGGAGAAGAAGCGGTCAACAGATGAAGAGATGGTTGGATGGCATCACCAACTCAATGGACATGAGTTTGAGCAAGCTCCAGGAGTTGGTGATGGACAGGGAAGCTGCGGTCATTGGGGTTGCAAAGAGTCGGACATGACTGAGTGACTGAACTGAACTGACATTAACTGGCAGGAAGAAGAATCAGTATATGGAAACACTGTAAAGAAAAAAAGAATAGTGATATTTATAAAGTTGAAAAAGAGTATAGGGTTAAGGCTGGCTTCAGAGTGAACCTTAGTGAATAATAAAGGATGTTAAAGTCCTCAGAAGTTCTGAATTTAAGAGAAAGATGAAGTGGTTTCTAATGTGCTAACTACTTGAGAGACATATATAGAGATATCTATATGGTGGAGAGCATATTTCTGGCCAGGAATAACAGCTGGCATCAGTTAGCAATTAGAAAACAAATATTAATCCAACATTGAATGGTGAAAACTAAAACAATTCTATTAAATGTAATTCCCCATGAAAAACATCCATGCTGCTTGATTAAAAGTACCTACTGCGGTTCTCCAGGAAGTTATAAAGCTAAGCTGGGGAGCAGACAGGGAGGAGGTAACACATCGTTTTTCAAGTCCTGCTTATACACTTACTGAAGGTAACAAAAGAGTTGGAAGCAGAGAAAAACCCAAGGGAGAAACACAGTCTCCATTTCTGACATTGTATGTTTTAGTGGCTAAGCAGTGTCCAACTCCTACAACCCCATGGACTGCAGCCTGCCAGGCTTCTCTGTCCATGGAATTTTCCAGGAAAGAATACTGGAGTGGGTTGCCATTTCCTTCTCCAGGGGATCTTCCCAACCCAGGGATCAAACCCAGGTCTCCTGCATTGCAGGCAGTTTCTTTACCAACTGAGCCACTTCTGACGTTAGTGTCCACTTAAAACCTGATTCTTTATTAACATATACACACTACTATAGACAAACTAGAAAACCACAAAGGACCTACTGTATAGCACAGAGAACAATACTTAGTATTTTGCAATAACCTACATGGAAAAGAACCTGAAAATAGATATAAATGTATAACTGAATCACTTTGCTCTACATATGAAACTAACACAACAGTATAAATCAACTATACTTCAATTTAAAGTTAGTTTATTTTTTAAAAAAACCTGATTGTTTCTTATGATTGCTGTTCCTGCTGTGCTAATGAATTTAAATCTCATGAAAGGTCTTCTCACTTTATTTATTAGTATACTATACAATGCTTATCTCCAAAAGCTCAAAGGAACAGTGGCTCATTCAGCCTTATAAAGTCTGTTCAGGAAACAGCCCATTTCCCTAATAAAATGAAGAGAAATGAATTTTTGACATTGGAAAATGTTCTCTGACTCTGCACATGTAGGATTTTTTGCTTTGGTTGTTGTTTTGGAATATGCATATTGAGAAACATTTGTATTTTTCCCTTCACAATACTAGTGAACTTACTTTCTAAATACTCAAGAATAAAAATGTGTTTTCTAATTCTTTAATTTCCTTCAGTAGTATTAACACAACAGTTATCAGTTTAAGAAAGTTTCTAATAGTTTAAAAATTAAAAGTACCATTATCATTCATTATGTCATCTAAGGTGCCAAAGTAAGATCTTAATCATTCCAAATAAGAAGGGGAGTTAAAAAAAAAAAAAAAAGAAAGAAAAGAAAATAGATGAGGATCATGGAAATTTGAAGAAGCTGATCAGAATTTTGTAAGCTAATGAGAAATAAAAACATGCCTGTTTACTGCTGTTATAAGAAGATAAAAGTAAGTGGCAAACACCCATTAGCTTGTTTTGGAAAAATGTTTCTTCTCACTTTTATTTACGATCCTGAAGCTGAAAATAAAGGATCTGAAAAGGTCAAATGAAATAAAAATAATGACAGCACCCAATTAATCAATCAGGTATAATAACCACTTAGTTTTATGAACCAAACATCAATTAGATGTCATCTTAAGGCTCTTTTGATAAATATAAGAAACAAAAAAGAATACAGGTAATAACAGAAAGTTCAGCAATAAATCTTCTTCTATATATATATTTTTAAGTTCATGCTATTTTACAATTTTCCATTTCATGACTGTGAATAACCTGCTATTTATCTCTAATTTCTCCTCATTTATTTTGTTGACATATTTACTGTTTGCCTTAAAGTAAGTTACAGAACTATGCTGGTATCATCCATAAAACTGAAAGGAAAAAAAAGTTCAATTCACTACTAACAAATTTTACTGGGAGTAAGATGCTTCTTAGTTTCACAAAAGTGACACTATCCATGTACCACAATCAATAAATTGTTTTAATTTTTATTCCAAACTGAATATAAAAGGCAGGTGATAGTAGTATTAGTTCAGTATTCAAAAATTTTTAAAAAAAGAAAGAAAGACACCACCACCAACAGCGTGACAAAATAAAAATGTGAGAAGGGGAAACGAAATCCTCACTGGTAGGTGGAAGTAAATTCTACATTGACTCTGAAGTTGAAATGCAATAGAAATACCATTTCCAGTTTGTTCCAACAAGTTTCCAGTAAGGATTAAAAATCCTCATATAAAATAATAAGTGAATGTTCCTGACACAATGAGCATCAAATAGTAAATATAACTGAAATCTGCTTCAGTGTCAAAAGATCGCCAAGTACCAAGGTCAACATTCAAAATAAGAAGTCTCATTAGTCTCACAGTGCGGAGACAGAATAAAGGAAAATGGGTAACTTTCTACCAAGTTATTATCATACTGATTGGAAGTCTGACATTTATGGTTTGTAACTTCTAAAAGTCAGGCTAGCAGAAAAAATTTTCAGTTTGAGGAGATATACAGTGAATGAATCAAAACTCACTATACCTACAACTGTTTGAATAAGAGACTGCGTAGCTGTTTTCTTTTCCGAAACTTGAATGTCAATTGTGCCTAATAAAGAATAAAACATCCACATTCACATCTCATTCTCAATTTTTGGTTAAACTGAATGAACAATAGAGATGGGAAAGGTCTCATAAGTCTATATGAAAGTGAAAGTGTTAATTGCTCTGCTGCTGCTAAGTCACTTCAGTCGTGTCCGACTCTGCGACCCCAGACGGCAGCCCACCAGACTCCTCTGTCCCTGGGATTCTCTAGGCAAGAATACTGGAGTGGGGTGCCATTTCCTTCTCCAATGCATGCAGCCATGATGAGTTGCTTCAGTCGTGTTGGACTCTGTGCAACCCATGAACTGCAGCTCTCCAGACTCCTTATCCACAGAATTTGCCAGGCAAGAATACTGGAGTGGATTGCCATTTCCTACTCCAGGGGATCTTCCAACTCAGGGATTGAACTCGGGTCTCCCACATCGATAGAATCTTAGATGGTAGATTCTTTATCATCTAAGTTACTTGGTTATAAGAGTTCATGGGTACATGCTTTCAGGATGATGAGAAATGTCACCAACACAATATAAAAATAATTTTCTACAAACAGAACCTCCAAACCATTTCTATACCTCAGGGATCAATGCAAAGAAATAGAGAAAAACAACAGAATGGGAAAGACTAGAGAGCTCTTCAAGAAAATCAGAGGTATAAACGAAACATTCCGTGCAAAGATGGACTCAATAAAGGACAGAAATGGTATGGACCTAACAAAAGCAGAAGATATTAAAAAGAGGTGGCAAGAATACACAGAAGAACTATACAAAACAGATCTTCATGACCCAGATAACCATGATGGTGTGATCACTTACCTAGAGCCAGACATCCTGGAATGTGAAGTCAAGTAGACCTGAGGAAGCATCACTACAAACAAAGCTAGTGGAAGTGATAGCATTCCAGTAGAGCTAATTCAAATCCTAAAAGATGATACTGTGAAAGTGCTGCACTCAATATGCCAGCAAATTTGGAAAACTCAGCAGTGGCCACAGGACTAGAAAAGGTCAGTTTTCACTACAATCGCAAAGAAGGGCAATGCCAAAGAATGTTCAAACTACTGCAAAACTGCACTCATCTAACACACTAGCAAAGTAATGCTCAAAATTCTCCAAGCCAGACTTTAGAAGTATGTGAACCGTGAACTTCCAGATGTTCAAGCTGGATTTAGAAACGGCAGAGGAAGCAGGGATCAAATTGTCAACATCCGCTGCTGCTGCTGCTGCTGCTGCTGCTGCTGCTGCTGCTGCTAAGTCACTTCAGTCGTGTTCAATTCTGTGCAACCCCATAGACAGCAGCCCACCAGGCTCTCCCATCCCTGGGATTCTCCAGGCAAGAATACTGGAGTGGGTTGCCATTTCCTCCTCCAATGCATGAAAGTGAAGAGCAAAAGTCAAGTCACTCAGTCGTGTCCGACTCTTAGCAACCCCAAGGACTGCAGCCTAGCAGGCTCCTCCATCCATGGGATTTTCCAGGCAGGGGTACTGGAGTGGGTTACTATCACCGTCTCCACAACATCCTCTGGATCATCGAAAGAGCAAGAGAGCTCAGAAAAACATCTACTTCTGCTTGACTGACCATGCCAAAGCCTTGGACTGTGTGGATCACCACAAACTGTGGAAAATTCTGAAAGAGATGGGAATACCAGACCACCTGACCTGCCTCTTGAAAAATCTGTATAAAGGTCAAGAAGCAACAGTTAGAACTGGACATGGAACAATAGACTGATTCCAAATAGGGAAAGGAATACTGTATATTGTCACCCTGCTTATTTAACTTATATGCAGAGTACATCAAGAGAAATGCTGAACTGGATGAAGCACAAGCTGGAATCAAGATTGACAGGAGAATTATCAATAACCTCAGATATGCAGATGACACCACCCTTATGGCAGAAAGTGAAGAACTACTGAGCCTCTTGATGAAACTGAAAGAGGAGAGTGAAAAAGTTGGCTTAAAACTCAACATTCAGAAAACTAAGATCATGCCACCTGGTCTCATCACTTCATGGCAAATAGATGCGGAAACAAGGGAAACAGTGAGAGACTATATTTTGGGGGGCTCCAAAATCACTGCAAATGGTAACTGCAGCCATGAAATTAAGACACTTGCTCCTTGGAAGAAAAGCTATTACCAACCTAGACAGCCTATTAAAAAGCACAGACATTACTTTGCCAACAAAAGTCCATCTAGTCAAAGCTATGGTTTTTCCAGTAGTCAGGTATGGATTTGACAGTTGAAGTATAAAGAAAGCTGAGCACCAAAGAACTGATGCTTTTGAACTGTGGTGTTGGAGAAGCCTCTTGAGAGTCCCTTGGACTGCAAGGAAGTTCAACCAGTCCATCCTAAAGGAAATCAGTCCTGAATATTCACTGGAAGGACTGATGCTAAAGCTGAAATGCCAATACTTTGGCCACCTTATGCAAAGAACTGACTCACTGGATAAGACCCTGATGCTGGGAAACACTGAAGGCAGGAGGACAAGGGGACGACAGAGGATGAGATGGCTGGATGGCATCACCAACTCAATGGACATGAGTTTGCAAAGGCTCTGGGAATTGGTGATGGACAGGGAAGCCTGGTGTGCTGCAGTCCAGGGGGTCGCAGAGTCAGACATGCCTGAGCAACTGAACTGAACTGATTCCAAATTTAACTAAACATATGTAGAGTGATGTGCACACAGATTTTAATGTTGTTAAGTGTGGAAAGATTGCTTTCTATTTACAAAGAAAAAGAATTTATATATGCTTTCTATTTATTTTTCTTCTGTGGCAAAAAAGAACGTCACTTCTTTAAAACCCAGAAAGGAGACACATCTCGATTTATGTTTTTACTTTGAGATGATCAACAGTTCACCTCTTTAAGAAAGTATTAAGAGGCTATTAAAGCATGCTTATAATTCCATTATCATTAGAAAAAATAACAGTGTTAGACTAATTTGTTACATAAACATTATTTTTTGCTTTGTTATGTAAGACAAGTTATAAAAAGGCACAAGTGGAATGGAAGTTATAATTGACGCCTCTGCTAAAAATGTTCCATAAAAACTAGAAACAGTGTTCCATTATGACAATAACCCTATCTCATTCCAACAAGAGATGGCATTTTATTTAACCAGAGTTTTGCAAGACAGTCCTTAAAGGCCTATTGAATGCTACAAATAAAAATATATTTTCTCGAAGATGTCTTTCATTCAGTACTAATTGAGATTTTTAAAAAATGATAAAAGAAAACCAAACTAACAGTCCTGCCTACATAAAGCAACAGAGGATCCCTCGAATTTAAGCATATGGACATGGATAAGCCATACACGATTAAGTCTATTATGTTAAACTATTTAACATAAACTATAAGCTTAGGCTGGCATATTTATATCTCAAGATCCCTAAATTTGCTTTCTATGGACATTCACAACCATACTCCTGCAAATTTCAGCGTATGTTTATCTTTTCTTCCTCTCAGATGACAAACCCTGCTTATTTCTGGCCAGTAAAAAGATAATGCCTCTCTTCTCTTTCCTGTAGTGTTCTATATGCTGTTGAACACAAAGGATGCACAATGCTGTGAATCATAATTAAACTGCCAGGGAAACCCCAGGTAAAGGGCTGATCACTGTAAATAAGATGTATAAAATAATCATAAACCAGAAAGACAGGCTTGGATTTGTAACCAATGATAGATTATACATCAAATTACTATTTGTCAAATGAATGATACAGGCTGGTAATGATCAGTATGTTTTAAACATAGTATTACCAATCTGTGCTTTTTTTTTAATATACTCAAAAGTTGCTGACAATTGAAAATACACATTGCATTTAATCTATCCTGTACCATCTCCCTCTTAGACTCCTAGAAACATCCCAAAGACATATCATGTCACTGAACAAGTCGAAATACCCTCCTGTTATTAAAGGTAATGATGTAACACAAGAGGGGAGGGGCCATTTTTTGACACTTTGATCTTCATAACAAAATTATGCAACAATTTATCTTAAGGGCAGGAGTAGAATTTGAAAAATATTCTGGAAGAGTCTGTTATTATCCATTAACGTCTATTAACTTTGCAATGTGTTTCACACATTTTCGACATATATATATTTAGGAAAAGGGTGACAGAGGATGAGATGGTTGGATAGCATCACTGATTCAATGAACATGAACTTGGGCAAACTCCAGGAAATAGTGAGGGACAGGGAAGCCTGGCATGCTGCAGTCCATGGGGTCGCAAAGAGTCGGACACGACTTCGCAACTGAACAACAACATATGTATAGGATAGATAAATTCTAACTAAAGGGTGTAAGAATTTTATTTTTTTTAACTTTTTATTTTTACTTTATTTTATTTTATAATACTGTATTGGTTTTGCCATACATTGACACGAATTTTAAATAAAATATTTTATAACACTAATTCTTACAGTCATATATTTATGAGTTGAAAGTGAAAGTCACACATGTCTGACTCTGCGACTCCACGGACTATCCAGACCACGGAACTCTCCAGGCCAGAATACTGGAGTGAGTAGCCTTTCCCTTCTCCAGGGGATCTTCCCAACCCAGGAATCGAACCCAGGTCTCCTGCATTATCAGCAGATTCTTTGCCAGCTGAGCCACAAAGGAAGCCCAACAGTACTGGAGTGGGTAGCCTATCCCTTCTCCAGCAGATCTTCCTGACTCAGGAATCAGCCTGGGGTTCTCCTGTATTGCAGGCCGATTCTTTACCAACGGGAAGTACATTTATGACTTACTGGGGAGGAAATAACCATCATCGGCCTTTATTATTTTTTGACACCAACAATGGGAAAAGATATGAATTTAAAAAGGAAATACTGGATTTTTTTTACTCTCAGTAAACATATTAGAAAATGCTATACTGTGAAAACTTGGTATTTTAAAACTACTTTTCTTTTTTAAGTATCAAGTACAACAGTTCATGGGCTTCCCAGGTGGTGCAGGGTAAAGAATCCACCTTCCAATGCAGGAAACACAAGAGATACAAGTTCAATATCTCAGTGGGGAAGATAACCTGGAGGAAATAGCAACCTACTCCAGCATTCTTGACTGGAAAACTCCATGGGCAGAGGAGCTTGTTGGGCTATTGTCCATGGGGTCGCGAAGAGTCGGACATGAACTGAGCAAATGAGCACACATGCACACAGACAGCAATTCATACAAAGTACCATGAAATTAGGACGCATAGCAGGAGAATTATAAATGCCTTACAGCTATGCAGTACTTCAGGCTTTGGTTTCAGTTTCTTCAGTGCCCTATGATAATGTAGTTACTGAGACAAAGCATCACACAACACGATGATCTGAGAGTGAATCCTAAGAAAATAACACTGAGGTCCCTAATATCTGACATTTATAACACTCAAAATAATGAAAGATCTAATTCAACAGAGATGGGCCATCACCTTGGGATGAGAGTCATAAATTCTATTTCCAGCCTCAAATCAGACTACACACATTTTGTTCTGTATCACTAATATATTAAAATGGCATCTATTTAAATGACTTTTTGTAGTCCTCAAATGTTTCTGTATGAGTGGGACAGATCTTTCCTGCCAGCCTTATTTACAGGGACTACAGCTTGTACATAACTGTTTTGTTTAATGGACCAGAACCAAGTATGCAAATTGCTCATCAGATCTTTGGCTCAATGCTCACTTAAATGTGCTCAAAGCATAAGTTCTGTGAACCACTAAGAACAGAAAATGACACAAATAGTGTCAATTTGGTAGTTCAATAAACTGTGCTAAGCCTCACCGTTACAGGATTCTTAAGTCTAATGACTAATCTGCTCATCAGTAGAACAGATGCTTCCTGGATCATCTGAATGAAAATTCAGATACCCTAAAGCCTAGCATTTTCCCAGCTAAAGTATCAGCTGGATCTTTGCTTGGATGCAATTAAATGACAAAGACGCACACGATATTCTACCTATCCAGGTAGTCATAACCAGCAAATCCCTTAAAAACCAAATTTATGATAATGATTGAGATGGCAGGGTGTCTTATTAAAGGGTATCACTATTTCACTTCCACAGAGATCCTGCTATTATAGGTATCTAACACTGCACACTGTTCAGTTATATTGAATACATTCAAAATTATAGACTATTTCCTCCACTGAGCACTGAAGAATTGATGCTTTTGAACTGAGGTGCTGGAGAAGACTCCTGAGATGCCTTGGACAGCAAGGAGATGAAACCAGTCAACCCTAAAGGAAATCAACCTTGAATATTCACTCAAAGGACTGATACTGAAAGTCCAATACTTTGGCCACCTAATGCAAAGAAGCAACTCATTAGAGAAGACCCTGATGCTGGGAAAGGTTGAAGGCAAAAGGAGAAGGGGACGGCAGAGAATGAGATGGCAGATACCATCACCAACTCAACGGAGATGAATTTGAGCAAACTCCGGGAGAAAATGAAGGACAGGAAAGCCTGGCATACTGAAGTCCATGGGGTCACAAAGGGTCGGACATGACTTAGCAACTGAACAACAACAAATAGTTACTCCCCTACTAGCTTAAACAAGTGTTTTGCCCTATGATTTACCCATGATGCCCCATTCAGTTCGTTCCGAACACTGCCGGTAAATTCAGATACAGAAGGATACAGATCAGATTTCCACGCACCCAAACTTCTGAGTGAAGCAGGAAAGAGGTCATCCTCTTACTAGTTTTTCTGTTTCCCAATGGTAGCTTCTTTCCGAGACTCTGAGCAGCTATTACTGGGAAATCAAATGCTCAGAGAGGCTCAGTTTCCCCCAAAGACCAGGACTCCAAAAATGTTCACCTTAGTTTTACTCTGTAATTGTACACAAATATTAGCCAGTGGTAATGTTCTTTAACTGACTTTCAGTTCAGTTGCTCAGTCGTGTCCGACTCTTTGCGACCCCATGAATCGCAGCACGCCAGGCCTCCCTGTCCATCACCAACTCCCAGAGTTTACTCAAACTCATGTCCATTGAGTCGGTGATGCCATCCAACCATCTCATCCTCTGTCGTCCCCTTCTCCTCCGGCCTAAACTGACTTATAATCAAATAAGTAGCATGATCTTCCCAGGTGCAGTGGTAAGGAATCCGCCTGCCAATGCAGGAGATGCAAGAGATGCAGGTTTGATCCCTGGGTCAGGAAGATGCCCTGGAGAAGGGAATGGCTACCCCCTTCAGTATTCTTGCCTGGAAAATCCCATGGACAGAAGAGCCTGGTGCGCTACAGTCCATGGGTTTTCAAAAAAGTCAGACATGACTGAGCACGCATGCACTCTCTCTAAAAATAAACTTTCAGCAGCTTGCCTTCAAAGAAACTATTACAAGGGATAAGCCACTAAGCAAAGCAGGACAAAAAATTATCACACATAGAAACATTAATATTTATGTAACACATCACAGTATTTAGAGATCAAACTTTAAAGCAGGACGGGGTAAAAATAAATGTTTCCAGATTCTTAAGGGTAAGATAACTATTCACAATGTGGGTAAAAAGAGGTGATTCGTACCATGTTTCTCCAACTGCTTCTCCAAAGACTACTCTTTCAGAAGACCTTCAAACTAACTGAATAAGCTCTGTGTTACAAGTGAATGGAGAAAAGCTACCATGGAGAAAACTTTATGTCTCTGTAACAAATTTCTTAGAAGTGCTGTGAACATGACAATGTCTGCATTTTAGGGAAGGCCACCTAGGACCTGAGCACTCTGACTGGGAAAATGACGGGATACCTTCTAAAGAGTTGGACACCATCAACTCATGATACTGGATGCTTGGGGCTGGTGCACTGAGACAACCCAGAGGGATGGTACGGGGAGGGAGCAGGGAGGGGGGTTCAGGATGGGGAACATGTGTATACCTGCCGTGGATTCATGTTGATGTGTGGCAAAACCAATACAATATTGTCAAGTAATTAACCTCCAATTAAAATAAACAAATTTATATTTTAAAAAAAGAAATGCAAAATGTTGAATTCACTTTTGGATAGTTGACCTAAAGGTGATGCTTCATTTTTAACTAGGTTTCTGCAGCATTCAGCTGTCCGCTTAGTGCAGAGATAGAATTCTAGAATCCTTTGGAGTTTTTCGCTTGTGTTTTACTTTTACACTGTTTCAGTGAGGACACAGTACCACAAAGGTCCTGCGGAGCTTCCCTACCAAGGATGACTGTTAACAACATGCTTAGAGTCTTGTAGCTAATCACACATCAGGCTTACTTTATTAGGCTTAACATCAGCAGAAAAGTCTGTGTGCAAGTGTGTGTGTGTCCCTGTAAATTAACTTGGAGCAAATGTAAGTAAATAAATGAATGAATGAGTTTTAAAAATGTATGTTTATATTATATATATATATATATTTATATTTACTAAAATATAAGTAGCCATACTAACTTGAAGCCATTTTCTAGTTACATTAAACACCAACATACCAGTTAGGACACAGATCTACATGGCATAAAAAAAAAAAAAAAACCACAGTAAAACAGGCAGTCAAAACCTCTACACTAGCTGCCAGAAAGGATACAGAGTCACATGGCCTGGCAATCTCTATTTTAGGGGCATTTGCCCATTTAGTCACAGCATTTCATCTACTACCTTAACTGATGGTTAAAATACACATAAAAATCATTTCATGGGCAATAATGAAACAGAAAAAATGCAAGTATAAAGCAAATAATGAAGGAAATATTAAATAGCTAATGGGGGCTGTCACTGTCTCATTATAAAAATGATATTTTAAATCTTTAAAAAGCACATATATTTCTATAATTAAAAATAAAAATCTAGGGTAAAACTGAGACATGTATTTTCTCAAAAATAAGGTTAATCTACCGTTCTCACAAAGAAATTAAGAAAGGGGCATTACAAGAACTGCAATAAAAATATACAGTAAATCTCTTTAGAAATTAAAGTCAGAAGATAAGGGTGTTGCTTAATTGCATAATTTTATACTCTTCTCTATAATAAAAGATATACCTTACCATAATACCTTAATGGACAAAGAGGATATATTCCAATGACACATCTGTTACCACTTCAACTGTCAAAGACATAAAATGAAAGAGGCAAAAAAGGAATATATTCTTTGCACATGAGCTATGAGGAAAAGAGGTGAGATTAATGAAAATAGCAGTTCTGATTGGTTACACTAGGAAATACAAAGTAAGCACTTGGGAGTCTTAGAGCAGAAGAAAAAAGAAATTGGTCAACAGAGCTCCAGTTCAGCAGAAGTAGCAAAGGGACCCAACCTAGGCTGAGAAACGAGAGGAGCCTTGGCTGCAGGGGAAGAGAGTGTGTGTGCGCACGCACCTGCTGCCCGCTAACTGGTTCACAGCAGGAAAAGGATTTCCAGCATCTAGAAAGAACCAGAGACAGACCCTGACCTTCAGCAACTGCTAGGATCACCTACAATGGCTGCTCCCAGGCTAGTCTCACCAGAACCAGGAGGAAAACACCTCTGCTAAGCTTTCTGTATCCTTCTTTAAGAAGCTGAGCCTCAAGGAGGGATCAGGTAATACTTCTAAGTAAGAGAAGCAAAGGACAAATACTAGGAGAAAATCTCTACCTGGGCACACTAAGTAAGGAAGCTTTTATACACAGGAGGTGGCATTTGAATTAGACCTTTAAAGATGAGTCAAAGGTTGAAAGATGAATAAGTATAATAAAAATCTATTTCAGGCAACAAAAAAAAGAAAAAGAAGGCAGTTCAATTATATCAGTCATTAAATACATAGGATGGGGTAGCAGCAGTAGATGAGGACAGAGGAAAAACTATATTAGAAACACACTCCAAAAACAAACCCAAAAGATGGACTATGACTAGCCCTTTCAGAGTCAGCTTTAGGAAGAACCCTAAGGTGATTCTGAACTTTCAAGATTATCAAAAACGTTTTCTTTGAAATCCTTCTAATAGACATAATGTATACAAATACATACCATAGGAATGAAATAGCTATTTCTTTAATATACCAAGTATTTTAAAGCTACCAACCAATCTACATATAAAAATTACAAGTATCCAATTTCTCTTAATGAAAATAAACAAAATGGACACCAGAAGTGAAAGAAGAAAAGTCCCACGGAATAGAGAGACAGTAGCAGAAAAGGAGAGGAAAAAGAAAACTTCACATACTGTACATCTTTAACTTTGGCTGAGCTTCACTTCAAGTCATCAGGAGAAAACAGTCCTGGGGTGCATATTTCACAAAAGAAAGGGTCAGTACAACAAGGTACTTTATAGCAGATCTACGGCACTTCCAACTTCAACCTGATGGCAGTACTGATCACTAGCACAAAATCGGTAAAATTAGTGGAGCAAGTCGTGATTCTGTTAAAAAAATATTTATTCAGCTAAAGTGTTTTTCTTTAAAGAAAGACAAGCATACAGACATGAGCCAAGCAGATGCAGTTAATCACATGCTACAACAGGCTCACAGCTGTTGAGACGCAGGGCTACAGCGCGTTCCTTCTGAGGCCTTGTGGCTCTTGAGGAAGATGCTGTCATCAAGAACAGGCTGCAACCTTATGCCTCCACAACCCCATCTTCCCGCCCTGCCAGGGAAGTTCCAACCACAACTGAGAGCCCAGAGTCCCACCTGAACCTTTCCTGCCCCACCAGCTCTCCATTCCAACCAAAACCCAGAGCCCAAAGTCCCACCTCCAGCCTCGAGCCCCATGCCTGACACAGAAGGGCCTCAATAGGTCCATTACAAACAGAACAGAAGCGGAAAAAATGATACTATGAAACCAAAGACCTTGTTTTTCAATTCATCAATTGTCACATGTGCCTCCCTTTAACCTGTAAGACCCACTGGATCTGTCAAAATATCTTATGATTTAAGCCTCACCCAAAATGAACAGAGTATATTGCCCATATCTTCATGTGATCTTAAGGTTGGTTTCCAGGGGATTAAGAGAGACAGACACCCAGTAAAGGAAAGTAATTGCTTATTAGAGGAAAAAGCTATAAGGCCAAAGATTAAACACGTGGCATTGACATACCCTGATCATCGATTCATAATCTGATTAATATGATCACCACTGTTCTGCAGATCAAATGCAAGAGGCAGGTTGAGGCCAGGAACTCATGTTAAAAATGAGGATGTACTTCAGGAAGTCAAACTCCTAGAAACCTGATATATGATCAATCTATGCAACCTTATCCCACATAAATGAATGTCTGTGGGTTTCTTATTTCTTTTTTTTGTATTTCAATTTCATCTAACTCAAGAGACCTCTCCTACTACCTGTAAGGACCCAGTAAGCTTGGTGACCCCGAGATGAAAAACACTGACCCACAACAAGAAATAACCAGAGCCATTCAAACACAGACATCTCTGTTTCTTTCACTTGCTATATATTTCAGGGTGAAAAAGACATTTACTGGAAGAGAAAGCCTGGCTTAAGGGGAAAAAAAAAAAAAAAGAGCGAGGGAGGGAGGGAGGTTAAAAAATATAACAGCAATAGTCATAAAGGCCAATAATCTCTGATTGCCATAGAGCACTTAGTGAGATACTAACTAGCCTGTCATTTTATTTATCTACTACCTACCAAACATTTATTTTATGTCCCCAGATTAAATCCAGAGTACATAATGTTAGACAGGTAGGGATATATTCCAAGAATTGTGACCAAAAAGTCCTTAAAACTTCATGATGTGATAGAGGGAAAACACATTCAAAAACTTTTATAATTTTAATCTCCCTTGAAGCTCTTCTTTAAGTCATTTAAACTAGATTTTATAACATGTGAACTAACATCTTCAAAGTAGTCTTTCCTTTGAAAGGAATCTCAAGAAATCCCTACTCAACAGAAGCCTTTCACATACAAGTTAAAGGTAAAATATAGACTTTTATATAAGAGACTTATGCTACGCAGTAGCCTTCAAATTTTCGTGTGTTTTGGTTCTGTGGTCAGCTCTGACCATTTACTTAATTTCTGCTCTTGCCAAATCTTCACACCCACAGAAGTTACAGAAAATTCTGCACACATAAATTAGCTCAACAGAAACAGCAGGGCAGCCTCCAGCCATGACTTACTTGCTGAAATGAAATCTTTTAAGACACAATTCTGGCTCTTCCCCCAAACCACCGATGCTGCTTTTCTCTGGGACATTCTTCTGTGAAAATCTGCTCAGGCTCAGAGTTTCCCTATTTCATTGCCATTTCTTAGAAGAACGACAACACAAACACAAGCCCACAGCCTCTGTTATGAGAGTCACAAAAAACCTATTTCTTAGTCTTTGTTAACAGAGTTGCTTTTTCTAATGGTTCATGGCTCCAAATGAGAAGAATTATCCTAAAGGCATACATGAAAGAATTTAGCATTTCAATAACCTAAAGAAAAGTTATTTGGGAAATGAGAATTATCTAACCATTTCAGTACACAGTACACTTTAGATACCTTTACTTCCTTTCATATACATGTACTGACCAACTGTTCATTTTTTAATGCAAATCAAACGATTAGTCAAGTGGGCCTTAGGAAGCATCACTATGAACAAAGTTAGTGGAGGTGATGGAATTCCAGTTGAGCTATTTCAACTCCTAAAAGATGATGCTGTGAAAGTGCTGCACTCAATATGTCAGCAAATTTGGAAAACTCAGCAGTGGCCACAGGACTGGAAAAGGTCGGTTTTCAATCCAATCCCAAAGAAAGGCAATCCTAAAGAATGCTCAAACTACCACACAATTGCACTCATCTCACATGCTAGTAAAGTAATGCTCAAAATTCTCCAAGCCAGGCTTCAGCAATACGTGAACCATGAACTCCCAGATGTTCAAGCTGGTTTTAGAAACGGCAGAGGAACCAGAGAGCAAATTGCCAACATCTACTGGATCATCGAAAAAGCAAGAGAGCTCCAGAAAAACATCTATTTCTGCTTTATTGATTATGCCAAAGCCTTTGAATGTGTGGATCACAATAAACTGTGGAAAATTCTGAAAGAGATGGGAATACCAGACCACCTAACCTGCCTCTTGAGAAATCTGTATGCAGGTCAGGAAGCAACAGTTAGAACTGGACATGGAATCAAGATTGCCAGGAGAAATATCAATAACCTCAGATATGCAGATGACACCACCCTTATGGCAGAAAGTGAAGAGGAACTAAAGAGCCTCTTGATGAAAGTGAAAGAGGAGAGTTGAAAAGTTGGCTTAAAGCTCAACATTCAGAAAACTAAGATTACGGTATCTGGTCCTATCACTTCATGGCAAATAGATGGGGAAACAGTGGAAACAGTGGCTGACTTTATATTTTGGGGCTCCAAAATCACTGCAGATGGTGACTGCAGGCATGAAATTAAAAGACGCTTACTCCTTGGAAGGAAAGTTATGACCAACCTAGACAGCATATTAAAAGCAGAGACATTACTTTGCCAACAAAGGTCCATCTACTCAAGGCTATGGTTTTCCAGTAGTCATGTATGGATGTGAGAGTTGGGCTATAAAGAAAGCTGAGCGCCAAAGAATGATGCTTTTGAACCGTGGTATTGGAGAAGACTCTTGAGAGTCCCTTGGACTACAAGGAGATCCAACCAGTCCATTCTGAAGGAGATCAGCCCTGGGATTTCTTTGGAAGGACTGATGTTAAAGCTGAAACTCTAATACTCTGGCCACCTGATGCAAAGAGCTGACTCATTGGAAAAGACCCTGATGCTAGGAAAGATTGAGAGCAGGAGGAGAAGGGGATGACAGAGGATGAGATGGTTGGATGGCATCACCGACTCAATGGACATGAGTTTGGGTAAGCTCTGGGAGTTGGTGATGGACAGGGAGGCCTGGCAGGCTGCAGTTCATGGGGTCGCAAAGAGATAGACATGACTGAGCAACTGAACTGAACTGATTATTTGGTGAACGTCAGGCCTGAGACATTTCAAATCAAATTCACTGCAGAAAAACTAATGAAATGAAGAACTTCAGTCAGCTCAAAAATCTACAGCATTTCACACTATGTGCAAAACAGGACTATTAACCACTCCCAAAATATGAGGCTTAGGATGCGGTTTTCATTATCCAAGGTTTCTAACAGCTCCTATCAATGAATATTTTATCAATTTCTAATGTTTGCTGTAAAACACAGGTTTACATGTGCTCCTAAAAATACTATAAAACATGATACAATAAGTTCAGGTAAAAAAAGATGTGCCTCGTCAGTCTGCTTTGGTCTTTATAAGCAATATCAACCATATTAGATTCTTTCTTTCAATCACTGTAATTACTAAGCAATTATGTGCCACGCACAGCACGAGACAACAGAGATAAAGTGACAAAAAAGGCCTTCTGGCGTTAAGATGCCCAAATAACTGTCTAATTCCAGGGAAGTAAGCAGTAAGTGCTATGAAAGATAAGTTGACAGTTAAGTAACTGATTACTTTTAGGGCAATGTTAGTACAACTACAATGTGAAATTTTAAGTTAGCTAATTTAAAGTTGGCTAAATTTGGAACACCAAGAGTTTTCATCCTGAGCATACTGAACATGAAAAATTCTTTCTACGAAATTATCTATATAATAATTTATTCCCTCTAGTATCGCAACTACCTTTGTCCAGATATGAGCCGATTAGTCTTACAGATTTGCATTCTAAGACACACAATCTCAACAATAAGAACACTAGTGTGGGCTGGTAAAGGAAAATCAAGAATATGCTACAATATATCATGAATCAAGATTTCTGTTTATCTAATTTGATCCAAAACTTACAGTGAAAACATAGCAAAAGTATCCCTTAGGGAAAAATAAAACAAGACTTCATTAAAGAACAGAGGATCAACATGGCAAATGCTATTTAATACTACTTTCTTGAGTTAATTCTATAAAAATCAAAGAATAATGTAAAAGAGTTAATAAAGCCTATTTCTTATATGAAACTTCATAGAAGTTTAATTCAGTAAAAAAATATTCCATTTTTAACTATATTTTTCTGCACCCCTAGAAATTCTAATATACTGGTAACATGTCTTCTCCTTTTATCTTCCAGTCATCCTGAAGCAATCTAGTTACTGAATGCTGGAATGAGTGAGGCTTGTGGAGGTTTTTTGCTGTCACTGGAGCCAAAAATAGTTCCACTTGAACAAACACTTGTAAGTACTTAGGATAAACATCCACATAATAGTTATAATATACAGTAGAGTGGTGCTATATTATAATTCTGTCCTTAGAGGTCCACTCCTTGGAAACCACGTGTATGAACAGATTAGCAGAGAAGCAATAATAACGTCTTCTGATAACTCAATAATTAAATCAGCATATTATAAATTCCACTTTTTAGTAGTCCACCTGGTTTCTGGGATACTTAACCATCACATTAGTCCAAAGGAGAGTAAGAAAGCAAAGAAATATAAATGCTAATTAAGGTTACCTTTGTGCCAAAGATGACGAAAACATTTGTCCAAAGGCTGGTTCAGAATCACAAGGCAGTATTTCAAACTCCCTATGGGAAAAAGGCAGAATCAAGTGAACAAGTGAAGTCTTGTGGTCCCTAATTTGAGTCTGGAATCGTACTCTTATTAGTTTAGGTTTTAAGTCTACACAGAGCTAAATTTTAATCACAGCTGATTTCTTATACCTGGATTTGAAACGACACGGTAGGTTAACTGGATCTACTTTATTCCATCACTATTCCGTCACATCACTATATTGCTGAGGAATTTATTATTAAAATATAGTTCATCATAAAACCAACTGCAGACCATGAAGCTGTGAAGAGGTGAACACAACTTAGCGACTGAACAACAAGTGCTTCTTTTTGTAGGGGTGCACAGCAAAAATGCCCCGATGTGAATTCTTGTCCTTACGAAACATACACCACTTTGCTACAAGTACCCTTCTGCCTGGCTGGTTTGGTGTCAGCTTGATGTCTGCCAAGCTGCTTGGGTCTAATGGGTGTGTCCCTTTACATGCATTTTCATCCTCATTTAATCACAGTCTGTCTTTCCCTCTCAAGCTCTCCCTCAGCCCCACTTGAACTCACCCATGGAAAACTTCATTTCCATAAGATCCTACTACCTCTTTCCATGACTCTTTTATTCCCACTTTTTAGATGACACTCAAAAGACCAAGGAAGATGGAGAAAAGTTACTCCTCCAACAGTCATTTCAAGCCTTTTATAATGTACTGTAAAAAGTGCCAAGCAGAACACAAATGAGGCTGGCTGAAAATCTGTCATTCAGCTCAGTCTGAGCACTTCATTTCATTTATGGAAAAGAAATGTTTGTTTGGTGATAAGAAAAATTAATTGTTTTTTTAAGCAATCTCAGTGTTAGAAATAGAACGAGATAAGGAAACGAAAAGGGGATGCCATCATCCACAGCAAATGTTATTAAGTGCCGATTATATATCGAGCACCAGGAGTACGAAGAGGAATAAGATTACAGGGTATCTGGAAGATAAGACATTTATAATAAAGATGATTTATTCCACATACAGCACAACACAAGGATAGGAGGAGCGCCAGGTAACAGATAAATGAATGTGGCAGAAGTTCAAAGCCTAGAAAGTCAGTAAGGTCCAGTGTCATCCTAGAAATCCTGGTGATATGCAGATCTCTGAACTTGACCTTAAAAAGAGCGCCGGACAGAACAAAGAAAAGGGCATTCCAGACAGAAAAGACAACGCACAGGAAGCTGCTATCCTTTGCCAGCAGGACTGTTACCATGGAAAGTTTAGGAGGCAACATCCTAATGATGGGCACCTGAGACATGGATCCTAACATTCCAAATTTTACACATTCTCTTTACAATGACAGAGAAATTTCAGTCCTGGCATCCAGGAAGTATTTAAGAGTGATGCAGAAATGAATAGTAAAAGCAATTTATGTATACTGGAGGATCAGCCATACAGAGATGACAGGCGAAGGTGAAAGTGCAGACACGCGGCTGAGATACTGCGAAGAAAGGGCAGAGAGAGAAAAGAACTAACTGCGAACATAAATCGCCATATTTTGCTCAGTGTTACAGAGCAGGAGGACGTCAACAAGGGAAATACCGAAGAAACAGCTACAGAGGTAAAAGAACTAAGCATTTCCAAGAATGTGGCATCAATAATGCAGCATCAAAGAGACTCGACGATGAGGAAAGGCTAACAAGGGGGCGATGATGTCAAAGCAAAGCCTGAAAATTCAGAGGACAGTAAAGAGAGCAAGGAGTGAGAACACTGTGAGATGCCTCTTCTTAAATAAAAAAGTGAACTGTGAGAAATGGGGGAGAAAAAGGCAGCAAAGTCTGGAGAAAGTATTTTAAATATAGAATATATTGTATTCTAATTAGGAAGAGGGAAGTGAGAGAGAGAAGGGAAAGGGTTCATTCATTGATTCAACAGGTATTTATAGAGCACAAAGCAGTCTCCTTTGGGAATTAACATACCCGCCCCCCTCCAAGCCTGGCCCAAAGGCTTACATACTATTGATAAAAACAGGTATTGAGACTGAAGCAGAGGATGATCTATCACAGCGATATCGAGATTGAGATAGAGGCAGAGGAGGACTGATTTCCTCATAAGAAACCAAACAAGAACAAGGACAAAATATGAAAGTCAAATGGACATCGAAAATAACCGCTGCAAGAAATGGACTACAGGAGCTGAATATCCACAGGTTTAAAAATAGGAATTCAGTTGGGGTCAGCTAGCAGACACGGGACATCAGATGGGTCTCAAATTCAGGACTTATCCCACCCATTCTGGGATGTTGAAACAGGAGTCGGTGTAAACAAGATGGTGATGACGGCTGGTTGGAGAACTGGCAAAATCACTTGTCCAGAGGTGAGGGGAAGCCAGGAGGCATCTTTGGGCCGCAGCAGAGTGAACGATAGTGGCAAAAACCAGTGATTACCGCACAACACTCCTCCTCCTCTTATTCAACAACAGAATCCTGAGAGGCTTTTGTGGTTTCGGCTTTGTTTTTTGCTTTGACTTTCTGGCTTTTTTTGTTTTGCTGGGCATATTACTGTCCAAATGAAAAACTATCTCTTAGATTCTCTCCAGCAAAACGTAGTCATAGCACTAAGTTCTGGCCAAGAAAATGTATAGAGGAGCCTGATATGTTACTTTTAGGGAGTCTCCTTAAAGTGGAGCGGGGAGGGCTTTTTCTTCTGTTTTTCTTCCATTCTGCCATCTGGAGCAAGACTGATGAATGAATAACAGTCTAGCAGCCACCTGGGATGCAAAGAACAAAGACGACAGGCTGAGAGAGCCTGGGTCCCTGATGACTCCATGAAACCTCTGTGCCAGCACTTCAATGCCTGACTCCAGACTTCTTTTATACGAGAAAAAAAACTAAACTCCTACTTTAGGTCAATAATCCTTGGGGTTGTTATTCTGTAGAGAGAAACTGAATTTTAATTAATGGGGTGATCATGGTCTTCACTGGGTAAGGTAAAGATGATCAAGAGAGAAACTGGAAAAGACAAAGCGCAGGCAAGCATCAAAACACAGGAAGACTTCAACTCACTCATTTATTCAACAGGGATAAGAGATTCATAGCCTGTAAATGCTTGATACGACGTTAATGGCAAGGAGCTAATAGTTAGAATAAACCAATGGTCCTTTAATCTTTGGCAAGGTCTGCACTGCTAAAGGAGGCATTCAACAATATTGCATGTATGTGTAAGTGAAGGAGCAAACTGCTTTCTGTCACTGATTCTTTGATATGTGAACTCAGTATTTTTGTGGCTCAAAGAACAATCTGATGAAGGGGAAAAGCATTATTATCCACCTTGCTGCTCCTCTAAAACCCACACTTTCATTAAGGCGTTATCTGTGAAAGCATTTTCGAAAAGAACCAAGACGTTTGAAAATGTATAGTACAGTTTGCTAATGATATTATCCAAGAATTAACTACTCCAACTTTTTCTATACATAACAGTTATGTTAATCTGGTTCAGTGCATAAAGATCCTTAGGTAGTAGGATCTAATATTCTTTCCGCTTCTAATCTAGACTCCTCTGCAATTAAAACTAAATGAAGTCAGTTCGGCACTTATTTTACCCTCAAAACCCTTATGGTTACTAGTCCCTACTAGGCTGCAGACCATGTAGTACCCAGTACCACTCACTATTTCTAAATAGGTTATGAGAGAATCTCAATGCAGAGAGAAGTCCATGTCAGCCTCAGACACTGAACCACGTGACCTTAACTTCTGACTCTATATGTGTAGGAATTTAGAAAAATAGTCAGGACCATAGCAGTAAGGAAACTAACAGTCTTGTATCAAGTACTGGGTTAGCCAGAAAGTTCGTTCAGGTTTTTTTGTGCCATCTTATGGCCAACCCAATATTTCTCAAGTTGTCACACTGATGCTATCCCTAGGAGGTATATAAAGACTTAAGAGAAAGGCTGGGAAGAATTTCTTCCTTATGTTGTAAAAACGACAACTTTTAAAATCAAATGTACTATGTCATTCCCCTCATTCTGAGGAGAATGAGCCATTCTCTCTCAAAGAGAAATCCAGGATAAGTCAAAATACTTGATTTGCTTTCTCAAAGGGATTTCAATTATAGACGATGGAAAACCCCTGATTCTGGATGGCTCAAAGCCAAAGTACTCCAAGTCGCCTGGAAACTCTGAATTAAGTACAAATGTCCAAGTTCATGGCTAGGTGGGTAAAGAATCAGCCTGCAATGCAGGAGACACAGGAGATACAGGTTCAATCCATGGCTCGGGAACATCCCTGAAGAAGGAAATGGCAACCTGCTTCAGTATTCCTGCCTGGGAAATCCCATGGACAGAGGAGTCTGGGGGGCTACATTCCATGGGCTTGCAAAGAGTCGGACATGACTGAGTGGCAAAGGGCATAAGCAACCAAGTTCATGAAATGAAAAGGACAATCAAAAATGAGATGAAATGATCAGCCTTGAGCTAAAAAAGCAAAGAGGTCCTCTGGTGGCTAAGGACTAGTTGAACAACAAGTTCAGAAGGTAAGAAAGGTGGGAGGGGCATGCCAACTCACTTTCATTCTTAGGTAGTTCTCTCCTCACTTTTATTATTTAAAAACAAAACAAAATGAAAACAACAAAGAAACACCAGCTTCTCATAAGAAATGGCTGATTCTATGTTTTGTGATTGGGAGAAAGGAAATTCATAAGACAAGCCTGAACCATCAGATAGTGCTAGAAAGTAAGAAAGCACTCCCCCAAAACCCAAAAAACAAGACAGCCACATTGATGGAAGTATGCCGAAGGGGTGTAAGAGGAAATTCAAAGAGCTCCCAATAGCCCAAAGGTCAAAACTAGAACAGCTTAAGCAACAAAATAGTTTTGGCTAACAACCCCAAGTATAGAGATAAAAATTCATGACTCAATACTGATACAACAAAAATGACTGAGTTAATACAATAGGAGGAAAAAAACATATATCCCAAGCAGAAGAATTCCAAGAAATCACCATTTCCTTAAGGAGATACTCCATCCTAAAGGGTGGAAGCGCAACTGTGGGCTCTGCATAGGGTGGGCTGCACAGAGAAGTTTCCTTCCAAAGAGTGTGCACTATGAAAGCGGGGGAAATCGCTACAGAGGAGAAACCTGACCAACTCCACAGCAGTCAGGTGATCAGGGTCAGCATCAACAGTCATAAACAGGATGATGAAAACAGCTTTCTATCTCTATCTTCTTCTCCAAATTCCATATCCCCGGCCTAATCAAGAAAAATAACTCAGGAAAATTTCAACAGAGACACATACTACAATGTGCCTGCTCAATACACCTTAAAACCGCTGAGGTCAACAAAAACAAGGAAAATCTGAGAAACTGCCACAGCCAACAGGTTCCTAAGGAGACACGGCAATTAAACATAATACTGTAGGTTGAATGAAACCTTGGGACACAACAGGGTCATTAGGTTAAAAACTAAGGAAATCTGAATAAGCTATGGAACTAATAATAATATTATATCAATACGAGTTCACTAATTGTAAAAAACACTCCATACTAATGGAAGGTGCAGATAAACGGGAAAATGGGATACATAGGAACTATTTTTTACCATCTTCTCAATTTGTCTATAAATATAAAGCTGGTTTTTTTTTTAAATAAAGTCTAAATTTTTTAACACCCTGGGGCTAGGGAAAAAAAAGAACTGAAAATTATTCCATAAAATAGTCATTCCACAATTATTACATAGAACATAACTGTCATATAAATAGAGCCCAAAAGTGTTTCTGGACTTCACGTACCAATCCAAGCAGGCGCGGGGGGAGTCGGAAACCACTGCATCAGAAGGCAAGGATTGTTCTATTTCATCTTTGGAAAATAATTATATCAATATTTTCTATTAAGAAAATAAAAAGACAATAGCAAATCTCGAGCAATTTTTTTTTATTTCAGATCTCTGAGAATAAAAATTATTCAGATTATATACAGAGCTAGATCGTATTCATATCTCTGATACAACTATCTAAAACGGTCATCCGACTGAACGGTGAAAGGGTTAGCATTTTTTAATTAGTAAGAAATTAACACAGTATTAGTTGCTAAGCACACTGGCGCTGGAACCTCACTTGTCCTCACAGTAGGGGGTCACGGCTTACAAATGACCCATGAGATCGCCTAAGGGAAAAAAAACGTGAGCCCCACACAATGGCAGCAGCAGTTCACCCTCATTTCCCTCATTTAGTCAGCTTATTAGGAGGTTTTTCCAGTAGTCATGTATGCATGTGACAGTTGGACCATAAAGAAAGCTGAGCACCAAAGAATTGATGCTTTTTAACTGTGGGGTTGGAGAAGACTGTTGAGAGTCCCCTGGGCTGCAAGGATATTCAACTAGGCAATCCTAAAGGAAATCAGTCCTGAATACTCACTGGAAGGACTGATGCTGAAGCTGAAACTCCAATACTTTGGCCAGATGCGAAGAACTGATTCCTTGGAAAAGACCCTGATGCTGGGAAAGACTGAAGACAGAAGAAGAGGGGGAGGACAGAGGACGAGATGGTTGGATGGCATCACTGACTCAATGGACATGAGTTTGAGCAAGCTCCGGGAGACAGTGAAGGACAGGGAGGCCTGGCATACTGCAGTCCACGGGGACGCAAAGAGCAACAGGACAGAGGCACTGAACAACAGCACAAACTAATCTTTACCAAATGGCTGAGCAGATTTTTTTTTTTTCAATGATCCAATGGATGTTGGCAATTTGACCTCTGGTTCCTCTGCCTTTTCTAAATCCAGCTTGAACGTCTAGAAGTTCACAGTTCACGTACTGTTGAAGCCTGGCTTGGAGAATTTTGAGCATTAGTTTGCTAGCATGTGAGATGAGTGCAACTGTGTGCTAGTTTGAACATTCTTTGGCATTGCCTTTCTTTGGGATTGGAATGAAAACTAACGTTTTCCAGTCCTGTGGCCACTGCTGAGCTTTCCAAATCTTCTGGCATATTGACTGTAGCACTTTCACAGCGCTATCTTTTAGGATTTGAAATAGCTCATCTGGAATTCCATCACCTCCACTAGCTTTGTTCATAGTGATGCTTCCTAAGGCTGATGTGACTTTGCATTCCAGGATGTCTGGCTCTAGATGAGTAATCACACCATCGTGGTTATCTGGGTCATGAAGCTCTTTTTTGTATAGTGCTTCTGTGTATTCTTGCCACCTCTTCTTAATATCTTCTGCTTCTGTTAGGTCCATACCATTTCTGTCCTTTACTTTTGCATGAAATGTTCCCTTCAGTTCAGTTGCTCAGTCATATCCAACTCTTTATGACCACATGAACTACAGCACACGAGGCATCCCCATCCATCACCAACTCCCAGAGTTTACTCAAACTTGTGTCCATTGACTCAGTGATGCCATCCAACCATCTCATCCTCTGTCGTTCCCTTCTCCTCCTGCCCCCATTCCCTCCCAGCATCAGCGACTTTCTAAAAGGGTCACCTCTTCGCATTAGGTGGCCAAAGTATTGGAATTTCAGCTTCAACATCAGTCCTTCCAATGAATATTCAGGACTGATTTCCTTTAGGATGAACTGGTTGGATATCCTTGCAGTCCAAGGGACTCTCAAGAGTCTTCTCCAACACCACAGTCCAAAAGCATCAATTCTTCAGCACTCAGCTTTCTTTATATAGTCCAACTATCATATCAATACATGACTACAGAAAACTCATAGCTTTGACTAGATAGACTTTTGTTGGCAAAGTAATGTCTCTGCTTTTTAATATGCTGTCTAGGTTGGTCATAACTTTTCTTCCAAAATGTTCCCTTGGTATCTCTAATATTCTTGAAGAGATCTCTAGTCTTTCCCATTCTGTTGTTTTCCTCTATTTCTCTGCATTGATCCCTGAGGAAGGCTTTCTTATCTCTCCTTGCTATTCTTCTGAACGTTGCATTCAAATGGGTCTACCTTTCCTTTTCTCCTTTGCCTTTCACGTCTCTTCTTTTCAAAGCTATTTGTACGGCCTCCTGGGAAAACCATTTTGCCTTTTTGCACTTCTTTTTCCTGGGAATTGGTCTTGATCACTGCCTCCAGTACAGTGTCACAAACCTCCATCTCTAGTTCTTCAGGCACTCTGTCTATCAGATCTACTCCCTTGAATATACTTCTCACTTCCACTGTATAATCATAAGGAATTTGATTTAGGTCATACCTGGTTGGTCTAGTGGTTTTCCCTACTTTAATTTAAGTCTGAATTTGGCAATAAAGAGTTCATAATCTGAGTCACAGTCAGCTCCCAGTCTTGTTTTTGCTGACTGTACAGAGCTGCTCCACTTTGGTTGCAAAGAATATAAACAATCTGATTTCAGTATTGACAATCTAGTGATGTCCATGTGTAGAGTCTTCTCGTGTTGTCGTAAGAGGGTGTTTGCTATGACCAGTGCGTACTCTTGACCTCGACAAAACTCTACTAGCCTTTGACCTGTTTTGTTTTGTACTCCAAGGCCAAATTTGCCTGTTACTCCAGGTATCTCTTGACTTCCTACTTTTGCATTCCAGTTCCCGATAATGAAAAGGACATCTTTTTTAGGTGTTAGTTCTAGAAGATCTTGTAGGTCTTCATTGAATCATTCAACTTCAGCCTCTTCAGCATTACTGGTTGGGGCATAGACTTAGATTACTGGGATACTGAATGGCTTGCCTTGGAAGAGAGTTACAGAAAAACAGCTAGTTCTGCTTTATTGACTACACCAAAGCCTTTGACTGTGTAGATCACAATAAACTGTGGAAAAATCTGAAAGAGATGGGAATACAAGACCACCTGACCTGTCTCCTAAGAAATCTGTATGCAGGTCAACAAGCAACAGTTAGAACTACACATGGAACAACAAACTGGTTCCAAATTGGGAAAAGGGTACAGCAAGGCTGTATATTATCACCCTGCTTATTTAACTTATATGCAGAGAGTACATCATGAGAAATGCTGGGCTGGATGAAGCATGAGCTGGAATCAAGACAGCCAGGAGAAATATCAATAACCTCAGATATGCAGATGACACCACCCTTATGGCAGAAAGTGAAAAAAACTAAAGAGCCCCTTGATGAGAGTGAAAGAGGAGAGTGAAAAAGTTGGCTTAAAACTCAACATTCAGAAAAACTAAGATCATGGCATCTGGTCCCATCACTTCATGGCAAATAGATGGGGAAACAGTGGAAACAATGAGAGACTTTATTTTTTGGGGGGCTTCAAAATCACTGCAGATGGTGACCACAGCCATGAAATTAAAAGATGCTTGCTCCTTGGAAGAAATGCTATGACCAACCTAATTAGCATTTTAAAAAGCAGAGACATTACTTTGCCAACAATGGACCGTCTAGTCAAGGCTATGGTTTTCCAGTAGTCATGTATGGATGTGAGAGTTGGACTGTGAAGAAAGCTGAGCTCTGAAGAACTGATGCTTTTGAGCTGTGGTGTTGGAGAAGACTCTTGAGAGTCCCTTGGACTGCACGGTGATCCAACCAGTCCATCCTAAAGGAAATCAGTCCTGAATACTCATTGGAAGGACTGATGCTGAAGCTGAAACTCCAATACTTTGGCCACCTGATGTGAAGAACTGACTCATCTGAAGACTCAGATGCTGGGAGAGATTGAAGGCAGGAGAAGGGGATGACAGAGGATGAGATGGCTGGATGGCATCACCGACTTGATGTACTTGAATTTGAATAAGCTCTAGGAGTTGGTGATGGACAGGGAAGCCTGGCACGCTGCAATCCATGGGGTCGCAAAGAGTCGGACACAACTAAGCAACTGAAGTGAACTAAGTAGTTTTAAATATTCTTCAACACATATTGAAGATAATATAAATTCTGCGAAAGCATCATTCAAGAAACTGGCCAAACTGGCAACTTCTAGAAGTAGACCTTGTTATTTAGTCACTCAGTTGGGCCCGACTCTTTGCGACCACATAGACTGTAGCCCACAAGCTTCCTCAGTCCATGGGATTCTCTCTTAACAAGCTTCAAATATAGTCTAATTAGTCCTGGCCAGAACTTAGTGAGGGAAGGAAAAGGAGGTAAGTCAAGAGAGACAGGAGAGAACAGAGAGAGAGAGGAAGGAAACAGTAAAGGAAGGAGAGAAGAAGCGAAGGATTTACCCATAAGCATATACAACAGTGAGCTCAACTTCCTGTATGTCAGAATCAAAGACCAAACAACAAGCCAATCACCTTTCCTAGAGCTTCAGACTCAATGTATCCGCAGAGGGCGTGAGTATCATGCTTTTTGAAAAAGCATTATGAGAGAGTCTAATATTGTACTGCGGTGTTAGTTACTCAGTCGTGTCTGACTCTTTGCAACCCCAGACTGTAGCCTGCCAGGCTCTTCTATCCATGGGATTCCCCAGGCAAGAACACTGGAGAGGATTTCCATTCCCTTCTCCAGAGGATCTTCCAGACCCAGGGACTGAACACATGTCTCCTGCATTGCAGGCAGATTCTTTACCATCTGAGCTACAGGGAAGCCCCTGTAGGCAATCATAATTGAGAACCACTGGTCCAGTGTCTCAAGCTAATGATAAAAGAAAGCCATCATAATAGCAACATTATTTTAAAATACTGTCCATTTCATCTTTATCTCACTTTTTAATTGCTGTTGTCTGAAAAAAAGTGTATATATATATCACAATGATAATCATTTGCAATTATTTTATAAATAAACATAAATTGGTTGCTTTTTTTCTTTAGCTAACATGGTATAAGATCAAAAAAGGATTGAACACCACTACTCTAAATGAAAATATTTTGAAATAAAATATAATTTACAATAGAAAAATGATTTACTGAAATGTATTACCAAGTTATCTAGGGTTTAGGATCTGTTTTTTAAAAATACTGGAGCTCAGATAAAATCTATATTAGCCAAAACACACACCAGTCATTATACATAATAGTTATTTTGTCAGAAGACCAAAGACCATTATTATGAATCTCTCATCCCTAAAAGTATTTCAGTTAAACAATGGAAACTCTAGGGCACTGAATTTCATTTTTTATATTGCACAAACTTCTATATAGAAGAGCAAGTTTTTTTAAGTGTGCATAGGAAATCCAAACTGTCAATTCATCGAGGAAATAAATTGCATGTAGACAAAGCAAAACTATTAAAAAGCTCTGAGCAAATATTCCATACCAAAGTCTATTAAAGTACTCAGATTACCAACAGACCAAGAATTGGTAAGTCATAGAAAGTAAGAAATTGCTTCAGAGACAGAAAACAGAGACAAAGAGATGCTTCCTGAGAAATCCCTCTTGCCCACCCAGACTAAGAGTGACCATTCAATACAATTTAGATACATAAGCATAATAATAAAGGCTCCCCTGGTGGCTCAGATGGAAAGCATCTGCTGCAACGCGGGAGACCCAGGTTCCATTCCTGGGTCAGGAAGATCCTCTGGAGAAGGAAATGGCAATCCACTCCAGCACTCTTGCCTGGAAAATCTCATGGACGAGGAGCCTGACAGGCTACAGTCCATGAAGTCACAAAGAGTCGGACACGACTGAGCGACCTGACTTCACTTCAAGCATAATAATAAACTTTGCCCTCTTCCATGGGCAGTGTCCTCGTTTGGATGATAAGTTACACGGTCCCTCTTCCCTATATCTCAGCTTCCACCCTATTTCTCTGCTTCATTCTCGAGCAAACCTACGTCAGTGAGATTGTGATCCCAGCATCTCCTGAAAAGAACGATCGCCAGGGTCACTGATGACCTCCTGGTGTAAAAATTCAACAGCTAAACCCCAAGTCTCACACGGTCCAACACGTCTTAGCAGCATAACAGAACCGACCACTTCTCATACCATTCCTGAAACATGTTCTTCCCTTCACTGTCTCAGGTGGTGGTGGTGTAGTCGCTCAGTCGTGTCTGACTCTTTGCAACCCCATGGACTGTAGCCCACCAGGTTCCTCTGTCCATGGAATTCTCTAGCAAGAATACTGCAGTGAGTAGCCATTCCCCTATCCAGGGAATCTTCTCGACCCAGGGATCAAACTGGAGTTTCCTGCATTGCAGGCGTATTCTTCACCAACTGAGCTACCAGGGACTTCTCAGGATACACCCTCTACTGGCGCTTTTCTTATCTGACAGCCCACACCTTCCCATTTCTTTGCTGCTCACTCCTCATTTTCATAGAAAGCACTCTACATGTATTTTCTGAGTAGGTCATCCAACTCTGACTGCAGGCCCCAATAAGCTGATGTCAGCTACTCTAACAATCGAGTGACTCGCCCTAACTTGCCTGGAACCAGTGTCTCCAATACATAATACAATTCCTCACAGAATGAAACAACACCCTTATAAAGTAACAATGACTCTTTCTAAGTCCTGGGACCCACAATACTACTCTTAAATGCACATTACACATAATATTCCAGTAAGGACACTAGAAAAGACAGCAACAAAACCGATCATCTTGCCTTGAAACAGCAAAATGGTATTTTGACCACTGTAACACACTCACACACAAAAAGAAAGCGGAGACAGTCTGCAGAAGCACAACCACAAAATTGAAGGGCTCTGAGATATTTCCTATGAGAACGGATCAAGTCTTCTAAAGTTAGATGAGTATTTACATTTAGCCCCTATTTAGGTTAGAAAGAGATCGTTTTAATAATATCCCACTGAGTCCTATAGACCTGAGACTATATCCAGTTACTGTCATTTGAGCTTTCAGATTTTAAGTGTAAATAGGTCCTAAATGTGTTAAATCCATTTCCTCCTAAGAGCATTAGCTCCTGTAGCAGGAATGAGTACATCCAGGTTTGGTAATCTTACTATAAAACTAACCACTGGACTACCAAGGAAGTCTCTAAGTGCATTTCTAATATGCAGTTAGCCTGAAATTCTTTAATATTCTATTCATTCTCAGTTAACAGGACATTTGAAAATGGCAGTTTGGTTATTTGTTGGGATTTTCCTAGTAGCAGTTCATGGATATTCATAATCTATTGTATATATCATAGCCTTTTCCTGAGCATACTGTTTTGGAGACTTTTTCCATTTTCCATTCTATCGAACATTTGGAATACATTTTATGTATGGCAAGGATGTCAAAAAGCATCATTTCGTGTAAATTATGCTTTATCTTTCCATCTGGCTGATATTTGGTGAACAGATTATCAGACTTGTGATAATACAAAATACCTAGAGTTGAGGATACCTTGCCTGTGAGAAATATTAGGACCTAGACTATCCAGATGCATCCTCTTTTTAGTTCCACATCAGCATTCACTAGTAATTTACTTCAGAGTTAAAAGCAGATTCAAAGGAGATACTTTTCTGATATTGGTGCCCTCACACTAGAAGAGAGGCATACACACTAGGAGCTTTGAAGACACCATCTTCCAGCCTGTTTTCCAGATTCTGTGTCCCTATGCTCAAGAGTGTCGTCAATACTGGGCTTCCCTGGTGGCTCAGTGGTAAAAAATCTGCCTGCCAACGCACGAGACATAGATTCCATTCCTGGGCGGGAAGATTCCCTGGAAAGGAAATGGCAACCCACCCCCAGTATTCTTGCCTGAGAAGCTCCATGGACAGAGAAACCTGGAGGGCTACAGTCTATTGTTCTTCAGTTGCTCATTCGTGTCTGATTCTTTGCAGCCTCATGGACTGCAGCACGCCAGACTTCCCTGTTCTTCACCATCTCCTGGAGTTTGCTCAAACTCATGTCCTTTGAGTCGGTGATGCCCATTCAACCATTTCATCCCTTGTCATCCCCTTCCCTGATAGCTCAGTTGGTAAAGAATTCACCTGCAATGCAAGAGACCCTAGTTCAATTCCTGGGTCGGGAAGATCCCCTGGAGAAGGGATAGGCCACCCACTCCAGTATTCTTGGGCTTCCCTGGTGGTTCAGCTGGGAAAGAATCTGCCCGCGATGCAGGAGACCTGGGTTCAATCCCTGGTTTGGGAAGATCACCTGGAGAAGGGAAAGGCTACCCACTCCAGTATTCTGGCCTGGAGAAAAATATAGTCCATGGGGTCGCAAAGAGTTGGACACAACTGAGCAACTTTCACTTTCTCTTCCTACCTTCAAACTTTCCCAGCATCAGGGTCTTTTCCAATGAGTTGACTGTTCGCAACAGGTGGGCAAAGTATTGGAGCTTCAGCATCAGTCTTTCCAATGAATATTCAGGGTTAATTTCCTTTAGGGCTACAGCCTATGGGGTCACAGAGTCAAACTCGACTTAGCGACCAAACAACAACTGTAAAACTACACCAGTAAAAACAAAATGCCCCAGTAAATTTTTGCAGGACTCCACCTATGCTAGAAATGTGTTTTAAAAAAGAACAGTTCATATTTCAAAACTACTATACGCTTCTACTGTGTAAGAAACAGAGCAAATAGGGAAGGGAGGGTAAGTTTGACAAAGTTTTGAGTCTTTCAGGACATATAAAAAGGTAACCTTGCCAAGGTGAGCCATATTCTTGTTCCCAATAAACACATCCTCACTATAACCCACAGGAAGGAGGCTGTGTTCTTCCACTTGGCACACTGACACTTCAAGTTGCTGACACACTTCAAAGCTGCTCAATCCACTATTGCTTGCTCTGCTGACCCAGGCCACAGTAAACCACATTTCATGTCAATCAAGAAAATCGATCATTGCCCAGCAAGCTGGAGATGTAATGGCATAACCCTAAGGATTCATCATCAAGTCCTGAAAATTTTAGTCCATCACACTGCTTCTGATCTGTTGACAGCTGGGCCCACACTTGAAAAGTCAGTTCAAAATGTTTTCTGAAAGCAGAGTCCATATAAGTTTGGCACGTGCTTCTAAAACAGGGGGCCAATGTATTATCCTAAGGCTATTCCTGCCACCTCAATATGTTTCCAACCACCTTCAGAAGCACAGACTCCCTTTCACGGCCAGCCATAGAAAAAGGATCAAACAGGTTCAAAAGAGTCCACCCTGCCAGTAAACACTCCCTTCTGACACTTTCTCTAGCCTCCCCGCTTGAGCCTGTGTAGTTGGCGACAGCCATTCGGGGAATAGGTGCACAAAGCTTGGTATCCTTCACTAATAACAAAGCTACAAATAAATAACGACAGTATGGAAACTGCTCCTCTTTCTTCTAAAATTCCTTAAAAAGGACTGACTCAAGTCATACCGATATTAATAATCAAAATAAGTCCGAATCAAGCTAAATTGGGACATACTCAAGCCACTGAATTATGTTCTGAGACCTACAATTTGTCAGGAGAAAACAACTGACTTATTTGGAGTTTCAGAGTGTACTAAACACCTTCAACTACCTTCTCAAATTGACACTGATTACATAGCACACAACCAGGGAATCAAAGTACTTCTGAACAGAGCTCTTTATGTTTGTTGTTTTGAAAGATGAAAATGCACAGATTTAAACTCAGAACTGTGTACCAGTAACTGATTCTGATTACACACACAGAGGCCACTATATTCAGAGTCAAATCCACAAGGAGGAAATCTCCGAACAGCGCATTTTTATCCCACGGGCACCGTGGGCTTTCAGAGAATTCGAGAGGAACGCCTACAGTCATGAGACCACCATCAAATGATGCACGCTAGGTCAACAGGTAAGCTCTCTGACACAACGTCTTATTGGCATCAGTCAGGGGCATGTCCAGGTGAAGTAAACAGAAAAGGTCAGGTTTCTCTATTTTTTTTTTCCTTTTTCATAGAAATGACACCTACACAAAATAGCTTATAAGCAAGAATATCCAAGAGTTGTTTCTTCTTAATAGAGAAACAATGAAAACAATACATTAGCAGTGGGCTTTGTTATGTCCCACAGAATGAACAGCTCCATATTATCTATTGCGGAAAAATCCTCCAAGATAAAAATAAGCAGGAAAAGCAAGTAAATGGATACATTACACAACCATGTGTGTAAAACTTTTTAAGACAATAAACATGCACTCCTGTAAATGCCAAGAATAGCAAAGAGGTGAACTGCTGGCGGGAGCACAAAACCAGGAGGGAGCATTACGATTTATCTCTTAATTTTTTTATATCTTATGCATCTAGCACCTTGTGCTTGTTAAAAAAGGAAAAAGCAAAATACATGAGTTTAACTGATCAAAAGAAAAGAACCCTTCCCAGGCAATGTTGTTGTTGTTGTTCACTCGCTAAGTCATGCCCAACTCTTTGTGACCCCGTGGACTGCAGCAGGCCAGGCTTCCCTGTCCATCACCATCTCCCAGAGTTTGCTCAAATACATGTCCACTGAAGCAGTGATGCTCTTGAACCATCTCATCCTCTACCGCCTTCTCATTTTGCTTTCAATCTTTCCCAGCATCGGCGTCTTTTGCAATGAGTCAGCAGTTTGCCATCAGGTGGCCAAAGTATTGGAACTTCAGTATCAGTCCTTCCAGTGAATATTCAGGGTTGATTTCCTTTAGGATTGACTCATTTTTATCTCCTTGCTCTCTAAGGAGCTCTCAAGAGTTTTCTCTAGCACCATAGTTCGAAAGTATCAATTCTTTGGTGCTCAGCCTTCTTTACTGTCCAACTCTCACATCCGTACATGACTACTGAAAAATCCATAGCTTTTGACTACACGAACCTTTGTCAGCAAAGTGATGTCTCTGCTTCTTAATACACTGTTTAGGTTTGTCATAGCTTTCCTTCCAGGGAGCAAGTGTCTTTTACTTGTAATCACCATCCAAGGTGATTTTGGAGCTCAAGAAAAAAAAAAATGTCCTCCACCTCAATGGTCAACAATCTTTAAACACCACACTGGAACATAAGAAGCACTAAAATAGCAGATTACTGAGGTTTCAGAGTAAGAATTAAAAGCAGATAATTTGTAGAACACTATCTAGCTTCCTTTCTGAGCAAAATTATCAAATAACTTATGCTAATTAGACTAAATAGATTTAAAAGTCTTTTACAAAGCTAGGAAAGGTGACTTACAATAGAATTCTCAGGACAGCAAAGGGGGAGTCGATTTACTCTACTTCAAAGAGCAAAATGGGGGGTTTTTCCTCCACTGAAATATGTGGTAGAGGACTCAAAAAATATTTGCTCTTCAAAGCTTAGGGTAAGATTTTTATAAATCAGTGTTAAACTTAAGAATTTACTCATGTCCCAATTCCCAATTCTATTAGTATTTTCCTAGTTCTCTCACACAGAACATTTCTCTTCATCAGTAGTTACCAGAAATGAACAAGAAAAAGGTGTAACACGTTAAAACCAATTACCTTAGGAAAATGAGAATAAAAAAGGGAAAAAGAAATTATTAACTTTGCCTGCATTTCCTTTTATATTATATAAATGCTTAAATCAAGTATGCATAATATTTAAAAGCTTTTTTAAAAGGAGGTAAAAGGGAAAATTTGTGAGCCAAGGTAGCAGATTATATAAGATTAGAAAACTGAGAAATGTGGACCTAGACCTCAAAATGATGTTTCTATCAGAAAAGAAGCTGAAAAAAGTGGGATGGTTGGGAAGAGGGAGGAAGCAGTACCAGTCACAAACAACTTAAAGCAATCTGCATTTCTGTTCATTTATTCACAAATTAATATTTGTTTATAGAACTTTACAAAGAATTTCATCAGCATGCAGAATGCATTTTTAAGTCAAGAGCTAGAGCACTGAAATTATGAACCACCTGAAATATCAAGGCAGCAAAATTCAATAGGGAAAATGAAGGGGCCTCCTACTTAGAAGAAAATTGGAGAGAGATGCTTTTAATTCCCTGGCTCGAATCACATACTGAAATTAATTCTAGAAGAGAGTTATGAGACTACACGTATACAGCATGTGTGTATATCATATGTGTGTTTAGAGACTGTGTATATATTTACACACGGACTTAAGTATTTAAATATAGTCATAAAACTATAAAATACAAAAGAAGAAAATTATCTAAAGATGGCATGAAGAGCTTTCTAGGCAAATGCACGAAACAAGACATCATAGCTGAAAATAATGGTATCATGACCATACTTGAGTTCTGAAGCCAAAGTCACGCTCCTCTCTGAACCTCCAGCACCATGGAAAATGCCGGGTGCACAGTAGATGCTCAGTTAACATGGAGCTAATAAATCAATGACTTAAGAGCAACTCCTGGTTGGGCAGGGGGCTGTACCAGAGACTTGGCTTTAAAGGTATCATCTCAGCTACACTGAGGCTCTAGTCCAGGAAGCAAATCTAGACAAGCTCATCTTTTGTAAATCCAACAGGCGCTTTCAGTTTTCATGTCTTTTTACATGGCGTTCCCTCCACCCTTTTTGCCATCTAGAATAGTACAATGATTAAGAACATGGGCTTCGGGACCACAGAGACCTAACTCAAACCCCAGTACTGTCACTTACTGACCGTGCGACCTGCAAAACTTCAGTAATTGATTTAACATCTGAGTCCACCAAGTGTGGACTATAATAATGAAAGATTCAATGAGCTATCACACACAGCCAAAAATGGTGCCTGACACAAAGTATTAAGTAAATTCTCAACAAACAGCTTTCTGCCCCCAGCAAGGAACTTATCATTCACAACTTAAGAGAAAATGTTTTTTTTCCAACGTCTCTCCCTTTTATCCCATTCATCATTCTCACCTAAAAACCATAATATTTAATTTCTTTTGCTAATAATAGTTACCTGCTTCTCACTCAACAATAGCTGATACACTTTAAGCATGTATATAAAAAATCTTCTGTTTTCCCTTCAAAATTTCGCCTAGGCCCTGGCACAGAGAAGTCATGAAATAACTGTTCCTAACATAAATTTTTAAAACCACTCATTGTGCTGTTTCTTTTATCACTAAAATAGTTACATTAAAACTAGCCATACACATTTGTGCACAAACTTAACCATCATAATTTTACAGTGTCCTAAGTATTTCTTTCCAATTAACTTTCTGATTTACTTTTTAAAAAACGTATTGAGGCACAGTTGGCTTACAATGTTGTGTTAGTTTCAGGTGCAAAGCAAACTGATTCAGTCATATAAATGGAGTTCGTGAACAGGTTCATTCAGGTGTTTGATAAGCTCTTATGGGGAAACCTGAACGAACTTTTTGACTCTTCAGTTCAGTTCAGTCGCTCAGTCGTGTCCGACTCTTTGCAACCCCATGAGTCACAGCACACGATTCATCACCTGTCCATCACCAACTCCCGGAGTTCACTCAAACTCATGTCCATCGAGCTGGTGATGCCATGCAGTCATCTGATCCACTGTCGTCCCCTTCTCCTCCTGCCCCCAATCCCTCCCACTATCAGTCTTTTCCAATGAGTCAATTCTTCTCATGAGGTGGCCTAAGTACTGGAGTTTCAGCTTTAGCATCATTCCTTCCAAAGAAATCCCAGGGCTGATCTCCTTCAGAATGGACTGGTTGGATCTCCTTGCAGTCCAAGGGGCTCTCAAGAGTCTTCTCCAACACTACAGTTCAAAAGCATCAATTCTTCAGCGCTCAGCTTTCTTCACAGTCCAACTCTCACATCCATACATAACTACTGGAAAAACCATAGCCAGTTTAACTAGACAGACCTTTGTTGGCAAAGTAATGTCTCTGCCTTTGAATATGCTATCTGGGTTGGTCATAACATTCCTTTCAAGGAGTAAGCGTCTTTTAATTTCATGGCTGCAGTCACCATCCACAGTGATTTTGGAGCCCAAAAAAATAAAGTCTGACACTGTTTCTACTGTTTCCCCATCTATTTCCCATGAAGTGATGGGACCAGATGCCATGATCTTCGTTTTCTGAATGTTGAGCTTTAAGTCAACTTTTTCACTCTCCTCTTTCACTTTCATCAAGAGGCTCTTTAGTTCTTTTTCACTTTCTGCCATAAGGGTGGTGTCATCTGCATATCTGAGGTTATTGATATTTCTCCTGGCAGTCTTGATTCCAGCTTGTGCTTCATCCAGCCCAGCATTTCTCATGATGTACTCTCTGCATATAAGTTAAATAAGCAGGGTGATAATATACAGCCTTGCTGTACCCTTTTCCCAATTTGGAACCAGTTTGTTGTTCCATGTGCAGTTCTAACTGTTGCTTGTTGACCTGCATACAGATTTCTTAGGAGACAGGTCAGGTGGTCTGGTATTCCCATCTCTTTCAGATTTTTCCACAGTTTATTGTGATCCACAAAGTCAAAGCCTTTGGCATAGTGAATAAAGCAGAAATAGATGTTTTTCTGGAACTCTCTGAGATTCTTTTCTATTATGGATTATAACAAAGTTATAGAATACAGTTCCCTATGTTATACAGCAGGTCCTTGTTGGTTATCTATTTTATACATAATAGTGTGTATATATTAATCCCAAACTCTCAATGAACTCCCTCCCCACCACTTTCTCCTTTGGTAACTATTGTTTGTTTCCTATGTCTGTGAGTATTTCTTCCCAACTAATCTATAAGACTTTTGGTGTCTTAAAAACTTGCTTCTAATGTCACCATACCCTGTATGAACAGAAACACAATCATAGAACTTTTTCTGTAATGTAAAGAACAAATCAGCACATGCTCACTATGGGTGCCCTTCACTTAATGAGGCATATGGTCCAGTTCTAAGCCAGATGCAAACTGAATTCCATTTCGATGGCACTACAAGCTACCAGACTGAAGAGGAAAGGGTGAGCATCATTATTTCTAACCTCACCATCAGAAAGCCAACATCAAACGCAAGGCCCCGTGAAGACGGCTATTAAATGGTTCACGGTTGCCACAGGTTGAGGTGAGATGAGACTTAGACCCCTCATCCTGAGTCCACTGCTTTGCTGCACATTAGCTCAAAGTAGCAGAGTTGGTGCCATGTCCACAGTCCTCTGTGACCAATATTAATACCGAACAATCAACAGCTGTAAAAAGCTGCCAGAAACCTGGGAACCACCAAACCATCACCAGGGTTTCCTTATCTCCACCCAGCATATGATGAATCCTGACACATTAGCTGAATCAAGTGAAACGAAACTAATCCTCATGCCCTTACAGCTGACCTTTGTACCAAGCAACCACATGAGCCTGAAGCAAAATAACACATTTCTCAGTAGGCATCGGTGTTAATTCTAGCTACAAATCCTGCTGCAAGGCAATGTGTTCTGTTTCTCATAAATCTGTCTTGTAACTCAAACTTTTCAAACACGATAACAATTTATTCAAAATTTTTATGAATATGCATGACTAATCAACTCCACTTACAACTCTTGCTATGTTTATTTGTAGGTTATGTCTAATATTATGACAACAGTTACGTAATCTGATGGTTGCCCAGAACTCTGAAAAATCAGTCCTCCAACTTCCAGGCATTGGGCACTTGACAACTTCCTTCATTAAAGACTTTGGTAGATACACACATCTACCAAAATGGAAATGTAGGAGCGGAAACTAAATGAAAACCAAATTTTCATTGTGTTCCTTGATGATTTCTTAAATCTTTCTAGAAGACATAACATGACCACATTTCATTGATGTAAAAGTGAACATTTTTGTACATTTTAGCATTTCTAAACTGTAGAAAGTGAAGAGAAACTAAAAAGCTTCTTGATGAAAGTGAAAGGGAAGAGTGAAAAAGTTGGTTTAAAGCTCAACATTCAGAAAACGAAGATCATGGCATCTGGTCCCATCACTTCATGGGAAATAGATGGGAAAACAGTGGAAACAGTGTCAGACTTTATTCTGGGGGGCTCGAAAATCACTGCAGATGGTGACTGCAGCCATGAAATTAAAAGACGCTTACTCCTTGGAAGGAATGTTATGACTAACCTAGATAGCATATTGAAAAACAGAGATATTACTTTGCTAACAAAGGTCCATCTAGTCAAGGCTATGGTTTTTCCAGTGGTCATGTATGGATGTGAGAGTTGGACTGTAAAGAAAGCTGAGTGCCAAAGAATTCATGCTTTTGAACTGTGGTGTTGGATAAGACTCTTGAGAATCCCTTGTACTGCCAGGAGATCCAACCAGTCCAAAGGAGATCAACCAGTCCAAAGGAGATCAGTTCTGGGTGTTCTTTGGAAGGAATGATGCTGAAGCTGAAACTCCAGTACTTTGGCCACCTCATGCGAAGAGTTGACTCACTGGAAAAGACTCTGATGCTGGGAGGGTGGGGGCAGGAGGAGAAGGGGATGACAGAGGATGAGATGGCTGGGTGGCATCACCAACTTGATGGACGTGAGTTTGAGTGAACTCCGGGAGTTGGTGATGAACAGGGAGGCCTGGCATGCTGTGATTCATGGGGATGCAAAGAGTCGGACACGACTGAGCGACTGAACTGAACTGAAACTGCAATTAAGGATGTATTCAGGATGTATTTTAGAATCAGTGGTATCTCAGCACTGTGTCAGTTTTTCTTTTTCCCCTTTTTAATGGCATGTCTAAAAAATGGTGCATCTTAGAATTAATGGCTGCAATTAAAACCAGTATTTAAGCTACCCTTCTATTAGTTTATACCAAGGTCATGAAAATTTGTGAGTTGCATCTAGTTTATAAATAAATCAATTAAAGCTTATGGAATTAAGATGCCAGGATAAGAGACACTAGAGTATTAATAGAGAATGATCATCCTGTTCTCTGCTTTTCTAACAGAAACAAATGTTTATATTTAAAAGCCATTATTTCCCGGGGATGCCAGGAAAGAACTGAAAATATTAAGATGGTGATTCATGTTTTGTGGCCAGTGAGGGAAAATAAGTCCCAAAATAGACAGTACAAAGAACAATAGATTAAACCAACCCAACCCAATGTGCTAAGTACAATGAGACCTCATAGGAGGGAAAACACACATCCCCCAGGGGAACAGGGTTGTCACAGAATATGCACTCCAGCTGTCAGAAGGTGAGTATGAATGTCCAGGGCAGGAGAGACAGAGCATTTCAGGCAGAGAAAATACCAAATGCCAAAGGGAGTCAAGGATGGCAAAGCACTCCAGTTTTCTTACCTGGAAAATGCCATGGATAGAGGAGCCTGGCAGGCTACAGTCCACAGGGGTCACAAAGAGTCGGAAACAACTGAAGTGACTTAGCACTCAAAGTTAGTCAAACACACAAAAAGGTTGCCTACACTGTGAATGGGGAAAAGACGCGTTAAACAAGGAGGTCATGAGACGGGTGGCTCTAAGGCCTTCACAGCCTATGTAAGCAAATGCAAATCTAAGCCAGAGTCAACTATAAGTGTACCCTCAAATGAGAAAATTAAACATAAGAACAACCAATCACCAACACCCAACTGGGCTTTCGCAAATAAGGCAACCGCACAAGCAATACCAATCGATCATTTCCTTGTGTTGCTTCTGTATCTATCCTATTAAAGCTCTTCCCCCAGCACCTGGCAACTGACTGTTCCTACCAACCAGTCAGAGGCTGCCTGATCCCAAGAGATGTCTGCTCAAATGAACTCTTGAAAAATTTTAATGTGCCTCAGTTTACCTTTTAACAGAGGTTAACAGCAGTAGAAAAACCTAGAGAGAGAAGTGGCAGTCCCAAAGTAAAATATATTTTAGGCCATTTTAAGTAATAATGATCACCATCTTCCCTTCTCTGATCATTTCAGCTAGAGATTCTAAAGACTCAAATAATTGCTTGTTTTGTTTTTTTTTTTTAATCTCCAGTCTGATATGGCTATTATTGGACTTATTGCTTAAGAGCAAAGTCAAGGTGTTCCAGATAGCTGTAAGTTTGAGAATGTCTTCTTTAGACCTGACATGCTGAAGTTAAAATGGAATTTTTTTTAACATTATTTTTTGCTAATCAACCCATAATGGTCTTCACCATTATAATTCAGCAGGTAGGGTTTCTAAAATTACAGACCTCTCTAACAAGGTAAAAGGAACTTGTGAATAAGATTATGAATGAAATCTAAAGAAGATAGATGAAATCTGCTCCCAAGTATAAAAGCCAAAGAATGTATCCCATTAGCATCTGAATAGTAAGTGCCAGCGCAGCAAGCTGTCATCTGAAACTCTTGGCACTTCCTCCTTCGAGCCCTGATGAAGCAGGAGTCATTGTAAGGATGTGTGAGGAGATAATTAGAGCTCTCCTTTCCCCCAAGTATTGACAGCCGAAAGAGAATAACAAGGTGCCATGATTTTATTATGCAGCAAGTTCTACTGTTACATAAGCTGAGTTATAATAACCTCTTAGACAGCATGGTAACATCTACTAGCTGCTTATTATGTGTATCAAGCACTGAAGATTCTCCCTCATGGAGGACATGCAGCTTTGTCTTACTCACTGCTGGGACCAGGCACAGAGATGTTCCACAAGCGCTCACCAAACACAAACATAAAAAACACAAGAAACCGAAGCACTGTATATCCACTATTTCATTTAACCCCTATGTAGGAGGACAGAATTTTCTACCCCAACCTATGAATTATTTTAAGCTGTTTATTTTCTAAGAAAGAGCAGACAGGGGAAGAACTCCAAAAACCAAGTAGGACTTAATCCTTCTGAAGAAACATTGACATTTATAAGGAAAACCTCGATTTGTAAGGGATTCGCTTGTGGTTCAGCTGATAAAGAATCCACCTGCAATGTGGGAGACCTGGGTTTGATCCTGGGTTGGGAAGATCCCCTGGAGAAGGGAAAGGCTGCCCATTCCAGTATTCTGGCCTGGAGAATTCCACAGACTGTATAGTCCATAGTTGCAAAGAGTCGGACACAACTGAGTGACCTTCACTTTCCATTTGTAAGGTTGTCTTCCTAGAGGTGCCAGGAAGAGGAAAAGCTCCAACTGATGGAGATGGCGAAGGCAATGACCTAAATCTATACTAACAGCTTCACCTGTGTTTACTGTGCTTAACCTGGTAACCTCTCATAACCTACTCTCCACATCTCTCAACATCTTTTGTTTTCAGCTGAGGACGGTGTTTAAGATGAGGGCTTCAACTACGTCAGTGAGTTTTCCTGGATCTCTGCCATGTACACATGTTCTTAAATTTTTGTGTGATTTTCTTTTCTATTAAACTTAAAACTTTTGTTAATCTGTCTCATGCCAACTGAATTCTTAGGTCAGCCAGAACCTACAAGCACAGAGGAAAATCTCTTCCTTCCAGACAGCTGCAAATTATGGCAAGAAATCCTGTATTACTTTTTCCATTTTGCTCAAGGGAAAACTAAGGCTTGAGAAGTAAGGGACTGACCTAATGGCAGAACAAAGCCAGACTCTCACACCCAGGCCTCCATGCTTAACCTCCTTCCATATCTATGTACGTTTCCTCCTGTGTACTGTATCAAATCTTCACGCAAATCTCAACAAGTTAGAGACCTGGAGTTTGATTTAGAAAAAACTCAGAAAAGGCTAAGAGGGAGATTCTCAGTAACCCATCAACAGCCACTGAGCTTCCAGCAGAATCACGGGCTGCCTAATGAACCTTCAAAGAAGCAGACAACAGATGAAAAACTGAAGGAACCTCAAGGATAAAGGGCATTTTAGCGTCCTGTTGTGTCCCAGTCTTGAGTTCTCCTGTTTACCAAAGTAAAGCTTCTTCTTTATACTAGTACTTTTCCTTCTATCAACCTTCTAAAATTGCTTCCCAAATTATATAAAATGAATATACTGTTTTGATTTTTTCAGAAGTATTTCATCCAATCTAAGCCAGAGTTTACCATAAAGACCCAAAGAATGATACAACTAGGTCATGAACAACCACCTGGCTGACTGTGAGTGCAAGTGTTAGCCCAATTTTATGAAGGCAACATAATGAGACAGAAAAGTTAAGTCTCTGAGAACCCATAGAAAAAGAGAGAACCCACCAGAAGGTGAGCAAGAGTGAACGCTTCTCAAGAACAGAGGATTTTAAGCTTGTTTCAAACAGCCTTATACAGAATGGAGGGCAAAGCACCAGCTCAATAAATATTAATTAAAAATACATAGAATAACTACTGATTTGCTTCAAAATTCTGTGTATGAGGATGACTTCTTTTTAAAAAAGTTAATCTAAAATAGTATCCAAAATTTCTCAACAAAAGGGTGCTTTAAACCATTTTTCTAAAAAGTAAAGGACCAGATAAACCGGAAAAATGGGTCATTCCTAAACCCTGGGTATGTTAATATTTCACAAGAGACTCCATATTTAATTTTTGTAAATAAAGAAAATGCAAAGAATGCATGGGAGAGACAAATTACTTCACACATACATATGACTTGGTGCATAGGGGCCCAACAAATGCTGAAAGGTTTCCAAGAAAACAAAAATAGTTTTACTTACATAGACCACTGAGCAGACACTCACTGCAGGTAACAGCAGTTACTATGGTTACCGTGGGTTTCCAATATTAGCTAATTTACATACTACTCTATGCCACTACATAGCCAATTATTCTCAGTGCACATCGTATCTAAAATAAGCAATGAACAGAACACATCAACTAATACAAAGCTCAAAATAAAACCTGATTTTCTTCAAATACAAAAAAACTACTATATGTATTTCTGAAACAGAGCAGGACCCTATGGTCCTTGCCCCTCACCATGCCCTCTGCCTGCTTTTTGACTGTGGACAACTTTGGTCAAAGAGTAAGTTGAATCAGAGAAGTGAGAAATGTGGAAACAAAGGAAAACAGCCAAAGGAGACTAAATAATAGTAACGCAGTCATTTAGCATAGTCAAAGACCTTGAGCTCCTTCTCCAGGGCTCTGGATAATATTCTGAGCCATATTCTGTGAGCTGTCTTAGAGACACCAAAGCCCCAGGGGGAGACGTTAACTACTTGAAGACCAGACTACCCAGGACATGAGCTGCCACAATGCCAAGAACTGGCTTCAGAGAAACGGGAACAAATGGGCCCTGGAACTGAAGATTAACTGTACCTAAAACAACCAAGATGATGCTGGTTAGACCACTGACGACCAATCTGAAGATGACCATTAGAGACAACTGTGTTGCTTCTGCATGTAGCCCCTTCCATCTGCCTATACAAGCTCCGGCCCCACTGGTTACCATGGGTGGGGTTTGGGGTGGCCTTTGAACAGATGTCTACCACACTCCCCACTAGTTGCCAATATCTGAAATAAAGGAAACTTTCCTAGGCACCAACCTGGCTTGTTTACCAGCTTTGGGGAGGAAAGCAGCTGGAACCTCCACACTCTTTCAGAAATGTGTATGTGTGTAAGTGTGTGTGTTGCTTTAAACCAAAAGAGACCCACAAAAACTTGAAGGTACCCAAGCAAGCAAAATAAAAATAGTCTCTGGATGCAAATGGTGCACCAACTGTGACAAACATTCTCTATGGACTGAACGCCACTGAGACTATCCTGACCTCTTTTTCAAGCACATCTAACTTTTGGGCTTCTGCGGCCATCTCTGCATTGCCCAGTTTTAGCATGAATCCTGCTAAGTCCATTTAACCAACGCCCCCCACCCCCGCCCCCTGCTCAGGATCTGATGGGGCTCCTCCTCCTCCACCGTCCCCCTGGTGATAAATGGTCACCCTGGCCCGCCTTCAGCAAGAATCCTGTCAGGTCGGTTTAGCCAGAATCCACTCCCATTGCCCTCTGATATTTCTTCTTAGTAATTTTCCATCCACAGACCCCTAACCTGGTCCTCGGCCATAAATTCCCACTTGTCCATTGAGTTCAATTCCTCTCCCACTGAAGTAGTCCTACACCTATCACTGTGACCTCTCCCTAAAGTCTTTCTTACTGCACTTTAACAAGCATTACTGAACGATTTAACAGTTTGAGTATTTTTCTTTGACACCTACTAGGTAACAGGGAGAAGGTGAAAATAAAACACCTATTATGGTGGCATGGTTAGACACACAAGGACTTCCTTCTTTTTCTGTACAATTTTTATAGAAGAAGCAAAGATTAGCAGACAAAGAATCAAGCACAAGAAAACACAAAAGTTAGAGGTCAGGAATTTTAAGGTAATTATGATGAAAAATTGACAAATAGCTATAAAAGATCTTGATAAAGCCACATATAACAGTTCAAATGAGTCCCCAAAACTTGGGGTGACATTCTGTGACAGAGAGTTAAGACATGTAATGATTATGTTTAATGGCAAAAAAAAAAAAAAAAAAAAAAACACAAAAAACCAGATACTAATAATTGAACAGAAAGAAAAACTGGGCTCATCCCCAGATTAAATATACTGTATCTCAGTATCACAGGGCTGTTGCTGCTGCTAAGTCGCTTCAGTCGTGTCTGACTCTGTGCGACCCCATAGATGGCAGCCCACCAGGCTCCCCTGTCCCTGGGATTCTCCAGGCAAGAACACTGGAGTGGGTTGCCATTTCCTTCTCCAATGCATGAAAGTAAAAAGTGAAAGTGAAGGCGCTCAGTCATGTCCAACTCTTAGCGACCCCACGGACTGCAGCCTACCAGGCTCCTCCATCCATGGGATTTTCCAGGCAAGAGTACTGGAGTGGGGTGCCATTGCCTTCTCCGTATCACAGGGCAGACCAGGGAGAAAGGGAAGGAAACATCAGAACTGATAAACATGTATATTAGGAGCCACAAAGCAAGTAAACACAAACCTATTTATCTTTTGACTACTAAATGAGAAAATCTCAGACACAAATGAATTGAGTCTAACCACAAAACTTAATAGATTCACCTACTACAGCTATCCTACACTTTTTCATCAGTACCCCTTTGTACAGCAAGGCAAGTAGACACAGATAAAATACTGGACTTGGGTTCAAATTCTTCCATAATTAACGAACACATGCTCCATAAAACCTGGAGACACCTTTATCTGCAGTACTCAATCAATAATAAATGCCCTTCCTAAGTTACTGACAAAACCTTTAAAAATAATAATAATAGTAAATGGTCTTTCGGTATCTATCTCTCTCTTTCTCTTCAGTTGCTAAGTCATGTCTGACCCTTGTGACCCCATGGACTATAGCCTGCCAGGCTCCTCTCTGTCCACGGGATTCTCCAGGCAAGAATACTGGAGTGGGCTGCCATTTCCTTCTCCAGGAGATCTTCCTGACCCAGGAATCGAACCCAGGTCTCCTGCATTGCAGGCAGATTCTTTACCAACTGAGCTATGAGGGAAGCCCATTTAGGATATCTATAAGCTTTCTCAAAGTCAGTTTCTGAGTCTCAATTTTCTCAACATCTTTTATAACGCTTGGCATTTTCACGAGCTTGACATAAAGGTACTGGAGATAGAACACTGTACCTGCGCTCACACATTCCAGAGTCTAGCAGGAGGCAGATGATTAACATAAGATTGTATGAGAGAAACAAAAACGTAAGAGAAAAACTAAGACTGGCCCGTGGGGCTATGAGGCCAAATCTATCCTTCCCTGGTGGCTCAGAGGTTAGAGTGTCTGCCTCCAATGCGGGAGACCTGGGTTCGATCCCTGGGTTGGGAAGATTCCCCTGGAGAAGGAAATGGTAACCCACTCCAGTATTCTTGCCTGGAGAATCCCATGAACGGAGAAGCCTGGTAGACTACAGTCCATGGGGTCCCAAAGACTTGGACCCGACTGAGCGACTTCACTTTTCACTTTCAAAGAGTTAAATTATGTCCATCCACTGTTCAACATATAATTACCACCAACTGTCTTGAGTTAAAAATTATATCTGAATAAAATTAATTATAAAATTGATTCAAATTTAAAACTATTTATAAGAAGTGAACAAGGGAAAATCTCATGCTCTTGAACCCCATTCAGGGTTCAAGTTTAATAAGGACCTTCTCAAACACTCCACTGCTAGCAATGAAAATTCACGTTTCCTCTCTATGATGTATCCATCTCCAATCATGAGGCCTGCAACTGAGAAGAATTCCTTCAAGGGAGAATCTGTATGGATAAATAAGCCACACAAGCATAAAGGAAAACTACACCAGCCTAAATCAATCCAGGATGTCTTTCACTACTAAATATATCTTTTTTAAAAGTTCAAAGGAGAAGAATATTAAAGAAGAAAAAACAATAAATTATAAAACCGCCACCTCAAGATGATATACAGGAGTGAAAATGAGAGCTTCTTTAATAGATACCCTCAGAGATTTGAGGATATTATGAAGATTACAAAAGATGGCAGGGAGAAAGGAAAAAAGTAATAAAGGGAGAGAGCAGACAGACACATTAAAAGTAAACAAATTCAATACAACCAATAAACAACACAGTCTTTGAAAAAGCCATTTATAGATACAAAAGATACATTCAGGAAACCTCCAAAAAGGCAAAATGACAAAGAAGCAGGAAATAGGAAAGAAAATGGATGTAAGGAAATACATTAAAAATAAATATAATAAAATTGAGAAAATACAACTCAAGCTTTTTCCTCTTTGGTGAAGGTAGTACTTATAAAATAAATATAAATAAATAATTTAAAAGATACTCTTTAAAATAAATTTAACCCTTAAGCAGAAATGAAGTGTTTGTGTTTTGTTTTTTTTTTCTGAGAATCTGGTTAACAGCTTCCCAATTCCTTTTTGAAAGCAAACATATACTCAATTATTTGAGTTATTCTACTCAGAATTTGTTCACAGTCAGCCAGCTGTGAGACACTTGATTTGCTGTTATATTCCATCCACCTCTTTGTCCAAAGTTCATTACTAGTTGGCATTTGATATTGAACACCTACAGTGCTCATTATTATTTTTGGTAAAGATATTACAACCAAGGGAAATTAATTTTGTTCTCTGAAGACAGATTTATTAATACAAAGTGAATCCAAAAAACTATCTGTAAACTGAAGAATTTAGGGCCAGTTTCTTTTCACTAGTTGGTATTAAAAAAAATCATTTTCTTTTGTTTGTTAAATAAACATGTTCTGTTTGCTATGCCTTTTGTGGGGCCAAGGCTGCAAAAATCTCAAAGAATAAATTTTAAAAAGCATTATATTTAAACATATCCTGTAAATATATACTCAAGATCTTCCAAGAACTACGTAAGGTTTGAAATGTAGTCAATTTCTTAGCACTATTACACTGAATTTTAGGACAAATTCCACTCTCTATAATAACAGTATTTTCTGTGTGTTTGTGTGTGTTTTCCTTTCCTTTGGACATGCATAAGCAACAACAAATCTTAAGAGTTGCAAACGCTCATGGAAATAACCTAGAATTGTTCCCAATTTTACTTTTTGAGTAGGTAGTTCATGTACTGAGAATCAATATTAAGAGATATGATAGGATAGAGAGTGAAACGTCATTCTCTCTGGTCTCCTACCAACCAGTTCCCCTCTTTGGGATGAATAATTTTATTAATTTCTTAGAATGCTTTTTGAAAATAAAAAATGTATTTTTTTACTAGCTTTTCACTGGAAGTATCCATATAACAAACAAACAAAAAAAAAGCAAGCACTGAAACATTTAAATAATGTCATGTTTATCTCAAGGGCATGCGTGCACCACCATTCAGTTTACAGGCATTATTTGAGATCCAAGCGGGTTTGTCACCTCCTGCAATAATTGAGACCTGTCCCAGAATCACCAGCACAATGAAAAACTGCTTCTCTAAGAAGACAGTCATGCTTTGGCTTAAATAAAATGCAAATAAAGATCTCACTAAATAGGTTATTTTTTAATGGGCGGGGGCAGGGATAAAATATTTTACACTAAGAGATCATACCTAGCTATAACTATTCTAACTATAACTTCACAATTTCTACTTGGCTGTGGCCTCCAGAGAAAGTTACTGAGTCACTGATTTCTAAGGAACACTGTGAATGACGTTCCTTAAAAAATGCCATATATATAAATGTACAAACAAACTAAGGAAGTGAGGTAATGTACTCTTTAAAAACATACATTCATTACTCTTTTCCTCTTCATGAATGATTCAGACGAGCCAGATCCTGGCAAGTGTGCGTGCGTGTGTGCATTTTGGGGGGGGCATGGGATGTTGCGGCAGCAGAGTCAAAGGTAAAGTGGACCACCCACCAGGGGATGTCAGAGCTCCCCTGAGGGAGGAAGGATGCTGCTGCTCTCAGGAAGCTGTGGTGAGGAGGATATGACATGCAACACTACGCACACAGCTAGTGGAGTGAGACGATCCACAGAGAGGGCGTCTTACCTGCTTTGTTTCTGCAACCACAGGGCCTAGATGTCGAGTGCCATACAACAGACATGCAATCCTATTTTCAAACAGAAACGTAAAACCTCTTCCAAATAGCAGAGTGTAGAAGAGTGTAAAATCACATTAAGAGAGGTTAAAACTAGTTAGCAAAGATCGACAAGGCACAGTGAGTGAAAAAGAAACCAGAAGACAGGGCTCCTAAAAGCTAGCATGGAGGGAAATCTGAGTGCGCTATCAGTCAGACAGCCTCAGGAAACTGGCCTTTCTCAGGATCACTTCAAAGTAACAACCCTGATACATAAACGACTAGAGGAGAGTCACATCAGTGAATCAAAACTTGGGCAAATGTGCGAAGACATAAAATAGATGCGATCACACTGACCATAAAACAGAATGCAGAGAAGAGCTCCAGACCAGGAGCACAGCAGAAGGCCACAGGGCTCCACGCCCTCGGTGCTGGAGACAGTCCTCCAGGAGGGGCCTGCACCTCCGTCCACCTTGTGGGTGAAGCGTTGACCACCTTTGTTTTAGACAATCTTTTCAAGGGTCTTTGCACAGTCAGACTTAAGAGAGAGTATGTCTGTCTCCTTCTGAGGCTAAGAGTAGGTGACCTTGCAGGGGGCTCTTCGCTCCACTGTCGCCGTCCGTTCTGCATCTGAACCTAGGGCAGGAATCACGCGCAGAATGCTTGTGCTTCCCTGGCCCGTAAGTGCCAGAGGTGACTGATCCAGCTGAGAGAGCAGCAGGTGACAAGGGCCCCTCAAACACGTAAACTGTTCTGCCTGTCGAGGTCCAAGGTGCGAGGTCTGGCAGAAACAAGGAAAATCACAGCTTCATAAAGGACTCAGAGGCAGTGGGGCGGAACAGGCAGAAGAGAAGCAAGATCTCAACAGACTCATGTAGCCAGAGGGAAAGGCGAACGGGAGCAGGAAGCTGAGGGCTGATCACCACTGTCTGGATCCAGCTGTTGCTCCCGACCCTCCCTGCCCCGAGACATAGCTGAACCCTCCACAGACTAGACCAACACCTCTTTCCTCTCCCACAGGGCCCTGTGTGGCCCAACACCCACTGGCACTCATGTGTAAGGCCTCCAGGCACATCCCTGGGAACCTCAACGCTTCAGGCTATTTGCCAACAGTGGAGAGGGGAAGGGAATCTGGGTTTAGCGTCTTTTGACACCTGAAGTCTTCCTGATGGCTCAGTTGGTACAGAATCTGCCTGCAATGTGGGACACCTGGGTTTGATCCCTGGGTTGGGAAGATTCCCTGGAGATGGGAAAGGTTACCCACTCCAGTATTCTGGCCTGGAGAACTCCATGGATGAGTCTATGGGGTCGCAATGAGGAGGACACAAATGAGCGACTTTCACTTCACTTCACTTCACTGTCAAAGAGATCCTGTTAGTGACCAAGTCAGAAGGCTCACTCTCCCAGCCTCTGCCTGCGAAGGCGGCCTAGAAACCCTCAACATCAGGTGCTTTCTCCAGTTACATTCCTTGGGGCTACGTGGGCAGATTCACGATCACCTCAGTGTCTCTGGCAGTCCAGGACCCCCATCATCAAAAGGGTCCCGACACCTTACTGGACTCTCTGGGCTCCAGAAACAGGAGGTGCCACACTTGAGCACTCCATGAGGTACTTAATATGGACTAATCTACAAACCAGGACTGGCAACCCTGTTCCCAGCGGCACCTCAGCTCTTCACGAAGCAGTGACAACTATGCCCCTGGGGAAACTTTATCCCCTGACTCTGCTCCCTGAAGCAAAGACACTGGCTCATTCAGCCCTCAGCCAGGCTGAAACCCCATGTCCACTGGGCTACCGCAGCTGTTCAGTCTCAACACCAACTCTGCAGAAGTCCAACAGACAAGATGCCTCTGTCAGCAGACAAAGCTCAAGCTGCTCTCTGGCCAGGATGGGCTTGATGAACCTTATTATATTTTTACTACCCTGGGTCCACTATTTGTGAGTGGTTTAGCTCACGCCTCATCCTGCTGTTTTGGAGTATGACTGATCATGCTTTGGTTTAATTTGTATGACATAAACTGGACAGATATGGTCAGAGCACCTATCGATCTGATTAGCCAGTGGCCATCAGAGTGCAGTTATCTTGTGAAAATCCATCAGAAGCCAAGACAGTAGAGAAACAAGGTAGATTACTGCCAAAAGGTCATTCTCTTGCAAAGAGGCGTTCAAAAATTTTGCTCCAGACTAACTTTTCAAGATACTTTGGAAGATAAGAGACAGTGTCTGCTCTGAAGCAAAGTGCAAGCCTCCTTACTATCCAGTATAATATAGTGTCTCCTTCTGTGGCATTTACTTCCCATGGTAAAAAAAACTGGAAGATTCATTAGCTCTGAGTTCCTCTCATATTAAAACCCACAGCATAAAAAAGCTGCCACCTGACCCTCTTCCCAACATCTACTGGAAAACAAGATCGAGGAACTGCCCTCTGGCTATTGCTGTGAGTAATAACTGTCCTGCATCTCTGACCTGGGAGTCCTGGGTTTTTAGCAGTATACACCAAACTGTGGCAGCCAACTTGTTAGCTTGCAAGTGGGGTAGTCTAAGGTTGCTCACGGTTGTTAATATTTATAGCATCAAGAAAAACTAAATTACCAGACACAACTGAAGCAACACAGCACACATGCACACACCAGCTGTAGGCAGAAGAAATCAGTTGTGTGGAGCCATTCATAAAATTCCTAAAAAGATAAGAAATGTTACTCTCCTCTGCTTGGCCCTTCCCCCACAAGCATCAGCAATACATATAGGTATACAAATGTATTACCTATATCATGCCAATTGAACTTTACAAATGTTCAGTATTTTGTTCTTAGCTATGAAGTGACTCAGAGTAAAATCATACAGAGCTGAGGAACATTAGAAAACTGACTATAAAGGATTTATTTCCAAAATTCTAGGAATTAAAAAAAAGCACTGATGAATACCTAAAATATTCTCTTGGGAATCTGTAGTTGTTTTAATATGGATATTTCTAAGAATTTACAACTCTAGCTTATGCTATAAATAATGTATCAGCAGAGGATAAATATTATAGATGTCACATTTCTGAAATGTTTAAGAATACCATGGTTTATAGAAATAGTAAATATGCCCTAAGAATACATATTCAGGCTTATGGGTAGAAAACATATGTCTGTGTCAACAAGACTCCTGAAATGACTGCCAATTTTCTTTCCTTCCAGAAGACAGTATTAACAATCCCATAAAGCACAAGATACTTTCATTACATCATAAACTACCAAGTCAAAATACATGCCTTTGAGTGTAGCCATGGAATATGTCTCAGTAAATGCCAGTTATCTTCATCATAAATTTCTAACATCTCATTATAAACAAAACCCAGGAAACAAGAGTCAAAATTACATTAAAGACAGGTCATTGCTCATGATTGATAGCTTCTGTACACAGCTGAGGTAGGGGGCTACTGGATAGTAGTAACTTTTATACTCCAAGAAACAGTGAGGTTCACATCCTTTGAGAAATCTTTTTCAACCCAAAGGCAACAAAAACAACATAATTACAGTAAATCTTATACACATGGTATCATTTCATCTGTAAATATTTCAGCATGTATCATCTCTAAAAGATAAGTTCTTTTTAAAAGGCAATACCATAATATAATCAACACATTGAAAAAAGCATTTAAAAAAAACAATTGCTTGGTATCAATTACTCCAAGTGTTCAAATTTCCTCTTGTGTGAAAAAAAAAATTTTTATACTTGGTTCATTCAAATGAGATTCAAACATACTCAGCACATAAGTCTCTTAAATCTCTTTCAATCCAGATTTGCCTTCCATCCACTTCGCTTTAGATGGCCTCCCGCTTCCCTGGTGACTCAGAGGTAAAGCGTCTGTCTGCAATGCAGGAAACTTGGGTTCGATCCCTGAGTCAGGAAGATCCCCTGGAAAAGGAAATAGCAACCCACTCCAGTACTCTTGCCTGGAGGATCCCATGGACAGAGGAGCTTGGTAGTCTATAGTCCATGGGGTCGCAAAGAGCCGGACACAACTGAGCGACTTCACTTCACTTCACCTCACTTCCTCTCCCCTAAAAGTGATGGTGTAGTAGGTAACCGGTCCTTTGGGAAGCAATTAGGTCCTCAAGGTGGAACCGTCATGAACAGGATTAGTGACCTTGTAAAAGAGACCCCAGGGAGCTCCCTTGCCCCCTTCCACCAGTGAACACCCAGTGAGAAGGCACCAGCTATGAACCAGGAAGGCGACCGTGCTGGCACCCTGACCTTGGACTTCTCAGCCTCCGGAACTGTGAGAAATAAATCTCCATCGTTTCTAAATCAGCTAGTGTGCGGTGTTTTCTCACAGTAGCCCGAACAGATTAAGACATCTTTCCTTTCGTTATGATCATGACCTACATCCACTATCTCATCAGCAGTGGAAGTTCTAACTCTGTAACTGCTCTTGACTTCTAGCACTGCTCATTAGGAGCTGATATTCTAATTCTACCGTTACCCGTATTACCTGGAATATTTCTGTCAGAAGAACCTTCCGCATATGACTTATTTGTTTTCCCTGATATTTAGTCTAATGGCAAGATAAACACTTTTTTTCCTTCACCTACTTGCTCCACTAGGTGGATTTTCTTATTTGTTTTGTCTCAGGTTTCATGTGTTTTGGGGGAAGGAGCTGGTTTGGGGAGGGTTTTGGTTTTGGTCACTGCAGTAAGGAGTGACAATCAGACTGATAATAGACTTGCAGCTGGAACACTGGAAGCCAGATGATGGTGGTGGGATACTGTGAAGTATGCATACCTCAACACTCGTCAAAATGGATAGAGGAGGTTCAGTCTAAAGAAAGGATAGTACAGCTAGAACATTCTTAGATCCACTTCACTTCACTAAGAAGCTAATTAACTTTATGCTTTGCGTCAAATATACATGTTAGAAATTTTAAAATAAGAACAAAAAGAATACACATAAGGTATATAATGTCTCAAACAGTAAAGTGGAATACAATTAAATAAGAATTATAGCAAAATACCTAGAAATGATAGGATAGTGAGGAGGTTTAAAAATAACACTTGGCACATATGACACGAAAGAGGAAAAACTGGTAAACTGGCCCTTATCAAAGTTAAGAACTTTTGCTCTGCAAATGACCCTGTTAAGAGAACGAAAAGACAAGCTACAATTAGGAGAAATATTTGAAACCCAGGTACCTCACAAAGAATCTGTATCTAAAATACAGAAAGAACCCTCAGAATTCAACACTACAAAACCAATTAGAAAATGGGCAGAAAAAAAAAAAAAAGAAAACTTGAATAGACATTTCACCAGAGGCTGTACAGACAGCAAATAAGCAAATGAATTCACCATCAGCTATCAGGGATGCAAACTGAAACCACTGTGACTTATCATCATACACCTGTCAGAATACCTAGAATTAAAACTAGTGACAATACAATGTCACTACATGTCCAGGATAGTGCAGAGAAACTGGGATCACTCACAAAATGCCGGTAAGACCAAGCACTCTGGAAGACTACAACAGAAAGAAAAAAAATGCACCTACCATATAATCCAGCAACTGTACTCCTGGGCACTTATCTTAGAGACAGGAAGACTTAACGCTCACACGAAAACCAGTACACGAATGTTTACAGCAGCTTTAATTGCAATAACCCAAAACTGAAAGTAACCCAAATGTCCTTCACGGGAGAAATGATGAAACAAAATGACGAGGCATTTCTACCATGGAACAGTATTCTGCAATAAAAGGGAATGAACCATTGATATAGTCAACTTGAATGGATCTCAAAGGAATCATGCTGAGTGAAAAGAGGCCAACTCAGAAGGTTACACAATGGATGGTTCCGCTTATATAAAACCAAAATAAAATCACAGAGATAGATAGAGAACAGATGAGTAGATGCCAGAAGTTAGGGATGGAGAGGGAGAGAGAAGGGTAGGTGATGCTACAAAGGTTTGGTGCGAGGGAACCTGTGCTGCTGAACAGGCTGCATCTTGAATCTGGTGGCGGTTACAGACACGTACACATGAGTAAAACCGCACAAGTACACACATGTGCACGCACACACACACACACACACACACACAGAGATGAAAGCATGTAAAACTAGCGAAATCTGAATTAGGTTCCATGAAAAGTTCCATCAGTATCCCAGTTTGGGTATTGTTCTAACACGTACCATATAAATGCAGCTGCTACCATTACAGTAAATTGGGTGAAGGGTACCTGGAATCTCCCTGAATAACTTTTTTTTTTTTACAACGTCTTGTAAATCTCTATCTCAAAATTTAAAATGATAAAAACACACATTCACACAAGAACGTTCATACTTAAAAACTCAGAAATGAACCAAATTTAATCAGTGATCATAGTCAAGAAACAAAGTAAAATCTCTAGTTCAAAGAGATTATCAGACTGGATATAAAATTAAAACCCAGCTAAACTATATGCTGTTTACAAGAGAGACATTAAAATATTAAGGACCAAAAGAGCCTTCGAGCACAAAATTAGAAAAATATATATTACATAGAAAGATATTAACCAAAAGATGACAAATGCTATCAGACCTCACAACTAGCTTGTTAACAATATTCATTTCAGGATATATCAATACTTTATCAACTTGGCACCATTCCTAGGGGGGTAAGTATTTAAAAATATATACGTCAATATTGCTGACATCTCCCTAACTTTTCCAATGCCTACCAGGGTTTGGGACCATAGTAAGTACTCAAATACTGTTGACTGATCAACTGAATGGCAAATACTTCTAGAACTTCCAAATAATGTGAACCTCCAAGCAATGGCGGTGATGGGTCAGCTTGATAAAATATTTATTACCAGATCTCGACCAGACCTCACGGAGTACAAGGTATTTAAGTTTGATATCAGCATGCACTTTATCCTCAAAAACATACAAAGAGCAAGAGAATACTTTCTTAACATTTAAACAAAATAATATATTTGACACTCCAAAAAAAACTTTATGTTGAAATCAAAATTTTTACCTAAAACTTGCTACTGCCTTTTTATAGAAGAGTTAATTTTTTCTAGTTAGGTCTATCCAAGAAGCAGTTACATATTATAACATTACTATTCAACTCCAGTTTAACTTTCACTCAATATTCCTAGTAATCATTAAATCAGATAATTAATATTTTACTCATTTATTATTCATTTCCATGAGATATTAAAATGCTACCCTTCCAAATTCTTATTTCAACATTCTATCATATTAAATGATGACACAATATTCAAGATACCATTTTAAAGCAAATTTTGCAGATTACATTCACTTTAGAAATACTGATTTTCTTATAGCAATAAAATTCACTTATAAATAAACACAAAATTTTAGATTCTTGTCAAGAATGGAATTCTAGTCTTTAAAAGGCAGTTGTAAAAAGGATCGCTAAATATTACTGCAAGAAGAACAGTGTCCAAAAATTCTACATGACCAACACAGCAAGAATAAAATTACTAGTTTAAGAAAAGCTCAAAAATTGAAGCCTGCTTGCTGGTAAATGAAATTTCCTGAATTGGCTATATCTTCCTCCACAAAAAGAATTCCTAAACTGATTAAATGTTCTGTACCCTGAGAAACTGTAATTATGTGGTAACTATTGTGAAAATCAATTGGTTAAACTCTGGTAATCAATTGGTGCTCTGGTATCATGGATTTAAAAAGGGGAGGATAGACTAAATTAAATAAATCTAAAATTCTATACCATCTTTACTCCACACCTCAAAAGGAAGAAATCTTGCCTTTGCTTCCTTTCAATCTCCCTAGTACAGGGAGATTCCTGCGTTCCACATACGATCAATAAACGCTTTTTAACTATAAAATAGCTAAGAATCAGGCCCAATGTCCCATGGCTCCAACTACTTTCATAAAAGATTTCCATTAGCTCCCACTTCATGGCCCCATGGTTCACTGAAACTCAATTACAATCAACTATTTTACAAAAAAGGGCAAAAAAAAAAATCTCATTTTAACAAGTAGATCTCTCCTACTCTCAGTAAAATAGAGTATTTTGTGCACCCTGTAAGTTTAATCCTCTGGTACTTTTGAATTTTTTCGAGGGTATTGGCATATCAAATAAATTTTTATGCCAAGTGAACATTCCCAAAATGTCATCTTTGCTCAGAATACCTATAAATTCTCTGAGTTTTTAAAAACTAAGAAATCAGTTTGGAAGAGGTTTCCAGTTTAAGGTAAATATACAGAGATGACAAGCATTTTTTTCCTTATCCCCAAAGGAAGAGCCAGTTCACTGGGTATTTTAATCACAATAGAGAGAATCATATTCACGCTCCAAGTCTACTTTGTTCAGCCAGTTCTTGGTGTTTATCTCATCTGACTGCAGACCCAGGAAGAAGCAGTCAAGTCTCTGTGTCACATGACCGTCTCAAACACAGCCACAAGAGGCCATTGTCAACTCAGAATCCGAACAAAATTCCTGGTCACGGTCACAGCGGGCTGGGTGTGAGCCAGCCTTACTACACAGAAAAAAAAATTTCAATTTGAGTTCTGCATTTTTACACATCACAGATATACAGAAGGGATCTATAGGAAGAAATCAGACCTACAAGAGTCTACCTGCTTTCACCGGGAAACTTCAAAAGCTCATTCTCCTACAATATGGAAGAAGAGAGGTGTGCTTAATGGCTGTTTATAACTGGCATTAGCTGAGCCCTTACTGTTCTAAGTGTTTTGTTTAAAATGCACACAACACTATGGTTAAATGCTCTTTCCATTCCCTGTTTTTAAGGTGGAAAGACTCAAGAGGTTAGTTCATTTGGCCAAAATCCAAGAACTGCCTGGCAGTGGGGAGTCTGTCCCCAGGGTTTCCCATTCTCCAGCAAAGCACTGTATAAATTCTGCACATTTCTGGGCTGAATCGCTGGGAGGACACTGACTGAAAGATCTTTCTTCCAGTTTTATAACAGAAGAGCTACAGAGCCTGGGGGCATTTTAAACACACTTGAATTATACAGGAAGACTAAATTATTTGGAGGCTGTCGGAAGTAACCAACATCAAACCAAATGAAAAAATATTAAAAGTCACTGGTGTGCTTCTCAGGGACAGAGAGATGACCAAACATGAATTAAGTGGGACACAGGTCCACACATGGTCTACACTCTGCCACCCTCTTCAGACAACTCCATTTCTGTCCTCAAACCTCCTTCCTCACTCTCAGTCTCATCTTACAGCCTTGCATTCTTCTTCAGCGATACATTGAATCAGTCATCAAAAAGGCACACAAATGCACGCACTCACTTCCACCATTACATACTCTCTACACCGGGCTCCTTCGCACATAAATCACTGTTTACGCTCCTAAGACCTAACTCCTCCTCCCGTGTCCCAGATCCAGCCCCTCTTATAGTAGATCTCAGCAATCAACCCTATCATTTCTCTGTTCCCTCTTCTCTCCTATAGAACTATTACCTTTTCTTCTGGAACATTCCTACCAGCATATTCAATACTATTAACTATCCATGTTTTAACACACACTCTCTCTCTCTAAGTCTTCCTCAGCCTATCTCCTCATTTCTCTGTTCTATGTTATAGAGAAATAGCCCCCCCCAAAAAAACCTTGAGAATTCTAGTCACATTTTTTTCCTCAATCACTAGAATCCCACTCTCTTTAATTTCACTCCAAGCAGGCTTTCAGTCCCACCCAACGAAAACGCTCACATCACAGTCAGCAACGACTCTTTGTTCAATCTATGGCCTTCAGTCCTCACCCCTGTAACTGTGAGCAGGAGTTCCTTTAGTTGACCACTCCCCCCTCCCTGGAAGCACTCTGATGCATCCCAAACATCCCAACCTCCTACTCCTCCTCCGGCCTCACTGTGAGTCCCTCACACTCTCTTTCCTGGGTCCTCCACTCCTCCCCAGTCTCCTAAAGTCAGAATCCTGGGTTCAGCCCTTGGCCCACTTTCTGTCTCTATCTGCCATTCACTCCAATGATGATCTCATCCAGTAGCATACTTTTACTACCATTCATGGCTGCTGATTTCAAATGTGTCTCTCCAGCCCTAATCTCTTGGCAGAATTCTAAGTTAACAATTCAAAGTAATAAAGGAAGCAATAGAATGGGAAAGAGTAGAGATCTCTTCAAGAAACTTAAGAGATACCACGCAAACACTTCATGCAAAGATGGACACAATAAAGGGCAGAAACAGTATGGACCCAACAGAAGAAGAAGATATTGAGAAGAGGTGACAAGAATACACAAAAGAACGATACAAAAAAGATCTTAATGACCCAGATAACTACAATGATGTGATCATTCACCTAGAGCCAGATATCTTCAGAGTGTGAAGTCAAGTGGGCTTTAGGAAGCATCACTATGAACAAAGCTAGTGGAGATAACGGAATTCCAGCTGAGCTATTTCAAATCCTAAAAGATGATGCTGTGAAACTGCTGCACTCAATATGCCAGTAAATTTGGAAAACTCAGCAGTGGCTACAGGACTGGAAAAGGTCAGTTTTCATTCCAATCCCAAAAAAGGGCAATGCCACAGAATGTTCAAACTACCACATAACTGCAGTCATTTCACATGCTAGCAAGGTCATGCTCAAATTTTTCCAAGCAATAGTATGTGAACCAAGAACTCCCAGATAGTCCAGCTGGATTTAGAAAAGGAAGAAGAACCAGAAACCAAATTGCCAACATCCATTTGGATCACAGAAAAAGCAAGATAATTCCAGGAAAACATCTACTTCTGCTTCATTGACTAAACTAAAGCCTTGGACTGTGTGGATCACAACAAACTGGGAAATTCTTAAAGAGATGGGAATACCAGACCACCTGTGAAACCTACCTCCTGTGAAACCTGTATGCAGGTCAAGAAGCAACTGCTAGAACCAGACATGGAACAATGGACTGGTTCCAAATAGAGAAAGGAGTACGTCAAGGCTGTATATTGTCACCCTGCTTATGTAATTTCTATGCAGAGTACATCATGTGAAATGCCAAGCTGGATGAAGCACAAGCTGGAATCAAGATTGCCAGGAGAAATGTCAATAACCTAAGATATGCAGATGACACCACCCTTAAGGCAGAAAGTGAAGAAGAACTAAAGAACCTCTTGATGAAAGTGAAAGAAGAGAGTGAAAAAGCTGGCTTAAAACTCAACATTCAGAAAACTAAGATCATGGCATCCAGTCCCATCATTTCATGGCAAATAGGTGGAGAAATGACAGAAACAGTGACAGATTTTGGTTTTTCCATTAGTCATGTATGGATGTGAGTCGGACCATAAAGAAGGCTGAGCATCCAAGAATTGATGAGTGGAACTGCGGTATTGGAGAAGACTCTTGAGAGTCCCTTGGACAGCAAGGAGATCCAACCAGCCAATCCTAAAGGAAGTTCAGTTCAGTCGCTCAGCCGTGTCCGACTCTTTGTGACCCCATGAATCGCAGCACGCCAGGCCTCCCTGTCCATCACCATCTCCCGGAGTTCACTTAGACTCACGTCCATCGAGTCAGTGATGCCATCCAGCTATCTCATCCTCAGTCGTCCCTTCTCCTCCTGCCCCAATCCCTCCCAGCATCAGAGTCTTTTCCAATGAGTCAACTCTTCGCATGAGGTGGCCAAAGTACTGGAGTTTCAGCTTTAGCATCATTCCTTCCAAAGAAATCCCAGGGCTGATCTCCTTCAAGCAATCCTGAATACTCACTGGAAGGACTGATGCTGAAGGTCCAATACTTTGGCCACCTAATGTGAAGAACTGACTCACTGGAAAAGACCCTGATGCTGGGAAAGACTCAAGGCAGGAGAAGGGGACGACAGAGGACGAGATGGGTGGATGGCATCACTGACTCAATGGACAGGAGTTTGAGCAAGCTCCAGGAGCTGGCGAAGGACAGGGGAGCCTGGTGTGCTGCAGTCCATGGGGTCACAAAGAGTCAGACACACTGAGAAACTGAACCACCGCCACCACCACCAAAGTTCTGATCTGCTCTTCAAAACTGCTCCTTAATAGCACTCTCTCTGCTCAGGCAAAAAAACCTGACTCACTTCTGATTCCTCTCTTCCTCTGACACTCCCAATCAATCCATCAGCACGTCTACTTATGGCTATTTTCCCAAACAGCACCCAGGAGCCTACATTTCTCCCCTTCTACACTGTCTCTGCCCTGATCCAATCCACTCTAGCCTTTCATCTAGACAACAACATCCTCTTCACTTCTTCCTCTGCCTCCCCCTTTATCTTCTAAATCCATGATGGACAAAGCAGAGTGTTTATGACTGAATCAGATCACGTCAACCTTCTGCTCAAATCCCCTCCTTTCACTCAGTTTCTGCTGCTGAGTCACCTGTCCAACCCGTGTAAAGAGAGGTCTGCCCTTGCCCTCAGCCTCTGGGAGCTAATCTCTAAGCCCTTGCCTTATAAAGCGTGGTAACTGTGCCTCCTCTTGCCTGGGGACCTTGGGTCATGGAAGACAGGAGTGTGATTCAGGGTGGGGGGTTTTGGGTCGGCTTGACCTCTGGAGGGCCATGAGTCTGAGATCAGCCATAGGCCAGTCAACGACGCCTGCATGAGGAGTCCCAGTAAAAACTGTGGACACCAAGTGCTGGCACACCCAGGGCTCGTGTCGCACAAGGCTGCCAAGGACGTCATACGTGGTGCTGAGTGCTCCCCAGGAGTCCACGTCTGGAACTCTCCTGGCCCCGCCCTATGCACCACCTTCCCTGGCTCCTTTCTGTTCACGCATATCCTTTCTCTGTAATAAATCATAACCACGAGCACAACAGCTTTCGAGAGCTCTGTGTGTCCTTCTAGCAAATTCCCAAAGCAGCAGGCAGTCTTGAGGACCCCTGAATTCACAGCTGGTGTGAGACACGAGGGCAGCCACATGGCCTGCACTCTCTAACTCTGTACGACCCTGCCTCCCCGCCCCGACACTTCCGGTCCTGCTAACCCCTCTACTTTTCCCCGTCACATTTACCACCTTGAGACACATTACTATGTTTTCTGGAGTGTAACTGTTTATTTTCCACCAGCGAAACACAAATTCCACAAGTACAAATGTACCTCCAATGTCTGGTCAGAGTACGCATTCAACAGTCAACAGCTGAGTGAACCCTAGCAACTCTGGTCCGGCAACTTGTTTAAGCCAAGGCCAAGGAAAGAATTTTAGCTTGGTTGCTTATAAACAGCTTGGTTACTCATCTTTTTCATCTCTTTTAATATATACATATTTTATTGGAGTACAGTTGACTTACAATGTTTCAGGTGCACAGCAAGGAGTACCAGTTATACAGACACACATTATTTGGGGAATTATTTTCCATTATAGCTTATTACAAGATATTGACTATAGTTCCTTGTGCTATATAGTAATAAAACTTTGTTATATTTTGTTGTTTGCTGCAGATCTATTTTTTTTAATTAGAAATCTAACATTCTATTCATACTAAGTCAAGCAAGCGTCATTTGGAATCAAAGCGTCATTTTTTAGTTAGGCAAAAAAATTCTTCAGTTCAGTTCAGTTCACTCGCTCAGTCGTGTCCGACTCTTTGTGACCCCATGAACTGCAGCACGCCAGGCCTCCCTGTCCATCACCATCTCCCGGAGTTCACTCAGACTCACGTCCATCGAGTCCGTGATGCCACCTAGCCATCTCATCCTCGGTGGTCCCCTTCCCTCGTGCCCTCAATCCCTCCCAGCATCAGAGTCTTTTCCAATGAGTCAACTCTTCACATGAGGTGGCCAAGTACTGGAGCTTCAGCTTTAGCATCATTCCTTCCAAAGAAATCCCAGGGCTGATCTTCAGAATGGACTGGTTGGATCTCCTTGAAGCCCAAGGGACTCTCAAGAGTCTTCTCCAACACCACAGTTCAACAGCATCAATTCTTTGGCGCTCAGCCTTCTTCACAGTCCAACTCTCACATCCATACATGACCACTGGAAAAACCATAGCCTTTACTAGACGGACCTTAGTCGGCAAAGTAATGTCTCTGCTTTTGAGTATACTATCTAGGTTGGTCATCACGTTTCTTCCAAGGAGCAAGCGTCTTTTAATTTCATGGCTGCAGTCACCATCTGCAGTGATTTTGGAGCCCAAAAAATAAAGTCTGACACTATTTCTACTGTTTCCCCATCTAGTTCCCATGAAGTGAAATTCTTGTTTTCTAAAATATGTATATTATACATATTACTTAAATATATGTATAGAAAAGCTTTTCTACTTAAAAAAAAAAAAGAACTAAAAACACTGTAACCAAAAGAAAAACTTTCATTACAGGCTTGTTCCCACCACTAGTTCCTTATCAGGAACAAACTGGTCATCTCCTTTAATGTAAACCCAACCCTACAGACACTGTCATGGTACTCTATAGTATCACTGGTCTGAACTAGTGTAAAGTTATCCAGCAACTGTCCTCCCAACAGGACAAGAACAATGATGGCTGTGCCCAAGATAAAAGCTATTTAATTCACATGCCATTTTATGCATCTTGATGCCAACTACTGCATACCTGAATTAGTACTGTGACCGTAGTACTGCGATTATTCTACCAATATTTCAGACGTCCAATTTGACCATATACTTCTGAAAGCAGAGACTACATCTCACCTGCACTATCTTGTACACAGCACTGTACCTGGCCCATCGTCAGTGGTCAAAACTAGTTGTTAAATTTCGTATCTCCCATGCCTGAAGTCCATGGGGTCGCAAAGAGTTGGGCATGACTGAGCGAGTGAACTGAACTGATGCCTGAAGTAGGTGATGAAGGCTGACACTGGTGAAGACCCTGTAAACTACAGTTCTCATTGTAATGTCTCATCTTCATCTTACTCTCTCTTCAAAATAGCCCTTATTCCTCTTTTGTTGAAATAAAGTAGACATGCATGTTTATAGGTAGAAAAGAGAGGACAGAAGGACAGTCAGATAAAAGTTTTATACAAAGCTCAAGCAGACCTTCATTCACGCTAGGACTCAAAACCTGAATATCTTACAACTATTTAAGCACACTCTGCAGTTCTGTTTACAGTTGCAACTATACACCAGGATGCTGCTGCTGCTGCTGCTGCTGCTAAGTCACTTCAGTCGTGTCCGACTCTGTGCGACCCCATAGATGGCAGCCCACCAGGCTCCCCCATCCCTGGGATTCTCCAGGCAAGAACACTGGAGTGGGTTGCCATTTCCTTCTCCAGTGCATGAAAGTGAAGAGTGAAAGTGAAGTTGCTCAGTCGTGTCCGACTTTTAGTGACCCCATGGACTGCAGCCCTCCAGGCTCCTCCATCCATGAGATTTTCCAGGGAAGAGTACTGGAGTGGGGTGCCGTTGCCAGGATGACTAGGTATTAATGATGCACCAATTCTGCTTTGGGGTGGAGAACAATGCTTCCATCCCATCCTTCTGGCAAATACTCCAGTACCAAACTCTTACAGCAATCCTTGTGCTAATTTGTCACTCTACTTCTCTCTCCTGAATCAGAAGGACCTAGATGACTACTCATTAATGTTACCCTTAAGATTTACACAGTACCTAGAACAAATTAAAGAGGTTTTTTTGTTTTTGTTTTTGTTTTGAAGTACTTGTTTTAACTGAACACTGTATGGAGCAGGGAAAGAAGCAGAAATAAGTATACAGAATTTTACCAACATTCCAGTACCACATCACTCTAGTGTTCTTGCCTGGAAAATCCCCATGGACAGAGGAGCCTGGCAGGTTACAGCGGATGGGGTCACAAAGAGTTGGAACGACTGAGCAACTAACCACACACAGTATCACTAAAAAAGAAAAAAAAATCATTAACATTTTCTTTTAAAGCTACACTAAGATTCCCTGAGCATCAACATCTTCACTAAGTACCTTCAGAAAAAGTAAATAATTTTTAATATTCTGGTAAATATATCAGCTAGTATAGAAATATTAAAAAGTCTCCAAGGATTCTGACCTTCACTGAATGCTGTCCGGATGGAGGTATCCACAGTCTGATCAGGCTAGATATTTTTCTGGTTATTATTCATCAATAATTTAATAGTAAGTCGAGGCAAGTTCAAAAATTAATTAAAGAACACTTAAAAGAAAGGTAAGGTCTTTAAAAGATAGGCAAACTTGATCTAATTTTGAGTAAACATTACTAGGTTGAACAGATCGGTAATGGGTACCTAGAATAATTGATACACTTTAAAATAGGAGCAGTTTGTTCTTCCCTTTAAATTAGAAGGCTGCTCTCAATTATATTTCATGATGCTTTTCCAAATAGCTAATTTTCTGCTGTCAAAACTAAAGCTACCTGCAACTATACAGCCCTAATTTCATCACCTTGTATTTTCCAACAATGGTACCAAATTACTTTCTTGCAGTTAACTTTAGACATACAGTATCCACAAATTCCCTCCCTCTTTAAAATATGCCTGGCTAGACTACAGTTGGCTCTCCACATCTGTAGGTTTTGCATTTGTGGATTCAATTAATTGCAAACCAAAACTATTAGGGAAAAAAATTCCAGAAAGTTCCAAAAGCAAAATTTTAATTTGCCATGTACCAGCAACTCTTTACAAAAGATTATTGAATTTCAACTATTTATGTAAAGTTCACATTGTATTTAGGTATTGCAAGAAATCTAGAGATGATTTAAAGTATATGGAAGGAGGTGCATAGGTTATATGCAAATACTACACCATTTTATATAAGGGACTTGAGGATAAACTGATTTTGGTATCCATTGTAAGTCCTGTAACTGTTTCTTCACAGATATGAAGGGATGAATGTATTAATTTCACATTTATTATAAAAATACTAAACAATACAGAGCTTCAAAAATGTTCAGTTAGCTGCTCAGTCATGTACGACTATTTGTGACCCCATGGACTGCAGCACATCAGGCCTCCGTGTCCATCACCAACCCTGAGAGCTTGCTCAAACTCATGTCCATCAAGTCAGTAATGCCATCCAACCATCTCATCCTCTGTCATCCCCTTCCCTGCCTGCCCTCAATCTTTCCCCACCAGGGTCTTTGCCAATGAGTCTGTGGCCAAAGTATTGGCGCTTTGGCTTCAGCATCAGTCCTTGTAATGAATGTTCAGGACTGCACTGTAATCTGCATATAAGTTAAATAAGCAGAGTGACAATATACAGCCTTGATGTACTCCTTTCCTGATTTGTAACCAGTCTGTTCCATGTCCAGTTTGAACTTTTGCTTCTTGACCTGCATACAGATTTCTCAGGAGGCAGATAGGGTGATCTGGTATTCCCATCTCTTTAAAAATTTTCCACAGTTTGCTGTGATCCACACAGTCAAAGGTTTGGTGTAGTCAATAAAGCAGAAATAGATGTCTTTCTGGAATTCCCTTGCTTTTTGATGATCCAACAGATGTTGGCAATTTGATCTCTGGTTCCTCTGCCTTTTCTAAATCCAGCTTGACAATCTGGGAGTTCTCAGTTCACATACTGTTGAAGCCTGGCTTGGAGAATTTTGAGCATTGCTTTGCTAGCATGTGAGATGAGTGCAATTGTGCGGTAATTTGAGCATTCTTTGGCATTGCCTTTCTTTGGGATTGGAATGAAAACTGACCTTTTCCAGTCCTGTGGCCACTGCTTGAGTTTTCCAAATCGGCTGGCTCATTTAGTGCAGCACTTTAACTGCATCATCTTTTAGGATTTGAAATAGCTCAACTGGAATTCCATCACCTCCACCAGCTTTGTATTCTCCCTTAATTGCAAATTTTCTTAAATATACTGGTGGCTCAGACAGTAAAGAATCTGCCTGCAATGTGGAAGACCTAGGATCAGTCTCTGGGTTGGGAAGAGCCCCTGGAGAAGGGAATGGCTACCCACTCCAGTATTCTTGCCTGGAAAATCCCATGGATAGAAGAGCCTGGTGCGCTACAGTCCAGGTGCGCTACATGGGGTCACAAGAGTCAGACATAACTAAGCAACTAACGTATCTAAGTAAAAGGAGAAAAGAACATATAGCTGTACCAATCTTTCTGATTGTGTTAGGGAGGAAAAAGTTTTCCTACACCCTTAGAGATTATTTTGGTGGTCTAGTAATTAAACTGACAGCAAGACACACTAACCAGGGGAAAACAAATTTAATTACATATGCATGAGATCCCATAAGAGTATGCGATCTAAGGGCAAATAGGGAAGCTGAGGCTTTAACATGCCATTCTGAGCCAAGGAATGGGCTAGGGACCTGGGGCTTCAAGGGAAGGTGGGCAATTCACAGGACAGTAAGAATAGATGTTTGGTATTTAGATGTTTGCTATGCTACACAGTTAGGTCATTCAGATACAGTTATTTCGAGTAACAGTTCTCTTGAGCCAGAATTCCCATCTAAATTCTTTCAGGTAGTTAGGGAGAGGTAGAGTTTTTTTCTTGAGTCTTCTGGGTCTTGATTGCCTTCAGCTCAAAATTATCTGCATGCCAAAATATCCTATTTTGGGGTCATGTATTCTGCTCATTTTCAATTGCAAAATTCAATTTACATTTTTACCTCCAACCTGTACCAATCAGCATTATGCAAATTTTAACATAACTTCATGTAACATAAAATCTCAATTATTGCTAATAAAATTTTAGGGAGAAAAACTTTAAAAGTTCACTTTTCAAGAATAATATTTCAATTTTTTATTAATTTCAACTGAATATAAAGGAAATATTTCCAAACCAATCCCCAAATTGTACATGTTTATATATGCCAAGTGTCAGTAATCACAATTTATTACCATAAAATTCAAGAAATGGATAACCAATCACATAGATTCTATTTCCTCAACAACTGGAGTGAGTTCATGCTTCTGGATTTGTTTGTTAATAGACAACCAATTACATTTATGCAAGGTTCTTTTTAAAGTGAAATTTTATAGCAATGATAACTCTGACTATATAAGAAAAATGGTAAGCTTTTACTCTTGTTGTTACGACATTCTATTAAACAATTTACCCTCCTGTAATTTGTTTCATCTCTCTGTGCCTTAGTAAAGTGTACAACTAAATTTATAATAAAATGGATTCCACACAAATATGTAAATATCACTGGAGGTCCAAACAAAAATATTTTCATAGCAAATGATACTCATTCCTCTATATGCACCCTGGAGGAACAAAAGGAAATGCACTTATTCTTGCCTGTAGATTATCATCAAGTTTTACTTTATAAAAACGACTTTATTTTGAACCCTGAAGTTACTGAAAACTCCTGCCCCATATGCGACTTCTTTTAAGCCTTTTCCTTTAATGACATATCTTTGCATTCGATTTCAGACTGCTACGGCATTTTTAGTATTTTATTTCAAAGTTGTTGTCACTTTTCATATTTTCTTACTGTTCTTTGAGGCTTTACCGGCTCAGTCATAAATATCCAGACAGTCTTCTTCATCTGTATTTACATGAAATAGAAAGCCAACTACCGTTTTTCAGTAAAAATGCTTTCTGCAACATGTTAGCTACTGGCCGCTATTAGAGCAGAAGCCTAATTGAATTCAAGTCTGAATTCCTTAGTTCACAGCCATTCTTTACAATATACCTTACTGTATGTCTCAATCCCATGGCCTGCTCATCAGAAGAAATCTGATTTCTTCATCAGCGACAGTCAAGCTCTCCAGAACCCCCACCCAGCTGCTTGTGCCCACAGACAACGCAGTGCAATCTGAACGAGCAGGCCAGGACCACAGGCTCCTGGGGTGAAAAGTAACACCACCTAATCCAACCACCCAGATGCAGCACAACACAATCTCTCTCACAAAGAGGCCATGAAAACAATGCCTGAACATCTCAGAAAGAGTCAGGAGAATTGCAGCAGTGGAGCGCACCAGAGAAGTACTCCTCCTACGAAGATTAAAAATGTGCAGGTCAAGATCTAAAGAAAAGGCCAAATCTAAATTTAGAGGACCATTTCAATCTGAAACTAATGCTATACCCTCCAGAGCCTACCCAAAAATTACTGTTCAGAATTACTAGACTAGAACTGTAGCCATCTGACCACTGTTAAACTAACCAAAGTTTATACAGCATTTGCATCTCAAGGTTATTTCTCTTTAGAGCAAAGAAATCTTGTACTCTCAAGGGTTAATCACAGCTTTATTAAGTTAGCCTTAAACAGAGGAAAGTTTAGGGAAAGAAGGATAAGTGAATTTGAAGATTACAGGTTTAGAAGAAATGCAATGTCACCATTCCTTTGGAGAGCAGAAAGCTGCCAAAGACAGAAAACCATGAAACCTTTAATTTTGGACTAACTCAGCTCATTCAGTTGTCCCTTAGAAACTTTACATGGGAACTTTCAACAAAAATATAATAAGCTTTAAAATGCTGGCATGTACAAAGTATCAGATCAACTGCCTAGATTTCAAGCTTGCATAAAGACTGAATACACTTGAAATTACATGTGTAGGATACTAATAGTTACGGCCCACAAGGGTTATTTGCATCATTCTACCACTAGTTTGACAGTGTTGCCATTAAAAATGGAGAATTACTTTTCAACCCTCAGTGAAAATTTAGCCTGCGATCACTACATGTGGGATTCTGACATTATGAGAGAGAACAGCTCTTCGGAAAATTAGTTCTTATCTTAAAAGCTTAAGTTAAGATACTGAACAAAGATAAAAGAAATTAAAGTAATTTTCAAAGAAAAACCTGTCAATATATTCCAAACTTCTCCAAGAACACTCAGATTTCAGTCTCACGTTATAATTAGCTTTCACAATTCAAAGTTACAATTGCTCACACACAATGACTATGTGAAAGGAAAAGACTAAAATATTATAATGCAGCCTATGATTTATTGGGCACGTAGAGCTTTAATGCAAAAAGAGAGAGAGAGAGACTCGAAGAAGAAAACTGAGTTGGAACACAACACGGGCAATATCGACTCATCAGGAGGATTCAGAGCCCACATATGCACCAGCCACAACTTTCAGTGCTGTTATTTCCCAGCTGGAGGTTGTTCCATCCACTGCCACTTTTGGTGCTTCTTGCCAGAATTTCAGAAGCTAGAACAGTATCTGATTACCAGTATTATAATTCTGCTTCACTATGCATCAAATGGGCTTTTATGGGCTAGTCTAAGACCTTAACCAACACTGTATTTTCATTTCCTTAGGAAAATATATTCTGAACTGAAAACTACAAACAAAAAATATACTCTGGGTACAGCTGTCTATATAGATGTAAAGTTCTTGTTAATTAGAGACAATCAGCAAAATATTTCTCTTACCAACTTGAATTTGATGTTCTCCTAGGATCATTCACCACTGACTTTTATTTACATTAAACCAAGCCAAATATCTTATTCTCAACTATGCACAAAGGTCAAAAACTGATTTTAAAATTCACAATAACTACATCCAATAACTTACAAAATGCCTGGGACCCATAGCCCTCACTTTTATGTAATTCTACAGCAGAGAAAACCATTTAACATACAACTACCGTTGGTTTTGCAGTAATTAGCCTTGGATTGGGCTTCTATGTTTTCAAATACTGCCTAGTTCTATCAAAAAATAGAGTGAACATGTTAGAATAAGTAATTTATTAACAGAATTTTATATAAAAAGAAACCTGTCTATTCATAAAAGGCTCTGTGATGAGGCAAGACTCGAGTAGAGCAAATGGTTGTTTAGACAAAGGTAAATGATAGCACAAGTGATTTTGAGAACTTATGTATTTATCTTCACTCTACTTCAAAAATCTCTTTTGTGGACTCCTTTATTTCCTTTCATTTCTCTCCCAAACTCCTTTGAAGATCAAGAGCAGCCTGAAAGGCAGCTTTAATGGAAAAAGAAGGTTAAAGTTCAAAAAAAAAAAAACAAAACAACCAAAAAAGGCTCAGAGGGCAAAAAGAGGAAGGAGAAAGAGACAGAACAATCTATAATAAATCATTTTTGTAAACAAATGGGATCTACTCAAACTTATAAGCTTTTACACAGCAAAGGAAACCATAAATAAAAACACAACCTACAGACTAGGAGAAAACATTTGCAAACAATTCAACTGACAAGGGTTTAATTTCTAAAATACACAAACAACTGATACAACTCAACAAAAAGGACTCAATCAAAAATGGGCAGAACTAAATAGACATTTCTCCAAAGAAGACATAACCAACCAATAGGCTTATGAAAAGATGCTCAACTTCACTAATTATTAGAAAAATGCAAATCAAAACTACAATGAGTTATCACCTTACACCAGTCAGAATGGCCAAAATCGAAAAGTCTACAAACAACAAATACAGGAGAAGATATACAGAAAAGGGAACCCTCCTACACTGCTGAAGAAAGATAAATTGGTACAGCCACATGGAAAACAGTATGGAGGTTCTTTACAAAAAAATAAATATAGATTTGCCATATGATCCAGCAATCTCATATGGGCATATATATGGAAAAAACTAATTCTAAAAGACATATGCATCCCAATGTTCACAGCAGCACTATTTACAACAGTAAAGACAGGGACCAACCTAAATGTCCACTGACAGATGAATGGATAAAGACGACGCGGTGCATATAAATAAATGTGTGTGTGTGTGTGTGTGTATAAAGGATATTTACTCAGCCATAAAAAAGAATGGAATAATGCCATTTACAGCAACAGGGATGGGACTAGAGATAATCACACTATGTGAATTAAGACAAAGACAAACATCATATGATATGACTTATATGCAGAATCCAAAACATGTTACAAAGGATCAGATTATATTTGATCCCTTAGTCATATCCGACTCTTTACAACCCCATAGACTGCAGCCCACTAGGCTCCTCTGTCCCTGGGATTCTCCAGGCAAGAACACTGGAGTGGGTTGCCATTTCCTTCTCCATTGCATGAAAGTGAAAAGTGAAAGTGAAGTCGCTCAGTCGTGTCCGACCCTCAGCAACCCGAGATACAGACTATCATATGTAAAATAACAAGGTCCTGTCGTATAGCACGGGCAACTATATTCAATATCCTGTAATAAACCATGATGGAAAAGAACATGAAACAGTATATGTGTATACCACAATGACTGTGCTGTACACCAGAAACTAACACAATATTGGAAATCCACTACACTTCAATTTAAAATTAAACAGAATAAATCATTTTGTTTTACTACTACTACTTACTATAACTTATAAGATGAAGGTGGAACACAGTTTTAATTTTGAACCACATTATTAAGCCAAAGAAATGATTTGTATAGCTTTTCTGAGATGCCATTTTACATTCTGTATTTTAAGTCAACTCTTTAACGGACACTTTAATGAACTCAAACCAGCAGTTTATCCATACAGGAACCACTGAATTTTGTTGCCGAGCAAATCTTCCCAAGGTACACTTTAAAACCTGATTATTTGGGGTACACAGAGTACTAACACATAGTAATGAATAGATTTATATATTCATTAAACTGTAACAGCATGTTTTCTCTAATAGTGCATTTACCTAGTATATTATAAACTGTAACATATACTGGATTTGTTCAATGAGCTGGCTATTTATGTGGCATTTACCAGATGCTAAAATCAAGTTACTTCTATAAGTTGACTGTGTACATAGACATTTTTCTGAGTTGGGACACATAAATGTGACTCAGAGCAAATATACCATTATTTTTAAAACTCTCCTAAATATGCAATCACCATCTCTTTTTACAATGGCTTTCCAGTTCAAATGTTTTATTTAGTCCAAACTCCTATCCTAACCTTAACTTTATAAAATAATTTCCAATTTACCCTATTCAATCATAATCTTAGTTCGTTCAGCATTTCAGTCACTACTGTGTAGTATTCAAATTTAGATGTTCCATTAAAGATAAATATTTTAGACTCAGCCTTCATTTCTCTCTTAGCCTTCATTTCCTTTTTTAATTTTGCTATCCATATATAACCAACAGACAATAGTTACCAATCTTTCTCAAACTCAGCATTTTATAGAAAAATAACTACAGGACAATAATTTGGCCACTATAAGAGAGCTTTAGTATATCACACTGCATTCACTTCTGCAAAAATACTACAGCATTCTGGTAAATGATCTTTAAAGTAAGAAAAAGTAGTTTACCCAATTATATTAAAACAATTGGTAACAGGGATGAGGCTGAAAATATATAATGCGCCATTCTTATGTGTACTATTCATGCATATCCAAAGGGAAGCTTTTAAATTCTTACATATTAAGCTTTGATAATATATCAGTAAAATATACAAATAAAGAAATTCAAATACTGCATTCACCTCTCTGGCAAACATCAAATTGAATCAAAATTATCTATAAAATACCTCTGAGCAACTGACACAAAAATCAAAAAGTCAAAAATCCTAAGAAACACAAAGAAACATAGTTTCCTTTAAAAATAGCCTTAATTCCTAGATTTACTCCCTATTTTTCTTCCATTTATTCTACTTTAGATACAACTTTAACTCAACTATGTAATGTGTCAAATAATAGAAGATTAAACGTAACTTTGGAAAACAATATTCTGACTGCATACAGTAAGGCTTAATACAACAAGAACTAAACACAAATTCAGTACGCTAGCAAATTTGCTTCTCACGGGGTTATAGGATAGCAGTTCTCAAAGTGCTTTATATGTATGTATACTAGGTTTGAATGAATAAATAAACATATTGTAGATAATGAGAACCAGCTTTCGGGCTGTCAGAGAAATTACAAGTAAGGAATGCAAGAAGGCTAGAAGGAACCATGTGATACCGGGTGAGAATCTGAGACAGACATCACTGTAAATTCATGGCACTTTAATATATACACAGATAGATATTAAAAGAAATAAATGTAGCTCTGTGTGTTTGCAAGAGTTAGAAAACACACTTTCCTGGCTCCATCTACTGAGAGACCCTTGAAGTACCTGAGAGCAAAGCAGCAGTGAGCACAGGCAGCCCTGAGAACTTGGCTTCTAAACGCCATTCTCCAGGGAAAGGAACCAAAGCCCCTTAAGCGGCAGATTCCAGGGCTGGAGCAGGGAAAACACAAGATGAGCCTAGAGCACTTGAAATGCCAGAAATGAAAAATGCTCCAAAAAGATAAATATGTCAAATGGGCCCAGAAACTAATCTGAGTTCTCTCCTTGGTCAAAGATAGAACAATTCGGGAAACAAACAATTGTGTTGGATAATAACCCATAAAATAAAATACCCATGAGGTCTTGAAAGTTAAAGTCGCTCATTTCAGTTCAGTTCAGTCGCTCAGTCCTGTCCAACTCTTTGGACCCCATGAATTGCAGCACGCCAGGCCTCCCTGTCCATCACCAACTCCCGGAGTTCACTCAGACTCACATCTATTGAGTCCGTGATGCCATCCAGCCATCTTATCCTCTGTCGTCCCCTTCTCCTGCCCACAATCCCTCCCAGCATCAGAGTCTTTTCCAATGACTCAACTCGTCGCATGAGGTGGCCAAGGTACTGGAGCTTCAGCTTTAGCATCATTCCTTCCAAAGAAATCCAGGACTGATCGATCTCCTTGCAGTTCAAGGGACTCTCAAGAGTCTTCTCCAACACCACAGTTCAAAAGCATCAATTCATCAGCGCTCTGCTTTCTTCACAGTCCAACTCTCACATCCATACATGACCGCTGGAAAAACCATAGCCTTGACTAGACGGACCTTAGCTGGCACAGTAATGTCTCTGCTTTTGAATATGCTATCTAGGTTGGTCATAACTTTTCTTCCAAGGAGTAAGCGTCTTTTAATTTCACGGCTGCAGTCACCATCTGCAGTGATTTTGGAGCCCAAAAACATGAAGTCTGACACTGTTTCTACTGTTTCCCATCTATTTCCCATGAAGTGATGGGACCAGATGCCATGATCTTCGTTTTCTGAATGTTGAGCTTTAAGCCAACCTTTTCACTCTCCTCTTTCACTTTCATCAAGAGGCTTTTTAGTTTCTCTTCACTTTCTGCTATAAGGGTGGTGTCATCTGCATATCTGAGGTTATTGATATTTCTCCCGGTATTCTTGATTCCAGCTGTGTTTCTTCCAGTCCAGCGTTTCTCATGATGTACTCTGCATAGAAGTTAAAGAAGCAGGGTGACAATATACAGCCTTGATGTACTCCTTTTCCTATTTGGAACCAGTTTACTATTCCATGTCCAGTTCTAACTGTTGCTTCCTGACGCCCATACAGATTTCTCAAGAGGGCAGGTTAGGTGGTCTGGTATTCCCATCTCTTTCAGAATTTTCCACAGTTTATTGTGACCCACACAGTCAAAGGCTTTGGCATAGTCAATAAAGCAGAGATAGATGTTTTTCTGGAACTCTCTTGCTTTTTCCATGATACAGCAGATGTTGGCAATTTGATCTCTGGTTCCTCTGCCTTTTCTAAAACCAGCTTGAACATCAGGGAGTTCATGGTTCACATATTGCTGAAGCCTGGCTTGGAGAATTTTGAGCATTACTTTACTAGCATGTGAGATGCGTGCAATTGTGCAGTAGTTTGAGCATTCTTTGGCATTGCCTTTCTTTGGAATTGGAATGAAAACGGACCTTTTCCAGTCCTGTGGCCACTGCTGAGTTTTCCAAATTTGCTGGCACACTGAGTGCAGCACTTTCACAGCATCATCTTTCAGGATTTGAAACAGCTCAACTGGAATTCCATCACCTCCACTAGCTTTGTTCATAGTGATGCTTTCTAAGGCCCACTTGACTTCACATTCCAGGATGTCTGGCTCTAGATGAGTGATCACACCATCATGATTATCTTGGTCGTGAAGATCTTTTTTGTACAGTTCTTTTGTGTATTCTTGCCGCCTCTTCTTAATATCTTCTGCTTCTGTTAGGTCCAGACCATTTCTGTCCTTTATCAAGCCCATCTTTGCATGAAATGTTCCCTTGGTATCTCTAATTTTCTTGAAGAGATCTCTAGTCTTTCCCATTCTGTTCTTTTCCTCTATTTCTTTGATTGATCGCTGAGGAAGGCTTTCTTATCTCTTCTTGCTATTCTTTGGAACTCTGCAATCAGATGCTTATATCTTGGCTTTTCTCCTTGGCTTTTTGCCTGTCTTCTTTTCACAGCTATTTGCAAGGCCTCCCCAGACAGCCATTTTGCTTTTTTGCATTTCTTTTCCATGGGGATGGTCTTGATCCCTGTCTCCTCTACAATGTCACGAACCCCATTCCATAGTTCATCAGGCATTCTATCTATCAGATCTAGGCCCTTAAATCTATTTCTCACTTCCACTGTATAATCATAAGGGATCTGGTTGAGGTCATACCTGAATGGTCTGGCGGTTTTCCCTACTTTCTTCAATTTGAGACTGAATTTGGTAATAAGGAGTTCATGATCTGAGCCATGGTCAGCTCCTGGTCTTGTTTTTGTTGACTGTATAGAGCTTCTCCATCTTTGGCTGCAAAGAATATAATCAATCTGATTTTGGTGTTGACCATCTGGTGATGTCCATGTGTAGAGTCTTCTCTTGTGTTGTTGGAAGAGGGTGTTTGCTATGACCAGTGCAGTCTCTTGGCAAAACTCTATTAGTCTTTGCCCTGCTTCATTCCACATTCCAAGGTCAAATTTGCCTGTTACTCCAGGTGTTTCTTCACTTCCTACTTTTGCATTCCAGTCCCCTATAATGAAAAGGACATCTTTTTTGGGTGTTAGTTCTAAAAGGTCTTGTAGGTCTTCATAGAACCATTCACCTTCAGCTTCTTCAGCATTACTGGTTGGGGCACAGACTTGGATAACTGTGATATTGAATGGTTTGCCTTGAAGACGAACAGAGATCATTCTGTCGTTTTTGAGACTGCATCCAAGTACTGCATTTCGGACTCTTCTGTTGACCATGATGGCTACTCCATTTCTTCTGAGGGATTCCTGACCGCAGCAGTAGATATAATGGACATCTGAGTTAAATTCACCCATTCCAGTCCATTTTAGTTCACTGATTCCTATAATGTCAACATTCACTCTTGCCATCGCTCAGTCGTGTCCAATTCTTTGTGACCCCATGGACTATATAGTCCATGGAATTCTCCAGGCCAGAATACTGGAGTGTGGAGCCGTTCCCTTCTCCAAGGGATCTTCCCAACCCAGGTCTCCTCCAATGCAGGCGGATTCTTCACCAGCTGAGCTACCAGGGAAGCCCCAGGAGCTCTTACTGATATAAATAACTAAAGAAATAGAGAATGAACAGCTCTTCCTTACAAAAGAATTCTAGTCACAATGCAAAAGGGAAGGGGGAAACAGAAATTCACCATCAAACACAGTAATAACTGCTGCAGACAAAACTGCACCAATGCACACAATCACAGACAGCCAAAGCGTGAGCGGAAACAAGATGTGAGTAACTCCAAAGGAGAGGACAGTGACCCTACATAAAAACTGAGGATAAGCCACCTTAACCAAGTGTAAACGAGGCTATCGGCACCAGGAATAAGACATATTCACATTACATACCCTTCATATGAGGCCTTGAGAAGGGTTATATCATTTATACAGCATACTTGCCAAAATGCATTATCTAAACCTAGTCATGAGAAAAATTGGACAAGTGCAAATCAAAGGGCAGTCTACAAAATAACTGGTGACTATTCTTCAGAAGTACCCGGGCCATGAAAGCCTTAGAGAGATGGAGGAGACATAAGTAAATACAACGTGAGATCCGGGATTAGATTCTGAAACAGAAAATCTATTCATTTCAGTTGAAAAATGGATAGCAATCAAATAAAGTCTGTGGTTTAATAAATAGTATTTTACTGTACCAATATCAAATTTTAGCTTATGGTTCATGTAATATGTTAGCATTTGTGGAAACTGGATAGAAGGTATTGGGAACTCTGTATTATATTTTACAACTTTTGGGGTCAATCTAGTAAAAATTAAAAGTTTAAAAATATGCTTGCTATTGAAAGGATACTTACTAGCAAAATCCGAAACAAAACAAAATGGAATAAAATGAATCCGGTAAAGACTGATAGCATGAGATTATATACAATGTATAGATAAACCTGTAAACCTGTTAACACTGGTGGTTTTCAATAAACCACAGGTGGTATTCAATACCATGCATAGCTAACTCTCAGCTTGGTTAAGAAATTGCTTTGACCAAAGCAATACTAACAAGCACGAAGCAAGCAATGAGTTAAGCACCTCCACAGTGGGGCTTGCTTTGCCAGTATGCACTTTCTTAGAGCACTTGGCAAAGAGGTCGGGGTACCACGATGGAGACACCATGTGGAAACAGACACCCAGCCAAGTCTGTTCCAGAAAAGACACCACACATGTAAGTAAAGAAGCCATCTTGAACATTCCAGCCACAACAGGGAAGCTACTGGAACAGAACTGCAATTCCCTAATCCAGCCCAATCACAGAATTGTGTAGAAAAAATACATCATTATTGTCTCAGGACACTAAATTGATGATTAATGTACCAGCAGTGGAGGAGGGAGGCAAGCTATCCATACAAGATTTAAACGTGTGTAAGATGCTTATTTAACTTATATGCAGAGTACATCATGAGAAACGCTGGACTGGAAGAAGCACAAGCTGGAATCAAGATTGCCAGGAGAAATATCAATAACCTCAGATATGCAGATGACACCACCCTTATGGCAGAAAGTGAAGAGGAACTAAAAAGCCTCTTGATGAAAGTGAAAGAGGAGAGTGAAAAAGTTGACTTAAAGCTCAACATTCAGAAAACGAAGATCATGGCATCTAGTCCCATCACTTCATGGGAAATAGATGGGGAAACAGTGGAAACAGTGTCAGACTTAATATTTTGGGGCTCCAAAATCACTGCAGATGGTGACTGCAGCCATGAAATTAAAAGACGCTTACTACTTGGAAGGAAAGTTATAACCAACCTAGATAGTATGTTCAAAAGCAGAGACATTACTTTGTCGACTAAGGTCCGTCTAGTCAAGGCTATGGTTTTTCCAGTGGTCATGTATGGATGTGAGAGTTGGACTGTGAAGAAAGCTGAGCGCCAAAGAATTGATGCTTTTGAACTGTGGTATTGGAGAAGACTCTTGAGAGTCCCTTGGACTGCAAGGAGATCCAACCAGTCCATTCTGTAGGAGATCAGCCCTGGGATTTCTTTGGAAGGACGGATGCTGAATCTGAAACTCCAGTACTTTGGCCACCTCATGCGAAGAGTTGACTCATTGAAAAAGACTCTGATGCTGGGAGGGATTGGAGGTAGGAGGAGAAGGGGATGACAGAGGATGAGATGGCTGGATGGCATCACTGACCTGATGGACGTGAGTCTGAGTGAACTCCGGGAGTTGGTGATGGACAGAGAGTCCTGGCGTGCTGCGATTCATGGGGTCGCAAAGAGTCGGACACGACTCAGCGACTGATCTGAAGATATTCTGCTTAAGACAAGGAAGACACAGAAACACAGCACACTGAGCTTACACAGAATGTTCTTACTATAAGCACCTCACAACGCTGACTGAAATAGAGTAAGCATGTAAGACTTTTCTCTGTAGCAATATAACTGCCCTTTCAAGAGAAGGAATTCCTCCAAATCTGGGGACAGGGGTGGCGGATAACAAGAGGAAGTTGAAATCTCATGAGAGATTACATCAGAGCAGACTCGTGGTAAGACAGGGAGCAAGACAGGAAGTAGAGGAAGTCAAGCAGAAGCAGGGTGTGATTTGGGGCCTGTTCTTTAGGGTTCTGACACCAACACAAGGACAGGAAAAGGAATCATGGTACATGCAAGGCAGAGATTTGGAGCTGAGCATCCTAGCAAGTCAACTTAATCAGTCTACCTCATTCTCCAAATACACATAACAGAACACAGTACCAGAGATACAAAAATAAATAAGCAGTCCTGTCTTGCCCTCCAGCAACTCATACAAGTATACCAACCAATCACAGCACCACTCAGTAAGTGATCTTGCCTCCTCAACCTCGACCTGCTTGTTTGATCTCAAGTCCCTTGCCTTTCCCAAACTTCAGAACTAGACAATCCTTCCTCTTAGATATAAATAGCAAACTCAGAAATATCCAAAAGAACCCCCACAAATACTATAAATATGATGACAACACTAAAATTATGTCCTGGCCCACTCCAACTGCATTCTAGGTATTTACGACAGGTATCACTGCCTTGCTAAGTCAGCACACTGTAGAGTTGCCAAATACTTCTTAATGTAAATGTCTGGACATCCACATCACAGGAAAAATTACTTTTAGTGTAACCGTGTTCCGTATGTTGTTTGCTAAATCTTTTTTATTTGCTAAAACTAGTAACACTAACCATTTATATAATTCAGGATCTAGGCTCCTCAGGGGGAAAAAACAAAACAAAACAAAACAAAACTCAAGGATTTCTCAACCCCTTTGATCTCAGTTTACCTGAGCATTCGCTGATCAATTATGGATCCATTATTAGCAAAGCATTACTAGCATACTCCTAGCATTTTATATGCTTGTCACATAATCATACACTGTAATTATCCTAAAAATAGTGTCTAGTCAATGATTAGAGACATGATGAACAAAACTATTGCATTAGGAAGGCTCAATTAAGCAAAATATCCTGACAAGCAGCTGAGGCAGGGCAATTTTTTAAATCTCAGATAAGATTTTAGCTGAAGATGAAAGACAGTGCCAGAAAAGCCATTCAAGCAGTCACAAGACCTCAGTCACTAGACTGGAACTCAGAAGGACTCTCCATTTGACATACGTTGGAATGGGGAGAAAGCAAAACAGAGGTAAATCTCCAGATCCAAAGAAGCTAGACTCCTGGGACTATTAGAAAAGGCCTTCCTTCGAGAAAAGCATAAGTGAGCCACGTCATCTGAGGTAAAAAATGACAAGTGTATCCTGGAAATTCTTGCCAAGACAAGAGCACTCAGATCCTGACCCCACGATTACAGTGACAGCAAGTCCTGAGGATCGCGCTGGAGCTCCAGGAAGCCACCTCTGTGGGCAGCTTTGTCAACTGCACCCCCACCCCAAGTATCTACCCTATCCAACCTGTTTCCCCTCTGACAACAGAACTTCAGTGTACCTAGATGGCAGTATGTCTCTACCCCAGTCCTAAGCCAAACCTGTCATGATAGCATGACTCCATGTGACTGGTCTCCAGAAACGGCCATGTGACCAAATTTGGGACAAAGTAACATGAAACAAAAAGTCAATTATGTGAATCTTCTGGGAAAAAACCTTTTCTTTTCTCGTATAAAAGGATGAATGAGGCTGCCTGTCCCCTTTTTTAAATCTCAGCATCCTATCCTCTTCTTTCTGCTTGGAATGAAACCACGACGTCCACAGCCAACACAGTAAGGACGGACAGGCACAAAGAACACAGCTGTGTCCCTATCAACAGAGCTGAGCAGCTCCACCAGCCCTCAGCCACCTGCCTCCAGACCACTCAACACTCAAGAAAAGCAGACCCCTAACTGTTTAACCTGCTGTGAGATGGGTTTCTCTATTACTTAAAACCAAATGCATTTTGAACTGATATACTGTTTCCCAAAGAAAGGTGGCCGTGGTCTCATTGACCAGGATGGAGCAGGACTAAAGTGGTCCTGCAAAGGATTTCCCTGGCGGCCCAGGGGTTATGACTCTGCGCTTCCAGTGTAGGAGGCGCTGGTTTGATCCCTGGTTGGGGAAGATCCCACACGCCGTGCAATGCAACCAAGAAAAAAGAGAGAGAGAGATTTAAATTTTAAAATCAAGTGGTCCCACAGAGAAGAGATACAGAGTTTGGGAAGGCTTCCGAAGGAGAGAAATAAAACTATATCAGGCATTCTGCATGTACACATACAAAATCAGCACTGCAGAATGCTTACACCTCAGGCTCTGCAGACACACTGCCTAGGTCTAAACCTTGACTCTGCCACTTACTAGACATGAGACCTTGGGCAAGATAGTCAAGGTCTTCATGCCTCAGTATTCTAATCCCTAAAATGGGAGTATCCTCCCTCCTCAGAGTGGGTTGTGAGAATCAACAACCTAATACTTATAAAACTCTAGGAATAGCTCCTCGCATACAGCAAGCTCTCAGCAAATATTCAAAATCATCACCATCATCTTTATGCTCATAATGCAAACACAAGTTGCTATCACACAGACACAAAGAGATAAAAAGGAGTAAGTATATTTTATGCAGCTCACACGTGGCTCAAACTGTGTAGTACAAGTGAGCAGAAAATTCCTCGCAGAACTCAACCACTGTTCAAGTGTTCTCGTCTCAACTGAGTAGTTCTTCTGTGTCTGTCAATAGCTGCCATCAGCAACTCCAGCTCTTAAAGAGGCCATAAAAATGATTCGATTTCATAACTAGAAGATTGACTAAACATAAGCCATTTGCACTTCAAAAAACAGTTGAAGGGCAAAAGTGTAATGTCAGACTTTATCTCAAGCATTGTTCTTACCTGGCAAGTGGAAACAATAACTCATCGCCTAACACTATTAGAAAGGGTGAATTTACGATCGATTTCAGGTATACATACTACAGCATGCATAATCCTTCAGTTTTCTAATATCACAGACCAATACACACTTCAGCTGAACCATTTGTTTCTGTGAATGACATCAGCACAAACCAGCACACACCTGGGTTCCTTTCACAGGAGATTTTTTTTTCTTTTTAATCAACAGGAATTACTGCAGGCACATAATGACAGGTCCACCGAAAACAGGCAACACGAATTCAGGAAGATGAGTTGATAACAGGCAATAGAGAACTTTGAAAGACCAAATGTTCCTATGACAACAGTAATTTCAATCAAGAAAGAGACAGCAGAAATTTAGAGGAAAACTATTGTGCAGTGTTGAACGAAAACTGTACTAAAGTTTCCACCAGGCTTCAAAACTTTCAAAACTCACCTGGCTTTGAAAATTACAAAAGTGATTGGCACTAGACACCCATAAACCCCCATCATTATCTCATTTTTCCCCAGGCCTACCCCATTCCTGATACTTATATGTCAATGTTCCTAGCCTTTCAAGTCTATCACAAAAATATCAGCTTCTCTTACCTACCATTCCTTGGGTACCTCACCAATCCCAAATGCATCCTATCCTACTGGCAAATCTCAGAATTAAAACTGAAGTTTTATAAAATTTATGAATTAAAAAAATTTTAAACTTGGGGGCAAAACATTTTTCACAATTGATTTAGACACTGGTTCAGCAAAAAAGTCATTTCTTTAATTAAAAGGTAACATTTAGCACATGGAGACCACCGATACATAAATTAAAGTGCATAAAATTATACAACTGCTGTATAAATGTAAAGTTACTGACTGCTATACCCCTTTCATCTTTTTAGAAAATAAGTTGGGGAAATATACAAACAGAAACCCAAATGGCCCTGGAGGTTCCTTCACCTTCCTCTCTGCTCGAACTTCTGGATCTTTTAAAGGAACTAGCTCAGCAGGTCAGAGTCCATCAAAGAACAGGCTCAGCTGAGAGGCCAAAAATCCAGGGCTCCCACTTCCATCAACCAGTACTTCGTACTGTGACAGTCACCGAGAGCTGGCGGTCCCCAACTCTGGGATCCAATGCCCGACGATGCGAGGTGCAGCTGACATAGCAACAGCAGAAATAAAGTGCACAGTAAATGTAATGCACTTGAATCATCCCGAAACCATTCCCCCTCTCTTTGTCCATGGAAAAACTGTCTTCTGTGAAACTGGTCTCTGGTGCCAAAAAGGTTGGGGATGGCTGATCTAGAGGTTCCAGCAAAGATATAGAACATCAGGGGATGGAATTTTTCTCTTGGGAGTCATTTTCAAGACACACTTCAGTCCAGGTAAGCACCTCTCAGGGGGATGACAGCCCAGGGAATGTGTGATTTTCTGGGTGTCTGCTTGTATGTTTGTCCCCCGAAACACCAGGTAACAACTGCACTGCGCACCGTGGAGTCTGGGGCATGTGTGTCTCAGCCGCTTTGCCCCTTCTCCTGCAAGGCCCCAGGAGGGTTTCCAGATGCTTTTTTTTAACTTGTAATGCTCACAGCCTATAATAGATCATTTATAGATCAGGAAACAGATTTCAAAGAAATTTAAAACTATCTAATTACCCACCTTTTAAATTAACAATAAAAAGAATTTAATTAGTGCTAAAGTGCAATTTTCCATAAATTTAAAAATAAGACTTCCATGCAAATATAAAATGAACAAATACCAAAGATATTACTTGACTCACTAATTAACTAGGATAACAGTTCAAATTGGAGTATAGGTAGGTAACCTGACCTGCCTCTTGAGAAACTTATATGCAGGTCAGAAAGCAACAGTTAGAACTGGACATGGAACAACAAACTGGTTCCAAATAGGAAAAGGAGTACATCAAGGCTGTATACTGTCACCCTGCTTATTTAACTTATATGCAGAGTACATCATGAGACATGCTGGACTGGAAGAAGCACAAGCTGGAATCAAGATTGCCAGGAGAAATATCAATAACCTCAGATATGCAGATGACACCACCCTTATGGCAGAAAGTGAAGAGGAACTAAAAAGCCTCTTGATGAAAGTGAAAGTAGAGAGTGAAAAAGTTGGCTTAAAACTCAACATTGAGAAAACTAAGATCATGGCATCTGGTCCCATCACTTCATGGGAAACAGATGGGGAAACAGTGGAAACAGTGTCACACTTTATTTTGGGGGGCTCCAAAATCACTGCAGATGGTGACTGCAGCCATGAAATTAAAAGACGCTTACTTCTTGGAAGGAAAGTTATGACCAACCTAGACAGCATATTCAAAAACAGAGACATTACTTTGCCAGCAAAGGTCCGTCTAGTCAAGGCTATGGTTTTTCCAGTGGTCATGTATGGATGTGAGAGTTGGACTGTGAAGAAAGCTGAGTGCTGAAGAATTGATGCTTTTGAACTGTGGTGTTGGAGAAGACTCTTGAGAGTCCCTTGGACTGCAAGGAGATCCAACCAGTCCATTCTAAAGGAGATCAGTCCTGGGTGTTCTTTGGAAGGAGTAATGCTGAAGCTGAACTCCAATACTTTGGCCACCTCATGCGAAGAGTTGACTCACTGGAAAGACTCTGATGCTGGGAGGGGTTGGGGGCAGGAGGAGAAGGAGACAACAGAGGATGAGATGGCTGGATGGCATCACTGACTCGATGGACATGAGTTTGGGTAAACTCTCGGAGTTGGTGACAGACAGGGAGGCCTGGCGTGCTGCGGGGTCGCAGAGTCGGACACGGCTGAGTGACTGGACTGAACTGAACTGAACAGGATTACTGAAAAGAATTTGCTAACAGATGCAAAAATGGTGACTCCACTGTAGGAAGGATTCAAGAAATGAGCACCAAGGTGCTAAGGATGGCTCAGTTAACTAACACAAATAGCGATTTGTGTTAGTCCTTTGGTTAGTTTATTGCTTAGTTCTTTGGACTTAACTGATTAATAAAAACAACCGTCAAGTATTGCTTTAGGCCTGGTGGCATCATGAGAAAATTACTGATATACTAAGAGTGCTACAAACAGAAAGAAAATTTAGAAATCTCTGCTACAGGGCAACAGCTTTTGTCGTGATCTCTTTTTCAGAGTTTAAATCAACTGCAACTCTACTGGATAAAAACGTTTTGCATTATGATGGATAAGAGTCATTTGCACAACGCTGTCAACTTCCACACCTACAGAGTTGCCTAGACAAAAGAAAATGAGTAAAAATTATACACCCCAAATACAGTAACTGGAAAGTCCATGAAGACAAGCCCAGCATTCCACTGAAAAGACACCAGGTAATCTCTTTTGCTCATTTTCAAGTCTGGAACAATTTCTCCACCTTAGGTTTCAATCAGTACTAACAAAAATAGAGCAAAAATCACACAAGATGGGGGCAGAGCAGGGGCAGCAATAATCTAGGAGTATTTCCATCAGGAATTACAGAGCATGCCCTGCCAGCATGGGCATGCTGTAAGGGACACTCTGATCATCTGCTATTGGACACATAATCATACAGTCTCTCTAAAAAAGACATTTGGTGACACATCCTATTAATAGAAACTGCAGAGACTCAGATCTTTGATTCTGTAATTCCACTCATAAATTTTTATTCAACATATAATAGATTACATCTATCTCATAGCATTAATTACAAAGTAATTTTAAAGGATGTGAAACAATTTAAGTAGATTTCCCAGTTTAAATGTTCTTTTCAGAAGCCTTGTAATTCTCAAGTCCTTTCTAAGTGAGCCACTTAATACCCAGAATTTCCCCTAAGATGTTTATCACACCAACTCCTGGAGTTTACCCAAACTCATGTGCATTTAGTTGGTGATGCCATCCAGCCATCTCAGCCTCTGTTGTCCCCTTCTCTTCCTGCCTACAATCCCTCCCAGCATCAGAGTCTTTTCCAATGAGTCAACTCTTCGCATGAGGTGGCCAAAGTACTGGAGTTTCAGCTTTAGCATCAGTCCTTCCAATGAATATTCAGGACTGATCTCCTTTAGAATGGAATGGTTGGATCTCCTTGCAGTCCAAGGGACTCTCAAGAGTCTTCTCCAACACCACAGTTCAAAAGCATCAATTCATCGGCACTCAGCTTTCTTCACAGTCCAACTCTCACATCCATACATGACCACTGGAAAAACCATAGCCTTGACTAGACGGACCTTTGTTGGCAAAGTAATGTCTCTGCTTTTGAATATGCTATCTAGGTTGGTCATAACTTTGCTTCCAGAGTAAGCATCTTTTAATTTAATGGCTGCAATCACCATCTGCAGTGATTTTGGAGCCCCAAAATATAAAGTGTGACACTGTTTCCACTGTTTCCCCATCTATTTGCCATGAAGTGATGGGACTAGATGCCATGATCTTCATTTTCTGAATGTTGAGCTTTAAGCCAACTTTTTCACTCTCCACTTTCACTTTCATCAAGAGGCTTTTTAGTTCCTCTTCACTTTCTGCCATAAGGATGGTGTCATCTGCGTATCTGAGGTTACTGATATTTCTTCCAGCAATCTTGATTCCAGCTTGTGCTTCTTCCAGTCCAGCGTTTCTCATGATGTACTCTGCATATAAGTTAAATAAGCAGGGTGACATTATACAGCCTTGATGTACTCCTTTTCCTATTTGGAATCAGTCTGTCGCTCCATGTCCAGTTCTAACTGTTGCCTCCTGACCAGATGTATAGCAGGCACTCAAATGCTGGCTCAATGAATGAAATGTTACACAGCTTAAAATATGTTTCCTCTGTGGAGCTGAAAAAATAATTACAAGTATTAACAACAGAGATTATGTCAGAGAAAAACCTTGAGTCATATCCCAACTATACTGATAGACCATCAGAATCATTTGCATGTATTTTGAAAATTTTAAGACTGCCAAATGTGACATGCACACAGATACCGTTAGTGACAAGAATGAGACCACAGGGTCACACTGAGGAGACCATTCTCTGCCACTGTATGTCCTGAGTGCATTATCACACTATGCATTTCCACAGACAACAATAAAGCTCGAAAGAAAACCATCATACACTTCTAGCTTAAAGGAAGTTTTTAATAATGATAAATATCGTCCTTAAATATGGGATGGAGATTTTTTTTGTTTGTCTTAATCATGTTAAAAAGGAATCTTATATGTTCCTTTGCTCAGAGCTTCTCCAACTTTAAAGGAGCTAAGACTCATGTAGTGGTCCTGTTAAAATGTCAATTCTCATTCTGTCGATCAGAAGTCGGGCCTGAGACTGCATTCTTACGTGTCCCAGGTAATGCCAACAGTGCTAGCATGGCGATGTCAATCTCAGTATCAGGGTCTCATACAAGGAAACTTACAAATGTAAAGAAGGGTATGAAAAGCTCCGTCCTCCTGCGGGGTTTTTTTGGAGTCCTAAAATACTCTCTCTCTTCTCTGATGATTTATCAGAACCTTCCTGATGAGAATTCTCAACATCCTGTGGATGTTACAGTTTAAAATACAGAAAACATAGAAACAGAAGAAGGGTCATCACTCCAGATTCCATGCAAGCTAAAAGCATATTAAAGGAATAAAACAACTCTACGATCCCAAATTTTTGATAACCCAGACGAAATCGACCAATTCCTTGAGAAGACACAGTTTGCCAACACTCACACAAGAGTAAATTATGTGAATAGATCATTCAAGAAACTGAATCAATAAATAACCTTGGAAAACAGAAAACATGAGACCCAGATGGATTCACTGGTGAATTCTACAAACATCTAAGGAGGAAATCATACCAATTCCATAGAAGCATACCAATTCTATCTCTTTCACATGATAGAAGCAGGAAGACTTCCTACTGCATTTGATGAGGCAACCATTAACCTAACGCTAAAACCAAAGACATTACAAGCAAACTAGAGATCAGTATCTCCCATGATCACAAATTCAAAAATCCTCAACAATATATTAGCATACTGAATTCCAAAAATGTATGGAGAGAATTATATACCACAACCAAGCAGGCTTTATTTCAGGTATGCAAGACTGATTTGACAACCAATGTAATCCATCACACAAGCAGACTAAAAGAGAAAAACAACATGGTTATTTCACCTCATGCATAAAAGTCATTTTAAAAACTCCAACACGAAAGGTGGAACAGAAGCCAACTTTCTCAACTTGATAAAAGACCACCTCCAAAATACCTACAGCAAACATCACACTTAAAAGGGAGAAACTCTAAGTTTTCCCACTGGTTCTCAGTGAAGGTGAAGTCGCTCAGTCATGTCCAATTCTTTGCAATCCGTGGACTGTAGCCCACCAGGCTCCTCCATCCATGGGATTCTCAAGGCAAGAATACTGGAGTGGGTTGCCATTTCCTTCTCCAGGGGATCTTCCCAACTCAAGGATCGAACCCAGGTCTCCCGCATTGCAGGCAGACACTTTAACCTCTGAGCCACCGGGGAAGCGGTTCCCAGTGAGGTACTGACAAAAATATCAGACAAATATATTAATGGAAAACAGAAACAGAGAGCCCAGAAATAGCCCCTCATATAAACAGTCAACTTATTTTTGTCAAAGGAACAAAGGTAAGACAATGGAGCAAAGATATGCTTCCAGGACAAATGAACACAACTCTACAAAAATATGTAAGTAGATACAGACCTTATAGCTTCACAAAACCACCCAAAAATGAATCACAGACTCAAATGAAAAATGCAAAACTATAAAATTACTAGGAAATAAGAAGTAAACCTACATGACCATGGGTGTGGAATGCCTTCTTAGGTACAACAACTAAAAGCACAATCTGTGAAAGGAAGAACTGATAAACTGGCTTTCCTTAAAGTTAAAAACTTCTCTGCAAAGGACCACATCAAGAGAATGAGAAGACAAGCCACAACCTGGGAGCAACTATTTTCAAATGAAACATCTGATAAAAGACTGTTTTGCAAAATATATAATACAAAGAACATTTAAACTCAACATTAAAAAAACAAAACAACTCAATTAAAAAATAAGCCAAAGACCTTATTAAATGCCTCACCAAACAAGCTATACATGTGCCAACTAAGCCCATGAAAACAAGCTCTGCTTTGAATGCCATCAGGGAAAAACACAGGTTAAACAATACCACAGATACAAATACACACCTACTGGAATGGCCAAACCTGGATTACAGACAACGTCAAATGCTGGTGATCGACGGGAATTCTCAGACCCTGCTGGTGGGAGAGTCAAAGTGACTTTGGAAGATAGTTGGGTGGTCTCTTACCAACCTAAACCTAACCTTACCATACAATCCAGCAACTGCATCCCTTGTGTTTTAGCCAAAGCAGCTGAAAACTTATATCCACACAAAAACCTACACATGGATATTTATCACAAGTTTATTCCTAACTGGCAAAACTGGGACGCAACCAAGAAGTCATTCAACAGGTGAATGGGTAAACTGTGGTAGCACTAAGAAGAAACGAGCTACCAAGCCATGAGAAGACATGGAGCAACCTTAAATGTATATTAATACGTAAAAGGGGCCAATCTGAAAAACCATACACTGTATGACTCCTACTATCATGATATTCTTGAAAAGGTAAAATCATAAAAAAAAAAAAAAGATCAGTGTTGCAGGGATAGATAAACAGGCAGAGCACAGAGGATTTTTAGGGCAGTGAAAATGTTCTATATGATTCCGTGAGGGTGGACATATTTCATCAGACATTTGTCCAAAACCATGGAATGTACAACAGCAAGAGTGAACCCTACTGTGAACAAAGGACTTTGGGTGATTCCTGTTTACCACTGTCAGCTCAAACACATTATAACAAACTCACCACTCTAGCAACAAATGTACCTCTAGTGGGGATGTTGACAATGGAGGACACTATCTATGCTTGTGTACAGGGCATATGAGAACTCTATACACCTTCTTCTCAATTGTGTTCTAAACCTTAAAGTACCTCTAAAATATAAAGTCTTTTAAAAAATGAAAGACAGGCTCTCAGTCAGCATTCTTGAGAAAAACATCTGATTACTAATGCCTACACTGGCATAGTGGATCTGAGAAGTATGAAATATAAAGAAAATTGCTGGTACCTCTTTCATATAAAAGAGTTTGTGCTACATAACAGGCATTCAAGTAACTGCTGAACAAATAACTACAATATTTAGCCTGGAAAAGGGGGAAAAAAAGAAAAATCTGGTTAAGGTATGTCAGTATTTGAAGGCAATTACGACAGCATATTAAGAATCCGAGACATCACTTTGTTAACAAAGGTCCGTATAGTCAAAGCTGTGGTTTTTCCAGTACAGACATGAGAGTTGGACCATAAAAACGGCTGAGTGAAGAGGAAGTGATGCTTTTCAACTATGGGGCTGCAGAAGACTCTTGAGAGTCCCTTGGACAGCAAGGAGATCAAACCAGTCACTCCTAAAGGAAATCACACTGAATATTCATTGGAAGGACTGATGCTGAAGCTGAAGCTCCAATACTATAGCCACAAGATGCAAAGAGCTGACTGGCTGGGAAAGACCCTGATGCTGGGAAATACAGGAGGGGATGACAGATGATGAGATGTTTGAATGGCATTATGGACATGAGTCTGAGAAAACTCTGGGAGACGGTAAAGGACAGGGAAGCCTGGCGTGCTACAGTCAATGGAGTCTCAAAGAGTTGGACACGACTGAGCAACTGAACAATAAAAAGTAGAAAGCATGCACCCCATCTCCAGCTCAGCAGGTAAAGAATCCTCCTGCAATGCATAAGACATGCAGATTCAATCCCTGCATCAGGAAGATCCCCTGGAGAAGGAAATGGCAACCCACTCCAATATCCTTGCCTGGAGAATCCCATGGATAGTGGAGCCTGGCAGGCTACAATCCATGCGGTTACAAAGAGTCGGACACAAAGGAGGGACTATGTACAAGCAGAAAGCAAGTGAAAGTCTTCTATCTGATTTCAGTTAGAAATAAGAAAACTCAAGGTCAATTTCAGCTTATTTTATGCATAAACAATCAGTTGACCAACAATAGGATGTATTTTCTCAGAAAGACAGAGCTACCTGAACATGGTCAAGCAAGAAAGCCAGACAGCCATCTCAGAGGGGCACCACCAAAGACACACTTGCCCCAGGAACACGAAGGGTTTCAAAGATTTTCTCTCCAAGCACAGGATTCACTACTCACAGCATTTGTACTCACGTGAGCTATTAACTGCAAGAGCAGTTTTCCTTCTTTGAAAAAGAAAAATAAAGTTGCCTCAACATACACATCAGCAATTGGGCCACGAACCCAATTTATACAACTTACACATGACCTAAGAGTAAATCAAAGCTTAGATTCTCTAAAGACATAAAAACAAAAAGAACTATTCCATGGTGATAAATGAACACCTTCAAAGACAATGGTGTGATAAAGATACAGGAATACTCTCAGAATGAAATCCATTTGTTTGAGCATCTGTTTGCCACCTACAAAGAATAATAACTCTTTCTGATGAATTTTAACAAGAAGGAAGGGAATACAATTCATTTGAATGAGAAGTTAAGGCACAAATACACCTCAGTTTCCTAGAGAACCTTCAAAGACATCTAATGTTAATGTATCAAAACCCACAGAAGGTTTTTTTGGTTTTTTTTGGAGTGATCAAGCTATAACATTTGAGCACTGAGAATATCAGAACTTCCCCCACAGCTTCGCTCCATATTTTCAATTGCTTTGTTTAAAAGAATAGTATTATTTCTGAAAATGCTAAAAAGGACTAATTTCCAAAATTTTTTAAATTGGGATTATTTTTAAACTCACTTTAGAAGCTTTCCTTTAGGAAAGCATGCAGCTATTAAAATGCTAATATGTAAGGATGTGGGAGGTGGGTGCTGCAGAGACTTAACACCACTAAAACAAAGGAAATTGATTCTCTAGATGATGCGGAAAAGATGGCTTATAAAGTTAATGAGATATTACTTATGGCAAAAGAAACAATTTGGCCACTAAGAATGAGGATGAACCAAACATTTTTGTCATCAGATATATAATGAAACTAATTAAAACAACAACAAAAATTAAGGCAAATATAAAAATCAAACAAAACACATGAGAAAGTAAAAATACACATAAAGTATACTCGTGACTGAAAAGTCTTTGTAAATTAGAAATAAATTGGAGAAAGCAAAAAGGAAGAATTCCAACAATTATGAGTTATACACCAAGGAAGAACAAGAAGAGTCAGCAACATTCAAGAGACTTGAAAACTACCTAGAATGGATTTCTAATTGAGCAGGAAAGTAAAGTAAGAGGTTGTTGTGTGAGTGCTAGGTGTCTCCAACTCTTTGCAACCCCATGGATTGTAGCCCGCCAAGCTCCTCTGTCCATGGAAATTTCCAGGCAAGAATACTGGAATGGGTTGCCATTTCCTCCTCCAGGGAATCTTCCAGACTCAGGGATCAAACCCATGTCTCTTGAGTCTCCTGCAATGGCAGATGGATTCTTTACCTGGGAGCCCAAAATAAGAGGATTAACACCTGAAACTGGAAAATCCACTAGTTTGCCTCCTGGATATCTTAATTAGCCCTGGATAGCAAATACATCACAATCCTTAAGCTGAAGGTTTAGCCTGAGGTCTACATGCCATCTACAAAGGGATGAAAACGTCTTAAAAAAAAAAGCAAGTATCAAAGCAGGCCTTACTGCCTTAAACAACAGAAAAGCTGTGTCGATATTAAGAAAAACAAAGTCAAAAAACCCAGGCACAGACCTAGTTCTGTCTCTAGTAACTGTTTCCAAAGGCTTTCCATGGAATATAAACATTCTACTCCCCATGTATGAAGCTTGTTCCAAAAGTCCCAGTCTACGAGTTGGCACTTGCTGATATGAATAAGAACAAAATATCTGACAAATTATCACAAACTAAATGTAAAGGGTTTCTAGTGAAACTTTAGCATCTAAATAGAGACATGCTAGAAGTATAAACTATACACTGTGGAGTTTGAAGGTTTAGTACAAAAATGTCAGTTATTGCATTCATAATTGTTTATTTCTGATTACATGCTTAGTTATATCAGTTTAGATATATTAGACTAAATAAAAGATAAAATTAAGTTCATCTGTTTTCCCTTTTTAAAGAGGCTACTAGAACAATTTAAATTATGAAATTTAGATACTTAGGAAGTGTTGAATGAATAAGAGGACATATTGTATAGAAGGACAAAACAGCAACTAAGTAAGACTGAAATCGACTCTTTGTGATTCATCTACCAGTGATATGACAGGGTCTTTAAAGGGGTAATTAGGGTAAAAACAAGTCGTAAGAGCGGCACTAACCCGATAGGACAGGTACCTTTTAAAGAACAGATCAGAACCCAGAGGACACACAGAGCAAGGGGGAACACGTGAGGACACAGAAAAGGCAGCCGTCCGCAAACAAGGAGGGGCCTTGGAAGAAACCAAACCTGAATCTCTGACTTTTGGCCGGAGAACTGTGAGAAAAACTTCTTTAAGCCACTCAATCTATTGCACTTTGTTATGGCAGCTTCAGTAAACTAGTACATTGTTCCAAATAATTAAGATTTTTTCAATAACCAATGGGAGTTTTATTTCTCACAGTGAAATGACAAGACTCAGTGCTTCTGTCACACTAGCCATATTGCAAACGCTCAACAGCCACGTGCATTAGCCCAGACCTAAAGAAAAGTACAAACGGGAAATTTCTAAGAAGAATGCTTAACTACTTCAGCTTTGTGACCAAGAAGCATCTTACTACTATACTGAAGAATTTTTAATCTGTAATTTTTAAAAAAAATGCAAATAACTCAGATCTACCCTTACATCATTCTTACAAGGATTTACAAGTAGAGACTAAAGAAGGGAGTTAACAGTTTAGGGCTATGTTTGCTACTAAATATGTTATCACCAAGGGTTCTTGAGAGGTCTGCTGCTGAACTAGTGATCCAGGTAGCCACTCATTTACATTACAAAGGAGTCTGAACTCTCGGTACAGATTAACCAGGGATGCAGCCTCTAGTAAATCAGAGAATGCTACTATCCATCTTCATGTTTTATACTCCTTTTATGGGTTTAATCAGGCATTTTCAATAGAGAATAAGTTCCAGAAATACAAAAATAACAGGAATGCTATACTGAATGAGATATTCCCAACACATTTCCACTTAACCATGAGGCGTCAAAACACTATGACCGGAGGCGGTCCTAAGATGGCGGAGGAATAGGACGGACAGACCACTTTCTCCCTCACAAATTCCTCAAAAGAACATTTCAACATGCACAAACTCCACAAAACAACTTCTGAATGCTGGCAGAGGACATCAGGAACCCAGAAAAGCAGATCATAGTTTTCAAAAACAGGTAGGAAAAAATATAAAAGACGAAAAAAGAGACAAAGGAGGTGGGGAGGGAGCTCCGTCCTGGGAAGGGAATCTTAAGAAGAGAGGTTTCCAAACACCAGGAAACACTCTCCCTGCCGAGTCTGTGGCGAGCCTAGGAAACACAGAGAGCAACATAACAGGAAGGAAAAATAAATAAATAATTAAAACCAACAGATTACAAGCCCAACAGTAACTCCCCCAGCGGAAAAGCAGCACAGACGCCTGCATCCGCCACTGGGAAGTGGGGGCAGGGCAGGGAAGCGCGGGAGGCGCGGGCTGCAGTGCTTTGTAAGAATCAGGCAGGAACACCCCACGCGCAACCAGAACGATCTAACTTGGGCTAGCAAACCAGACTGTGGGATAGCTACCACGCGAAAAGCTCGAACATAAGACACCGCCAGGACCGAGCACAGAACAAAGGACGGAATGGAAAAAGCCCGCTGCAGACCATCCCCCGCCGGGGACAGGCAGCCAGAGCCGTAAGGACTGGAAAGGGGCAATCGCAGCCCCGGAGAGACTTTACCTACCAAACTGCAAGCAGGCTTCTTTGCTAAGACTTCTGGGGGTGCTGGACAGTCACCATCTGCCTCACAAGGGGTGCCAGCAGTACACCCAGAAAACTGAGCAGCAGAGACAGGAAAGGCGATAAATCGCAGTGACCGTGCTCGCCAAACACCTGAGCTATTCGGACCTGGGAAGGGCACAAAACGCAGTCCCAACCAAATCTGCACCTCTGAGGGCAACCTGAGCGCCGAACCTGAGCGGCTTAGACCAGGGAGGTACATGCAGCCTAGGGCCGGCCTCAGACGGTTCCCGGCGGAGCAACGTAGAGCCTGAGCGGTTTGTGAGCCGTGAGCAGGGGCAGGCCCAGCGGGACTGAGACACTGCGTGCACAAGACAGTGCTATTTGTTTGCAGCATCCCCCCTCCCCACAGCGCGACTGAACAAGTGAGCCTAAAAAAAAAAAAAAAAGTGTCCACTACCGCCCCCACTGTGTCAGGACGGAACTCAGACACTGAGGAGACCAGCAAACAGAAGAAGTTAAACAGAGGGAACCACCTTGGAAGTGACCCTACACTGCCCACACCACCAGAGAAAGGGCCAAATATATCTTTACTATTTTTAAGATCATTTTTTTTCTTTTTGTTGTGTGGTTGTTTTTTCTTCTTTTTTTTCCCTAACTTTTAAAAATTGTTAAGTCCTCTATTTTTCCTTTAATTTTTATTTCTATAACCTATTATTACTATTCAAAAAAAAGACCCTATTTTTTATAGCAAACGCCATATATAGTCTATGTGTGGTTGTTGTTTTTTAATAATTCTTATGGCTTTGTTTTTTTTCTTCTTCTTATTCTTTTCTTTAATATTGTATTTTTGAAAATCCAACCTCTACTCTAGATTTTTAATCTTTGCTTTTTGTTGTCAATTTTGTACATTTAAAAACCCAAACTTCACTATCCAATTTTACCTGAGAGTGAGATTACTGGCTTGACCACTCTCTCCTTCTTTGGACTCACCTTTTTCTCCACCAGGTGGCCTCTGTCTCTTCCCTCCCCCTTCTCTTCTCTACCCAACTCTGTGAATCTCTGTGTGTTCCAGACGGTGGAGAACACCTAAGGAACTGGTTACTGGCCGGATCTGTCTCTCTCCTTTTCATTTCCCTCTTTTATCCTCCTGGCCACCTCTGTCTACTTCCTCCCTCTCCTCTTCCCTGTATAACTCCATGAATACCTCTGAGTAGTCCAGACTGTGGAGCATACATAAGGAAGTGACTACTGGCTAGCTTGCTCTCTCCTCTTTTGATCCCACCTCATCTCATTCCAGTCACCTCTAACTACCCCCTCCCTCTTCTCTTCTCCATGTAACTCAGTGAACCTCTCTGGGTGTCCCTTAATGTAGAGAAACTTTCCATCTTTAACCTAGACATTTCATCATCAGTTCTGTATAAATGGAGAAGTCTAGAGTCTACTGTAAAAATAAAACTGAAAAACAGAAGCAGGAGGCTTAAGTCCAAATCCTGAGAACATCAGAGAACTCCTGAATTCAGAGAACATTAAGCAATAGGAGCTCATCAAACGCCTCCATACCTACACTGAAACCAAGCACCACCCAAGGGCCAACAAGTTCCAGAGCAAGACATACCATTCAAATTCTCCAGCAACACAGGAACACACCCCTGACCTTCAATACACAGGCAGCTCAAAGTTACTCCAAACCATTGATGTCTCATAACCCATTACTGGTCACTCCATTGCACTCCAGAAAGAAGAAACCCAGCTCCACCCACCAGAACTCCAACACAAACCTCCCTAACCAAGAAACCTTGACAAGCCACTGATACAACCCCACCCACAGTGATGAAGCTCTGTAATAAAGAGAACTCCACAAATTCCCAGAATATAGAAAGGCCACCCCAAACACAGCTATATAACCAAGATGAAGAGACAGAGGATACTCAGCAGGTAAAGGAACAGGAGAAATGCCCACCAAACCAAACCAAAGAGGAAGAGATAGGGAATCTACCTGAGAAAGAATTCCGAATGTTGATAGTGAAAATGATCCAAAATCTTGAAATCAAAATGGAATCACAGATAAATAGCCTGGAGACAAGGATTGAGAAGATGCAAGAAAGGTTTAACAAGGACCTAGAAGAAATAAAAAAGAGTCAATATATAATGAATAATGCAATGAGATCAGAAACACTCTGGAGGCAACAAATAGTAGAATAACGGAGGCAGAAGACAGGATTAGTGAAATAGAAGATAGAATGGTAGAAATAAATGAATCAGAGAGGAAAAAAGAAATATGAATTAAAAGAAATGAGGACAATCTCAGAGACCTCCAGGACAATATGAAACGCTCCAACATTCAAATTATAGGAGTCCCAGAAGAAGAAGACAAAAAGAAAGACCATGAGAAAATCCTTGAGGAGATAATAGCTGAAAACTTCCCTAAAATGGGGAAGGAAATAGTCACCCAAGTCCAAGAAACCCAGAGAGTTCCAAATAGGATAAACCCAAGGCAAAACACCCCAAGACACATATTAATCCAATTAACAAAGATCAAACACAAAGAACAAATATTAAAAGCAGCAAGGGAAACAACAAATAACACACAAGGGGATTCCTATAAGGATAACAGCTGATCTTTCAATAGAAACTCTTCAGTCCAGAAGGGAATGGTAAGACATACTTAAAGTGATGAAAGAAAATAACCTACAGCCCAGATTACTGTACCCAGCAAGGATCTCATTCAAATATGAAGGAGAAATCAAAAGCTTTACAGACAAGCAAAAGCTGAGAGAATTCAGCACCACCAAACCAGCTCTCCAACAAATGCTAAAGGATATCCTCTAGACAGGAAACACGAAAAGGGTGTATAAACCTGAACCCAAAACAATAAAGTAAATGGCAACGGGATCATACTTATCAATAATTACCTTAAACGTAAATGGGTTGAACGCCCCAACCAAAAGACAAAGACTGGCCGAATGGATACAAAAACAAGACCCCTATATATGCTGCCTACAAGAGACCCACCTCAAAACAAGGGACACATACAGACTGAAAGTGAAGGGCTGGAAAAGATATTCCACACAAATAGAGACCAAAAGAAAGCAGGAGTAGCAATACTCATCTCCGATAAAATAGACTTTAAAACAAAGGCTGTGAAAAGAGACAAAGAAGGCCACTACATAATGATCAAAGGATCAATCCAAGAAGAAGATATAACAATCATAAATATATATGCACCCAACATAGGAGCACTGCAATATGTAAGACAAATGCTAACAAGTATGAAAGGGGAAATTAACAATAACACAATAACAGTGGGAGACTTTAATACCCCACTCACACCTATGGACAGATCAACTAAACAGAAAATTAACAAAGAAACACAAACTTTAAATGATACAATAGACCAATTAGACCTAATTGATATCTATAGGACATTTCACCCCAAAACAATGAATTTCACCTTTTTCTCAAGTGCTCACAGAACCTTCTCCAGGAGAGATCACATCCTAGGCCATAAATCTAACCTTGATAAATTCAAAAAAATCGAAATCATTCCAAACATCTTTTCTGATCATAATCCATTAAGATTAGATCTCAATTACAGGAGAAAAACTATTAAAAATTCCAACATATGGAGGCTGAACAACACGCTTCTGAATAACCAACAAATCACAGAAGAAATCAAAAAAGAAATTAAAATACGCATAGAAACAAATGAAAATGAAAACACAACAACCCAAAACCTGTGGGACACTATAAAAGCAGTGCTAAGAGGAAAGTTCATAGCAATACAGGCATATCTCAAGAAACAAGAAAAAAGTCAAATAAATAACCTAACTCTACACCTAAAGCAACTAGAAAAGGAAGAAATGGAGAACCCCAGAGTTAGTAGAAGGAAAGAAATCTTAAAAATTAGGGCGGAAATAAATGCAAAAGAAACAAAAGAGACCATAGCAAAAATCAACAAAGCCAAAAGCTGGTTCTTTGAGAGGATAAATAAAATTGACAAACCATTAGCCAGACTCATCAAGAAACAAAGGGAAAAAAATCAAATCAATAAAATTAGAAATGAAAATGGAGAGATCACAACAGACAACACAGAAGTACAAAGGATCATAAGAGACTACTATCAGCAGTTGTATGCCAATAAAATGGACAACGTGAAAGAAATGGACAAATTCTTGGAAAAGTACAACTTTCCAAAACTGAACCAGGAAGAAATAGAAAATCTTAACAGACCCATCACAAGCACGGAAATTGAAACTGTAATCAGAAATCTTCCAGCAAACAAAAGCCCAGGCCCAGACAGCTTCACAGCTGAATTCTACCAAAAATTTCAAGAAGAGCTAATACCTATCCTCCTCAAACTCTTCCAGAAAATTGCAGAGGAAGGTAAACTTCCAAACTCATTCTATGAGGCCACCTTCACCCTAATCCCAAAACCTGACAAAGATGCTACCAAAAAAAAAAAAAAAAAAAAAAAACTACAGGCCAATATCACTGATGAACATAGATGCAAAAATCCTCAACAAAATTCTGGCAACCAGAATCCAACAACACATTAAAAAGATCATACACCATGAACAAGTGGGCCTTATCCCAGGGATGCAAGGATTCTTCAATATCCACAAATCAATCAATGTAATTCACATTAACAAATTGAAAAATAAAAGCCATATGATTATCTCAATAGATGCAGAGAAGGCCTTTGACAAAATTCAACATCCATTTATGATAAAAACTCTCCAGAGAGCAGGAATAGAAGGAACATACCTCAACATAATAAAAGCTGTATATGACAAACCCACAGCAAACATTATCCTCAGTGGTGAAAAACTGAAAGCATTTCCCCTAAAGTCAGGAACAAGACAAGGGTGCCCACTTTCACCACTACTATTCAACATAGTTCTGGAAGTTTTGGCCACAGCAATCAGAGCACAAAAAGAAATACAAGGAATCCAAATTGGAAAAGAATAAGTAAAACTCTCACTGTTTACAGATGACATGATCCTCTACATAGAAAACCCTAAAGACTCCACCAGAAAATTACTAGAGCTAATCAATGACTATAGTAAAGTTGCAGGATATAAAATCAACACACAGAAATCCCTTGCATTCCTATACACTACTAATGAGAAAGTAGAAAAAGAAATTAAGGAAACAATTCCATTCACCATTGCAACGAAAATAAAATACTTATGAATATATCTACCTAAAGAAACTAAAGACCTATATACAGAAAACTATAAAACACTGATGAAAGAAATCAAAGAGGACACTAATAGATGGAGAAATATACCATGTTCATAGATCAGAAGAATCAATATAGTGAAAATGAGTATACTACCCAAAGCAATCTACAGATTCAATGCAATTCCTATCCAGCTACCAGTGTATTTTTCACAGAGCTAGAACAAATAATTTCAAGATTTATATGAAAATACAAAAAACCTCGAATAGCCAAAGCAATCTTGAGAAAGAAGAATGGAACTGGAGGAATCAACTTGCCTGACTTCAGGCTCTACTACAAAGCTACAGTCATCAAGACAATATGGTACTGGCACAAAGACAGAAATATAGATCAATGCAACAAAATAGAAAGCCCAGAGATAAATCCGCATACATATGGACACCTTATCTTTGACAAAGGAGGCAAGAAAATACAATGGAGTAAAGACAATCTCTTTAACAAGTGGTGCTGGGAAAACTGGTCAACCACTTGTAAAAGAATGAAACTAGATCACTTTCTAACACCACACACAAAAATAAACTCAAAATGGATTAAAGATCTAAACATAAGACCAGAAACTATAAAACTCCTGGAGGAGAACATTGGCAAAACACTCTCCAACATAAATCACAGCAGGATCCTCTATGATCCACCTCCCAGAATTCTGGAAATAAAAGCAAAAATAAACAAATGGGATCTAATTAAAATTAAAAGCTTCTGCACAACAAAGGAAACTCTAAGCAAGGTGAAAAGACAGCCTTCTGAATGGGAGAAAATAATAGCAAATGAAGCAACGGACAAACAACTAATCTCAAAAATATACCAGCATCTTATGCAGCTCAACTCCAGAAAAATAACCGACGCAATCAAAAAATGGGCCAAAGAACTAAATAGACATTTCTCCAAAGAAGACATACGGATGGCTAACAAACACATGAAAAGATGCTCAACATCACTCATGATTAGAGAAATGCAAATCAAAACCACAATGAGGTGCCACTTCACACCAGTCAGAATGGCTGCGATCCGAAAGTCTGCAAGCAACAAACGCTGGAGAGGGTGTGGAGAAAAGGGAACCCTCTTGAGCTGTTGGTGGGAATGCAAACTAGTACAGCCACTATGGAAAACAGTGTGGAGATTCCTTAAAAAATTGCAAATAGAACTGCCTTATGACCCAGCAATCCCACCGCTGGGCATACACACCAAGGAAACCAGAATTGAAAGAGACACATGTACCCCAATGTTCATCGCAGCACTGTTTGTAATAGCCAGGACAAGGAAGCAACCTAGATGTCTATCAGCAGATGAATGGATAAGAAAGCTGTGGTACATATACACAATGGAGTATTACTCAGCCGTTAAAAAGAATACATTTGAATCAGTTCTAATGAGGTGGATGAAACTGGAGCCAATTATACAGAGTGAAGCCAGCCAGAAAGAAAAACACCAATACAGTATACTAACACATATATATGGAATTTAGAAAGATGGTAATGATGACTCTGTGTGCAAGACAGCAAAAGAGACACAGATGTGTAGAGCAGATTTTTGGGCTCTGAGGGAGAGGGCGAGGGTGGGATGATTTGGGAGAATGGCATTGAAACATGTATACTAGCATGTAAGAAACGAATCACCAGTCTATGTTTGATGCAGGATACAGGATGCTTGGGGCTGGTGCACGGGGATGACCCAGAGAGATGGTATGGGGAGGGAGGTGCGAGGGGGGTTCATGTTTGGGAACTCATGTACACCCGTGGTGGATTCATGTCAATGTATGGCAAAACCAATACAGTATTGTAAAGTAAAATAGAGTAAAACTAAAAATTTTTTAAATAAATAACACTATGACCACTATTAAAAATTCCATGCACCTAGAAATAATAAATTCAATAAGTATAGAAGAAAACTACACAGAGAATTCAGGGAAAAGAACAGGTAGTCCTACCTAACTGAACACATTTACTAAATAAATAGCTATCTCCTCTGAGAACTATAGAATAAAGAAGGCATTTCAAAATTTAATAATATAAAAAAGTTCATTTAGTACAAAGTATTTTCCATTTGCACTGATTCTACCTCTTAGACTTGCTTTTTATACTTTACAGTAGCTTAAATTGGACAAGAGACTTCATGTTTGTATGTATTTTTATTTTATATAAAGAAACTAAGGCTCTAAGAAATTGAAAGACATATCCAAGGTCACATATCTAGTGAAGAGGATAGCTAAAACATAAACCTGGATTTCTAGGTCCACAACTTTTCTACAGGTTTTACAGTATTGAAGTATTAAAACCATGCCCAGCACACAGTGTTACAGAAATGATAGTTGTTACAAGAACGTGTAATATAATTACACTGATTTGATCAAGTGTGTGCCCATAATACTTAAAAGAGTAATTTGATTCATAATAAACCTCAACAATGGTAACTCAGCTCAGAAGAAATAACTCCCAAGAGCATTATGGTCATAGAAATCTTTTTAAAATTTATATATAATTTTTTTGCAAAGAAAGGTAGAGTGATAGGTAAAAGGTTTTCTAGCACAAATTTATAATGAAATTATGTGGGAAAAACAAAATGGAATTTTTGAGTTGGAGTTTATCATGTATTTTTAAGTGAATGATGGTTCATACCAAACTGCTGTATTTTTTATTCGATCAGACCAATTTAAAAGGGATATAAAAGCTTTATTTATCAATATTCAATATTAAAGGACATTTAAAATGTGAGGGACAATGTTTCGAGATTTAAAATCCTGAACCCAATGCATAGGTAGTCCTAGTCTGGAACAAGCATCTGGAAGCTATTTTGAGAATGAGAAAATTTAAACATAGTGGGATATTAGATACTTTGAAATCTGACATGGAAAAGTAAACTGGTAAACTGAATAAAGCAACTTACATTATGTTCTCACTTTGGTTTAAAAACGTCTGTGTATTCATACATAGAAATATCTGGAGGTATATCAATACCAATGTATACACAACAAATAAACACACACGTGGAGAGAATAGTGGCAATCTCCGAGAGGCTGAAATACCGCATTTTTATTTCATCTTTTATCCATATCTTTTTATAACGCATATATATGATGTTGTAAAAATATACAAAAATGCCTACATACCAGTACTTTAGTAAACTAGAAACTAAAGTCTCTGTAATTGGTTGCTCTATGTCTTAAGTCTGGGAAATAAGCACATGTAAGTTAATGATCCTAAGGAAGGTTTTACTCTTTTGCTTTAGCTGCGAAGTGTTTAAAATAAATATACTTTACTTTCAAGCATACAGAGTTCTAAATATAAAGATTCATAATGAAAACTGAAATGATCACAGACACTACAAGAAAAAAAATTCAGATTTTTAAGAATATTGGAAAACGCACCTATATTAACAGAGTTTAAAACAGCAAGAGTATATGCTTATCATATGTGCTTAAATATTCTATTTTAAAAACCTCTACATAAAATGTTAAGGCAATGAACAAAATAAATAAAATGTCTCCATTCTTACTGCATGTATCAGTGTTAAATGCTTTACAGATACTTTTTAATCTTCATACCTCTCCTTGAAAAGTGTCCTTATCTCTATCGCATTGATGAGAAAATCAAGACTTAAAGAACTATGTAACCAGAACACATAAACTCCTACTTGTAATCCTTTTGCAATATATACACGTATCAAATCAAAAATAAAACATATATATCAATTATATCTCAATTAAAAGAAAAACTCCTACAAATTAAATTTTAAAAAATCAAAGACAACCCAACAGAAAAATGGCAAGAATGACCATCATCAAAAAGTTTACAAGTAATAAATAAATGCTTAAGAGGGTGTGGAGAAAAGGAAACCTTCCTATATCGTTAATGAGAATACAAATTCGTGCAGCCACAAAGGAGAAGAGTGCGGAGCTTCCTTAAACTAAAACTAGATTTAATATACGATGCAGCCATCCCTGAGCTTCCCAAGGGGAACACTGGTAAAAGAATCCACCTGCCAAAGCAGGAGACGCAATAGACACGCGTTCAACCCCTGGATCGGGAAGATACCCTGGAAGAGGAAATGCCAGTATTCTTGCCTGAAAAAGTCCATGGACAGAGGAGCCTGGAAGGCTACAGTCCATGCGGTCCCAAAGAATCAGACACGACTGAGCAACTGAGCATGCACCAGCAATTCCACTCCTGGGTATACAACCGGAAAAGATGAAAACGTTAATTCGAAAAAAGACACACGCACTTCAGTGTTCATAGCAGCACTATTTACAACAGCCAAGACATGGAAGAAACCTAACTGTGGTGTGGTTAGAAACCTAACACACACACACACACAACAGAACATTACCCAGCCCCATAAAAAAAACAATCAATGGACCTAGAAATTATCATACTAAGTCAGATAAAGACAAATATCATATGATCTCATTTATGTGGGATCTAAAAAAATGATACAAAGGAACTTATTTATAAAACAGACCCACAGACATAGGAAACAAACTTGTGACTGCCAAAAGAGAAATAGGGGGAATGGATAAATCAGGGATTTAAGATTAATCCTTAATCTTCTCTGGTAGCTCAGGGCTTCCCTGGTAGCTCAGTTGGTAAAGAATCCGCCCGCAATGCAGGAGACCTGAGTTTGATTTCTTGGTCGGGAAGACCCCCTGGAGAAGGGAAAGGCTACCCCCTCCAGTATTCTGGCCTGGAGAATTCCACGCACTGTATAGTCCATGGGATCGCAAAGAATCAGATACGACTGAGCAATTTTCACTTTCAAGATTAATAGATACACACTACTATATATAACATAAATGCCAAGGACCCACTGTATACCACATTACACCTTATACAGCATAAATGGAAAAAATTCTGAGGTCTAGATATATAGACATAATTAATAGATGCAGGTATAACTGAATCAATTTGCTGTACACCCGGAACATTATAAATCAACTATACGAAGAAAAAAAGTGGCAACAGACAAATATTTCACGATTAACAAAAGACAATATCCATATTCTGCCGTAAAGGAAATGCAAATTAAAATCAGAGATTCCTCTACTTACCCACCAGAATGGCTAAAGCTTCACAATAAGAATTCTAAGGATTGAAAATGAACACTCCAGGGGATTAGTGTAGCATGAGCTAGGGTCAAAGCATTGAAGCTCCAATCATTGTTCACATAGTAAATAGTGGTGAGTTCTGCTTGGCTTGGACAGAGAGGTGAGTGATTTAAAAAAAAAAAAAAAAAGTATTCTGGAAAAGCGGTTAAGAATCAGATGGTGAAGGGCCTTTAAAGGTCAGGATAAGGACTTTAACCTGTATACAATTAGCAATTCTGAACCATGACATGGATGACACAATTTAATCCAGTTTTAAAGGTATATAAAAGGCTGTTTCATAGAGAATGTTCCAGAGATGGAAGGACACAGAAACTCAAAAATCTTTCTATCTCCTATCCTGCAATAAATTTCTCTGTCCTCCACAGTATGGTTTAACTTCACTGCTCAACCATTCTTCCAAAACCTCCACCTGTTCTCTCAACCTTTCTTCCTCACTAGTCACCAGATGGGAGAAGGCAACGGCAACCCACTCCAGTACTCTTGCCTGGAAAATCCCATGGACGGAAGAGCCTGGCAGGCTGCAGTCCATGGGGATCTCAAAAAGTCGGACACAAGTGAGCAACTTCACTTTGACTTTTCACTTTCATGCATTGGAGAAGGAAATGGCAACCCACTCCAGTGTTCTTGCCTGGAGAATCCCAGGGACCGGGGAGCCTGGTGGGCTGCCATCTCTGGGGTCGCACAGAGTCGGACACGACTGAAGTGACTTAGCAGCAGCAGTAGTCACCAGATGAACTGAATTAGTTCCCAGACAGATGCAGGACTGAGCTTTCAATCAAGGAGGGCCCAGGGCCTGCAACGTTCTTGTGTTTCTCCCAGGCATCTCACAATTTAAGTCCAGTGCCTTTCTGTATGCCCACCTGACATCTGTCCACCCATGATTTATCTGCCTGCTCCAGCTTGCCCTCCTCCCCTTCTCCCAAGTCCCTGTAGTTCCTATGTGGGTCCCATCACACAAAATTCAACATCTAACTAGCATCTATCTTGTTTTGTTCTCAATTCCGACAAGACTGTAAGCTCCTTGATAGAAGAGATCACAAGTGTATCCCCCACCGTACCTGGTATCCAAGGCATACACTAGGTAGTTGTCAGTTCCTCTAGATAACAAATCCAGACATATCCTTTGATCCAGTAATTCCATTTCCAGAAATTTATCCTACTGATGCTACTGCTGCTGCTGCTAAGTCACTTTAGTCATGTCCGACTCTGTGCGACCCCATAGACGGCAGCCCACCAGGCTCCTCTGTCCCTGGGATTCTCCAGGCAAGAACAATGGAGTGGGCTGCCATTTCCTTCTAAACTCACAAAATACGATCAAAGTTACACATTGTAGATAGTAACAAAAACTAGAAATAGTCTAAATGTCTTTTAAGAAAGCCTAGTTCCATTGTGTCTATATTGTCCACTAAAAGAAAAACAACTTGGGACACCTACACATACGGACCGTAACAAAGTAGTAAGTGAAAAAAATTGCAGGAAAGGGCTTAAAACAGGTCCTATATTTATTTATACACACACACAATTTAGAAATACACAAGATTTCAGAATGACAACCTCTGCTAAGTAGGATGGACTTTTTCCTGCAGCGTTAAAAACAACAGGCCCAAAATGGAGCCATTTAACTCCCACATCACCAAACCCAGCCTTAATAATTAACCCAATTATGTACAGTTTCAACTCTACAAAAAAATAGGAACTTAAACCAGCCAATCAGAAGTCACTCTATCAGTGCTAGCAAAGTAATCTGTCTGACAGATCCTTTCAGTTCAGTTCAGTCGCTCAGTCATGTCCGACTCTTTGCAACCCCATGAATCACAGCACGCCAGGCCTCCCTGTCCATCACCAACTCCCGGAGTTCACTCAGACCCACTTCCATGGAGTCAGTAATGCCATCCAGCCATCTCATCCTCTCGTCCCCTTCTCCTCCTGCCCCCAATCCCTCCCAGCATCAGAGTCTTTTTCCAGTGAGTCAACACTTCGCATCAGGCGGTCAAAGTACTAGAGTTTCAGCTTCAGCATCAGTCCTTCCAAAGAAATCCCAGGGCTGATCTCCTTCAGAATGGACTGGTTGGATCTCCTTGCAGTCCAAGGGACTCTCAAGAGTCTTCTCCAACACCACAGTTCAAAAGGATCAATTTTTCGGCGCTCAGCCTTCTTCACAGTCCAACTCTCACATCCATACACGACCACAGGAAAAACCATAGCTTTGACTAGACGGACCTTAGTCAGTAAAGTAATCCTTTACCATCCCTTAAAGGAAAGAGACCTTGCTAGAATCAAACTACTTTTGGCAAGTGCAACTTCCTTGTTCCTGCCCATTTCTGCCTATAATGTCTACCACTTCACACAGCTCCTCCAGTTTCTATCTGCCAGACTGGATACTACCTAATATATTAATTGCTGAATAATCACTGAATAAGATTGTAACATTTACTCACTTGAATTTTTTTTTTTAACATTTAGAAATACTCTACTCTGTTTTAAAGAAAAAAAAGAACAAAGAGCACAATGTTTGAAATAAAATATTGATATATTTTTACTCACTGCTCAAAAACACTAATTTACAAAACTTACAATATAAATCCATTTTATTTAAAACAAGAGGAATGGTATATTACCATAAGAGGAATGGTTATATCTACATAAATAAAATTTGAGAATATATGCCAATTGTTAATAATGGTTATTTCTCGAAGAGGGATTACAGGAAACTTTCATGTTTTAGGTTAGTCATTTTTCTTTAAATAATAACCATTTACTTAATTTGGGGTTCCCTGGTGGCTCAGATGGTAAAGAATCTGCCCACAGTGTGGGATACCTGGCTTAGATCCCTAGGTTGGGAAGATTCCCTGGAGAAGGAAATGGCAACCCACCCCAGTATTCTTGCCTGGAGAATCCCATGGACAGAAGAGCCTGGTAGGCCATTGTCTATGGGGTCACAAAAGAGTCAGACACGACTGATAGACTACCACACACTTCAGTTACAAATAACATAGATTAAAAAGATTTTCTATTCCCTCTGCTGGTGATCATTAGAGGTGAGCATTTTGGTGTACTTGACAATTCGTTAACCTGGAGAGCACCAGTTAGTCAGGTTGTCCGTTACACGAAATCTGGGTTAAGCATTACAGGCACATCAGGCCAAAAATTACATTCAGAGAAGTTACTCATACAAAAGCTACCTCTCTGCTGCTGCTGCTGCTGCTGCATCGCTTCAGTCGTGTCCAACTCTGTGTGACCCCATAGGCAGCAGCCCACCAGGCTCTGCCATCCCTGGGATTCTCCAGGCAAGAACACTGGAGTGGGTTGCCATTTCCTTCTCCAATGCATGGAAGTAAAAAGTGAAAGTGAAGTCACTCAGTCATGTCCGACTCTTTGAGACCCCATGGACTGCAGCCTACCAGGCTTCTCCATCCACAGGAGTTTCCAGGCAAGAGTACTGGAGTGGGTTGCCATTGCCTTTTCCTAGAAAATATTAAATGTTTATTTGATGAAGGGAACCTCTCTAAACATAACGTTAACCTCAAATATTTACCAAATTACTCTAAGAGCCAGGCATTGCAAGGGTCCCTCCTGATACACTGTTCTGTTTTTAAATATCCCTCATTTATCTAGACGAAAGTAAACTTGTAGGGAACCCATGTTTTTAAGCCAGTGTTTGAGATCAGATGGGAATCTCTAAATAACTGTACCCTTAGGAGCAAGAGGAAGAAACTAGGCAAACCACTAAATGCCACAGTTGTCCTCAGAGAAGTCCAGGATTCTACCTGGTGGATCTGTACTTCACACAGCACATCACAGTCCTTAACAGTTCCCCTGTACGCCTGCCCCAGCACGGAGCCTACATATGTCTGACTTGAGGAGTCATGGCCTTCTCCCTAAGCCTCTGATTAAACCCACAGGGACCAGAACTGCCTGTCTTTCCTACTATTTCCTACTAGTCTACTGCTCCAAACCTTTTCCATCTCAGCATGCAGGCATGTTGTGCTCTGTAGCTCAGTCGTGTACAGCTCCTTGCGACCCTATGGCTTCTCTGTCCTTGTAATTCTCCAGGCAAGTATACTAAAGCCATTTCTTCCTCCAGGGATCTTCCCAACCCAGGGATTGAATCCATGTTTCTTGCTTCTCCTGCACTGGCAGACAGATTGTTTACCACTAAGTCACCTGGGAAGCCCTTTCCATTTCAACACTGACCCTGAAATCCAACCACGATAGCCTGACCACTGAACCTAATCGATTGCTTACCACAATTAAAGCTAAACACTTTACATGTTTTACAACTCATCTATGCTCACAAGCCTGCAAAATATTTCTATTTCACAGATGAAGAAACTGAAATACAACCAGCAAATCTAAGACTTAGACCCAGAAACCCTGTTGCCTCACTCCAACCCTTCCTATGTAGCACTGTCTGTATGACCTATCTTTTTAAAACTGAGAAAACACTAGAAGTCTTCCAGCAGTAAAGTGCTCATGCTTAGCAACAAATCTGAAAGTCAACAGGCCAGCTGAATCCAATGTTTACTCTTGGAAATACTGTTGGTCCCCGCTACCCTTGGATAACTGAGAACTACCTAAGTTTCAATTACAAAATGTTTATGTTTGCCAGTGCTTTTCCTAACTTAGGAAAAGCTGTTTTCAAAAATGATTAGACACTCAACCTCTCAACAAGTCAAACATATCTGGGTTCAGACTCTAGTTCCTTACTAGCTGTAAAGTAAGATATAAAGTATATGCACACAATGTAACACAGCAAGTGTCTGGGCAGAAAGGAGCCAGGGTCCCCTGCTGTAATTATCCTTTGATTGCTTTACCATAAGTACTCCCAGGACTGTGGGGAAGCTGACAAGTTCAAATCAGATTCAATACTCCTGCCCTCAAAAAACTCATGAATTAGGTTTACAGAAAACTGTTAACACTACAAAGAATTTTGCATTCTAGTTAAACTGATGAGCTGATAAACTTGAAGTTCTACACAAGAGAAACAAAAGTAAAAACCGGTACAGAAAAAAATGTTTTAATACCATGAAATTAGCACTCGGGTCAGTTACTACACACGATAATAAAAGCGACTAACAATGCCCTCAGAACAACTCATTCTTCCGTCTATTTCCCTGTGAATTACAATGACTCCACACGAGAAGAATAACCCTTGACTATTGCATCTTGAAAGCATTTTTATTGGGTAACCTCAGGTATTTTCAAAGGATGACAAACGGGCACAATGGGCAGCCAATCATAAAGTCAATAAAGACTGATCTTTACCCTTTCCGTCTACCTTTCTGCTCTAATTGTGAGGAGCCTGAGAGCTCACATTACCGGTAGGGCTTAGTCTTCTCCAGGTGAAGGGCATCACCTTTTAGTCCTCACGCAACTCTACACCACAAAGACTAAAAACTATGCTCCTTTTTTCTTTTTTCCGGATAAGGAAATTGAGACACAAGAGAGGCTGTAATCTGCCTAAATGTAGGAAATCTGAGTCAGACTGGACACCATTCTGGGTCTAGAGTCCAGCCCTTTTAACCTTATCACGGCTTGTGGTGGGGGGGCCGGGGACTGCACATCAGTTGCACTGTAAAACGTGTGAAGAAATACAGTTACCAGAGGGAAGCAGGGGTTCCAGCGGGGTAATGGCATGCTCCATAACGGACTGCTGGTCTCTGCGTTAAAAAAAAAAAAAAAAAAGCCACATCAGAACTTCTCCCAGCTAATTACACAGCACGCGGAAACGCCAGTACGTGCGGCCACGAGGCGGACCGCGGAGCGAGCCGCGCTCCCGGCGTGCGGGCCCGGGCACTGCCGGCTGGGCGCGCGGCGGCGGCGGGGACGCGGGAGGCGCTCCAGGGCGCGCGGGGGCGCAGAGAGCGCGCGCTACGCGTGCCTCGGCGGGGTCGCCCGGTCCAGCCTCTCCCCGTGCCGCCGTCACCGTGCGGGAGCCAGGGTCGGGGAGAGCCAAGTGAGCCAGGGACGCGAAGGGAGCCGGAGCCGCCTGCTCCCCGCCCCACGCGCCGGGAACGCGGGTGGCGCTCCAGGGCTGCGGTCGCACTTACACAATATGGCGGGTGGAGCCACCAACGAGCGGGAGCGCAGACTGCGGGAGCCAAGCGATCGACGGCTCGGTGCTCGACTGAGGCGCCTCGGCGGCGCACGGCCCGAGGCCCGCAGGTTTTAGGGAAGGGCGCGCAAGGCGGCCCCGCCTCCTTCCGGGAGCCGGCAGGGCGTGCGAGCTGCGGGACCCCGCCCCCAACACCGTTCCCCACCGCGCAGACCCCACCGGTTCCCCCACCACCCCCGACCGTGTGTCCCCGGAGTTCGGGCGCCGGAACCTGAGGCCACCCTGCCACCCGCTCCCTCACGCGCCGCCCTCTCTTCTAGACTAGTTCTGCCCTGGAGCCATCACTGGTGTTTCTGAGGAACGCTGGTCCCTGAACTGTAGCCTGGAGGCCGCTATTTGCTCCAAGCCAAACGTTATCTTCCTCCGTCATCCTTTGTCAGCTTGGCATCAGAGCCAAGCCAATGTCGCTAGTTACCTAGAGTCCTTTTTCTCAATGCTCATTCTCTTTGATCTCCCGCTTGCAGCTCGTGTGCCTCAGGAGCACGCCTTCGTTAAAGGCTTCGCTGGGTTGCAACAATCACAGAATGTTATCGTTGGCAGGAACTTGAAGCTGCTTTTGCAGCTCTGCTCGCTCCAACATTCACAGGTTGAAGAGTTCCTTCTGTGGCCACGCAGCCCCTTCCAGGACTGAGCGAGCCAGGTCTCTAGACTTAGTAGACACCCTAGGCTTTATCTTTTCCAGACTAAACTTGTTCTTTGAGATGCTTAGAGGACCTGATTTTTGGCCTCCGCTGTCGTGGTTCCCACCGTCTGTATTTAATGTTGCCATACATCGTGGTTCTGACAGCTGATGAGAACTGCACAGCTGTCAGCATCTGACAACTCTTGCAGACCCCTGCCCTGAGAGGCGTGGCCAACTAGCACGGGCTTCTGCCAGCCCACTGCCCATCCCCAGGACACAACTCACTGCAGAAGGCCTACCTGCTGCTGCAGGTGCTAAGTCACTTCAGTCGTGTCCAACTCTGTGCAACCCCTTAAACGGCGGCCCACCAGGCTCCCCCGTCCCTGGGATTCTCCAGGCAAGAACACTGGAGTGGGTTGCCATTTCCTTCTCCAATGCATGAAAAGTGAAAGTGAAGTCGCTCAGTCGTGTCCGACTCTTAGCGACCCCATGGACTGCAGCCTACCAGGCTCCTCCATCCATGGGATTTTCCAGGCAAAAGTACTGGAGTGGGGTGCCGTCGCCTTCTCCGAAAATGCCTACCTGAGAAAGTCCTAATGAACACAGGCCCCTGACCTCCCAAGGACTTGTAATTGTGAATATGTATCTTAAGACTCAGAAGCATCTCTCCCAATTTGAGAGCCATTTCCTGCAGATGCAGTAAGGGTAGCATCTTTGTGGGAGAAAAGACTCCTCACTTTGGCAGCTGCCAACCAGCAAGAGAAGCTTGTGTAATCGCCCTTAATACTGACCCGCTCTTTGCCCACTCTTCCCCCTCCCTCATCCTCCAGCTCTTAAAGCCAGTCCCAGTAGCCTCCGCAGGAAGAGGAATAGAGCTCAACTCTTTCAGCAGTTACTAAACAAAATCTGTTTTTGACCCTTGGACTAATACCTGGCTGTGTTTATCTTTGACACTGGTCACCAAGTTCCAGGGGTGATCCAACCATAGAAAAGTACATCGATGATACTCATTAATCAGCTGCCAGATCAAATGAAACTTGCAGGTGTTTTTCACATTCACCATGTTAAGCCAAGTGTACACCTACCTCACAGTCAATTTTAGACCGAACTACTAGGGACTTCACATTTATTGTAGTAAAGTTAAATATTAGGTCTTTACCATCAGGATACAGCAGGTGAGCCATTTTAACTATGTGCTTGCTAACTGTGGGGCTTAAGAAAACTACTTAGGTTTCCTCAGATATAAAATGGAAACAGTGTTGTCTACTTTGGAAGAATTCTATAAGGACCAAATGACTAGGTTTGGATAAACACTTGGGTGGGTGCCTAGAGCATATAGGTTTGCAAGAAACGTTTGTCCCTGTCCATCAATATGAGAAGTATCCAATTTACATCTTATAACATCCCTGTTTATATTTATAGCACACTTCCTTGCAAAGTTTTTATGTGTAATCTAGTTCAGGTTTCTTTTTCCCAAAGAAAACTGAAATATTAACCACAATAAATTTCAAAGGTCCACGTTTCAAGATGCTCATAGTGAAACTAGAACACAACACACTGAAGGTGAAGGGGGACTGTGACCCTATAACAGACAAGTGGTTGCTGACTGTATTTCAGTATCAAGCAAATGGGGGCTTCCCACATGGCGATAGTGGTGAAGAACCAAATAGGGGCTTCTCAGGTGGTGCTAGAAAACCTGCCTGCCAACGCGGGAGGTATAAGAGACGTGGGTTTGATCCCAGGGTCGGGAAGATCCCCTGGAGCAGGACACGGCAACCCACTCTAGTATTTTTGCCCGGAGAATCCCATGGACAGAGGAACCTGGAATGCTATAGTCAGTCCATAAGGTCTCAAAGAATCAGACACGACTAACGTGACTTAGCATACACACCCAACAAGCAAGTGGACCAATAAAATGGTGACCAAGGGTGTTACTGAGTCCAAGCTCACACTGCTCACTGCACGAAAGACCAATAAATCAAGAGATGAGTTGTTGGGGCAAGGAATACTGACTTCACTCAGAAAATCAGCAGACCAACAAGATGGTAGACTAGTGTCCCAGAGAATCATTTGTCTGGGTTTGGATGCTAGTTTCTTTTACAGAACAAACAGAGGACAATGAGGAGGTGTAGTAAAATAAGGCAATAATTTGTTGCAAATATTTCCAGGTTGCAGCCAGACTCTGGAAGGTGTGTGTTTTCTTTTTTCCTGCAGCCATACAGGTCAGGATGTTTCCTATGAGCTAAGCAAAGGTATTTTAGCTTAACTCTCAGGCATGGGAGGCAGAGTTCCCTGAGATAGGCCACTATGTACACTTTAAGCCATAGGCAGCATTTCTTTAGTGATTCAGTTCAGTTCAGTCGCTGTCACTCGGTCGTGATGGACTCTTTGCAACCCCATGAACCACAGCCATTTTCTTCTCCAGAGTATCTTCCTAACCCAGGGATCGAAACCCAGTCTCCTGCATTACGAGCAGACTCTGTACCCCCTGAGCTACCAGGGAATCAAGGTTAGGGCAAAAGAAGCAGATTCAACACAGAGTCAGATTTGCTTTTCCCTATTACAAGGAAGTGTGTGCTTATGCTAAGTTGCTTCAGTCATGTCCAACTCTTTGTGACCCCATGGACTGTAGCCCAGCAGTCTCCTCTGTCCTTAGGATTCTCCAGGCAAGAATGCTGGAGCGGGTTGCCATACCCTCCGCCAGGGGATCTTCCTGACCCAGGGATCAAACCAGAGTCTCTTATGTCTCCTGCATTGGCAAGCCAGTTCTTTACCACTAGTGCCACCTGTGAAGCCCCGTTACAAGGATGCTGCTGCTACTGCTGCTAAGTCACTTCAGTCATGTCTGACTCTGTGCAGTCCCATAGATGGAAGCCAACCAGGCTCCCCCATCCCTGGGATTCTCCAGGCAAGAGTACGGGAGTGGGTTGCCATTTCCTTCTCCAGTGCGTGAAAAGTGAAAGTGAAGTCACTCAGCCATGTCCGACTCTTAGTGGCCCCATGGACTGCAACCTACCAGGCTCCGCCGCCCAGGGGATTTTCCATGGGTGAGTAGGGTGCCATTGCCTTCGCTGATATATACAGGCAAATTACAGAAGGTATTCAAATGGCAGCTAACGTGAAAAACGCAACATCTCTAGCATATGGAGAAGCAAATTTGAACAATGAGATAAATTTACTTACTAGATTGCAAATAACATTGTAAATTATCATACAAATTTACATTTGTTCAATAATTATTATGTTTCAGTAACTCTGTTGAGGTCTTTGTATTTTATTTAATTACCCTAAAATGTAGGCTCCAAGAGAACAAGGACCAGATTTTCATTGTTCACTTTTGAATCCTCAGACTCGGGCACAGTTGCTGGCAAATAGTAAGCAATCAATGAATATTTACTGAATGTTCAGTAATATATTCAGTAATAATGAAATTGTTTACAATAGCCTAGAATGTTTCTTCTCACAGCTGACTCATTCATCCAGCCTCAGCACAAAAGTAACTTTCTTCCTCTGTTATTCCTCATCTTACCTAAGATTGTTTGCTTTGCTGAAGAGCTATGTTCACAATCTGTAGTTATTTAACTTGTTTATGATTTTTCTCCTCCTGCTAAGTGAGAGCTTGCTAAGAGCAGGAACCATATATGTTTTGTTCATTGCCATTTATCCAGGCAAATAAGAATACCTCACCCATAATAGAGATTGAATAAATGTTTGTTAAATGGATTAATGCATGGTGGGAAAAAAATGAAAAATTGAAGTATAGAATACCAGCAATTATTAAAAAGAATAAGCTAAATCAATGTTCCCTCATGTGGAAAAATATCCATGATAGAGTAAATTTTAATAAATGGAAGTGGTAGGAAAAACCCTACCTATATTTTTTAAATGTGTTTCGATATCCATAAAAGGAAAATAGTTTGAAAATCACATCTGAGATAAAGGGACTGAGTACATAGAAGGCAGTAGACTTTGGGAAATATCATTATTATTTTACATGTGTTTGTATTTTATTATTTAATATTTTGCAATGTGCACATTAAAGAAATTTAAGGTTGTGAAATATATATTAAAAGGAAATTAATGCTCACTATTGTTAATCCTTGTCATATTTGGGGCTTCCAAGGAAAGGAACATACATATACACGTGGTATAATTTTCAGAGGAGCAATTTCATAGCTTCAAGCAAGTTTTCAATGGACCCTACTATCCCCAAAACTTCCATGGAGTAGGATAGAACCTCTGGTAATAGGTTATACATTTTTATCCAGGATACAAAGATGGCTGTCCAATTTCCCTACCCAGTTATTTTCTACTCTTACCCCATTTTCTTGAGCTGGTGGAGTTCACAATTTATGATGTTCCAAAAAGATTCTATAATAAAAATTTTCTGCAGCAAAATAAATTTTGAAAACACTGCACCCTGTTACCAACCTCCTTTGAGATTTATAGCACATTATCCATCTTTAACATCTCACAAAGATCAGAAATAAACAAGTTTTTTACCTCCAAACCCAGAATGTCTCGAAGACATTGGAGCATAGAACATGCTTGGTGTATCTTCCAAAATCTTGCAGAACAGTTTTTGCTCCAAACAACTGGTGGGGGAAAGCTGAGAGAGGCTATGAGCACAGGTGCTATCACTTTGTTTCAACAGCTGTTCTCCCTACTGCTGCCACTAAGCAGTTTTAGAATTTCTGGTCTTTAATCAACTTCTATCAGCTCACGTACTTCAGCATTTTTTGTTCAGAAAATGAAATCATTCTCTCAACGTCAAGATGCATATCTGTCTTGAGCTCTTGAAGCAGTATTTCTAATTGCCCTTAGAATATTTACACTTAAATATTTCACCATTGCCTCTGATTCAAGTGGCTAAAACTAAAATCATTACTTCATTCCTCCCCACCAGAGTCTTCATTTCTTTCCTTAACATCATTATTCTTCTGCACTCCTTGGTAATAAACTTTAATTTGCTATTTCTTTCATTCCATAAACTCAGTAAGTTGTCAACTTTCATTCTATTCCAGCCTATTGAAGTCAGTATGGATAAAGATTCAATCATTCTTGTCATTTCCTCTCAACTATCCATCAAATTTTTCATTAAAAGCCCTATCTAAAGTATCATCTTCTCTGAAAAGTCTTCCATGAGATTCACTCAGGCCTCTCACAATTAATCTCACTTTGCTCTATAAGCTCATTACATTCTTTTTGGGCTCCTTTTTATAGCCCTGTGATCTGGTATCGTGTGATTTTAAATGTATGCCACCTCATGGTCCCAGAAGGCTGCTTGAGCTCCAGCCTTCACCTATACATTTCAACCATTAGAAAGGAGGAAGGGCAAAAGTATACCACCTGCCTTATAAAAAGATGTGAAAGATAAAATGCATCTGTCAATCAATTTTATTCAAGCTACTGGGGGCACACTCTAGGTCCTAAGATCCAAGTGTCCCCACTGCATGGTTTTGCTTTAGATATTTATAGGGAGGCATAGTGAAATCTCGGGTGGGGTGATTTGCAGTTGGGGTCATTTTACAGTTAGGGCAAACCTCAATCAGCTGAACAGAAATATTTATCTGTGTTTAGTTACTTTCAAGCAGACAAACATTTTTAGTATCAGCTTATCATTCATGAGACAAAGAATCAGAGCTGAATATACCCAGAACTAATGTCAGTTATATCTCATTTGGGGAAAACAAAGGAATGGGGAGTTGGAAGGACTGTCTGGCCTCCTCAGAGGTTCGGGCGAAAGTGAGAGACATCTGAGAGTTTCATGGGAGCCCTGACAAAGTGTGGATGGGACTCACCTGAGTCATGTACGGAAGGGAAGTTCTTTGAGGTAATCCTTTCCCTGGAACATAGAAAGGTGAAGACTTAGAAAACAGCGGGTGGGGGAATTTCTTAGCCATCACTATTTTCCCAGAGCAAAACTTTAGATCAAGTTGAACATTTTAAAGGTTTCCCAAAAGACTCACACAATGCTTCTGCCTAAACATAATTGTCTGGTGTCACTTAGTCATGTGGCTCCGTCTGGCTTTAAGGGAAGCAGGGAAAAGTAATCACTTAGATGAGAGGCAGTAAGGCCAGATAAAAATGGGTGCTATTACTAAACAGGTAAGGGTGAGCTATTGATGCTTTTGAACCGTGGTGCTGGAGAAGACTCTTGAGAGTCCCTTGGACAACAAGGAGATCAAACCCATCAATCCTAAAGGAAATCATATTCATTGGAAGGGCTGATGCTGAAGCTGAAGCTCCAATACTTTGGCCACATGATACAAAGAGTCTACTCATTGGAAAAGACCCTGATGCTGGGAAAGATGAAGGCAGAAGGAGAATAGGGCAACAGAGGATGAGATGGTGTGATGACATCACTGATGCAATTGATTCACCAGTTAAGAATCCTGGCGTGCTACAGTCCATGGGGTATCAAAGAGTCAGACACAACTTGGCAATTGAACAACAAAGGCCAAGCTACCCAATTAGCATGTCCCTCACAGGGCTCTGTAATGCTCCTGATTGCTACCCTTTTCCACCCTTGCATCTTTCTAATCTAGTCCTCATATGGTAGCCAAAGCTCCCTTTTTAAATTGTGAAATTGATCGTGTCCCTGCTTACTTAAAACTCATCAGCTGATTTAAGAATAGAAAACAAACTGAAAAGGTCCAGAACAATCTGGATGTCTCCTATCTCCAACTCTATCTTATTTCATTCTTCTCTTCACGTGCTTGTTATATGACAGTCGATAAGAAGAGACTTTCCTACTAGGTATAGAAAAAAATATGTCACCGTAGTAATTTTAAAAAGGTATTATAAGCATAGAAACAGATAGTTTGATAGAACAAAATAGAGTTCAAAAACCAATTCATATATGGGAATTGTTTACAAGTCACATTTTAAATCAGAGGGGAAAATATCATGGTGTATTTAATAAACATTCTTGATTGAATTATCTACAGATGAAAATGATAAAAATCAATTTCTGCTTCACACCACATAAATTTATAATATATTAGAAAGCAAAATAATAAACAAAAATCTACTGTGTAGCAGAGGGAACTATATTCAGTATCCTGTAATAACCTATTGGAGAAGGCAATGGCACCCCACTCCAGTCCTCTTGCCTGGAAAATCCCATGGATGGAGGAGCCTGGTAGGCTGCAGTCCATGGGGTCCCTAAGAGTCGGACACGACTGAGTGACTTCACTTTTACTTTTCACTTTCTTTCATGCATTGGAGAAGGAAATGGCAACCCACTCCAGTGCTCTTGCCTAGAGAATCCCAGGGATGGGGGAGCCTAGTGGGCTGCCGTCTATGGGGTCGCACAGAGTTGGACATGACTGAAGTGACTTAGAAGCAGTGGCAATAATAACCTATAGTGGAAAAGAATTTGAGAAAGAATATATAATATCTTCTTTGTATTATATAATATATTTTATACACATGTACAGACACATATATGTAGCTCTGTTTGCCGCTGCTGTTTAGTTGCTAAATTATGTCTGACTCTGCAACCCCATGGACTATATAGCCCGCCAGGCTTCTCAGTCCATGGGATTTCCCAGGCAAGAACCCTGGAGTGGGTTGCCAGTTCCTTTTCAAGGAGATCTTCTCAACCCAGGGATCAAAGCTGAGTCTCCTGCTGGGCAGGTGGGTTCTTTACCACTGAGCCACCCAGGAAGCCCAGTTCTGTCTGCTCATACTTATTTTGTAACTACTGCCAGTTGTCCTCTGCCGGAAACCACCTGATCCCTGAATGAAAGTGAAGTCGCTCAGTCATGTCCGACTCTTCGCAACCCCATGGACTGCAGCCTACCAGGCTCCTCTGTCCATGGCATTTTCCAGGCAAGAGGACTGGAGTGGGGGGCATATCCTATTTCCACCTGGTTAGTATTAGGCTCGTTGAGGACATCACTCCAATTCATAATTTTTTGTCACTTTTAGTATTGAAATATGCTTCTTGTAGTATTAGCTTATTTGTGGCTTCCCAGGTGGTGCTAGTGGTAAAGAACCTGCTTGCCAATGCAGGAGACATAAGAGATGCCGGTTTGATCCCTGGTTGGGAAGATCCCCTGGAGGAGGGCATGGCAACCCCTTCCAGTATTCTTGCCTGGGAAATCCCACAGACAGAGGAGACTGCTGGGCTACAGTCCATGGGGTCGCAAAGAGTTGGACATGACTGAAGCGACATAGCAGCAGCAACATGATTATTTTAATGCTAAAATTAAATGTTAAGTTAAAAACTAAATATTGAAATAGGCTCAGTTATTAAGATTCAGTGCTTTTCATTGTAAAACTCAGAGTTATAAGCCAATCTTTCACTCTCCTCTTTCACTTTCATCAAGAGGCTCTTTAGTTGCTCTTCACTTTCTGCCATAAGGCTGGTGTCATCTGCATATCTGAGGTTATTGATATTTCTCCCAGCAATCTTGATTCCAGCTTGTGCTTCCTGCAGCCCAGGGTTTCTCATGATGTACTCTGCATATAAGTTAAATAAGCAGGGTGACAATACACAGCCTTGGTGTACTCCTTTTCCTATTTGGAATCAGTCTGTTGTTCCATGTCCATAGGTCAGGTGGTCTGGTATTCCCATCTCTTTCAGAATTTTCCACAGTTTATTGTGATCCACACAGTCAAAGGCTTTGGAATAGTTGATAAAGCAGAAATAGATGTTTTTCTGAAACTCTCTTGCTTTTTCGATGATCCAGCAGATGTTGGCAATTTGATCTCTGGTTCCTCTGCCTTTTCTAAAACCAATCATATTGATTGATTTTTAAACATTAAACCAATCTTAACTCTTGGAAATAAATGCTACTTTGTCATAATGGATTATCCATTTTATATATTGCCATTTGATTTGCTCACATTATGTTAAATATTTTGCATCTATGTTTATGAGGAAATATTGGGGCTTCCCTGATAGCTCAATTGGTTTAGAATCTGCCTGCAGTGTGGGAGACCTGGGTTCAATCCCTGGGTTGGGAAGATCCCCTGGAGAAAGAAAGAGTACCCACTCCAGTATTCTGGCCTGGAGAATTCTTGGGGTTACAAAGAGTCAGACAAAACTGAACAACTTTCACTTTTCACTTTTTTTTTTTTTTAATGAGGAAATATTAGTATTGGTATTCCTTTCTTGCAGAGTAATTGTTTTTTTGATTTTTGTTTCATGATAATTCTAGCCTCACAAAGTAAATTGAGAAATGTTCCCTCCTCTTGTATTTTCTTAAAGTTTATGTAAGCGTGGTTTTATTTCTTCTGGGAAAGAATACACCTGCAATGCAGGAGACCGCATTTCAGTTCCTGGGTAGGGAAGATCCCCTGGAGGAGAGCATGGCAACACACTCCAGTATTCTTGCCTGGAGAATCCCCATGGACAGAGGTGCCTGGTGGCCTGCAGTCCATGGGTTTGCAAAGAGTCAGATACTACTGAGCAACTAAGCACAGCACACAACACAACTATCTGATATAATTCATTGGTGAGGCCACTTGAGCCTGGAGTATTTCAGAGGAGAGAATTTTAAATTACATATTCAATTACTTTAAGAAATACAGTGTTATTCATGTCTCATGTTTCTTCTTATACCAGTTTTTATAATTTCTGTTTTTCTAGAAATGTTTCCATTTCATCCACACTGTCAAATTTATTAGCATAGTAATACTGAGATTCCTGTATTGTCCTCCCCAAATCTAAAGGATCCAAAGTGATGATCTTTGTCTTTATTCTGATATTGGCAATTTAGTTTGGTTTTCTCAGTTGCTTGCTAGTTTTACATTGCTTTGCTAGAGTTTTATCCATTTTATTAATATACTGAAAAGATATTTTGGTTTTGTCAATTCTCTCTGTTGTTTTCTCTTTATATTTTATGAATTTGTATATTTTAAATTTGTATAAATTTTTATAAATTTATATATTTAAAAATTTTTATTTTTCTTCTTTATTTCTACTTATTTTGGATTTAAGTTGCTCTTCCTTTTTATTTCCTTAAATAGTAAGCTTTGGTTAGTAGTTTTATACTCTCCTCATCAACTATAAGAATTTAAATCCATAAGTTCTGCTTTAAGGATTCTTTAAGCACACCTGCAAATTCCCAGATGTTGTGCTTTATTATCATTCAGTTCAAAATATTTTCTAATTTTCTCTGATTCATGTGCTACTTAGAAATGTGATACTTAATGTCCAAATACTCAGGGACTTTCCAGATGTATTGTTGTTATTGATTTTTAGTTTAGTTCTACTACTGTCTGAGAACATACATTGCAAATTTACATATTTGCTAAGACTGTTTTTGAGATTTAACTTGTGATGTGTCCTAGAGAATGTTCCATGCACACTTGAAAAGAATGTGTGTTCTGCTGCTGTTGGTTGGAATGTTTCTGATATGACTGTTAGGTTCATTTAGTCTAAATTATAGTTCGTGTCCAGTGTTTCCTTATTGATTTTCCGTCCAGAAGCACTATCCGTTATTGAAAGTGAGGTACTCAAATCCCTATTGTCATTGTATTGTTGTCTACTTCTCCCTTCATATCTGTCAGTATTTGCTTAATATGTTGACATTTAGGTGCTCTGGTGATGGGAGCATATATATTTCCAATGTTCTTCTTAATAAATTGATCCTTTTGTCATTATACAATGATTTTATTTGTCTTTTCTTACCACGTTTGGCTTGAAGTTCATTTTGTCTGATAATAAGCATAACTATCCTGCTCTTTTTTGGGTTACATGCGTATGGACTGTTGTTTCCTATCCCTTTACTTTGACCGTATCTGTATCCTTAAAGTGAACCTCTTACAGGGAGCATGTAGTTGGTTCCTGCTTATTTTTTAAAAAATTCATCCAGTAACAGCATATCTTTGATTCCATTTGTTATTAAAAAAATCTTCTACTTTCCTTTAAATCCTTGAGCATAATTATAGTAGCTATTTTAGAATCCTTATCTGCTAATTCCATCATCCCTGTCATTTTAGGATCTTTTTGTTGCCTTTTTTCTTCCTTCCTAGTATGGATGAAGTCTTTCTGCCTCTCCATCATTTACATTAGAGCTATTGTTGATAGGTAAAGACTTGCTAGGACCATTGTTTCCCGGCTCCCTCGTTCCTTTGCTTCCACTCTCACTGCCTTCCTTTTTGAATTGATGGGTTTTCCACAGTGGAAGGCCTTGATTCCCTTCTCTTTATTTTTTGTGTATTTACTGTAGGTTTTTGTTTTGTGGGTGCCATGAGGCTTACAGAGAACATCTTATGAATATAACAGTCTGTTTTACACAGATAACTTCAATCACATATAAAACCTCTAAACTTTTATTCTCTTCCCCCGTCACTTCATGTTTTTGACATCAAAATTTACCTCTTCTTATGTTCATCTTCAAATTAGTATAGTTACAGCTATTTTTAATACTCTTGTCTTTTAACCTTTATTCTAGAGTTAAGCGGGTAATACTCCACCATATGACAGGATTCTTTTTTTTTTTTTTTGTATTTATTTTTTATTTATTTTTTTAATATATTTTTATTTTTATTTTATTTTACTTTACAATTCTGTATTGGTTTTGCCATGCATTGACATGAATCCTAACTTACCAGTGTGTTTAATGTTTTCATATGTTTTCCTGCTACTAATTAGCGTTCTTCATTCCAGCTTGAACAACTCCTTTCAAGATTTCTTATAAAACAGAGCTAGTGGTGAAAATTTCCTCACTTTTTGTTCATTGTGAAGTCTTTACATTGCCTTCATTTCTGAAGGACAGATTTTCTGGGCAAGGTGTTCTTGGATGCCAGTTTTTGGCCTTTAGAACTTTGAACATATCTCCCCACTCTATCCTGGCCTATGAGGTCTCTGTTGAGAAATCTGATCACTGTAAGGGGGTTTCCCTGTAAGTTACAAGTTTGTTTTTCATTTCTTTTAAGATTCTCTCTTTGACTTTCTGTTTTGAGTTTTTTATACTCTTTAAGTTCATTTTCTTTGTTAACCTTGAGCTTCATGAATTTGGATATCCAAATCTCTTTGTAGATTTGAAATCTTTTCATTCTTGAAATAAGCTGTCTGACCTCTTTCCTCTCTTCTCCTGGAACTCCAATAATTCACAAATTGGTTCTTTGTTTAGTATCCCATAGATCATGTAGGCTTTCATCACTCTTTTTCATTCTTTTTCTTTGATTTCCTCTAACTGGATAATTTCAAGTTTCTGTCTATCTCCCAGATTCTTTCTTCTGCTTGTTTTGTTCTGATTTTGGTACTCTCAGTTGCAGTGAAAACTGCATTTTTTTTGGTATTCTCTACATCCGGAATTGATTTGATACTTTTTAATGATTTCTATCTTTTTGTTAAGTTCCTCACTTTTCTCATATTTTTGTTTTTTATTTCATTGAACTGTCTTTCTGTGTTTTCTTGTCATTCACTGAGTTACCTTAAAATAGCTATTTTGCATTCTTTGTTGGATAAATTGCAGGTTCCCATGTCTTTGTATTTGTTTACTAGAAGATTATTGTATTCCTTTTGTGTTGTCATGCTACCTTGATACTTCATGTTCCTAGAAGTTGTCTGCATTGCTATCTTCACATTTGGAAGCCAGCAGTCTTCCAGCCACCTCCTCCAGTCTTTACTAATGGTCTACCCAGTTGCCTTCTCCAGTCCTTACTAACGGCCTTCAGGAGACAGATACCTTCCATAGCCTTGCTGAGATTCTGAGGCTATCTCAGACTTTCTATGGGTACAACTGCTCCACACTTCTTTCTTGTGGCAAAATTTTAAAGCAGTATGCCTTCTCTGAATCTTGAAAAAAACCAGGTGTGTGCTGACAGCCTCTTTTGTATTCCAAAAGATGATGCTCAATCTCAAGTCTGTGGTCTCTCCCCAGCCTGCAGATTTGAATCCAGTTTCTGTGTGCTCGTAATGAAAAGTGGTAGTTTCTCAGTTACATCTGACTCTGCGACCCCATGGACTGTACAGGCTCCTCTGTCGGTGGAATTCTTCAAGCAAGAATGTTGGAGTAGGTAGCCATTCCCTTCTACAGGGGGTCTTCCTGACCCAGGGATCATACATACCCAGGTCTCCTGCACTGTGTGCTCATAGTCATCTGCCAAAGATTACTCTCTCTGCCACTATCTGGAGTGTGCACAGGGGTCTGGCTACAGGCTTGGGAAGTGTGCAGGTTACGTGCATGGAGTGCTGTGGGTGCCTGTGGGCTAGCTGGGGAGATTTGCATATTAGGTGTTCGCAGTGGCTTGCAGGTGGCCTTGTAGATGGAGTCTGTGGACAGTAAGTATGATCTGCATCCTTTTAATGCCCTCTTAGTCCTATGTTAGTTAAGCTTTCCCATCCTCTTCCTGACCTCAGTCATGTAGTCATGATTCTATACTCTAGGTGGAGCAAGAGAGAAATGAGCCCCATTGGCAGCAGCCTACATAGTTGGGGAAGCCATGTGCTTACTTTTTTCCTCTAGGGTAAATCACAGCTGAGAAGATCTGTCCTAAGGTCCACTTGACTTCACATTCCAGGATGTCTGGCTCTAGGTGAGTGATCACACCATCATGATTATCTGAGTTGTGAAGATCGTTTTTGTACAGTTCTTCTGTGTGTTCTTGCCACCTCTTCTTAATATCTTCTTCTTCTGTTAGGTCCATACCATTTCTGTAGTTTATTGTGCCCATCTTTGCACGAAATGTTCCCTTGGTATCTCTAATTTTCTTGAAGAGATGTCTAGTCTTTCCCATTCTATTATTTTCCTCTATTTCATTGCATTGATCCCTGAGGAAGGCTTTCTTATCTCTCCTTGCTATTCTTTGGAACTCTGCATTCAAATGGGTATATCTTTCCTTTCCTCCTTTGCTTTTTGCTTTTATTCTTTTCACAGCTGTTTGTAAGGCCTCCTCAGACAGCCATTTTGCTTTTTTTCATTCCTTTTTTTTGGGAATGGTATTGATCCCTGTCTCCTGTACAATGTCACAAACCTCCGTCCATCGTTCATCAGGCACTCTATCAGATCTAGTTTCTTAAATCTATTTCTCACTTCCACTGTATAATCAGAAGGGATCAGTTAGGTCATACTTGGATGGTCTAGTGGTTTTCCCCACTTTCTTCTATTTAAATCTGAATTTGGCAATAAGGTGTTCATGATCTGAGCCACAGTCAGCTCCCAGTCTTGTTCTTGATGACTGTATAAAGCTTCTCCATCTTTGGCTGCAAAGAATATAATTAATCTGATTTCAATGTTGACCATCTGGTGATGTCTATGTGTAGAGTCTTCTCTTGTGTTGTTGGAAGTGGATGTTTGCTATGACCAATGCGTTCTCTTGGCAAAACTCTATTAGCCTTTGCCCTGCTTCATTCTGTATTCCAAGGCCAAATTTGCCTGTTACTCCAGGTGTTTCTTGACTTCCTACTTTTGCATCACAGGGCTCATCTTCTTGTTTCTCTTTTCTTAAGCATCACAGTTCTGCTCTGTCTGTTTCATATTTTATTCAGTTTTAGTTGTTTATGCAAGAAGGTAGGTCCTGTACAAGATTCTTCTATATGAGAGTAAGATCTTTTCATTAAGTTGAAGACTGAAACTTAAAGCCCAAAAAGTTTGTTGGAAGCTCTGTGCTTGTTATGAGAAGTTTTGACTGCTGGACCTTGTAATATAAATAGCATGCATGATTGATTTCATTATCATTCCCCATAATAGTTATTATCTCTAAAATCTTTCTTTTGGACATCTCACTTCAAATTTCAATTATTCCTTGGTTCTTTTTTCAGTTAAATAGCTCCAGATGACAAACCTCTCATTTTCTGCTAGGGTGTTTCAGCAGTTCTCCCTTTAATTTCATTTTTTCCTGTTACATAACCTTATTCCAAAGATATTTTCCACGTAATTATTTGATGCTTTCAGAATTAGTTTTTCAAGTTATTAATATTTTTTAAATCTGTCAGATTTTTTGTTTGTGGTGTTTTATATTACTATAGTGTCTATTCTTACTTTTACTCCTTTAATCATTTAATGTTTATTTTATAATCCTTTTCAGATTGTTATATCATCTTCTGTTTTTAGGTCTTAATTCTCTTGGTGGCTGTATCTATGGACACTTTCACATTGTTATTTGTTTCCTTATGTGGAAACAGAATTCCTGATCACATATAAACAGCAGTTTTTTATTTGCTTATAACAGCATCCTTTGGATCTCAACATTTCTGAATTAGGTTTTATTTTACATTTCAGTTTACAGTTTTTATAAATATGAGTAGCAGAAATATAATTCTCATTAGTTCATTCACAGCTGATTTTTTTAAAATTTCCTTTCCATCCAAGGCACTGAATAAAGTACAGGGAAGCTTCCTTGCTGTTTTGCTGGCTGAGTTTATGAATAAAGTGGCATTATGTAATGTTTTGTTTCTGATATAAATCCCAAACCTATGCCTTTTGCCTCAGATGTTCTGTGGTGTACTAGTCTCCCACTGTAAGATCTATATGAGGGTCTGAATCCCTATTAGCAACTGAGTCAGCACACATATACACATGTTTGTGTGTATACACATATTTATACACATGAATGCATAAAATGCACATATACATATGTACAAAAAACAAAGGCATATGTATAAACAGTTACACATGTATATATTTAAATCTACTCAACATTTCAATATATAGGTAAAGAGAAGATGTGTCTTCTCTATCAGTTACCTGACATATAGCTGAAATGTGCCTGAAATTCCTTTGAGATGCTGGGATTTCTATGTATATGCATGTGTAATGTGTGAGCAGGGGACAGGACTAAGGAAGGGACAGTTTTGCTTTGAATTACAGAGAAAACTTAACACATCTCATGATGAAATAACACGCCTTCTCCCTTCAGAACTACTCTTTCCTTATGTCCAACTCCTAACCTCTCCCTTACAATCCCTCATACAACCATACATGAAGTCCTTCCATCAAATCTTCTAAAAATTTCTCCAGGAGGTTCACTCTCTGCTTGTTATTTCAGGTTCCATCATATTTCACTCAGGCAACATCCCCTGAGAGAAACTACATTCAGTCTTGTCCTGGCTCTCCTTACACAGACCGCATAGTGATCTCTCTTAAACACAGTTCTGATCATGTCATTCTTCCGCCTAAAATGACCAAATAGTCTTCAAATACTCTTAGAAGATAGGCCAAAACCCTTAACATGACCCAGCTCACTGCGCTGTAGCCTCATGCAGTGCATTTATTTAGCACACTGACTTTTAAGGTCCTTGAGTGCGCCAAGTTCCCTTCTAACTAGAGTCCTTTGCACATACTATTTGCTCTGCTTGTAACATTGTTCCTAAAAATAATCAAATATTTATTCCCATAGATTTTGGTGAATGTTTGTATCTCTTCATAGAGTATAAATTCCATGAAGACAGGAACCAGTCTTGTTCCAGCTCTTAACAAGACATACTTGAGACATAGAATATGCCCCAAAACTATCTGCTGAAGGAAGAATGGAAACAAGAACAAGAAGAAAGAAATACAATATTATGAGCTTTAATTGGAATGAACATTTGATAAAGTGAAATTGATCTAGCTATCAGTTCAGTTCAGTTCAGTCGCTCAGTTGTGTCCCCACTGACTTTACAGCCGCATGGACTTTACAGCCCCATGGACTGCAGCATGCCAGGCTTCCCTGTCCATCACCAACCCCCAGAGCATGCTCAAACTCATGTCCTTCGAGTCAGTGATGCCATCCAACCACTTCATCCTCTGTCATCCCCTTCTCCTCCTGCCTTCAATCTCTCCCAGCACTGGGGTCCTTTCCAATGAGTCAGTTCTTCACATCAGGTGGTCAAGGTAATTGGAGTTTCAGCTTCTGCATCAGTCCTTTCAATGAATATTAAGGATTGATTTTCTTTAGGATTGACTGGTTTGATCTCCTTGCAATCCAAGGGACTCTCAAGAGTCTTCTCCAACACCACAGTTCAAAAGCATCAATTCTTCGGTGCTCAGCTTTCTTCTTTATGGTCCAAGTCTCACATCCATACATGACTACTGAGAAAACCATAGCCTTGACTAGACAGACCTTTGCTGGCAAAGTAACATCTCTGCTTTTTGACATGCTGTCTAGGTTTGTCCTAGATCCAACTGTAAACAACTGCAATTAATTGATCTTCAATTCCATTTCGTTTTTGGTAAGGTGGTGGGGCAGGGGGATAAACAAACTTGTTTTCTCAGTAGAGAAAGGAGACATTTAGAAAGACGAGATTGGGAGCAGAGGTCAAAGTTTATGGACTTTATACTACACTTCATATCTTAGTTCATTTACTTATCATGGAGTGAACAAAAAAGTTACAATCCAAAACTCTGAGATAATTTCCTCCTACCACTACAAATACAGCCAACTCCAGTTAGCATGATTTATCATGATTTTGGAAAGTTGTTTTAGTAATGGTGACTTGAAGTAGCAATTTTGGGGGTAATGTATAACAATGAAAGAAACTATTTATTCTTTTGATGTTACCTTTGTGCTTTTTCCTTCCCAAAATAGAGTTTTCCTTTGGTTTTTGGTTAATGAAAGCCCTGTATACATCCTGGCATCCTTGTAGAAGTTATTGATACAGTAGAGGGCAGTATAGGAGCACATCTCAGGATGAAAATACTGGGCTGCCTCTGGGCTCCCCTTGGAATGATGTGTGGCAAGGTCAGTTACAGGAAGACTTAAGCAATTTAGGAAGCTACGAGTTGAGAAGATATAGTAAGTATCAAGTCATTGAGTATCTCAAATTGTGGAAAACACGTGAAATTTTAAACATGTTGATGTTTAGAAATTTTATATTTGATGCTCATAAACAGGAATACACACACTCTTCTTGACAACGGTAGACCCTGGCTTTTCTTATTTTGTTTTGTTGATGATCCATCCTTATTTTTATTGAAAAAGCAAAAGTGATGAGTTTTAACAGGTTGGGTTTGTATTCATGACATAGACAAAGGAAGTTTAAGTATGAGCTATAAACATTTTTCATGCTTGCAAATATCACACCTAGGAATTTATTTTTATGTTATGTGGTCTCATGTTATTCTTATTTGGTTGAGTGAACTGGGAAGGTTACTGAACTTGGAGAAATAAATTCTGCAGTACTGTATGCCATGCATTATGAGCCACCAAAAATAAATCACAGAGGGGAAGCACATGCCAAACAATTCCAAAGATACTTCTATTGACTGTGAAGCAGTTCAGTGCAGTGTTCAGCTAGGATGAGGCCATCAAGTTAGAGTATGTAGCTTCAGTGGAATTTATATAAAGCTCTAAAGTCTGTAAAGCTTGACAGAATTGAGCTATCATTTTTTTTAAGGTTCCCTGTCATAGGAGGAGGTAGAAGTTGAAAGAAAGCAAGTAGGATGGCTTGGCTTATACACTTAGGTTTACCCATAGGTCAGTCTCACAGGTACTGGTAAAAGGTACTCATGCCTATTTAATTACAGGGAAGTTTATGCAAGACTGGTTCTGTCTGTGGTGCCTGGAAGACTGATAGTTCCAGGTATTCAGAGAGAAAGCGAAATAATTGGCTATTGTGCTACTGATGACATGAGGCCAGAGAAGCTTCCACAAAAAAAATTATGTTGGAAAAAAGAATTTATTTTCTTTTCCATACTCAAAAATTAACTTTATCTCATGGTTTTATGAGAAGCAGATGATCTTTGGATGTTCATGTTGGAATATATTCATTTGTGCTTTACAAATGATTTTGATAATAATAGCAACCATAAAATAATAGCAATGATAACAATAATTACTTATATTGATAATAACAGAATTATACACTTCATAGAATTTGACTTCACATATTGACACTTCCAACCTTAGAAGCATCTAAAATTGATGGAGGGTTATAATCATTGTCAGCCAAACACCATTGCCTGTGAATTCAATTTGGTTATAGCTTTTTTAAAAAAACTGTATTGAGAATTATTGTGCACACAGAAAATAATAGAGACAAATGTGGAACAAATGATTAAATATGCCTAAATAAAACAACTAAGACAGATTTTCTGATAAGTATAAAACAAGAATTCTAAGGGATAAGAAAGTATATTATAGTTAAAGTAGTATTCTGTTTCCCTTAGTGGTACATAAAACAATGCTGTATGTTATAATCAGTGGTGTCTTACGTTTGATAAAATATGACATTTTTATATCCATTTTATGAGTGGAGAATCTGAGGCCAAGAAAGGCCAAGAAAATTCCCAGAAAACATAATAAAATATAGTTTCTCATCTATCATATTTCACCGCATATTCTGAATAGAAAAGCTAAAAGTGACTATTTCACTCTATTCTTACCTTCCTTTCCAATGAAAACTTCATTAACAATTGTTCACATGTTTATAACTACTTAGTGAAAAAAGCTATACTTTCAAAAAAGAACCCAGAATGCCTATTTCGAACATAGGAAGCAAGTAGTACTATGATGTTGTCACATCACAGAAACTGAATTCTGAAAATCCACAAGAATTAAAAAGTTTATTTTGGCTCATCATTAAATCAACCCATAGTTAAAATAAATCTATGGAGATACAGAAAGTTCACAGAGTGAAATTGCTTTAAACACATAACAAAATTTAAATGTTAAACCTGTCCAAAACTTGATTGCTTGAACAGCATCCTTAAGTGCCCTACATTTCAAAAAAAGGCATAGATATAAAAGAGACAAATGTAATATTTTGGCTCTTCCTTATAGCTCAAATAGTAAAGAATCTGCCTGCAATGCAGGAGGCCCAGGTTAGATCCCTGCATCATGAAGATCCCCTGGAGAAGGGAATAGCAACCCACTCCAGTATTCTTGCCTGGAGAATCCCATGGACAGAGGAGCCTGTTGGGCTACAGTTCGTGGAGTCACAGAGTCAGACACGACTGAGTGACTAACACTACTACCACTATTACCAACATTATATTCTCTTGTGTCAACAATTTCATGTCTCTTGTCTCTCCAAGTAGAGTCTCAGAGTGTGGGATGAAACTTGGACGTCAATACACTTAGAAGGCCAATTGGCCCAATGAAACAAGCACCAGGCATATTTTGTAGGATCATCTGACAGTTTTAATGTCCAAATAACCATCAGGCTTTGGATCTAGTTCAAATTCACACTTAGCCTTTACCTCTAGCAACCAGGTTCCAGATGCATTCTCATTTATCACATCCCTACAAAGGAGAAATTTTCAGGTGCTGTGGGCGTGTATCATTATGTAAGCCAAGATTTTGTTTGATCCTGCTCAGTGCAAACAGAGATGGAATTTGATTCGAATATTGGCATTTGAAAGAAAGAGGCATATTACTCTGTGACCTTGAGGATAACTTCCTGCTGGAGAGGTAGAAGCTATCTCATGTTAGCTTCTGGAGTTAAAGGCATTACTTCCTGCAAGGTGCAGAGCTATTTGCAAACAGTATGTGACTCTGCATTACTAAGCAATGTGAATAGCTCTGTGTATTTTACCCCCTGGCAGTTTACTTGGGATAAATGGAGAGAGCAGGGGTTTCTCAGAGTGATAAAAAGTACCAAAACACTATTTTCTTTACATTTCACCAATTAGATAGTCACTTATTCTAACCAACATCTCTTTGGAACAACAATAAAATTTGCTTTAATCAGAGAGAGGTGTGTGTGTGTGTGTGTGTGTGTGTGTGTGTGTGTGTGTGTGTGTGTATGCATGTGTTAGTCAGTCATGTTCGGCTCTTTGCTGCCCCATGGACTGAATCCCGCCAAGGCTTCTCTGTCCTTGGAATTCTCCAGGCAAGAACACTGGAGTGGATAGCCATTTCCTTCTCCAGGGGATCTTTACCGTACAGGGATTGAACTCAGCCTCCTGCTTTGCAGGCAGATTCTTTCCTATCTGAACCATCCAGGAAGCCCAATCAGAGAGGAACCCAGCTAAAATCATTTCCAGAGGAAAGGAGTTTGAATTTCAAGGAAGAATCTCAATCCCAATCTCCCAGTTCATCCCACTACCCCCCTTTCCTCCTTACTATTCACAGATCTGTTCTCTACATCTGTATCTCCATTTCTGCTTTGTAAAGGAGATCGTCTATACCAGTTTTGTCAGGTTCCACACATACGAGTTAATATACGATATTTGTTTTTTCTCTTTCTGACTATACTATGTATAAAATAAATAACCAGTGAGAACCTGTCACCGCAGGATAAGTCATTGAATCTGAGACGAGGTGTTGGGACTAGGAAGGGACTAGGAAGTCTTGCCAAGCACCTGGTGGGTGCTGTGTGTGCCACACAAAGAATATCACAGTACTTCACAGGTGAGCGGGGTCAGGTTATCTCCCAGAGGTAGGCCATTATACATGCTTATAACGACAAAAGCAGAAAGATAAAGGGTTAAAGTCACAGAAACAGATCCTGTGTAAATTCAAATTAATCCTTCCTGGCTACAAGCCTACTGTATAGTGCAGGAAACTCTCCTCAGTCCTCTCTGGTGAAGGAAATGGGAATGAAGTGAAAGTCGCTCAGTTGGACTTTTGGACTTGAGAGTCTGAAACGCATTTGTTGGGTTCAGTCTCAAAAATGACAGAATCATCTCTGTTCATTTCCAAGGCAAACCATTAAATACCACAGTAATCCAAGTCTATACCCCAACCAGTAATGCTGAAGATGCTGACGTTGAATGGTTCTATGAAGACCTACAAGACTTCTAGAACTAACACCCCAAAAAGATGTCGGTTTCATCATAGGGGACTGGAATGCAAAAATAGGAAGTCAAGAGATACCTGGAATAACAGTCAAATTTGGCCTTGGAGTAAGTACAGAATGAAGCAGGCCAAAGGCTAACAGAGTTTTGCCAAGAGACTGCACTGGTCATAGCAAACATCCTCTTCCAACAACACAAGAAAAGACTCTACACATGGACATCACTAGATGGTCAATACCAAAATCAGACTGGTTATATTCTTTGCAGCAAAAGATGGAAAAGCTCTATACAGTCAGCAAAAATAAGACAAGGAGCTGACTGTGGCTCAGATCATGAACTCCTTATTGCCAAATTCAGATTTAAATGGAAGAAAGTGGGGAAAACCATTAGACCATCCAGGTATGATCTAAATCACATCCCTTATGATTATACAGTGAAAGTGAGAAATAGATTTAAGGAATTAGATCTGATAGACAGAGTACCTGAAGAACTGTGGACAGAGGTTCGTGACATTGTACAGGAGGCAATGATCAAGACCATCCCCAAGAAAAAGAAATGCAAAAAGGCAAAATGGTTGTCTGAGGAGGCCTTACAAACAACTATGGAAAGAGAAGCTAAAGGCAAAGGAAAAAGGAAAGATATACCTATTTGAATGCAGAGTTCCGAAGAATAGCAAGGAGAGATAAGAAAGCCTTCCTCAGGGATCAATGCAATGAAATAGAGGAAAATAATAGAATGGGAAAGACTAGAGAGCTCGTCAAGAAAATTAGAGATACCAAGGGAACATTTCATGCAAAGATGGGCTCCATAAAGGACAGCAATAGTATGGACCTAACAGAAGCAGAAGATATTAAGAAGAGGCAGCAAGAACACACAGAAGAACTATACAAAAAGATCTTCACGACCCAGATAATCATGATGGTGTGATTACTCACCTAGAGCCAGACATCCTGGAATGTGAAGTCAAGTGGACCTTAGGAAGCATCACTACGAACAAAGCTAATGGAGGTGATGGAATTCCAGTTGAGCTATTTCAAATCCTGAAAGATGATGCTGTAAAAGTGCTGCACTCAATATGCTAGCAAATCTGGAAAACTCAGCAATGGCCACAGGATTGGAAAAGGTCAGTTTTCATTCCAATCCCAAAGAAAGACAATGCTAAAAGATGCTCAAACTACGCACAGTTGCACTCATCTCACATGCTAGCAAGGTAATGCTCAAAATTTTCCAAGCCAGGCTTCAACAGTACCTACATGGAGAATCTCCAGATGTTCAAGCTGTATTTAGCAAAGGCAGAGGAACCAGAGATCAAATTGCCAACATCCAGTGGACCTTTGAAAAAGCAAGAGAGCTCCAGAAAAAAAAATTTACTTCTGCTTTATTTACTATACCAAAGCCTTTGACTATGTGGATCACAACAAACTGTGGAAAATTCTGAAAGAGATGGGAATACCAGACCACCTGACCTGCCTCCTGAGAAATGTGTATGCAGGTCAGGAAGCAACAGTTAGAACTGGACATGAAACAACAGACTGGTTCCAAATTGGGAAAGAAGTATGTCAAGGCTGTATATTGTCACCCTGCTTATTTAACTTATATGCAGAGTACATCATACGAAACGCCGGGCTGGATGAAGCACAAGCTGGAATCAAGATTGCTGGGAGAAATACCAATAACCTCAGATATGCAGATGACACCATCCATATGGCAGAAAGTGAAGAACTAAAGAGTCTTTTGATGAAAGTGAAAGAGGAGAGTGAAAAAGTTGGCTTAAAACTCAACATTCAGAAAACTAAGATCATGGCATCTAGTCCCATCACTTCATCGCAAATAGATGGGGAAACTGTGGAAACAGTGAGAGACTTTCTTTTGGGGGCTCCAAAATCACTGCAGATGGAGACTGCAGCCATAAAATTAAAAGATGCTTGCTCCTTGGAAGAAAACTATGACAAACCTAGACAGCATATTAAAAAGCAGAGACATTGCTTTGCCAACAGAGGTCAGTCTAGTCAAAGCTATGGTTTTCTAGTAGTCATGTATGGATGTGAGAGGTGGACTGTAAAGAAAGCTGAGCACCGAAAAATTGATGATTTTGAACTGTGGTATAGGAGAAGACTCTTGAGAATGCCTTGGACTGCAAGGAGATCCAACCAGTCCATCCTAAAGGAAATCAATCCTTAGTATTCATTGGAAGGCCTGGTGCTGGAGCTGAAACTCCAATAACTTGAACCACGTGATGCAAAGAACTGACTAATTGAAAAGGACCCCGATGCTGGGCAAGACTGAAGGCAGGAAAAGGGGACGACAGAGGATGAGTTGGTTGGATGGCATCACATACTCGCTGGACATGAGTTTGAGCAAGCTCCAGGAGTTGGTAATGGATAGAGAAGCCTTGTGTTCTGCAGTCCATGGGGTGGCAAAGAGTCAGACATGACTGAGAAGCTGAACCTAACTGATACTCCAATAAAAATATTTCAAAAATAAAGGAAGAATGAAGAAAACAGAGGAAAGGCCACAGAAGGGGGAGGAAAAGTATTTGCAAATATCTTTTGATCTATTGGATGCCAACAATATAACTTTCTTCATATTAGGTTTTCTTGCGCTCATTGAAATTCTAGTAAAATCCCTTGGACGTTTCATGTGCATAAATTAGGCCATTTAATCAAGAATTCAAGTAAACAAAGTTTAAATGCATTTCTTGTCATTTACAGTATTATTTATATGCAGTTTTTCTTTCTGCAAAAGGAATCAAATTCTTGGCTTTTTGGCCATACAGAATTGTTTGTCTAATATTGTCTTGGCTCAGTTAGGAACATCAGAGTTCTTTGTAACTAAAATTTTAATGTATACACTTCATGGATTTTTAAATTATTCTGTTTAGAATAACTTTCTGGGCTCAGGATTATATAGGTCAGCCTTAGAGGGAGATGTGATTCGCTAACCTAAAAGGATGAGGAAACATCAGTGCTCAGAGGATATAAAAACCCATACTTGCTTAAGTTTTCATTTTCACTCCGGCTATAAATAGCCTCACTTAAGTGAAAGGGTGCATTCTAAGTCATCCTCTGTAGCAGATGAAGACTTTAGCACATTGCATGTACTTTATTGGTCTGACCATTTAAGGTTTCGTTGTAGGCTGACACATGACAGAGTTCCCATTTAAATCTCAGAAATAAAGAGCTTCAAAAGCAACCTTATTAAGGTTAAAAGAATGAACTTACAATGTCTGTGTTTGGAGTAAAGGTAATGAGATACCCAGTCAATTGCTCACTAAATAGCTTGTCATCTCTGTGTCTGCTGTTGGGACTCTACCAATGGACCGTTCCATTGCAGGTAATGAGCATGATTCTCAAATTTTAAGGTACTCAAATATAAGATATCATTCTATCACTTCGTAAGTAGCAGTTTGAAGGCCTCTTAAGTAAACATACTATTAAACATGTTTTATTAGACATATTACATAGATGGATGAGGTTATGAGCTCAGTAATGAATCACCAAACTTATCAAAAAGCTACAGAAAAATTAGGAATTAATTTGGCATGTTCCCTCTCTTTTCATTTACAAGTAGATTCACAAGTTTTAATATGGTTTATGTACCATTTTAATTTGAGTCCAGTTTAGGTACATGGCTGAATAGAAATCTTGGCATTAAATGTAGACTTAATCACTATCCTCCAGAAACAAGAACTGACATATTTAATCACATCATTACTGTAACAACAGTATAAGCAAATAAAGAGATTCAGGACCAAGTTGAAGGTCTACAGGTAGAAAAATTTAAATAAATCACTTGGGTATTTCCGTTGTTACTCTCTTTATTGCAAAGTGGCTGGTTGCTTCTAATGTTTTACATTTCAAACCTTAATATAGTCAGACTGCTCATTCACCCAGCTCACTATCTAATGATGTTTATTAGCTTTACTGCAAGCATTTTTCCCAGAGAAGTTAGCACTGTGCTGGCATTAATAATACCCCTGGAAGGTGATGACTGGTGGATCCTGGAGAACCAGGTTCAATCTCAAAACGTTATTATACTTAGCAATGCAATATGAACCCACACTGTGTTTGTGACCTACAGGGGAATATTTGCTTTGTTCTTAATTAGTGAAGCAAAGAGAAAATAGGATAGTACAAAAACTAAAATTGTCATTAAATGTTATGAAGCATGTAGAAAGAAGAAAGGAAGTGAATGCAATGGTGACTAACTCAGAAAAGTCAAAGATGCTATCTAGGAAAAAGTGTGAGAGGACGAGAAAATGTTGCAAAAGTTAGTTGAAGAGAAACATTATTTTAATACCAAGAATCAAATACTTATAGATGGGTAAATAGAGTAATCGTTTTATTGCTATCTCCATCATTAGGCTTTGAGCTACAGGCAGAAAATCTTTCATGTTACTAGAAATAAATTTATAATCTAGTAGAATATACCATTGACATCAGTCAGAATGGCTGCGATCCAAAAGTCTACAAGCAACAAATGCTGGAGAGGGTGTGGAAAAAAGGGAACCCTCTTACACTGTTGATGGGAATGCAAACTAGTACAGCCACTATGGAGAACAGTGTGGAGATTCCTTAAAAAACTGGAAATAGAACTGCGTTATGACCCAGCAATCCCACTGCTGGGCATACACATCGAGGAAACCAGAATTGAAAGAGACACGTGTACCCCAGTGTTCATTGCAGCACTGTTTATAATAGCCAGGACATGGAAACAACCTAGATGTCCATCAGCAGATGAATGGATAGGAAAGCTGTGGTACATATACACAATGGAGTATTACTCAGCCATTAAAAAGAATACATGTGAATCAGTTCTAATGAGGTGGATGAAACAGGAGCCGATTATACAGAGTGAAATAAGCCAGAAAGAAAAACACCAATACAGTATACTAACGCATATATATGGAATTTGAAAGATGGTAATGATAACCCTGTATGAGAGACAGCAAAAGAGACACAGATGTATAGAACAGTCTTTTGGACTCAGAGGGAGAGGGAGAGGTGGGATGATTTGGGAGAATGGCATTGAAACATGTATAATATCATGTAAGAAACGAATCACCAGTCTATGTTTGATGCAGGATACAGGATGCTTGGGGCTGGTGCACTGGGATGATCCAGAGGGATGGTATGGGGAGGGAGGTGGGAGGGGATTCAGGATTGGGAACACGTGTACACCCGTGGTGGATTCATGTTGATGTATGGCAAAACCAATACAATATTGTAAAGTAAATAATAATAATAATAATAAAGTCAAAAAAAGGTAAAAAAAATATTGTTTTAGAGGATATAATTGTAACATTTCATGAGCACAATTATTTGGCCATGAATTTCCGTTAAATGAGTATGGTTTACTCAGGTATTCTACAAAATTATGAGAAGAACAATATCAAATTTGGTTATTCTCAGTGGAAGTTAATGTATCATTTTTATCCCTATGCATTTGTGAAAACGTTCAAGAAAATGTTTCTTCCATATACTTCTGTCCCTGTCTACATATTTTCTCTTGTTGCAGTATGTCTCTGCTATCGGCTGTGAGCCAAGATTGTTTTGAGTAATTTTGTCTAATCTTGCTGATCAACAAATATTTACTGGGATATCTACAGTGTGGAAAGTCCTGGTTTTTTGGTGCTATAGGTGAAAAATTTTAAAGCATAGCATATAGTTTTCTTTCATTGAAATCAGAACTTTTGTGTATGTGAAGTGAAGTGAAGTGAAGTCGCTCAGTCGTGTCCGACTCTTTGGGACCCCATGGACTGTAGCCTACCAGGCTCCTCCGTCCATGGGATTCTCCAGGCAAGAATACTGGAGTGGATTGCCATTTCCTTCTCCAGGGGATCTTCCCGACTCAGGGATCGAACCTGGGTCTCCCACATTGGAGGCAGACGCTTTGCCGTCTGAGCCACCAGGGAAGCCCATGCATGTGAAACAATATTAATAGTATGAGTGTTCATGGAGAGATCAGGATAGGCTGGCACAGAGCAGAGTCAAGGTAACATCTACAGAAGACACGCAAGACATGAGCTGCTGGCTGCCTCTAGGAAAGGACACTGGGAGTCTGAAGTAGAAGATTTCTGCTTTTCCCTGTATACCCTTTTGTGTGGCTATAATTATTTACTTGCGTCCATATAACTTTTAAATTAAATATGTTCCCCCCACCCCATTTGTTGGTTGCATACTGCATGAGCGGATTTTAGTTCCCCAGCCAGGGATTGAACCCACGCTCCCTGTAGTGGAAGCACTGTGTCTTAACCACGGGACGGCCAGGGGAGTCGCTAACTATGTTTTCTGAAGCTAGTATAAAGCTAGATTGTGAGGGAACTTCAATTCCAAACTAAGGAGTTTTAATTTTTCTCTGTAAGCTCTGGGGACACAAAGGCAATTTTAAACTTGTTAATATTATAAAAAATCATTGCGCTACAATTTTGGAAAGACTGGAGCAAAGAAGGATGAGAGGAAAATGCATAACACATCAGACAGTTTATAGTATAATTTTCTTTACTTTCAGATTATTGATATGATACATTAACATTTTTTTTAATAAAGCAGCATTATTGGGATATAATCCACCCATGAACGGTATATGATTTCAAGTATTTTTCATATAGTCAGAGGTGCATGCGATAGTCAATTTTACACATTGCATCACCTCAAAAAGAAGCCCTATGCCCTTTACCTCTCACCTCTCTTTCACGCATAACCCCCAACTCTAAGCAATCATTGAGCCCTAAGAAACTGCACTTTTTGTCTCTATAGATTTGCCTGTTCTGGAGTTATGTATGAATGGAATCATGTAGTATGCGAACTTTTGTGACTGGCTTATTTCACTCACCATAATGTCTCAAGGCTCATGGTGTTGTAGCATGTAAGATTACACCTTTCCTTTTTCTGGGCGTATAGTATTCTGTTAAATGGATATACTACATTTTGTTTATCCATTTGTCAGTTGATGAATATTTGTGTTGCTCCCACTTTTTGGCTATTATGAATAATGCTGCCATAAAAATTCACATACAGGTTTTTATGGACCTACGTTTTCATTTCTGTTGGCTATATACCTAGGAGTGGAAATGCTGCTTCATATGGCAAGTCTATGTTTGATTGCTTGAGGAACTGTCAAACTGCTTTCCAAAGCAGCTACACTATTTACATTCCACCAGCAGTGTATGAAGTTTCTGATTGCTTCACACCCTCACCATCACTTGTTATTGTCTGTCTTTTTGATTCTAACTATGCTTGTGGGTGGGGCTTCCCTGGTGTTGCAGAGGTTAAAGTATCTGCCTGCAATGTGGGAGACCTGGTTCGATCTCTGGGTCGGGAAGATCCCCTGGAGAAGGAAATGGCAACCCACTCCAGTATTCTTGCCTGGAGAATCCCATGGATGGAGGAGCTTGGTAGGCTACAGTCCACGGGTCGCAAACAGTCGGACATAACTGAGCGACTTCACTTCACTTCACTTCATGCTTGTGGGTATGGATTGGTATCTCATTGTGGTTTTGATTTGCAGTTCCTTGATGACTAAAGGTTTTCAGCATCTTTTTATGCGCTTGTTTGCTATTTGTATGTTTTTCTTGAAGAAATGCCTATTCAACATCTTTTCCTGTTTTAAAAATTGGCTTGCTTGCCTTTTTGTTGTTGAGCTGCAAGGTCTTTTCATATTATGGATATGATTACCTTACAACACAGTTTTTTTCTCCCACTGTGTAATATTACTTTTTTTCATGGTATCCTCTGACACACAAACAAATTATCTATTTTTACCTAGTGTTGCTCATTTTGTGGTGTCATATTTAAAATTCCTTTGCCAAATTTGAGGTCATGAAGATTTACCCCTGTGTGGTCTTATAGTTTTATAGTTTGAGCACTTACATTTAAGTCTTTGATATATCCTGAATTAATATTTTGTGTATTGTGTGGGGTAAGAATTAAAAATTTCTTTCTTTCTCTCTCTCTTAATTTTTTTTTGCATGCAATTACCCAGCATCCTTTGTTGAGAAGACTATTCTTTTCTCATTAAATAGTCTGAGCACTCTTGATGAAAATCAGTTGACCATAGACATATGACTTTATTTCTGGACATTCAAGTGTATTTAATTGGTCCACATATCTTGATTACTGTTATTTTGTAAGTTTTGCAATTGAAAAGTGTGTTTGTTTTGGCAATCTGTGTCTCTTGTAATTCCACAGGTGTATAGACTCAGTTTGCCAATTTCTAGAAAAAAGCTGAGATTCTAATAAGGATTACATAGATCAGTTCAGGGAGTGTTTGTATTTTCCATCTTCTTTAATTTCAATAATATTTTGTAGTTTTCAGAGTATGTTTAGCACTTCTTTTGTTAAATGTATTACTATTTTATTCTTTTTGATGTTACCGTAAATGAAATTGCTCTCTTAATTTCATTTTTAGATTGTTCACTGCAAGAGTATAGTAACACAATTGATTTTTTTAATATTGATCTTGTATCCGGCAACCTCACTGAACTCATTCAATAGTTCTAATAATTTATGACATACTCTTTATTTAAAAAAAAAACAAAAGCAAGAAATGTTTATCTGCTTGAAGATACTGTGTAGGGAGAAGAGAGGGCAACAGACACCATAGTTATATGAGTCTGTTCTCATTTGTATCTTTCTCTTACCTTTTTAGATATGGCCATCCTCATTCTCAGTTCCCTAATACGTAACCAACCTACCCAAACATGTGTTAATTCAGCTTACAGCAGTCACTTAATCCTTGTGTATCTAGATTGAACATATTTGGTTTCTGAATCAAAATATGAAAGGAAAGAATGAGAAAAGAAAATTTGAATATAAACCCTATATCTCAGACATTTATATCTTTGCTTCTCTGTTTCTTACACGTGCTCTTACTGAAGCACGTTTTACTTTCCAGCACACACTTGCTTTCCAGGGAGAAAACTGCTAGCTAATTCGAGTTAGCTTGCTGCTGCCGCTGCTTAGTCGCTTCAGTTGGGTCCACTTCTTTGCGAGCGCGTGGACTGTAGCCCTCCAGGCTCCTCTGTCCATGGGGATTCTCCAGACCAGAGTACTGGAGTGGATTTCCGTGTCCTCCTCCAGGGGATCTTCCCAACCCAGGGACTGAACCCAGGTCTTCCGCATTGTCGGTCTTCCGCATTTTTTACTGTCTGAGCCACCAGGGAAGCCCTGAGTTAGCTTACTACTTACCATTCACTTTGTAATATCCAGCTGGTCATTATTTCTTAGTCTGAAGACTGAGAATGAAAAATTAGATCACTTCTAAGGTTATGCACTAGCTTCTCAACATCGTTTTATTCTTCTAACTTTCTCATGTGCAAATATCTGCCAATGTGATATGTAGGTAATCATGACTCTTTTCCAGGTATTAACTTTTAGTTTCAAATTCTGCTTTTCTCATTTGAGTCTCTTGAAGCACTTTTTTTTTTTTTCATATTACAACATTGTGGCTTGCCAAAAATGGTTTTAGTTTCAATATCTTATTTTGGTATTTTGTTGTAATTACCTTGAAAAGTGTGTATTGGTCCTCCCCTCTCTCCTAATTAAGTCTTAGGAGTTAACTTTAATCTTTGAAAAATATTCTTTATCAAATTTTTAAGCAGATATATAATTCTATTTGCAGTATTTAGAACATTTTCCTTCTATAGACAAGCCTGAAACCTTGAACTTCAAAATTTCTAGAACCTCAACATTTGCTAACTTGGTGATACCTTCAAAAGAATTAAATTATTGTACAGTATCCCAAACTGGGCTTCTCCGGTGGCTCAGTCGTGAAGAATCTGCCTACAGTGCAGGAGGCTGGGTTTGATCCCTGGGTCGGAAAGATCCCCTGGATAAGGGAATGATTACCCACTCCAGTATTCTTGCCTGGAGAATTCCATGAATGCAGGAGCCTGGCAGGCTACAGTCCACGGCATAGCAAAGTGTCAGGCACAGCTGAGTGATTAGCACACACACCCCCCCCAAGCTACCACCTCTATTCTCATTTTTAAAAAGTGTCTAGGAGGAGCTGGGATAGAAGGGGAAGCATTCTGAATTTGGAACTAGCTATCAGAAACCATAGAAAGCAAGTGCTTAAAATAGAAATCGTGAAAAAACAGGTATCTTTTTTTTTTAAAGGACAGAATAAAGCTATGTAAAACCCATTACAGAAGTAATATCAGATGTCATCATCATTCTCTCTTCCATCCTCTCTCCTCAGATATTCAGGAAATGAAAATTAGAGAGTGGTGCATGGCTGACACGGAGATGTTTTTGTTTGTTTCACCATTAAACTTTTAGGAAAATGAAAAAAGAAATGTCCATCTCAAGTTTGCATGATCTGTGACTATGCAGAATGAAATGTTAAACAGGTTTATTTAGTTGCTATGTAAACAGGTAAAGAAAACAGCTTATTAATCATGTAAAGTATGTAAATTAATCAATGTAAAGTACTAGAACAATCTGAAGATGATAGTGGCTTGCATCCCCCAGTATTCCAACTCAAAGCTTTGGAAACAAGTGAGTTTTCTGTGTTTTTAAGAGAAGGAAATAGGCAGGTGGGCCAGATCTTATTTCTTTCTTTTTCCCTCTGTGTCTCGACTGAAGCAGAATCTGAGACTGCCTGCTCTTTTTACCTGCACTGTCAGCGCGGTCGGCAGCAGCCTGAATAGCTTGAGGCAGGAGGTGCGAGCATAGGGCAGCCCCCTCTGAACATCAGCTAATTCTGTGCTCTGGCTGTAGCCTGGGGAACCTGGGAAATCCCAGACAGATGCTTTTTCTAAGTGTAAGGGAGAACATAAAAACTGATCCTCCTAAAAAAAGAAGATAAAAATAAAAAGTACATCTGTGTATTTGAATCCAGCATGAGGAAGGTAACAATGAAGATTTCATTAGCAAATTTAAATACCTTGGTGCAGGCTCCTGATAATTGGATCTTTCAGCTACTTTATGCAAATTTATCCTCTAGTCATTTTTTTTTCAGTTTTCTTTCCAAAATCAAGTACCACAAACTAAAGTTTATACATACATACACGTATACATTGTCTACTCAGTTGTGTCCGACTCTTTGTGACCCCATGGACTGTAGCCTGCCAGGCTTCTCTGTCCATGGGATTCTCCAGGCAAAATTGCTGGAGTGGTTGCCATTTCCCCCTCCAGGGGATCTTCCTGACCCAGGGATTGAACTCATGCGTCTTGCGTCTCCTGCATTGGCAGGCGGATTCTTTACCACTGCACCACCTGGGAAGCCCTGAGTGTGTGTGTGTGTGTGTGTGTGTGTGTGTGTGTGTGTGTGTGTGTGTGCGTGTGCGTGTATGCATGCGTGCATGCTAAGTCACTTCAGTTATGCCCAGGACTCTGATCCCATGGACTATACCCTGCAAGCGTCCTTTGTCTGTGGGATTTCCCAGGCAAGAATACTGGAGTGGGTTGCCATTTCCTTCTCTGGAGATCTTCCCGACCCAGGGATTGAACCCATGTCTCTTAGGAGGGTTCTTTACCACTATATAAAATCAACTAGTATGAATAAGGGCTTCCCTGCTCGCTCAGAGGTTAAAGCATCTGCTTGCAATGCAGGAGACCTGGGTTTGATCCCTGGGTCGGGAAGATCCCCTGGAGAGGGAAATGGCAACCCATTCCAGTATTCTTGCCTGGAGAATCCCATGGACGGAGGAGTCTGGTGGGCTACAGTCCACGGGGTCGCAAAGAGTCAGACACGACTGAGCAAGTGACTTAACGACTTGGTATGAATAAGACAAGTTAACATACTGTTTAATTTTCAGTCAAGCATTCAACCAAGCTTCATAGCCACTTCCTATGTGCCAGTTTCAGGAACCTGGGAGGATGCTGTTGTGTGCTGTGGTTCTGATAGAAAAGGTATAGACATCCGAGTTGGGCATCTTTGAGTTGGAATAATGGCTTCACACCTGGTAATCATGCGTTCTTAGACATTTCTTTCACAGATGAAAAGAATCTGCTCCCCATCAAGCCTTCAGAAGGATTTTGATATTGGGGCTTCCTCCTGGACCCTGAGTCGGAGAAATGCTTGTGTGCACACAAACAGTGGTGGAATCCACTGAGGATTTAAGAATCAGACTACATGGTCCCTGAATCCCTGCTTCTAGAGAGAGTGGAATTTTTGTGAGAAACAAAAGGTTGCTCTTATTTCAGTGTGTTAGTTTACTATGGCTGCCGTCATAAAATATCACAGTCTGGGTAGCTTAAAGGATAGACATTAATTTTGTCATCGTTCTGGAAGCTGGAAGTCCAAGTTGTAGTGCTAGAAGAGTTGGTTTCTGGTGAAACATCTCTTCTTGGCTTGTGTACAGCTTTCTATTCATGTGACCTCCCATGCGTTGTTTATTTTTTTTCCCCCCTGTGGGCATGCACTCCTAGTGCTTCTTTGTCTTCTTCTAAGGTTACCAGTCATATTGGATTAAAGCTTCACTCTTAAGACCTCATTTAACTTTAATTATCACCTTGAGGATCCTATCTCCATCTACAGTCACACTGGGGGATAGGGCTCTTATGTATGAATTTTTATGGGGACACAATTCAGTCTATAAAATTTAGGAAAGCCATTTATTCTTTTGTGGTATACGTGATAAACTGTAACCTAGCAATTACTACTCATTCAAAGTCACTCTGTGAATCACACACCCAAACATGCAGGCACACACACTCATACCCACAACCCTCAGACACATAGACATCCCTGCCTACCTCACAGGTGCACAGATAGCCTTGGTTTATCTTGTCTTCATTTCTGAATTTTATTTTAAAAAATATTTTCTTGGCCACACCATATGGTACATGGGATCTTAGTTCCCCAGTCATGGCCTTTGCATTGGAAGCACTGAGTTTTAACCACTGGATCACCAAGGAAGTCTCCATTTCTGAATTTTACACTAGTGTTTCTGACAACCGTAATGCATGGCTAGTGACTGATAATTTATTTTTCCAGAACAAAGATTTTTTTTAATTTTACAAATTTGGCTGGATGATAATAATCATTATTTTCATCTTATTTGATACTACCACTACTACTATTATTCTTTATTGAGTCCCAGGGATTGTGCTTCTTTTATAACCTTAACCTCCAGCTTACAAAGGAGGAGATAAGCTTTGAGAAGTAGTGAGTTGCCTAAGGCCTCAGAGCTGGTAAATTCCATGCTGTCTGACTCAAGGCTAGAGCTCTTAACCTCATACAGCAGAAATTTAACACATCAAGGTCATAGAGTCAAAGCTATAGTTGTTTTCAGTAGTCATGCACAGAAGTGAGAGTTGGACTATAAAGAAGGCTGAGCGCCGAAGAGTTGGTGCTTTTGAACTGTAGTGCTGGAGAAGACTCTTGAGAGTCCCTGGCACAGCAAGATCAAACCAGTCAATCCTGAAGGACATCAACCCTGAATATTCATTGGAAGGGCTGATGCTGAAGCTGAAGCTCCAATACTTTGGCCACCTGATGGGAAGAGCCATTTCATTGACAAAGACCCTGATGCAGGGACAGATTGAAGGCAGGAGGAGAAGGGGATGACAGAGAATGAGATGGTTGGATGGCAACACTGACTCAATGGACATGAGTTTGAGCAAACTCCAGGAGATAGTGAAGGACAGGGAAGCCTGGCTTGCTGCAGCCCATGGGGTCGCAAAGAGTCAAATGCTACTGAGCAACTGAAGAACAACAAGAGCAACAACAATGATGAGTTTTAGAGAGCCCAGTCTTAGTTAGAGCTAGCATTTCAGCCTATGCCTGAGTGGGCGGAGCACTGGGTAGAGTCTCCTGTCTGTATGTCATTAAAATATTTCAGGCTGCTTATTTCCATCATGTTTACAGCTGCTCATTTGTAATCTCTCCCCTCCCTGTCTGTCACGGCTCTGCCCAGAAGGACTACGAAGATGAATAAAACACAGTTCCTGGGCAAAACTCAAAATGCAAGTAGGTAGTAGATGTGTTTGATTATTTAAAATACCTCATGATGAACAGAGTACTTTATACAGTCAGTTCACACTGCTGTGGCAGTAATAAAATAAAAATAGACAGAAATATCTGGGGTGGCCATAAAACCGTTTATTCTGAAATAACTTTGAGGCATAAATAGAAGGTAACTAAAAGTTTGCCAGGCAAGGCAGAAGGTGTTCCAGGTTGGAGCACAGCATGTTTCTATGTTATGATATTTGTTTAATGGTGAGTTTTTGTTTTGCAACATTTAAAAAAAGAACTAATGTACGTTGGCCCTGTCCCTTCTACATCCTCACTCCCCCAGTCGGTAGTAGTGTTTCCTGCCCTGCAGGTATGTTCTCCAGGTGAAAATAAAGTGCCAGGCATTTGATAACTAAACAGCCTGGCAAGTTTAGGATTATGTAAATTGGATGTACACTTATAACAACTATGGAATGCTTTTACTTTACTGAAAGTAGACAGGAATGGGTAAACATCGAAAGTTAAAATATCAGTTATTAATTGAATCAACAATGTGTGCTGTGCTGTGCTTAGTCGCTCAGTCATGTCTGATTCTTTGTGACCCCATGGCCTGTAGCCCGCCAGGGACCTCTGTCCATGGGGATTCTTCAGACAAGAATACTGGAGTGGGTTGCCATGCCTTCCTCCAGGGGATCTTCCCAACCCAGGGGTTGAATCCAGATCCCAGGTTTCCCGCATTGCAGGCAGATTCTTTACCATCTGAGCCACCAGGAAAGCCCATGAATACTGGAGTGGGTAGCCTATCTCTTCTCCAGGGGATCTTCCCAACTCAGGAATTGAAACAGGGTCTCCTGCATTGCAGGCAGATTCTTTACCAGCTGAACTACTGATCTGAAACTGTCAAATCAGAATGCCTCCTGTCACTCCCATTCCTTGGCCGGGGGAAAACAAAATATTCACCTACCCAGCATGAAAGGCCTCTCATTTATCCCCTGCTCACATAAGATCAGTTTGAGGTTTATTAGAACTGGGCTTATTTTACAAATGAGGAATTTTATTCCTGCATCACTTCTAGCACAACAAATAATCCTGTTTTCGAGGTCACAGACTTCATCCTTCCCGACAGCCTGGTATAAGCCCCTTAGCTGCTCTTAACCCAGGTCAATAGATCTCTCTCTCCATCTATTTTTCTCCCTCTTTCCTCTAGTCTTAAAGTACAAGGCATCAATCTTTTGATAATGATATCCTTTCTGTCTGTGCCCTGGTCTCTTCCCCACTCCTGCTCTCATAAAACCTTCCCACCATTATCTTCAAATTGCTGACTTCTGGCTGAAAAAGCAGAGCCACTGGGGCTGGGAAGGAAGCAGCGGGAAATGAGATAACTAGGGAACTTCTTAACGCTCTTCTCTCGCACACATCTCATCCTCCAGATAAACATGCGTCTCTGGCCACTTCTGTGACAGGTTCCTTCTGCAAGCATCCAGCTCTGGCGGTGAGGGAGCAGAACAAGCTGGACCTGAGGGCGAATTGGAAAGTGGGAGGAGCAGAAAGGCCTGGATGAGCTGAACAGTGGAAAATGAGAATTTGGGATATTTTCATGGAAATTCACATGGAACGCTGGCAGCAGGAAACAGATCTACTGAAAAAAATATATATAAAAGGCAAATATGTAGTATGCAAGTATAGGCTAGGTAAATATCTGCCAGGAAATCAACTTGTGGGGTTAGTTCAATAATAGCTGAAATAGAGACTACATGGGTTAACCTTTGGACAGACATTCTTAGGATCAAAGACAGGAACTGAAGAATAACACCAGCCGACTGCAGTGTTCTGTGAGAAGAGGAAAAGTAGGGGAGGAAATCTCTCATTTTCTGGTGATAACAGATGCTTTAAGCAGCGGTTTCTGAATCTGGCTGATCATTGGAATTATCTGAGAAGCTTTTAAAAATATGTATTATGTGGCCTTCCGTGGACCTATTTAGTCAGAATCTCTTGTTGTGAGGCTGTGAGATTCAGGAATATATATATATATATATATAATATTATGTATATGTATAAAATTGTCATCTCAGTCACTTGAGATACTTTTCAAATGATTCAGACAACCAGTAATTTGGGAAAAATCACATTCTCCTGTAATCTTTTCAATAAGTCAATGAGGGAGGTTAAGGAGGATACGCCTGCTACATGACAACTTTGAAGGCATGTGTGAGAGGCTGCAGAGCAGTGGAGAGTGAATTTTGTGCAAACAGGTCAGGTGGTTAATGAAATAACAGAGAGGAACAGGCTCATTAGTGCTCAGCCTGCGGGGCCGCATCTGCTGGGTGGAACATACCCGCTCTCTCTGTTCACTGTTCTGCTGTGCTGGCTTCGGGCTCTGTGGAGAGGATGGTTATGGCTGATCGGTGTTTTAACAGAATGTTTCATCAGGCTGACCATTCTTTTCAGATAAATCCTGGTACGTGGATGCATAGGGGAAGCCGTACGGTTTATTATCGAGGTGAACAGTTCGTCAAGGTGCATTTCCACACTCCAGGGAAGCATCTGGTGTGAACTGAGAGTCAGGCTTGGAAGTCAGACTCTTGAGGGTGATTCTTGGCTCCACTCCTTGCTGCCTTGTGACCTTAGGCACATTCCCTAAGCTCCATAGACCTCAGAATATTCAGATGTAAAATGAGGATTATAAGACTCTCTCCTTCATATAAATTGGTGTGAGGATTCAATGAGAAAATGCATGTAAAGAGCTTAGAATCATGCCCAGTAAGGAGGTGCATACTTCTAAAAGAATTCTCCAACCCATTCCCTAATGTACAGTGGCAAATTGACAGACCAGAGGGGTTACATGGTGTGAGAGCACATAGCCGGTGAGTGGTAGGTTTGGGTTTTACATTCAAGCCTGACTGACTTTAAGCCTGTGCCCCTCTTGCCGCTCAGCAGTGACCCTTGGCCACAAGAGATTTGTTCAAATCAGAGGTGGTCAAAGCATGGTAGGCTGAGGGCCCTGATGAAGACAAAGATGGCACCTGATAGAACTGAAGAGGATAGATTACAAAAGCCCTGCAATTACCTCTCCCTTCCTGAACAATTCAGAAATTGAAGGAGATGAAAACACAGGGGAAATTTGCAACTGAAATAGAAACTACTGAGAGAGTACTTTCTCTTGGTAGAAAATACGGCGTGACCAGGAACTCAGAAATTTTTCAATTACTGAGAAAGATACGTAGTGGAAGAACAGATGAAGAATCAATTTAGAATTCCAGGGGGACAACTGGTTATATAAGAATGAAAAAATAATCACAAGATATTACTCTGCTCTGTAGTAAACAAAAAACAGCTTATGGGATCTCAGTTCCCTGTGCACGCGCGCTAAGTAAGCTGCTTCAGTCATTTCCAACTCTGGGACCCTCTGGTTTGTAGCTGAATTAAAATGCAGCACCTATTAAAGATAGAGTTTCTGGTTTTCCAAGTGTTCAATGAAAGCAAAACATACAACGTAAGAGTTCTGCATTTAAGCTTTTTCTCAGGGATCTCAGTGAGGACTCATAGCCCAGCAAATAGCTTCTCAATAGCTCTGAGGGAATTGTTCAAAGAGGTAGGGGGAGAAACTAGCTTCATATGTGTATATGTATGTGTATGTGTGTATATATAATATATATATGGTTTATCTTACATATATATGATCTTTGGCTAGGAAATATTTACAGTCAAGCATTCATTCTTGGTAAAAGATTACTGATAGCTAACAAAAAACAGATATCTTACGTTAACAATTTTGGTTTAGTCATGAAGTCGTGTCCAGTTCTTTGTGACCCCCATGGACCATTAAGTTAACAATAGTAGTGCCTTTTCTATGTACAGGGTTATGCAAGAATCTGGGTTCATCACACTTCTGCCTAAGATATACCTCTAACTATCCATAGGGCCTGTTTTTCCAAAGCACTGGGCATTCTGTTATCTGTTGTCTGATCCCCCCAACCCTCTCCACTGCCAACTTCTTCCGTGGCTATAAACTATCACTTGTCCATGCTATATTTGGAATAGAGCTCAGTTCTGTACAGAAGTCTCTTTCCTCCTATCGCAGTTCCTGAATAAAATCTGCTTTTACAGCCATTACTACTGTTCAGTTCTGTTTTTCTTTGACAGTGGTCAAACCCCTGGCATGTATGGGTGGCCATATTATTAGCAGATTGCTGCAGAAACTACTGAGCAATGTCTCCTTTGGAGACTTCTCTCATTTTGATCAGACAGCTCTTACCCAGTCCCTAACCCTGACACACCTCTGTCCTCAACTGCATTCTGCCACTCTCCCATCTCCCCAGATCACAGAGCATGCTTATATGTGCTCGCTCATTAAGTCCTGTCCCACTGTTTGTGACTCCCATGGACTGGAGCCCGCCAGGCTCCTCTGTCTACGGAATTCTCCAGGCAAGAATACTGGAGTGGGCTGCCATTTCCTTCTCCAGGGGATCTTCCTCACCCAGCGATAGAACCCACATCTCCTGCGTCTCCAGGTGGGTTCTTTACCACTGAACCACCTGGGAAGCCCAGCTCACAGAGCAGATACCTGGAAATCACAGTTCCAGATGAGCAACATAGCAGGCTTCTTAAAGAAATGAAGGCCAAACTGGCTGAAGTTAATAAAACAGGAATAGGATGATGATAAATATATATGGAGAGGGTGAGTGAGACAGACTGTGTTCTTATGCCACTTGATGACTGATTTTAAACATTTAAAATATTCTCTCTTCAATAAAAATTTTTGATAACCCAATTTGGAGAAAATTCAGTGCAAAATATACAGTGTGAATAGAAGAAATCCAAGAAGCTACTCGGGAAGTTCTCCATGTTACAACTAAAATAGATCAATTCCATACAAGTTTCACTAGGGAAATCAACTTTTTAGAGTATTTTCTCTTCTACTCCTATTTTCTACACTTTTTAAGGAGTTATTTTCTCTTTTCAATTCCCAGCTTTCTTAGTGATTAAAAAGTTTTTTTCTACTCTATTTATAATTTCCAAGAACATTTTCTTTATTTTTAAATGCTCTTCATTTTTTCCTCTAGCAATCTGTTCTTGTTAAATGAGTGCAATTATCTTCTTTCTGAAATTATTGAATAGTTTTACTTAAATTTTTCTAGTTCTTTTTTCTTTACACTCCAAATAATTTTTCTGGTTATTTCCATCAGAGTTCTTTATGCTAAAATTCTTACAATGCCTGTGATCCATGATCCATGAATATTTTAAACACAATTATTAAAAAGCCAATCTGTGGGCAGAAGATATATTTGGCTGGTGGGTCAAGTCAGTCTTACTCTAAGACAATTGATTGGGGAAACTGTTTGGTTACAGGATATTCAAGTGTCAGTATTAGTAGGTCCTTTCTTCTGGCCTGGTTCTTTCATCAAAAGGGAATTGCTTTATTCCCAGAGTGGGGTTAGGAAGGGGAGCTCTCATCCAGTAAGCTTACTTTCACTCAATCCCCTCTTTTAAGTGCAGCTGTCAGCTATGCTTGGAGTTCCATGCTCAGGGACTTGCTGACTTAATCACTCAGGGCCAGTTTTCTGGTTGTATAGATTTAGGATCATTTGTCCAGACCTGTGGTGCTGGAGAAAACTCTTGAGAATCCCTTACACTGCAAGGAGATCAAACCAGTCAATCCTAAAGGAAATCAACCCTGAATATTCATTGGAAGATCTGATGCTGAAGCTGAAGCTCCAATATTTGGCCACCTGATGCCTAAAGCCGACTCATTGGAAAAGACCCTGATGCTGGGAAAGATTGAGAGCAGGCAGAGAAGGGGGTGACAGAGGATGAGATGGTTGGATGGCATCATCAACTCAATGGACATGAGTTTGAGCAAGTTCCAGGAGATAGTGAAGGACAGGGAAGCCAGGTATGCTGCAGCTCATGGGGTAAAGAGTGGGACCAAACTTAGTGGCTGAACAATGACAATAACAACAACAACAACAATAACAGTAACAACAACAACAATAACAGTAACAACAACAACAACAACAACAGAGGGCACAGCAGGTCTAACTGCTCCTTTGCAGACTCTCAGCTGATCCTTCTGCTTTCACTTCCACTTTGAATCCTATCCCTCAATTCAGGTGTGCTGAAAAAGTGAAAGTGTTAGCTGCTCAGTGGTGTCCGCCTATTTGCGAACCCACAGACTGTAGCCCACCAGGCTCCTCTGTCTATGGGATTCTCCAGGCAAGAATGCTGGAGTGGGTTGCCATGCCCTTCTCCAGGGGATCTTCCTGACCCAGGGATTGAACCCAGATCTCCCACACTGCAGGCGGTTTCTTTACTGTCCGAGGCACCTGGGAAGCCCGAGACTCACTCTCCAATTTCTGCTTTTGGGTTCCCCATACCCTGGTTGCTGTCACTTTGGATTTTGATCTCTCCACTCTGCTAATTCAGTATCTGCTTATCCCCTTATTTTTCCTCCCAGAAATTTGTTGCTACCTTCCACCAGCTGTTGTTTCCTTTGCTCTTTCTCTTTTTTGGGGCGAAGGTCCAAATTATTAAAAATAATAATCCTTTACAGTTATTTTAAGCAGAGTTTTCGTGATAGGCAGAGATAAACACATACTGTGTCTGCTATGTTTACTTCAATTGCCACTACTCACTTTGATCTTTCAGCAATAGGCTAACGATGGTATCAAGTGAAAGTAGAGATTTCATCAGTGTTTTTAAAGCTATTAGTGCCATTAACAAAGAACAGGCCATATTGAATCTATTGTTTTCAAGCAAGTTTTTAGATGACTCGGGGTAAAATTGGAGATCTATAAATTTATTCATCAGAATATTGAAAGCTAAATCCAATTTCAGATAACACTGGAAAGAACATTAGATTAGAAGTTGCAAGTTCTCAATTCAAAATATATCTTTGCCTTCTTGGGCACAGTACTTTTCTCCTTGGCCTTACTAAAATATTGGCAATTTGATTATTTGGCTTCTAAGATTCCTTCTCAACTAAACATTTTGTGTTCCTATTAGGTAATTTAAAATCCCTACTTGGACTCACTATTCCCTCAAATACTGTTGTGTGTGTGTGTGCTAAGTCTCTTCAGTTGTGTCCAACTCTTTGTCACTCCGTGGACTGTAGCCCACAAGGATCCTCAGTCCATGGGATTCTCCAGGCAAGAATACTGGAGTGGGTTGTCATGCCCTCCTCCAGGGGATCGTCCCAACCCAGGGATTGAACCAATGTCTCTTGCATCTCCTGCATTGGCAGTCAGGTTCTTTACCAATAGCACAACTTGGCAAGCTAATGATAAATGCTCAATCAATATTTGTTATGGGCAAATGTTTCCTATAAATTGATTTCTTTTCAGCATGTGTCACTAACTCCATATCAATGGACTCTTTCTATATCTTATCAGTTCCAAAATGCAATGCCCACAAGAACCCAGAGCAGGAAGAATCGGCTTAATGGGAGAGCTCAAAAATAAACAAAAACTGTTGGAAACTTTTGAGAACAGTCATGGATTCCTGGACATTTGAGGAAGGAAACTTTTCAAGCATCACTGAATTCTGAGATTCAGTGACACTGGGACCCTGGGATCAGTGGCCCTTCAATAGAAATGGACATTACTTTCCACTAGAGCAATTTATACTTTGTGGACCTTACACTATAAAATCTAAGAAGTCTAGAATAGTTTGAATTTATGAGGCATTTCTATGCACATCATTTAATTTTATCTTCACAATAATGCTTTGATGTTGACATAACAGAAGGGGAAAGCGAGGTGAGAAAAGTTAGTTAAATGATTTTCCAAATGTCACCCAGCTGAGCATTGGCTAGACCAGGTACCAGCAAACTATGATGTGGGTTAGGAGGGTAGAAGGGCAACTCTGGCACACTTTTTGCTTTAACAGTTTAACACAGATTCACCCCTATGATGGATTAACTCTATTTGCACAAGAAGAAAGAACTGAGGTAAATAAATGATTATTACTAGACAAAGTCATACAGGACAATGTTGACGTTGGGAGGATTCAACCCAAGCAACCTGACCCCAGAGCCTTCGTCTCCACACCTGCACTAGTGCTATTTCTGGTGTCCACATCCTGAATCTAGCTCTGTGACCTTGGGAAATTCACCCCCTTAATCTCTTGTAAATTAACACAGTGTCAAATGATTAAAACAGAGCTTGGCGCATTATGAGCACTCAGTAAAATTATTATTTTTATTAACATTCATTCAAAGTCTTTCACTTTCCTGTTTGTTTCCAATAGAAAAAGTCACTCAGAACTGTGGGCTAGATGTTCAACATATGCTGTCTTAGGTAAGTTTTGTAGAAAATAGTAACTAGTTTCATTTTAGAAGAAAAGAATGGAGGTTCTGAAGGGTTGAGTGACTGGTTCTAGTATGATTCCTGACCTCTGGTTTTTAACTCCACCTTCTCTGCATTATTCCTTTATCTTATCATTTTCCTTTCTTGAACTCAGTGCTTAAAAAGTATGATAAATGAATGGATCATCTCCTTGCCCCCTCTTCTGACCAACCAACCAATCAGCCAAGCAACTAACCAATTAATCAACCAGCGTCAACAAGAGGCAAGTACATTCACTCTATTCAAATGGGTCTAGTGGTCATTTGCCTTATTCCCTTTAAGCAACCTGTCTCTGGAATCTGATATATATTGTTCCTGCAATTCCCTTTATTGAAAGCCTGTTTATCCTTTGAAGTCAGATTCAAATGGCACTGAGTCCTTTAGGAGTTTGCTCATCCCCAAAGACAGAAATGGTTTCTTCTTTTCAGAATCCAATAGCATTATTGTTTGCAGCCATGTTTATGGAATTTATACAATATATATTTACTTGAAGTCTTATTTTCATATGTGCCTTCCAGTATCCTCAGAAATTGGCAACTTTAAACACTTTTGTAGAGGAAGGTGATATTTACAGACATACTAAATGAAAAAGGAAGCCTTCAGGGAATATAATGAAATGTTTCTTTTAAAAAATATACAGGTTATTATTTTGAATGTATTTATGAAGATATGCTCTCTGTAAAGTGCCTTGTATCATTAAATGGTAGGCATTCCATAAATATTTGCTCTAGACACCAAGTTCTTTTTATAATGCTAATTTCCTGTTTCCATTATTTCAGTACAATTAACTTAAAAAGCACCAAGATAAAGATAAATAACTTAGACGAAACAGATAATTTATTCTAACACCTTATCTCTATGTTTGTCGTTTGAAAGTGTCTGCCTCTAATTCATTTAACATCCTGTGTTAGTAGCTTCAATATATTTTAAGTTATTTTGAAAAATAAAAATGACTTTTGGACGATTCCAGCCCACCTTTCATTACTCATCAAATGAGCCATCTATCAGTCAAAATGAGTCCTTTTAAACAAAACAGCATGGTATTCTATTTATATGTGTTTATGCCTTATCAACAATCTTTATGCATCTCAACTTAGTTTTGCAGTCTCTGCTTTATTTTTAATTTGATTTGTTTAATATCATTCTTTACTGGAGATGGGAAGTGCCACAACAGTGAAACAGGACTTACTTAAATTAATATTACAGAAGTAGGAGGGGCAGTTTGAGAGATAGTTGGGGTTGAATTAGTAAAAAGCTACATTATAGGAAATTATTTTAAACAAAAAAATAATTTTTTGCCAAGTACACTGGCAACTAACTGCCAGCAGAGTATTTTTCAAGTAGAGGCTTCAGTGACATTTTTTAATGAAAATTTCGTATTTGTATCATGATCATTTAATCAAAAATTATTCAGAATTTTAAGTTTATCCTTGGTAAACTTAAATTTGTCTCAAACATAAATTTGCCATTTTTCTTTAATAGACAAATGTGATTTGACTCATGCTAAATTATCATAGATTTTGAGGTTGTGGTTTGTTAATACATATTCTATGTCTGTAAAGTATATTCGTATAGTCTGTGTCAAAAGAATTTACTCAACATAGTAAATCACTTCATCTAATTGGCTTGTATTATTGTCATAGAGGCTTAGTCTTAAAACAGAATTTGATAACCCTTGTAAGGCAGTGCAGAACTGTTCCTTACTTTCTCCCCACCCCCTACAATTCATCTGAAAGATTCATAGTCATCTTAAAAGTAGAAAGATTTAAATGAGCAGATAAGCTGTCAGCTTTACCTGTTCCTTCCTGTAAGAAATTTAGTTGGTTTCAGGCCTTATTGTGCCTAAGAACACCACATAGGATCACATTTTTAAAAATGAAAACTTTATGAGTATAAGTGACTTTCAAGGTCAGTTTTAACTAAATGTAATTCTCACCTATTAACTCTCTTTAGGACTCAACCTTCCCTATGTTCCCTTATCATTAGCCTTACCAAATGCCTTTCACGATAGGGTGTCAAAGTACCTTTCAGTCCCATGGAAAGGTACTTTCCTTCGGACTGATGGAGTCAGTCAGATTTCCACACAGATTTCCCCTATGTGGACATGCTACACTTCTGAATTCTTCCATTCTTTCACACGTGAGAATTGGAATGTCCTTCTCTGATTAATGAGTTTGTATTTTGAGACTCAGCTTTAAACTTACCTGCTCTGGGAATTCTTCTTGGGCCTGATTGTTACTAATTATTTGAATATACTTAAAGAATAGTATTTATTAAGTTTTATATTGACTATAGGTTTCTTTTTCTGTCTCCTACAACACACTATCAGATCTAGCCCCTTAAATCTATTTCTCACTTCCACTGTATAATCAGTCATAAGGGATTTGATTTAGGTCATACGTGAATGGTCTAGTGGTTTTCCTTGCTTACTTCAATTTAAGTCTGAATTTGGCAATAAGGAGTTCGTGATCTGAGCCACAGTCCGCTCCTGGTCTTGTTTTTGCTGACTGTATAGTGCTTCTCCACCTTTGGCTGCAAAGAATATAATTAATCTGATTTCGGTGTTGACCATCTGGCAATGTCCATGTGTAGAGTCTGAGGTTCATGACATTGTACAGGAGACAGGGATCAAGACCATGCCCATGGAAAAGAAATGGAAAAAAGCAAAATGGCTGTCTGGGGAGGCCTTACAAATAGCTGCGAAAAGAAGAAAAGTGAAAAGCAAAGGAGAAAAGGAAAGATATATAAGAATCTGAATGCAGAGTTCAAAAGAATAGCAAGAAGAGATAAGGAAGACTTCTTCAGCGATCAATGAAAAGAAATAGAGGAAAACAATAGAATGGGAAACACTAGACATCTCTTCAAGAAAATTAGCGACACCAAGGGAACATTTCACGCAAAGATGGGCACAATAAACTACAGAAATGGTATGGACCTAACAGAAGCAGAAGATATTAAGAAGAGGTGGCAAGAATACACAGAATTGTACAAAAAGATCTTCACGACCAAGATAATCACGATGGAGTGATCACTGACCTAGAGCCAGACATCCTGGAATGTGAAGTCAAGTGGGCCTTAGAAAGCATCACTATGAACAAAGCTAGTGGAGGTGATGGAATTCCAGTAGAGCTATTTCAAATCCTGAAAGATGATGCTGTGAAAGTGCTGCACTCAACATGCCAGCAAATTTGGAAAACTCAGCAGTTGCCACAGGACTGGAAAAGGTCCGTTTTCATTCCAATCCCAAAGAAAGGCAATGCCAAAGAATGCTCAAACTACCGCACAATTGCACTCATCTCACATGCTAGTAATGTTCAAAATTCTCCAAGCCAGGCTTCAGCAATACGTGAACCGTGAACTTCCAGATGTTCAAGCTGGTTTTAGAAAAGGCAGAGGAACCAGAGATCAAATTGCCAACATCTGCTGGATCATCAAAAAAGCAAGAGAGCTCCAGAAAAATATCTATTTCTGCTTTATTGACTATGCCAAAGCCTTTGACTGTGTGGATCACAATAAACTGTGGAAAATTCTGAAAGACATGGGAATACCAGAACACCTGACTTGCCTCTTGAGAAACCTATATGCAGGTCAGGAAGCAGCAGTTAGAACTGGACATGGAACAACAGACTGGTTCCAAATAGGAAAAGGAGTACCTCAAGGCTGTATATTGTCACCCTGCTTATTTAACTTCTATGCAGAGTACATCATGAGAAATGCTGGGCTGGAAGAAGCACAAGCTGGAATCAAGATTGCCGGGAGAAATATCAGTAATCTCAGATATGCAGATGACACCACCCTTATGGCAGAAAGTGAAGAGGAACTAAAAAGCCTCTTGATGAAAGTGAAAGAAGAGAGTGAAAAAGTTGGCTTAAAGCTCAACATTCAGAAAATGAAGATCATGGTATCTGATCCCATCACTTCATGGGAAATAGGTGGGGAAACAGTGGAAACGGTGTCAGAATTTATTTTGGGGGGCTTCAAAATCACTGCAGATGGTGATTGCAGCCATGAAATTAAAAGACGCTTACTCCTTGGAAGGAAAGTTATGACCAATCTAGATAGCATATTGAAAAGCAGAGATATTACTTTGCCAACAAAGGTCCATCTAGTCAAGGCTATGGTTTTTCCAGTAGTCATGTATGGTTGTGGGAGTTGGACTATGAAGAAAGCTGAGCACTGAAGAGTTGATGCTTTTGAACTGTGGTGTTAGAGAAGATTCTTGAGAGTCCTTCGGACTGCAAGGAGATCCAACCAGTCCATTCTAAAGGAGATCAGTCCTGGGTATTCATTGGAAGGAATGATGCTAAAGCTGAAACTGCAGTACTTTGGCCACCTCATGGGAAGAGTTGACTCATTGGAAAAGACTCTGATGCTGGGAGGGATTGGGGCAGGAGGGAAAGGGGACGACAGAGGATGAGATGGCTGGATGGCATCACCGACTTGATGGACATGAGTTTGAGTGATCTCCGGGAGTTGGTGATGGACAGGGAGGCCTGGCGTGCTATGATTCATGGGGTCACAAAGAGTCGGACATGACTGAACAACTGAACTGACCTGAACAACACACTATGTATTGGTAGCAAGTTGCATATAATAACCATTTACAATGCTTAATGACAAAGTATGGAAATAAGGACGTTATATGCTTAAAATAATAAATGACTCCTTTGGTATCACATGCAATCTTTTATGGGACTTCCCCAGTCGCTCAAATGGTAAAGAATCTGCCTGCAATTTAGGATACCAAGGTTCAGTCCCTGAATCAGGAAGATCTCTTGGGGAAAGGAATGGCTGCCCACTTCAATATTCTTGCCCGGAGAATCCCATGGACGGAGGAACCTGGCAGGCTACATTCCATGGAGTCTCAAAGAGTCAGACAAGACTGAACAACTAACATGCACAATCTCTTATATTTTACTTGTTTCAACAGATGAATTGGGAAAATACAATTTAAATGTCCAAATAGATCTTTGATTGTTAAAATACACAACTTTAAAAGGTTGTGAAATATCTGAAAAGGTTAAATGGAAAATAAAGTATTTTGGGTAGTTCAAACTTAGACATCACACCTCCACACACAAAGGACCGCTGCAGAATTTCATGGTGTGGAAGCTGTAGTGTTCCTTTCTGATAGCTAGGATAATCCCACATCCCAGGTTACTCAGGATGGCATCTGTTTACACCTGATAGCACTTCCTTTCTTCTCAGAAGTGTCCAGGTTTGGGTGATAAATTATATGGTCACTCTACATATAGTCTACTACAATGACTTTAAGACTAATGGGGAAATCAAAAATCCTGTAGAAAAAAAAAAATCACATTAAGAAAACTAACAAACTCCTTGGAAGCAATCCTTGCAAATATCCATTACATTACAGACCTTAATATATTTTAGCACAATAGGAATTCGCAAGTGACTAGGTCATAAATTTAATCTAAAATGCTGATTTTAGAGGATTTAGGAATCCCTTGACACTATTTTTATAAATTGGACCTACTTCTGCTAAGATGAGCTTAGTTTGTTTCTTAGGGATTAAGATGCTGCACTGATCTTCATTTTCCTACTTTCTGGTACTTATTCTTGTAGGAGAGAGGAAGAATAAAAGAAAAGCAGGCCCTGGCAAGGGCCACAAAAGAAATGTATAATTATTGATAAACTGGATGCTATAAGGCATGAGACTCTTGGAACAAGTCCAGAGGGAATAGTTCATAGTCTTGAAAATAAGATATGATCCTGGTGTTGGAAAACCGACTCCAGACTGTTTCCCAACTGGAGTCTCAGAGTCACGTTTTTTTACATATCTTGTGGAAAAATCTATAGATAAGAATGTTAGTCTTAGTTACTGATTTGTTATTGATTACTGTTTCTTAGTTACTCAATGATTAGTGATCATTTTGTTCTTGGCTCTGAAGGCCACATGAGTTATAGCCTAACTCCCCACATATTGTTTCCTTTATGGCTGAAAGTATAATAAAGCTGGCTTGGATTCAGTTTCAGCACCTTCACCTTGGAGTGGTGTTGGTCCCCTGATCCTCACTTTTCACTGAATTCTTGTGTCTTGATTCTCATTCTCTTGCTGTATCATGCTTTCAGAAACCCTGCTTGTCGAGCTGGTCTCGACAATTCTATGTTTGTATAGCACTTTGCAGTGTACAGAGCATGTTTATACGCATTTTACATTTATATTAACACAAGCTTTACTTTTTGAACTGTGGTGTTGGAGAAGACTCTTGAGAGTCCCTTGGACTGCAAGGAGATCCAACCAGTCCATTCTAAAGGAGATCAGTCCTGGGATTTCTTTGGAAGGAATGATGCTAAAGCTGAAGCTCCAGTACTTTGGCCACCTCATGCGAAGAGTTGACTCATTGGAAAAGACTCTGATGCTGGGAGGGATTGGGGGCAGGAGGAGAAGGGGACGACAGAGGATGAGATGGCTGGATGGCTTCACTGACTCGATGGACATGAGTCTGAGTGAACTCCGGGAGTTGGTGATGGACAGGGAGGCCTGGCGTGCTGTGATTCATGGGGTCACAAAGAGTTGGACACGACTGAGTGAATGAACTGAACTGAACTGAAGCTTTACTTTTAAGTGCTGTTACTTTTAGTATTTATTGTGCTAGAAAAGAAGTATTTGAATTTTTTCTAGCTTCTAAAGTGAAAAAAATGGATATTTGCCATTGTTTAGGAAAATCCCATGGATGGAGGAGCCTGGTAGGCTGCAGTCCATGGGGTCGCTAAGAGTCAGACACGACTGAGAGACTTCACTTTCACGCACTGCAGAAGGAAATGGCAACCTACTCCAATGTTCTTGCCTGGAGAATCCCATGGATGGGGGAGCCTGGTGGGCTGCTGTCTATGGGGTAGCACTGTGTCGGACACGACTGAAGTGACTTAGCAGCAGCAGCTGCTTTATTGACTATGCCAAAGCCTTTGACTGTGTGGATCACAATAAACTGTGAAAAATTCTGAAAGACATGGGAATACCAGACAACCTGATCTGCCTCTTGAGAAACCTATATGCAGGTCAGGAAGCAACAGTTAGAACTGGACATGGAACAACAGACTGGATCCAAACAGGAAAAGGAGTGCATCAAGGCTGTATATTGTCGCCCTGCTTATTTAACTTCTATGCAGAGTACATCATGAGAAACGCTGGGCTGGAAGAAATACAAGCTGGAATCAAGATTGCCAGGAGAAATATCAATAACCTCAGATATGCAGATGACACCACCCTTATCGAAGAAAGTGAAGAGGAACTAAAAAGCCTCTTGATGAAAGTAAAAGAGGAGAGTGAAAAAGTTGGCTTAAAGCTCAACATTCAGAAAACTAAGATCATGGCATCTGGACCGATCACTTCATGGGAAATAGATGAGGAAACAGTGGAAGCCGTGTCAGACTTTATTTATTTTGGGGGGCTCCAAAATCACTGCAGATGGTGACTGCAGCCATGAAATTAAAAGACGCTTACTACTTGGAAGGAAAGTTATGATCAACCTAGATAACATATTGAAAAGCAGAGACATTACTTTGCCAACAAAGGTTCGTCTAGTCAAGGCTATGCTTTTTCCAGTAGTCGTGAAGAAAGCTGAGCATCGAAGAATTGATGCTTTTGAACTGTTTTGTTGGAGAAGACTCTTGAGAGTCCCTTGGACTGCAAGGTGATCCAACCAGTCCATTCTAAAGGAGATCAGTCCTGGGTATTCATTGGAAGGACTGATGTTGAAGCTGAAGCTCCAGTACTTTGGCCACCTCATGTGAAGAGTTGACTCATTGGAAAAGACTCTGATGCTGGGAGGGATTGGGGGCAGGAGGAGAAGGGGACAACAGAGGATGAGATGGCTGGATGGCATCACCAACTCGATGGACATGAGTCTGAGTGAACTCTGGGTGTTGGTGATGGACAGGGAGGCCTGGCGTGCTCCAATTCATGAGGTTGCAGAGTCGGACATGACCAAGTGACTGAACTGAACTGAACTAAATCCCTTCTCAGAGTTGTATAGGAGCCACAGGATCTTAGAGATAAACTCAAAGAAGGTTTCTTAGTCCATGTTCATGATGCTGCTGGATCTCCAGATGTCATCTGGCTGGGGTTGATCATCCACTGTAGGGAGCTTCATCTGTAATGAACGTTTCTTGTTCTGCTTCCTACTGACATGATATAACTTCGCCAAGAGTGTCAGCTAAAACATGGCAGTTGCCGTCTGCCTCTTCAAGGGTTAAGCCCCAAGCTGCTGTGAACTTCAACACCCCATCAGAGGCCTTCAGGGTGGAGATCAAGAATGAGACACTCCATGCTCTGGGGAAAATTGGCAGAACAGGACTTAAGATAGATATTTTCAGGAGAAGATTTTTATGAACCCAATTGTTGCATTTCCTTGTATCTCGAAAAGCACTAAAATCGCTGACAGAGACATTTGCCCCTTGCGACTAGCAGCAACCTTCATGCAATGAGCAGCAAACTTGTGCATAATATCTGCTTGATTGTATGTACCCCTTTTCACCAAAATTACATATATATGATATATCACTGACCTTCTCCCCTGCTTCTTTGGAGCGGGTTCTCAGAGCTCTCTGAAATGCTGTCTTCTAGGCTAGGCTATAGTCCTTATTTTGCTCCAAATAAAATTTTACTCACAACTCTCACATTATGTTTTTCTTTTCAGTCGACATTAGCATATGAGGCTTGACTAGCAGCCTTACTTCTTCTGTGTCAAACTCCTCTGCAGGAGACCCTGCTTGGATCCCCAAGGCTCCAGCACTCAGTGTGTGTGTGTGTGTGTGTGTGTGTGTGTGTGTGTGTGTGTGTGTGTGTGTGTTAATCGTTCAGTCGTGTCCGACTCTTCGCAACCTCACGGACTATAGTCCACCAGACTTCTCTGTCCATGGAATTCTCCAGGTAAGAGTACTGGAATGGATTGCCACTCCATTCTCCAGAGGATATTCCCGACCCAGGGATCGAAGCCTGATCTCCTGCATTGCAGGCAGATTCTTTGCTGTTTGAGCTACAGGAAAGTCCTCCAGCACTCAGTGCCCATCTCTAGTCTCCCAGCATGCAGATCACTCCTTGTAGGGGATCTGATGTGTTTGCTTCAGTCCAGTATCCATCTCTGAACAAGAATTTGCCATTCATATCCACTATCCTATGGCATGCAATTGGAAGTTCTAGTTGTCATTATCAAATAGGGAAGAGGTAGGTGGAGGAAGAAGAGGTTTTATAACAGAATAAAGAAGAAATGAAGAACACGAAGAAACAATGGATGTCTGTGAGATTTCATCTCTTGATTCCTACAATACTGTGATTTGTAAAAAATAATATGACCATTCAGATGACCAAAAGGTATTTCTCAGATATATTTGGTCTTTGTCCACATCTGCAGTTCCTCGCTCACAGCTTTGAAATTTCATTAGGGCCAAGACCACTGGGAGCATCTTTTGTTATAATATTTGATCTCTCCTCCTCAGATCCTGGAATCACTTCAGAGCCATAAAGATGAAATGGGTGTCTTGTTATTCATAACAAGGTGCTTTCCATCGCACTTTTTATGCTAATAAGGTTACTTTTGCATCCAATTCCAGGGTGGGGCTGGTTGCCAGGAGAAGCTATCCTGAATAGAGGGTTGGAACTTTCAGTAGCTCCCCAGCCTCCGGTTTCTAGGGAAGGGAAGGAGGGCTAGTGGTAAAGAACCCACTTGCCAATGCAAGAGACTTAAGAGAGTCAGGTTCGATCCCTGGGTCAGGAAGATCCCCTGGAGGAGGGCAGGGCAACCCACTCCAGTATTCTTGCCGGGAAGATCCCATGAACAGAGGAGCCTGGTGGGCTATAGTCCATGAGGTCACAAAGAGTCAGGCATGACTGAAATGACTTAGCATACATGCCAGTGGTCAATGACTTAATCCATCACCCCCGTGTAATGGAGCCTCCATGAAAACCGAAGGACAGGATTCGGTGAACTTCCAGGTGGGCGAACATAGGGAGGTGACATGAGGACTGTCCATGTGCAGAGGGTGTGGGAATGCTGAGCCCTTTCCCCAAGCCTTGCCCCGTGCATCTCTACCATATAGATTACCCTGAGTATATATCCTTTTATAGTAAACTGGTAATCTCTTAAGTAAAAATGTTTCTCCAAGTTCTGTGAGCCACTCTAGCAAATCAGTCTAACCTGAGGAAGGGGTCATTGGAATCTCTGGTGTATAGCTGGTCAGTCCAAAGCATAGGTGACCTGGGACTGGCATGTGAAACTGGGGAGGGGGGCAGTCTTGTGGGTGTGCTTAGTTGCTGTCATGTCTGACTCTTTGCAACCCCCTGGACTGTAGCCCACCAGGCTCTTCTGTCCATGGGATTTTCCAGGCAAGAATACTGGAGTGGGTTGCCATTTTCCTTCTCCAGGGGATCTTTTTGACCCAGGGATCAAACTTGTGTCTCCTGAATTGCAGGCTGATTCTTTACTCTCTGAGTCATTGGAGAAGTCATCTGCGGAATCAGAAGTGAGTGGAGTTGCAGGAACCCAACTGGTGTCTGAGTATTACTTGATGATGTGGGAACCACTCCCCAACCTGTACACACACACTGGGATTGAAGGCAGAACCCTTTAACTACCAACATTCATAATACATGCTTATATTCACAGTTTCAAATATGTTCCATAAGCATGTATATATGCTTGAAAAATGAGTCCAAATAAGGCTATATATATTCCTAGAAATGCATTCACCCTCTCCTAAGAGTCTCATCCAGTTACTGGTCCTGGATTCCTGGGTGATGCATCCTTCTTGGGCATGTGCAGGTATATTTCCTAATCATGTAGCAATGTATTCCTAAATTATACATTTAGTCACCCCAACACAGCCAGGAAGCAGGATAGAGGAGAAAAAGAATGACTATTTAAAATATACCCCTTTTGGAAATAAGAGAATGGAAAATGGCACATGTGGTCACTGCATCTAGCATCTGTGGCCTGTCTCTGGTAGGGCAGTGGGTTCTTGGTTGGGCAGCCTTGCCTCTCTGTGGGAAAGTCTCCCCCGACATCCTCTTCCATGGCTACATCTGAGAGCAGTGTTGGGGAGCATTTCTCTGGTGGATACCTGACAATATTTCTAAGGGATCCTAAATGTTTGCCTAAATATTTGTTGAGTGAGTGCCTAAATAAATATCAGCACATGGTAGAACCTGTGAGAGTTATCTGCCTGAATTACTGGCTTGCTAAGTATCACTCCCACTTGTGAGTCACAGAAGTAGCCCCCAGAGAAAACTACAATATTGCATTTTAGATTCTTTAAAAATAAAAATGGGCTCAAAGAACTGTACTTGTTCTATGGATTGTCAAATATTCTTCTGTTTTTTTTTTTTTTCAATATATGGAGTAACTCCACAGAATGCTCATTAAGATACTGGGGCTTGCCAGTTAAAACCCACATTGAAATGTTATAAAAAAGAACAGTTTACCGTAATCACAGATACTGTACATAACACAGCAATTTGCTTCTTGAAAGCTAATTACGAAAGTTGTTTTAAATAATCAGGCCCTTATTCAGCAGCTCAAGGATGAGAACAGCTGTATAAATACCATCCCAGCAATGGCAAGAGAGGAGGATGGGAAAAAATAGGTTAGTTAAGAGTTCAAGCAGAGTTAAAAAAACAAAAAAACAAAACATGTGTTCCCTTAGATCTGTAAAGTAACTATAAAGAACATTCAAGGACATAATGTTCCAGGTTTTTGATATAATACAAAGACACTTTTGACACGACAATGGATTGTATTAGAATTATAAAGCTGAGTGTCTACTTCACTGTTGCTGTTCAGTTGCTAATCATGTCTGACTCTTTGCGACCCCAAGGACAGCAGCACACCAGGCTCCCCTGTCCTTCACTATCTCAGATTCATGTCCCTTGAGTCAGTGATGCCATCCAGCCATCTCATCCTCTGCTGCCCCCTTCTCCTTTTACTTTCTGTCTTTCCCAACATCAGATATTAATTGCATCCAAACTTCCTGGAGCTCTTCCATTCTCACCTTATATCTGTGTAGCATGTTGATTCATGTTAATTTTCTCTAGAGAAAGGATGGAAAAGATATACCCAAACAACATACAAAGGCCAACAATCTCACTCAATGGAATAACTTGGCACGTGTAATATCATGTTAGTAAACCTGCTCTCTTTTGCATGGCCATTCATAAGAATAAGATGGGCTGACCCATAGGAAGTGAGGCTTTGTTCCAGGGGCATGATTGTGCATACCTGAGAAAAGCCAGTTTCTTAACTGAGTAGTCAGCTGTATTCCCAGAGTACAATTTAATCACTCTATCAAACCATGAGATAAGGCCCAGTGGCATTGTCCCCAAAAGGAATAACCACAATTTCACAAGTTAGTGGAGTCCTGACAACCCAGAACTTGTGCCTTCAATGATTAAATGCAACAACAGCATGACCATTTCATCAGGGCAAGCTCTTCAAGCCACCAGATTGCTAGTCATAGGTTTCAAATATAGAGTAAGAATCACTTGATTTATAGCCTCTTTGACGAACGATAAAGCCAGTTCCTACATTTAACAATAAGTGCTTCTATTTTTCAAGGAAATTTATTTTTTCCAAAAGAGAAAGTTATTTGGGCAACGGAAAAATAAGGTTATTTGCTGAGTTAAAAGAGCCCAGTTGGGTTATAAATATATATGCACACTGCATAGATAATCTCTACTGAGCTTCATTTCTTTAAACTTCTCGATGGTCTCTCTACATTCATAATAAATCCTGGCCAACCCTAATTAAATTGGGGTTCAGGATCACTAGTGTTTTATCTTTTACGGAACTTTTAATAGCCTCTTCATTATTCACTAGAATGGGTGGAACACACATATAAATAGCAGAGAATAATGCAATATTTATTATCTTTTTTCTGATACACTACTTTACCCTGTAGCTTTTTAAATCTCAAAATTAGAGTTTTCAGTATTTAGTACCACATTGAGTAAACAGGGTGTCATGAGTATTTATGGGTAAATTAATTAAATAAATATTCTGAAGCATTTAAACATATATTTTAAATAAAACATGGTATTCTGGTCTACAATGTTTTTAAAAGATCTATGGGGTTATATACAGACTTATCACAGAACAAGAATTAAGTATATACTTTTTTAAAGAAAGCAAGGCTTAAACATATCAAATGATTCAAAAGACATTACAAATCTTTTATTTACTAATTCAGTGCTAAGCACATATGTAACATATGTCTTATCTGTCTGATACTTTTCAACTTCTCTACAGTATTTGGTAACTACTTCACTTAGCTATATGTTTACCAATAAATGATCCCATTTGTTTAGAAGAATTTATGGAAATGACTCTCCCTAATTATATTCCCAGGGGGTGGTAGCTTTTTACTTCCCATCTTGCCAGGTGGCGCTAGTGGTAAAGAATCTGCCTGGCAGTGCATGAGACATAAGAGACGTGGGTTAGATCTCTGGGTCAGAAAGATTCCTTGGCGGAGGGCATGGCAACCTACTTCAGTATTCTTGCTTGGAGAATTCCATTGACAGAGGAGCCTGGCAGGGTATGGTTCATGGAGTTACATAGAGTTGGACACAACTGAGAGACTAACACACACACAATTATTAAATGTACGATTAAATAATGAATAAGCATATTAATGAATCAATTTCCTGTTTTTTTGAAATGGTTTCCTTTGTTGGTTTCCATGGCAGTATATTTTTAGTCAATTAATAAATATAGGATCTATTAGATGTCTTCTATATTGACATCTAATATAGAATATCTGGTTGGTATCACAAATGTAGCAGAGAACAAGAAAAAAGTGGTCCTTTAAGGAGCTTCATCTTTGAGGGAAATGCAAATATTAACAAATAAAAAATGGTATAATAAGTGCTTTATTGACTATGCCAAAGCCTTTGACTGTGTGGATCACAATATACTGTGGAATATTCTGAAACACATGGGAATACCAGATCACCTGACCTGCCTCTTGAGAAATCTATATGCAGGTCAGGAAGCAACAGTTAGAACTAGACATGGAACAACAGACTGGTTCCAAACAGGAAAAGGAGTATGTCAAGGCTGTATATTGTCACCATGCTTCTTTAACTTCTATGCAGAGTACATCATGAGAAATGCTGGGCTGGAAGAAGCACAAGCTGGAATCAAGATTGCTGGGAGAAATATCAATAACCTCAGATATGCAGATGACAGTCACCACCCTTATGGCAGAAAGTGAAGAGGAACTAAAAAGCCTCTTGATGAAAGTGAAAGAAGAGAGTGAAAAAGTTGGCTTAAAGCTCAACATTCAGAAAACAAAGATCATGGCATCTGGTCCCATCACTTCATGGGAAATAGATGGGAAACAGTGGAAACAGTCTCAGACTTCATTTTTTGGGCTCCAAAATCACTGCAGATGGTGATGGCAGCCATGAAATTAAAAGACGCTTACTCCTTGGAAGGAAAGTTATGACCAACCTAGACAGCATATTGAAAAGCAGAGACATTACTTTGCCAACAAAGGTCCGTCTAGTAAAGGCTATAATTTTTCCAGTAGTCATGTATGGATGTGAGAGTTTGACTGTGAAGAAAGCTGAGCACTGAAGAATGATGCTTTTGAACTGTGGTGTTGGAGAAGACTCTTGAGAGTCCCTTGGACTGCAAGGAGATCCAACCAGTCCATTCTGAAGGAGATTAGTCCTGGGTGTTCATTGGAAGGAGTGATGCTAAAGCTGAAACTGCAGTACTTTGGCCACCTGATGTGAAGAGTTGACTCATTGGAAGAGACTCTGATGCTGGGAAGGATTGGGGCCAGGAGGAGAAGGGGACGACTGAGGATGAGATGCCTGGATGGCATCACCGACTCGATGGACATGAGTTTGAGTGAACTCTGAGAGTTGGTGATGGACAGGGAGGCCTGGTGTGCTGAAATTCATGGGGTGGCAAAGAGTCGGACATGACTGAGGGACTGAACTGAACTGAAGTGCCATAAAAATGGAAATATGGAGTACAATGAAAATTTACTATAGGAAATTATACACAAAATCTGGGGTCCGAGAAAGGCTTTCCTAAGGGAATAAGATCTTAACTAAGGCTTGAAGAATGAGGAAGAGTTAGTCAAATAAAATATGGGAAGAAGACAGGAAACAAAGGAATAAATTTGGAGAGAGAGGAGAGATTTTTGAAGGATTCAACTTGATCTATTTTTTCAATCATTCTTTCTCATTCTGTTATAGCCTCCCAACCATGGATTACCAAAATCTTTTGTCCCTTGGTAAAATAATTCATACTCATGACTGAATCCATACTTCAGTTAACACTTGCAAGTTAATGACTATCAAATATGCAATCTCAGTTTTGATGTACTGTGCTTAGAGCAATGGAAAATACAAAAGATACATAAGTCTATAGTGTAGAATTTAAAACTACTTGGCTGGGAAGAAAAACCTCGACAGAGGGCAAAAATCTTAGCTAGATTGACAGATTGAGAGAAAGAGTTGGGGGAGAGAGTGGGTTTTAATTGGAAGCCACAAATCCAACCTAGCTTAAGCAGACCAAATCAAAACAAAAATCCCAGCTCCCTCCCCCCAAACTGAAAACATCCGGAACAAAAAAATACACTCCAAGAACCCTCTAAATGTTAGCTTTTGGAAATGTCCAAAAGGGCGGGAGCAACTTTTCCAAGAGCTCTCAGGAACTGCCAGCACTAGGACCCTGAGGCAAGCAGGCCTCTACCATCTCTGCTGCTTTCTGCCTGCTGGCCTTTTCGCACTTTGTAAACCACCTTGCTCCAGTTGGTGGGACACATGGAAATGGACAGCTCCTGAGTCAAATTTCAAGTCTTCAGTTGCAAATGGAGACTTATTTTGACTCTCTGGATGTCAAAATCCAAACCCCCAGAAAAAGCACACGTGGCAAAGCTTGAGCCAAGGGTACAGTTAACTGTGATTAAGGAGGTCTCATGTAAGATAAGAACCAGACAGCTCCTTTGCTACCATTATAGCTGGGTGGAGTTAATGAGCCAACAATACTAGAGGAGTGTGCTAAAAAGCAGTATCATAGTGATCCACTGTGATTTCTGAATCTTACTTATTCAAGAATCAATTTTGTCATGTTTGTAAAAACATATTTTTAAAGACAATGCAATCTTATTACAGGTTCTCATCAAACTGTGAGTTCCTAAAAGCCTGGAGAGAATGCCTAATGCAGTGTTTTGCACAGAGTAGATGCTCAATAAATGTCTCCTGAATTAAGTTGCTTTATATAGGCATCTGAATAAGATGCTGGCAAAACTGATCAGACAGACATGGTGAACTCTTGGACCTTAACTATGAAAAGGATAGGATTACTAAAACTAAATGAATAAAACTGAGAGAAAAATACTGCATAGTGGAAAAATGTTCAGTTCAGTTCAGTTCAGTCACTCAGTCATGTCCGACTCTTTGTGATCCCATGGACTGCAGCATGCCAGGCCTCCCTATCCATCACCAACTCCCAGAGTTTACTCAAACTCATGTCCATCAAGTTGGTGATGCCATCCAACCATCTCATCCTCTGTCGTCCCCTTTTCTTCCTGCCTTCAATCTTTCCCAGCATCAGGGTCTTTTCCAACAAGTTAGTTCTTTGCATCAGATGGCCAAAGTATTGGAGCTGCAGCTTCAACATCAATCCTTCCTATGAATATTTAGGACTGATTTCCTTTAGGATGGACTGGTTGGATCTCCTTGCAGTCCAAGGGACTCTCAAGAGTCTTCTCCAACACCACAGTTCAAAAGCATCAATTTTTCGGCATTCAGCTTTCTTTATAGTCCAACTCTCACATCCGTACATGACCACTGGAAAAACCATAGCTTTGACTAGACGGACCTTTGTTGACAAAGTAATGTCTCTGCTTTTTAATAAACTATCTTCAGTTCAGTTCAGTTTAGTCGCTCAGTTGTGTCCGACTCTTTGTGACCCCATGAATCGCAGCACGCCAGGCCTCCCTGTCCATCACCAACTCCTGGAGTTCACTCAGACTCACGTCCATTGAGTCAGTGATGCCATCCAGCCATCTCATCCTCTGTCATCCCCTTCTCCTCCTGCTTCCAATCCCCTCAGCATCAGAGTCTTTTCCAATGAGTCAACTTTTGGCATGAGGTGGCCAAAGTACTGGAGTTTCAGCCTCAGCATCATTCCCTCCAAAGAAATCCCATGGCTGATCTTCAGAATGGACGTGGTCATAACTTTTCTTCCAAGGAGCAAGCGTCTTTTAATTTCATTGCTGCAGTCACCATCTGGAGTGATTTTGGAGCCCCCCCAAAATAAAGTTTGTCACTGTTTCCACAGTTTCCCCATCTATTTTCCATGAAGTAATGGGACCAAATGCTATGATCTTAGCTTTCTGAATGTTGAGTTCTAAGCCAACTTTTTCACTCTCCTGTTTCACTTTCATCAAGAGGCTCGTAAGTTCTTCACTTTCTGCCATGAGGGTGGTGTCATCTGCATTTCTGAGGTTATTGATATTTCTTCCGGCAATCTTGATTCCAGCTGGTGCTTCCTCCAGCCCAGCATTTCATATGATGTACTCTGCATAGAAGTTAAATAAGCATGGTGACAATATACAGCCGTGGTGTACTTCTTTCCTGATTTGGAACCAGTCTGTTGTTTCATGTAAAGTGCTAACTGTTGCTTCCTGACCTGCATACAGATTTCTCTGGAGGCAGGTTAGGTGGTCTGGTATTCCCATCTCTTTCAGAATTTTCCACAGTTTGTTGTGATCCACACAGTCAAAGGCTTTGGCATAGTCAATAAAGCAGAAGTAGATTATTTTCTGGAACTCTTCTGCTTTCTCAATGATTCAACAGATGTTGGCAATTTGATCTCTGGTTCCTTTGCCTTTTCTAAATACAGCTTGAACATCTGGAAGTTCTCCATGCAGGTACTGTTGAAGCCTGGCTTGTAGAGTTTTGAGCATTAGTTTGCTAGTGTGTGAGATGAGTGCAGTTGTGAGGTAGTTTGAGCATTCTTTGGCATTGCCTTTCTTTGGGATTGGAATGATAACTGACCTTTTCCAGTCCTGTGGCCACTGCTGAGTTTTCTAAATTGTCTGGCATATTGAGTGCAGCACTTTCATAGCATCATCTTTCAGGATTTGAAATAGATCAATTGGAATTCCATCACCTCCACTAGCTTTGTTTGTGTTGATGCTTTCTAAGGCCCACTTGACTTCACATTTCAGGATGTCTGGCTCCAGGTGGGTGATCACACCATCATGATTATGTGGGTCATGATCTTTTTTGTATATTCCTTCTGTGTATTCTTGCCACCTCTTCTTAATATCTTCTGCTTCTGTAAGGTCCATACCATTTCTGTTCTTTATTGTGCCCATCTTTGTATGAAAATTTCCCTTGGTATCTCTAATTTTCTTGAAAAGATCTCTAGTCTTTCCCATTCTATTGTTTTCCTCTATTTCTTTGCATTGATCACCAAGGAAGGCTTTCTTATCAGAAAGAGGACTTGTTTTAGTATTTGTACTTTGTACTTAGACTTTCTCTTTGGTTGTTGTTTGGCAAATGTCTCAATTGTTCTTAGCCTCATATTTATCATCTTTGAAATTAAGAAAATTATCTATGTCTCTATGCTTGCAAAAATTTAAGGGAGAGCTCCATAGATTTGTAAGATATTCATATTAGCATGGCATAGGGAATGAGTGGCAACACCTTGACCCAACTCTTCTCATCAGAAGGTTCCTCTTCAGAGCTAGAAAACAGCCATTGAAACTAATGTATGTTTTCTTTAAAAATAAGTTTCATATTTGTTTATTTTTGGCTGTGCTGGTTCTTCATTGCTCTGTGGGCTTTTCTCAAATTTCAGCACGTAGGGGCTCCTCTCTAGCCGCAGTGTGCAGGGTTCTCAATGGCGTGGCTTCCCTTGTTGCAGAGCATGGACCCTAGGGCACAAGCTCAGTAGTAGTGGCACACAGTCTTAGTTGCTCTACAGCATATGGGCTTTTGCCAGATCAGGGACTGAACCTGCATCTCCTCCATTTATAGGCAGATTCTTTAACACTTAGCCACCAAGGAAGCCCTGTTGTTCTTTTAAAATAATTCAAATAGGCTACTAGTTCAGCACAGTCAGTTAAGTCACTCAATCATGTCCGACTCTTTGTGACCCCATGGACTGCAGCACGCCAGGCCACCCTGTCCATCACCAACTTCAGAGCTTGCTCAAACTCATGTCCATCAAGTTGGTGATGCCATCCAGCCATCTCATCCTCTGTGGTCCCCTCCTCCTCCTGCCTTCAGTCTTTCCCAGCATCAGGGTCTTTTCCAGTGAGTCAGTTCTTCTCACTAGGTGGCCAAAGTATTGGAGCACATAGTTTAGCACAGTTAAAATCAAATCTCAAGCAAAAGAAAACCATTTGGCTCAAAGGATATGGCAATCCCATACGGAGAAGTATTTTCTTTCCTAATATGGAATTAAACTACTGTATTGGTTGGCTTGGGGTATCACAGCAAAACACCAGAGACCTGGTGGCTTACCTAAAAGAAATTTAATTTCTTAACATTCTGGATGCCAGAAAGTCCAAGATTAAGGTGCAGGTTGATATGTTTCTGGTGAGAGCTCCTTTCCTGGCTGGCAGAGGGCAACAAGGCTCAAAGAATGAACTCTATGGTGTCTTTTCCTAGAAGGATATTAATCTCATAAGATTTAGGGTTCCATTCTTAAAACTTTGTATTTAACCTTAACCTTTGTGTACGTTCCTTATTTCAAATACATATTGGAGGTTAGGCTTTAACATATTAATTTTGGGACATAATAATTTAGCTTACAGTGACTATGTAGTCTGAAAATGATTAATGAGAGTTTTACGTAGGTGTGCTTACTTTAAGGACGACTTGATAAAAATTAAAGAATTGGGAGACCTAGAGTTCACATTGGCAAGAATATAGAAAAGAAGCTCAAACCAGAGGATCCCAAACCTGCTTTCCAACAGTGTTTGAGGCCATTCTCACCCCACCTGTATAAAGATAAAGATAATGGGGGCTATCGTCCATCTGGCCGAAGCCTTCTGATGAGACCACAAGTGTGTTGATCTACACTGGGACATGATATTGGGTCAAGGGAAGGATGGTCTGTAAGAAGAGCTTTCCTACTGTAGGACGAGGTAGTGGTTCCCCACAGGAAAAGAAGTGGAAATTCAAATTTAAAAACTTAAGAGACCACTTGGTAAATGAGACATAATCCTGAGGGTGGTGGAAGATGGACATTTTGGATCAGATCATTTACGTTTTAACCAACCTTACTTTAGAGTTGGGGCTTCCCTAGTGGCTCAGACAGTAGAGAATCTGCCTGCTTAGCAGGAGACATGGGTTCGATTCCTGGGTTGGGAAGATTCCCTGGAGAAGGGAATAGCTACTCACTCAAGCGTTCTTGCCTGGAGAATTCCATGGACAGCGGAGTCTGGCAGCCTACTGTCCATGGGTTCACAAAGAGTTGGACATGACTGAGCGACTAACACTTTCACTTTCTTCTCTTTACATTTACAAGAAGTCAAAGAACTTTAACCTTTTTTTTTGAATGTGTACTTTTTTCTTCCTAACTGTAATTCTCTTTTATTTTTATTTTATTTTTATTATTATTTTTTAAATTTAATATCTTTAATTCTTACATGCGTTCCCAAACATGAACCCCCCTCCCACCTCCCTCCCCATAACATCTTTCTGGGTCATCCCCATGCACCAGCCCCAAGCATGCTGCATCCTGCGTCAGACATAGACTGGCGATTCAATTCTTACATAATATTATACATGTTAGAATGTCATTCTCCCAAATCATCCCACCCTCTCCCTCTCCCTCTGAGTCCAAATGTCCGTTATACACATCTGTGTCTCTTTCCCTGTCTTGCATACAGGGTCGTCATTGCCATCTCTTTTGAGACTGTCTTAACTCTTTAGCAGAGCAATTCATGTATATCCTTATTTTTTTTCTTTTGAATTTTTTATTTTGTATTGGGATATAATTTCATGTATGTACTTAAAATTAATGTTCCATCAGTGGACAATGTTATGGCCATACTGAAACTAACACAACATTGTAAATCAAATACACTCCAATAAAATTTTTTATAAAGTGATTGTTATATTATTATTGGTTATACTAGGTCCAGAGGTTGAATAAGCCTTTATCTAACTTCTAAAAGAAAAGTAAAAATGTGTTCATTTATCAGTGTCAGATACTGCATGTAAATTATCTTGAATCCTCATGGCAATTCTGAAAAGTAAATATTTCCCATTTTATAGGTGAGTAAACAGAGGTTCAAAGAGTCTAAACAACTTCTTAACACTTTACACTTAATTATGCTGGCGTTGGAATTTGAACACAGGCATTGCCAACAGCTATACATGGACTTTTCCATGATCCCTTTTAGCGTCTTTAAGAGCTAAAAGCATGCAGTCATAGAGAAGTTGGGAATTTAGTCTCTTGCCCTTAAACATAAGGATTCTTTCACCTTTGAATTTCAAGATTAGATTATTCTAAAACTCAGTAATATCTACCAATTAATTGACTTTTAAATTAGAAAAATCCCCTTTTCCCACTTTTGATGTCCAAATATCTTGATAAGCTGTGTGCCACACTAGTGGGGGTCATTACAGAAAAAACTGACAATTCCTTTTGCTCATTTACTACTAATAAAGCATTTTTATGCCTCATCATAAGCCAGAATTTCGTGTGCCATATTTTAAAAATGACAATAATTTAACTGCAGAGTTGTTTTTCTCCTTTTCAAGCATACCCATTTCTGTAATAGGAATCTAGTTTTTAGCTGTTGCTTCTGAATGAGACTCAGTTGCTTTTAGCGCTTCTAATTGCAAGTGAAAGCTAAACCCACTTATTGTTGCATAAACCACCTACCAATCAACCATATAGCAGATAAGGTGTAATTTTGTAATTAACAATATAACTATACTTCTTAAACTATGCTCATGAAGCAACACAGAGAAGCTATTCTTCCCAAAGTAAAGGAAATAAATTCAAAGCAGAAAGGCTAGATATTAACAGAGAGTTCATAGCAGCATATTTTCTTTCTTTTTTCATTGTGGTAAAAATTTACACAACATAAAACTGACCATTTTAAAGTACGTGTTTAATGGATGTGGATGTGGAGGGAAGTAGCAACTTACATGTGTGTGCGTGCCCAGTCATGTGAACTCTTTGTGACCCCACACACTATAGCCCACCAGGTTCCTCTGTCCATGGGATTTCCCAGGCAAGAATTCTGGAGTGGGTTGCCATTTTCTACTCCAGGGGATCTTCCCAACCTAGGGATCGAACCCGTGTCTTCCACATAGCCTGCATTGCAGATGGCTTCTTTCCCACTGAGCCACTGGGGAAGCCCAGTAGCATTAAGTAATATGATGAGTAGCATTAAGGAATTCTCAATCTTATGCAACTATAACCCTCACCGTTTGCAGAAAATTTTTGTAACCCCAAACTGACTTTTTACCTAGTGAAAAATGACTCGCTATTCCTCCTTCCTAAGTCCCTGGCCACTACCATTCTGCTTCCTGTCTCTATGAATTTCACTATTTTAGGTATCTCATGTATACTGACTCATGCAATATTTGTCCTTTTGTGTCTGGCACAAAAAAGTAAAATGGTTCTTTAATATGCTTTATGTTTATTACATGTTTGAATGATAATACATTGGATTAGATAAAATATATCACTACAATAATTTTACCTGTTTGCTTTATTTTACTTTTTTAATGTAGTTCCTAGAGAAGTTAAAACTGTGCAGGACTCAAATTAGATTCTTATTGGACAGTGCTGATGCAGAATCAGTTCTTTGGGAAATTGTCCTCAGGTGTGTTTTACTGATTTATCCTTTCTATTCAGCTCACAGGAGGTCAGTTTATCCAAAGGAATGACTGTCTAATTGTGGAATATCAGACAAGGCAAAGATGAGGAATATTTTGAATGTCAGAAACTCCTTGTTTTCAAATTTTACAACAGAAGAGACTGCATCCTCTTACCTTGAATCATGAGGTTGTCACAATAACACTCCTTGCCTTAGAAGTGAACAACAGTTACAGGAAAGCACAAGCTTTCTTCTCTCATATTTTTCTTATCTACTTGAATTATCCCTCTTCATTAGGAACTTTCTGTTCACAGGGACTCATTTTATTTGTTAGAAAATGTTTCCTAAGTTCCTGTTAGGGATTTGATTAAAAGGTCTCAAGGTGAAAAGTACACTGCATGGGCATTAACCGACTCCACTGTTTTGGTTGATTAGCCTCTCAGAAAAATACTACCAGTCCTTAAAAGAGCAAAAGGAAACGCTGTGCCCTTTTATTCAAATCAACACCATTGTAAGAGTCAGGAGTCCTGCTGCCTGTCCTCAGCCCACACAATGCTCTTTCTGCTTCTAGAACAGAAGTGCCAAGGGTAAACAAGGTCAGGCCTTGAAGCTAAAGCAGTAAAAGAAATGGTAAGTCATAATTACTTAGGTAGGCGGAATATTACATATACTTTTTTCTACTTCAGCTATTTTAATACATAATCTTATTACACTGAGGTGTTATGCTTTTGCTTCACAAGACATTTTATCTGAATATGTGCCTTCTTTCAGCTTCTCAAGCTTAGCACCAGAGAACGCATTCTGTTACCAGTGACCATGTCTTTTTTTTAACCTGAAAGATAAACTATTAGAAAAAGATTTTGTACATTTTATTGACACTTTTAACTCAAACATGAAGTTTTTTTCAGAGACATATGCAGATTTCAGAATCATTGTCCAGAAAACAAGATACTCAAGTGCTTACATTTGATGCTTCCCACTTACAATGGCCTGAGTGATGAGATTTTCCTTGTAGACAAATTAGGGAATATAGATCTAGATCACTGTCTCTATTTAAAGAAGAGGTTTTTTTTTTGAGAAACACCTGCAAGGCAGGGAAGTGGAGTGAGGTTAATGGCAGGGGTGGCAAGAAGGAAGGTGAGTGGGAAACAGAGCTGTAATAGGGAACAGGGAGGTGGGTAATTGTAAAAGATAACGTAAGAGATAACAAGGAAAGAGGAGAAATGGAGGAAGAGCCAGAATCTGGAGAAAAGAGAAAGAAGAATTGAAAATGCAAAGGAGGGACAGAGAAACAAGCAGAGAAAGATATAGGAAGAGGGAAAAGGGAAGGATTGAAGAAGAGATTGGAAGAGAATCAGGCCTCCTATGGTTTGTGCCTTTCTAAAGCACAGGATTTTATTTGAAAAAAAAAAAAAAAGACTTACAAATATGAAATAATAACAATAACATATATGCATTTATTATTTCAATGATGTTGCTAAAATAATGTACAGGCACTTCCTAATTATCAAATGGTTAATGGTTGTTCTTTTTTTCAGATATGTGCAATAGCTATAAGTTGCTTTGCATTACTTAGAGTATAAACAATGTCTCTTGGGGGTTTTTATTTTGGCATAGGAAGACCCTGAACTCATCTCCTCCCACAGAGACACTGAATCTATACCTATAAATAGAGCAGTTTCTCCTGAAGGAGACCTGAGAGCTGATTGGAGAACTTTTGTACAACCACTGATAAAGGACCACACAGAGATGAGTAAGAGAGATGGAGACATATTGACAAGAACCCTGTCCCCAGCAGAGTGACCTGCAGTAAGGAGAGGCCCATGCACAGGCTGACCTACTCTGGGGTCAGCAAAAAACAGCAGCTTAAAGGACACTTAGAATAAACATGAATGAAATCTATTAACTAACTCTACAGCTGGAATCAAGGTTGACCGGACAAATATCAACACCCTCAGATATGCAGATGATGCCACTTTAAAGGCAGAAAGTGAAGAGGAACTCAAAAGCCTTTTAATGAGGGTGAAAGAGGAGAGTGAAAAAGCTGGCTTAAAACGCAACATTCAAAAACTAAGATCATGGCATCTGGTCCCATCACTTCAAGGAAAATAGATGGGGTAAAAATGGAAACGGTGACAGGCTTTACTTTCTTGGGCTCCAAAATCACTGTGGATGGTGACTGGAGCCATGAAATTAAAGGATGCTTGTTCCTTGGAAGGAAAGCTATGACAAACCTAGACAGTGTATTAAAATGCAGAGACATCACTTTCCTGACAAAAGTCCTTATAGTCAAAGCTACAGTTTTTCCAGTAGTCATATACAGATGTGAGAGTTGGACCATAAAGAAGGCTGAGTACTGAAGCATTGATGCTTTCGAACTGTGGCATTGGAGAGGACTCTTGAGAGTCCCTTGAACAGCAAGGAGATCAAACCAGTCAATCCTAAAAGAAATCAACCCTGAATGTTCGTTGGAAGGACTGATTCTGAAGCTGAAACGTCAATACCTTGACCACCTGATGCAAAGAAGCAACTCATTGGAAAAGGCCCTCATGTTGGGAAAGATTGAAGTCAGGAGGAGAATGGGATGACAGAGGATGAGATGGTTGGATGACCGACTCAATGGACAGGAGTTTGAGCAAACTCTGGGAGATAGTGAAGGACAGAGCAACCTGGAGTGCTGCAGTCCATGGGGTTGCAAAGAGTCGGACACAAATAAGTGACTGAACAACAACAACAATATTTGATAAGGGAATAATATCCAAAATATACAAAAAACTCATATAACTCAATATAAAAATCAATTAAAAATGGACAAAGGACCACACACATTTAGAATTACTATTATCAAAAAGACAAGAACAGCTAGTTTTGTTGGAGATGTGGAGAAAAGGAGCACTTTGCACTGTTGATGAGCATGTAAATTGGTACAACCTCTATGGAAAATAGTATGGATATTCCTCAAAATATTAAAAATAGAACTACCATATATTCCAGTAGTTCCACTTCTGGTTATTTATTTGCAGAAAATGAAAACACTAATTTGAAAAGATATACGCACTGCAACATTCATTACAACTTTTAAAAAAATAGTCAAGATATGGAAGCAACCTAAGCAATTGATAAATGTGTGAATAAAGAAAATGTGCCATATATGGGTGAACTTAGAGGGCATCATGCTTAGTGAAATAAGTGAAGCAGAGTAAGGCAAACACCATATAATTTCACTTATATATAGGGTCTAAAAACCAAAACAAATGCCAAAACATTAAGCAGAAACAGACTCACGGTTACAGAGAACAAACTGTTGGTTGACAAAGGAAAGAGGGGGGTGGCACATGGGTGAAATAGATGGAGACGTAGAGGTGCAAACTTCCAGTCATAAAATAAATCATGGAGATGTAATTGTAGCATAGGAAACATATTCAATAATATTGTAGTAACTTTCTGTGATGACAGGTGGCAACTAGACTACTGTGGTTGATCATCTCTTAATGCATACAAATAATGAATTACTGTGTCGTAAATCTCAAACTAATATAATATTGTAAGTAAATTATACTTCAGTTAAAATATTCCCCTCTTCTTTTTGATTTAATTACAAAAGTGCAAGATGTTTCACTTTCTCGCCCTCCAATAGCAAAGAAAAATACTGTGGCTCAAAGTCCAACCTTGATGGTTTTTCTAGTGGTGATTTTCCTTATCCTTGGAATTTTTCAAGAATTCGCAGGCCTTTGAAGTGCTCTATCGCTTTTCTAACTCCCTGGTAGGAGGCGCTTTGGGTCTTTCGGGCTGTGACTACCACACTGCTGACGCTGCTTTCAGTCCTACTGAGACTTGGAACTGAACTGGTCGCCCACCATCACTCTGTGACTGTTTCTTGGTGCCACTGACACGCTCCACACCCAGAAGATAAGCAGATTTTGTTTGCTAAGCATAGACCTAGGGCCTCCAGAAGGCCCCCTAAGCAGCTCCCCTCAATTAGTGGCACCTAACCATCTCCATCTGAGCAGGCTCCAGACTCTACCCTCTAAATTCCTAGAATTCTTCAGATTCCAGGCATCCACCCATGGGCAAGCTGCCTTTATCTTTTCATCTTTTTTCCTTCAATAAAATAAAACAAACCTTAACATTTAATCATACACCTTTCTCCATCAATAGAACTTGATGGCTAATCAGCTGTATTTGATTTCTTAAGCCAGGCTTCAGATTCAAGTAACACAAAAGAGACTGCTTACCTTTCTCATTGGTCAGGAAGGCTTTGTACTTAAAAAATGCCTGGTAAGTCTCCTGGGAGGGATAAAATAACCTTTCTTGCATCCCAGATGAATCTAAAGTGGTAGAAATATAAAACAAAATAATTATTTAACAGGTTACCTTTTAATAATATTTTTTACTAAATGCATAAAATGTTTTATACAAATTCTATTATTTAATGCTAAAAATCTTGTAAAGGTGTTACATTTTTAAATTTTGGGAGGATGAAAGAACTGAGGTTCAGAGGGATTCAATAGCTTGTTGAAAATTACACCAATAGTAATAGAGTCTGGATTCAAGCTCAGATCTGACCTCAGAGCTTATTATCAGTTGTACAACATCATACATTAAGAAGTACTTAAATCAGGTAAAATCCAGGTAAACTTTACTCATTTGGAAGCCTACTCTTCCAAATAATCACGTTTAAATAATAAATTATAGGCATATAAATTAAAGGTCAAATTAAACCTTGATATAAACTTATAAAAGATCAAATCCGTTTATTCTCATACTAATTAGAAATGGCTGAGAAATTGTTTTGCTTTAATAATGAGCTTTAAATCTACTTGTAGATAAAGTAAGAGAGAAAATCACAAATGGTCAAAAAATGGCCATAGATTTTGTGAAATAAACATCTAACATAATAAAACAAATGGTACAACAAATGCCTGGAAAAATAAGTAGAATTTGAAATAAGAAATAAAAAAAAATAGATTTAATATAATCAAGTCCATCTAAACATATCTTAATTTTTGATGTAGTTTGGCAGAGAGGCTAACAGGTGCAATAGACATGTTTAACAGGATATGAACTTTAGTAACAGTAAAATAACTATTATTTAAAAATTTTTTAGTAAAATTATTTTTGTTTCCTATAAGAAAAATACACTATATTTTTGTTTTCTGAACTCCCAGAAGCTTCACTAGAAGTTATTTTTTAGTATGGTCTGGTCTGACAGAAAAGTTGAGATAAAATGAAACTCTTAATCCGCTGCCATAAATCCAGCATCTCACTGTTACACACATTCCCAGCAAACAGAGTTTCTCTACCAACCCACTTCCCAACTTTTTCTGCACTCACCATTTTCGAAAATCCCTGAATTAAGTACCTGTGGCACTTAGAACAGGTGTAGATTTGTGACTTATTTGTGTGATTGATTGATAACTTTTTTATCATTAGTCCCTTGGACTGCAAGGAGATCCAACCAGTCCATTCTGAAGGAAATCAGCCCTGGGATTTCTTTGGAAGGAATGATGCTAAAGCTGAAACTGTAGTACTTTGGTCACCTCATGTGAAGAGTTGACTCATTGGAAAAGACTCTGATGCTGGGAAGGATTGGGAGCAGGAGGAGAAGGGGACGACAGAGGATGAGATGGCTGGAGGCATCACCGACTCGATGGACGTGAGTCTGAGTGAACTCCGGGAGATGGTGATGGAAAGGGAGGTCTGGCGTGCTGCGATTCATGGGGTTGCAAAGAGTCGGACATGACTGAGCAACTGAACTGAACTGAACTGAAAGGCAGCAAGGATTTTATCTCATTTTGTTCAAAACCGGAGATCCAACAGTTTCTGTAACTAGAGTCTGGCTATAGGAGATGCTCAGTAAAAAAATTTTTATATTGAAAAAATAAATTGCCTCGTAATCGAGAAACCTGGGTAGCATGGGACTTCAGAGAGTTAACTTTTTCACATTCACAAGTAACTTTGGATAAAAGAGTAGGAAACGATGGGTGGAGGTAAAGGGGCATATTTGATGACTACCATTTTGCAACTGAAACCAGCTAATGAAAGGAATTTCCAAAAGTTTCATGTTGAACTGTAAGGATGTGTAGACATGTAGATTGCATAAAGAGTCTTTAAATGTAAGTCCGTGTCTGATAGAATTTATTTATGTTTATAGCTGCCTTGCCCTGGACTTTTTCTTTGGCTTGAGCTTTTTCTGTGATTGGTCGGATTTGCTTTTTTCTAAGAAGGAGTTGAGAGACAATGACATGTAGTCTTCCATGACCATGTAAATATAGTTCTGGCACCTCTAGGTGACTATCACACCCACCAGGGTGTTAAAAATATCCGCTAGGATGGCCAAAACAAGAAAGTCAGATAAAAGAGCTACTGATGAATATGGGGAGGAACCAGAATCTTCGTTCAATGAAGGCAGAAGGGTAAAATGGTGCAGCTACTTTGAAAGTTCAACAGTTCCTCAAATGATTAAAGATAATTATCATATGATACAGCAGGTATATAGTCAAGAGACATAAAAACATATGTACACACAAAGACACACATAGATAAATGTCTATCATAACCTTGTTCACAATAGCTGTAAGACTGAAGCAGCCCAAATGACCATCAATGGATTAATGAATAAAGAAAATATGGTACATCCAAACAATATAATATTATTCAGCTATGAAAAAGAAAGAAGTACTGATACATGCTACAACTTGGATAAACTTTGAAGATATTATGCTAAGTCAAGGAAGTTAGATACTATGATCCTCAGGTTATATGAGTCTCTGTATGAAAGTCCAGATAGGAAAATCTACAGAGACAGAAAGTAGATTAGTTGTTTCTCAGGGTTAGGAAGGAAGTTAGAGAGAGAAGTTTGGAAGGGGTCATAGCTAAACAGTATAAATTTTCTTTTCGAGGTGATGAAAATGTGCTACTGTGTGAGGGTTATGTATATTTGTGAATAAACTAAAAGTCATTGAATTGTACCCTTTAAATGAGTCCAGTATGTGGATTATATCTCAATAAAACTGTTTAAATAAAACAACTGGGTACAATTGTATCCTCTCACTTTTGCTCAGTTTCAAAATGATACCTGACATGGTATGGCATATGACAAACCTAGACAGTGCATTAAAAAGCAGAGACATCACTTTGCTGGTATAGTCAAAGGTTGGTATAGTCAAAGCTATGGTTTTTCCAGTAGTCATGAACAGATGTGAGAGTCGGACCATAAAGAAGGCTGAGTGCTGAGGGATTGATGCTTTCAAATTGTGGTACTGGAGAAGACTCTTGAGAGTCCCTTGGACAGTAAGGAGATCAAACCAGTCAATCCGGATTGATTTCTATTCCTATTCTAAATAAAAGAAAAACATTTACTCATAGAGTAAACTGTAAATGTTTTTACAGTTCAGTAAAAAAAAAAGGTCTACTATCCAAGGAAAACATTTAAACATCTCAAAGACAAGTTCATTCTGTTGCCATTTCCATCCTGACAAATCAAACGTATGCTGTGTCAAAGCAAAGTTCAATATTTGCATGATCTGCTCCACAAAGGGTAAATCAGAACCAGAGTTTACACTTGGCATGAAGACATTTGTCCCAAGCATGGTTTCCTGTGTAAAGATTGCTGTGTATCTAGCTGTTGAAGTGGTTTTTAAAAAAATTTTTTTGGCTCTGTCATACAGCATGACATGATCTTACTTATTAATAGTCCCCAGACTAGAGATCGAAGATCTGCACATCAAAGATCTGCAACCACTGCCTTGGAAGTGTGGAATCATAACCACTGGACCACCAGATAAGTCCCACAAATGCACTCTCTTATGCACTACTCACAACAGTGAAACACTGGAACTGTCCTCAGTGCCCCAAAGTAGGAAAAAGGCTAAGTTAATTATCCTCTTGTGTCGTGATTATGGGGCTCCCCAGGTTGTGCTAGTGGTAAAGAATCCACTTGCCAATGCAGGAAACACAACAGACGTGAGTTGGATCCCTGGGTCGGGAAGATCCCCTGGAGGAGGAAATGGCAACCCACTCCAATATTCTTGCCGGGAGAAATCTCAGGGACAGAGGAGCCTGGAGGCTGTAGTCCCTGGGGTTGCAAAGAGCAGGACACAACTCAGCGACTGATCATACATCATGATTATGCAGTTATTTTGTATATATTTTTCTAGACTTTTATAAAAAAGAAAAATGAATGATATAATGTTAAGGAAAAAAATAGAATAATATACATAAACATGTATTTAACAAATACTGCTTACTGCAGCCTTCTAAGGACTTCCCTGGTGGCTCAGATGTTAAGGAATCTGCCTGCAATGCAGGAGACCTGGGTTTAATCCCTGGGTTGTGAAAATCCCCTGCAGGAGGGAATAGCTACCCACCCCAGTATTCTTGGATTGGAAAATTTCATGAACAGAGAAATCTAGTGGGCTACAATCAATGGGGTTGCAAAGAATCATACACGACTAAGTGACTAAGCAGGCACACAAAGACTTCTAAAATATATATATTAATAAATAAAAAGGAAGTTTGGGAAAGAACATAAAATCAAATAGCTCAGACTTTATTATGTTGATGAGACCTTGGTTGCTTCTTATTTTAAGTAATTTACATTGTTTTAAATTGGGTTTAATAATATACAGAAACTGTAGTAGGTTAAAAATACCTACTGCTGCTTGTCCTCTATTTTATGGACTCTATTAAGAGGGATAAAACAAAAGTTAATTATAAAGGAAGGTGGATAGTATTGACGAAACTCCTAGCTCTTAGGAGAGGAGCTTTCTTAAGGGTAATAGGTTATACTTGACAACATACTAAAAGGACATTTTTAAGGTTGATGAATGATGGCTGCAGGTCTGCTAATTAGCTGTGTCCCCATGAGCAAGTCATTTAACCTCTGAGGATCTTAATTCCCTCATTTGTAAAATAAGAGATTAAAAAAAGAGAGAAGCATTTTTGACATACAGAGATGTGAAGGTTGGTGGCTTGAGGAGAAAGCTGCCATCTTAAATCCTCAGGGGAAATGCGCGTCTTATACAACAACGTGATCTGCATTGCATCCTGAGGAAACGAAGCTCAGGGTTCTGTGACCAGGGCTACATCCAGAGATGAGGAGACCGTAGCTGCCATTTTTTTTTTTTCACACCTAAAGGACTACTGTTTCTGGTCCTCTCTACAGAGGACAGTGTTAAGAGAGATTTTTTTTTTAAGTTAATTGTAAAGGAAAGTGAACAGTAGAACCCTCCAAAACACATCATGAAGAAATAACTCTGTGCCATAATATTGCATATAACTTTTCTTGAAATAAAATTAAGTACATTTACCTTAATATGATGCTATAGTAAGGGGAATTAGGCAGACCCTGTTTCCTCTGGCAACCTACAATTTAAGGAATTTAAGGCATCACTGAAGCACATGGATTTAAATGGCAGGCAGACCAATGAACAGACATCATCAAATAGGCATACATGGGAAATGAACATGAAGATACTTAAGCACAGGAGAAAACACAGGAGATTTTGGTAGAATTGGCAGGCAGGAGGAATTTTGTGCATAAGGTAGGCAGCCATTATTTCTCTGAGGGATACGGAAAGGCTACTCTTTTGTAATCTCCTGATGATATTTTGTTAAAATACTAAGAATCTCTATTTAAAATATGTATATTATATAAATATAAACTACATATTTTCTGTTTTATATTATATACACAATATATATTTTTTCTACTTTTCCTTTTGCTCTAAAGTGTTATTTGCCCAGTTGTGTCTGACTCTTTTTGACCCCATGGACTGTAGCCCATCAGGGTCCTCTGTCCACGGAATTCTCCAGGCAAGAATACTGGAGTAGGTAGCCTTTCCCTTCTCCAGGGGATCTTCCCAACTCAGGGACTGAACCTGGGTCTCCCGGATTGCAGGCAAACTCTTTACCATCTGAGCCACCAGGGAAACCTATAAAAATCTTATTAAACAGTTACTGGCCACTAATGCAATTAATTCCAAATTATCTATCAAACTGCCTAGCCTGTCAAAGCTTAGAATTAAATTCTCTGGATAGAGGCTAGTGGGACTTCAAAAAGAGATTTGAGAAGCAATGACAGCTGAAGTTCATTCTTAGGGCAAAATAAGGGAGAAAGAGTCCATGTGAGATATATAAGCTTTAGCCTTAGCAAGATGTCTCAAAAGCACAGGAACAATTTCTTCACACATCATCAGGGATATTTTGACATCTCCAGGAACTTAGATGTGAAAGGGGTCATATAAAATTGGCATCCCTTCTAAGATGAAATACCAAATACTTTTCGCTGTGGACTCGAAAGAAAAGGCAGTGGCCTAATCACAACTGACTGTGGGCTCAGATGAAACAATTGGGAAATGAGAAAGTGTCACTCTGTAATCTAGGTCTCAGAGTTACTTAGGAGGATGAAAGAGGACTGTATATTTTAATTTATATATTGTTACTGCTGGTCTTCCATTAGCAGGAATCTTCCTGTAGACAGAACACCTTAGGTAAATTCTGAGGCCTCAGAATTGAGCTAGTAGGGTTTTGTTGGCTCTTGGCATCAACCAACAAAATGACACGCATGCTTGGCTGCAGGTTCTGAAGCAGAGATGTGAAGTCTTATTCCACCCTCCTCAACGGCATGCCCATGTGACAAAGAGATGCCCCATCAAAAGCCTCTCCCTTCCCCGTGCACACCCTCCCGTTCTCCACTGGCCCCCTCCTCTCTGTTCTCTTGTTCTTTACTCGTTCTCATCCCAGAGGCTGATAACCCTGTAGCTGTTGCTTAGTTGCTAAGTCGAGTCTGACTCTTTTGCAACCCCATGGACTGTAGCCTGCCAGGCTCCTCTGTCCATGGGATATTCCAGGCAAGAATGAGTGGGTTGCCATTTCCTTTGTTATGCCCAAGTTGCAAAATCTCCCAGTGACCACCAGGCAGCCGATATCTGATGCAAAAGCAAGAGAGTTTTTATTACCAAGCTCGAGCTGGGGCTCCCACCAATACCGATGCAGCAGCTATAGGGAGGAGCCCTGAGCTCTGGGTTACATTGCTTATATAGGGTATTATCGCACGAAAAATTAAAAAAACGGGAGTCTCCGGGTCTGATTGGTCACCTTCTGGTGAAGGGTTAGGTGTTGAGTTCTGATTGGTTCTCCTTTCCCGGGCTTGACTCGAATTTCCTGGGCTGGCCAAGGGTTCTGATTGGTTCGCAGGTGGTGGGGTGAGGTCAGGGGATTTCCAAAGGCTCTTTTCCCGGAACCTTACAAAATGGAGTAGCTTTGATTCTTCACCTTCTCCAGGAGATCTTCCTGACCCAGGGATTAAACCCTGCCTCCTGCATTGGCAGGCATGTTCTTTACCACAGAGCCACCAGGGAAACCTGCTAGGCGAGTTAGCCCACCATGGGCCTTCCTGCCCTTCTTTAGAAGGATTTCTTAGGATGTTTACCCCTAGTCATCCTCAGGGGTTTATTTAATCTCTATTTTCCTATTTAAAACGGCTTCACCAGTACCTACGGTGTCTCATTCAGTCCTGAACGGCGATACGAGGGGCAGTAAGAAAGCCCACGTCCCTTCTAATGCTGGAGAATCCTTTACTAGGTTTCTTATAACACATATTCTATGTTTTAAAAAATCTCAACAGAGTACTATAAAATTTTTGGTAATTCCTGAGAGAAACCTGGTGCTTAGATAATGCTCCGGTCACAGAAAATGTGACTTTATAAAACACAAACACAACACGATGTTTAAGAGAAAGCCTGTGAATCTTGATGATAGATTCTAACATCTTTTCTCATGCTGAGGGAAATGGCTATTCTTCATAGTCAATACATAATTCTAGTCAAAGGATGATGAAAAATAGCCATTTTGATTGTATTTTTAATGTCATTTTGTCATTGCTTAAAACACTGTCAGCAGGAGGGGAGACAGACAAGACATGATGCTGGGGAAGGAATGGCAGCTGTTTAAATTAAATCTAAAGAAAACTATGAAAGAAAACAGAGAATATGATTTAAATAAATGACTACTGTTATCTTTGGCAATCAATGTTTTCATAAAATCTTTAAAATATTAAAATGGAAAAATTTGCTTCTTTCTCCATCTCTGCACAACAATTTCACAGTAATCTATTTAGAAGCTTTCTGCTTTGCCAAAAATATGTCTGTCATATGGAGGTACCTTACTACAAAGGGGGAACCAGGAACATGAAAGTAGGAAAGGGACCAAGGTTTATTGCCAAGCTGTCCTGTGGTTACCTCCGTGGTGTATGCATCAAGGACACATGTTTGTTAATGCCCCTAACATAATTTGCCAAGGAAATTATTAATGTTTGTCTCTCCAGACAGAGGGAAAATGTTCCTGAAATCAGGAACCATGCAATGGTTAACTTTATATTGTACACATTCCCCATATCTCATTCCAAATCTTCCCCAAGCCCACCCCCTAGCACAGGACTGCGTATTCTAAGGACACAGTAAGTGTTTGGCAGAACTGAAGTGATATGCAATCGGATGTTTCTTGGATATCCAGAACTTAGACTTTTTTGCTTCTTTCCAAACAAGACTTCACATTTCTCAGCTGCTTGAGTTAAAGGAGAGGGAACTCACTGTCAAATCCCAGTTAGAATCCACCTCCCCTAAATCAATCAACACATCCCATCTCCTTGTCCTCATGGTTGGTTAACACATTTGGTCTCAAGTCTGGCCAGAAAGGTCCAAATGAGACTCAAAGCCAGGATTCTTGTTTGAACTCTCCAAGCAGCGGACTTTCTTGGACTTGAAACCTGGGATCATGTAGTTCTGTGAAGTGTGGAAGTTACTTTGGAGTCTTAAGAGGAGAGCTAACAAAAGTGGAGTCTATATTAAATAGGCAGAGTAAAAAAATATTGAGAAAAAAAATTGGGTCCAAGTCACATTTTTAAGCCCCTGAGTCTTACCCAAAGCCCAGTTGTCTTGGGCTTGTCAGTGAAATAAGGCAATGAATTATCATTGTGATTTAAGCCTTTTTGTGTGTGAATTTTCAATCAATATCAACCTATCTGTGCTATAGATTCTCTAGAAAGAAAGAGCAGTTCCTTCAGAGGCCAGTGCCTTGGTAGCTATGGATGTCCTCACTCATGGCTCTCCTAGCTCCTCACTGTGCCTGGGATGGACAGGGCCCACAGAAGACGCTTTGCTAGGGTCTCTGCTGTTCTCTAGACCCTGGGATTGGATTCTTCCCAGAGCATCCTGTATTCAACTGCATTTCATCCAGGCTCAGAAGGAATCTCTCCACCATGATGAAATGATAACATGTCCTTTCATCTCGTTGGATCTTTTCTAATACATGTGTGCCGAGCTGTTTGCTTTTTCTGGCTAAATGTTTAAAAATATATTTGCACACAATTATTGAACATTCATCACTTTCTCAGTTATTGACTTACAAAAAGTCCATCCACATAAAGATATAAAGTTGATCTCTTGAGCAATCGCAGAACTTAGAGAATGCATTCAACTTATTTTATCATATTAGCAAATTTTAGAAATTTAAACAGCTCAGTTTTGGAGACAGTTCTATGACTGCTTCCTTTTACTCCCCAGAATAACGCATGTTTGAGTAAAGCCATTTGTGGAGGACTTCCCTGGTGGCTCAGATGGTAAAGCGTCTGCTTACAATGCGGGAGACCCAGGTTCAACCCCTGGGTCAGGAACATCTCCTGGAGAAGGAAATGGCAACCCACTCCAGTACTCTTGCCTGGAAAATCCCATGGACGGTGGAACCTGGCAGGCTACAGTCCATGGGGTCGCAGAGTCAGACACGACTGAACAACTTCACTTATTTGTGGAAGAAGTAATGTTTTAGGTAAGCCTTTTAAAAGCTATTATAAACCTGCTTTGTACTTATATTGATATATCAGCTGATTACTAATAGGGAAGAATTGAATAGAAAATTCACTCTTCTAAGAGTTACATCAGCAAGTCCAGTAACATGTATCAAGTACTTATTTAACTAATAAGTTGCTCTCTTAACAAATAATGAAGTTCCTTTCCTGCTTCACTTTTATTCTGTTTGCTTAGGTAGGTACATTGGTTTCAATCAGTTAAGATACAAAAATTAACTTAATTGAACAAATGTCTTAGCCAAACTGGCAAGTATACTGTGCCAGTTTGTACTGTTATTTTGACTCACTGGTTACATATTAGGATGCCATAATTCTCAAAAATTATTCCTTTTTGGAGAGGTGTGTGTATGAAAGTGATGTCTCAATATATAGTGTTGGGTGGTAGTCCCAGTCCTCCAAGAGCTCAGTGTAAGCTGACAAACTGGAAAAAAAGAATTCTCAGAAGGGTTGAACAGTAAAGAAGCTTTAGGCGATCTCTTAGATGACTGTAACCCTTCCATTCAAGAAACTGAAAAAGAAGGGAGAATTAGATTTCAATATCAAGTTGGCAGTGTCTAAGCTAGTCCCTAACTTAGATATAAGCTTCAAAAATTCGCTCTACATCAGCTAGCCAGTTTTTCGCCTTTGCTCTCTGTCTGTCTGGAGTCCAAGTCATGTACCCTCTGTGGAGGTCAGCTTTTCTACTTGTGATTTACAAACACTGAGCACTCTTTCTTCTTTTCCTTTCTCGTTTTCACTGGCCTATCTCTCTTCTTGCATGTGGAGTTCTTATATGCCGAAGGACCGAATACTCTTCAAGATGATCATATTCACTCTTTCATGGAGCTTGCAGTCGGGGGAGTATAACCAGATGAGGAAACGAGCGCATTTCACGTCAGAAGATCTGCAAGGGGGCCATAGAGGATGCAGTTCTAGCCAGCATTCTATTTTCAGTTGCAGCTTGAGCGATCTTTTTGGTTGCAGCATGCAGAGTCTTTAGCTGTGGCATGTGAACTCTTAGTTGCTGCATGTGGGGTCTAGTTCCCTGACCAGGGATTGAACCTGGGCCTGTTGCATTAGGAATATGGAGTCTTAGCCACTGGACAACAGGGAAGTCCTGAAAAGGTTTTATCCAGGACAAAGTATAGGAGAAGAATGTGTTCAAAGTAGAGAACACACAGCAGCAATTTGATGAACTTACAGAAACTCAGTATCACTGGGGGTGTACAATGAGGGGTTAGGACGGCAATAAAGATGGCTGAGGGTGTGAAAACAATGACTACATAATCCAGCCTCTTGTAAAAAAATACGTTGAACATTTTCTAAGAACAGTGGAAAAACTTTGAAAGGTTTAAAGAGGAAAATGTCAAGACTCAATGTGAATTTTAGTGACATCATTCAGTCCCAAGTACAACCCATGGGGTGGCAGAGTTGGACACGACTGAGTGACTAAGCCCCTGAGCATGCGCGCACACACACACTCACTACTGAGAGTGGGTCAGAGAAGACCAGTTGGGGGGCTGATGCGTCATGACTCGTGACAAACAGCGAGAAGGGTTAAATTCAGTGTGGGCTTGATGAATATGAACTGGTTCTGGAAAAGAGATAAAGGCATAGTTCAGAAGCTGAAGATGCAAATTTGGGAGCCCACCCATAAAGTCCTAAAGTGGTTGAAATCTCTCTAAAGAGGTATGCAGAGAAGTAAGGAGGATCTTGTGGATAACTCTGAAGAATACTAGCATTTGAGGGCCTGGCGGAGGAAGAGAAGCCAACAAGGACAAAGGCATGTTTCACACGTGATTTCTTCCCTTATTCACCTCTTGAGCTTCCTGGACCTCAGCCGGATGCTCCATCCATTGTGGAGCCTTAACTCACTCAGGCAGAATTAATCCATCCTGGTCCCATTTGCTCCTCATCTGCTACTGTGAGCAGCAGAGAAGGAACAAACGCATTGTAATTTATTTTTTACTTATCTTTCTTCCCTTGTAGATGATACATTCCTTGGGGATAGGAATCCTCCCCTAATTTCGTTGGTATTCTCACCAGTGTAATGGCACCAAGCAAAGAGTTCTCTGCCTGCTGAGTAAATAATGCACGTATTCTTACTTATAAGATCATATTTATACCAGGAAAGAGTATAAATATGAAGCAAGATACTTGAATTTAAAAACCACTTCTCTCTTTATTCTGGTTTTACAAAGATCAAACATATGCTATACATATTGTGAATGCAGAGAAAGTGTCTATTGATTAATGAACATTGATCAGAGATCCTAGGATCTCATTTAACATTCAGAAAGTGGACTGGGAAGGGAGGCCTGCCAGAGACGTATTCACCCAAGGGTAAGATACAGGGCAGCCAAAAGAAATGAGGTGGTGCTTGGTTCAAAGTCCCTGAAAAGAAAATCAGTAGTAGGTTGGTTCCCTGTGACCCTGAAATATTGTTCAGTAACAGGCTATTTTATTTTCAATAAATCCAAGGATAAATTTTTTAGACCAGGGTAAGAAATTTAAAATTTTTTCTTTACTAAACCAATGACTCATTGAAACTAAATTAATTTTGTGTTGCATACAAGTAAAAGTAGCAATTTAGTTAATGTTTTAGAGAGAAAGACAAGTTTGTGTATATATATATATATGGTTAGTTAAAATACCACACCACATACATATAATATAATAGGAGAAGGCAATGGCACCCTACTCCAGTACTCTTGCCTGGAAAATCCCATGGACAGAGGAGCCTGGTGGGCTGCCGCCGTCTATGGGGTCGCACATAGTCGGGCACAACTGAAGTGACTTAGTAGAAGTAGTATAGACAGTTTAAAAAGTGATAGACAAGGCTGAAAGAGAAAAAAGGGAAAAATAAGGAAAACAGGTGGAAAGGGAGGGAGGAAAATTGAAACAGGAGAGGAGACTTAAGGAAAATGAGAAAGAGATAAGGGAAGAGGCCCCATGAAATGTTAACAATAATAACAAATATAATTTGTAAGCTTTCTTTGGCAGAAATTTCACCTTGATCTTTTGTTTCTTTTGTGAGCACTTGTTCTGGTTTTACAGAGAAGAAAATGCATATAGTCAGTGGCGAAACTGGAGCTGGAATCTGTCTCTTTATTTCTAATCCTCTCCACTTATATGAGGTTTAATGGATGTAAATTACACATGTTCTGCAGTTCACTAGGTTTGAGTGTCTCTGTGTAAGTTGTCACCTGTTATTTCTGCTCTTTGAAATTCTGATTACAGTACCTCTGATCCTGTAGAGCCACGTTTTCTTATAAAAGAAAACAGCTTGTCTGTTTTTATTTCCGAACTTTAAAGTTTATTTTTGAAATAAATGTTTACTTCCCCATGGGCTTCTGAATCTTCTGCAGGTGTGTGAAGGAATGATTCTGGCTTTAGAAAATTGCTTTGGAACATGAGAGATATCTCTCAATTTACTAGCTATCACCTGTAGTCCCTTTGGCGTAGAAAGCTGTCAGCTTGCTTTATTTTATCCTCTCAGTGATCAGAGTTTTTCTATTACAGAAAAAATTAAATTTAAATTTATAATTAGTGTCTATTTCCTTTGAAATGAGTTTTTCACTCTGCTTATTTAAAAAAAAAGAAAGAAACAAAAAACTAAGCCGGAGGTCATATTCAAACTATCTAATAAGAGGTGTGGAATAGATAACACCCATTAGAATAAATGTCTTCCCTGCATATACAGACAGGCTAAAAATATCAGCTCTGTTCTAATTCCTATTGGGAATAATACAAACAAGAGAACCTCACATCCTATGTATTTTCCATTAAGAAAATCCTTTAGGAGTGCACAATATTAACCACACCATTAACTGCTCTCAGGGTTTCATCCCTCTTCCTTTGCCAAGCAGACTTGGAAAAAAAGGAAAGAGCGGGGTGGAGGAATAAGCACAAAGCAAAGGTGGGAAAATGAATGCTTGCGTGATGTTGCTTTCTAGTTTTCTTTTAGTGTTTCCAAAAGCCAGAAATTTTGCTGACCTTGAATTCTGTCAGATTTTCAGGAACCCTTATGAAAAATTTCCTGCTTTAAAAAAAACTGGACTTCCCTGTTGGTCCAGTGGTGAAGACTCACTCTCAATGTAAGGCGCCCAGGTTTGATCCCTGGTCAGGGAGCTAGAACCCACATCTACAGCTAAGAGTTTGCAGGATCCTGTGTGCTGCAACTAAAATCTGGCACAGCCAAATAAAAAAATGAAATAAAAATAAAGGTTAAAAAATAAAATTTGAATATAAAATATATACACTAAAGTATGCAAATCATAATTGAATAGCACCTCATTTTTTACAAAATAAACACACCTGTGTGACTATTATCCAGATCAGTGTAGACTATGACTCAGAACCCCGGCTTACCTCCCTCCCACTCACTGTCCCCCTTTCCTTTGCCAAAGCAAGCATTATCCCAACTTCTAACATCATAGTTTAGTTTTATTGACTTACATTTTCATTTCAGTGGAATCAGAGTAGATATTCCTTTCTGTCTGGCTTTTTCTTTTCTTTTTTCCTGCTTAAAGCTGTGTGTGGAATCACCCGTATTCCAGCGTGTCATGGAGGTTCATACATTCTCATAGCCATGCTGAATTCTATCGCATGAATATGCTGTAATAGATAATCATCTATTCTACTGTTAATAACATTTGGGTGGTTTCCAGGTTTGAGCTCCTAAGAATAATGCTAATTATGTGATGTGATAGAGGTGTTAGCTAACACAATGGTGGCAATCATTTGTAAAATATAAGCCTATCAAATGAACACATTGTATAATTCAAACTCACACAGTGTTACATGTCAATTATATCTCAATAAAGCTAAGGGAAAAATAAATTATAACTATGTGAAGTGACAGAGGTGTTAGCTAAGACTATGGTAGTGATCATGTTGTAATATACAAATATATCAAATTAACATGTTGTACACCCTAAACCTGGGGCTTCCCAGGTGGCACTAGTGGTAAATAATCTGCCTGCCAATGCAGGTTTGATGTAAGAGAAGTGGGTAGGATCCCTGGGTTGGGAAGATCCTCTGGAGGAGGGCATGGCAACCCACTCCTGTATTCTCTCCTGGAGAATCTCATGGACAGAGGAGCCTGGCAGGCTGCAGTCCTAGGATCGCACAGAGTCGGACATGACTGAAGCTACTTAGCATGCAGCAGACGAGCATCCTAAACGTACAGAATGTTATACATCAATTGTATTTCTTTTTCTAAAAAACTCTTATTCATTTAAAAGAACTTCGGGGCTTCCCTGATGGCTCAGTGGTAAAGAAGCCGTCTGCCAGTGCAGGAGACATGGGTTTGATCCCTTATCTAGGAAGATCCCACAGGCTGGGAGCAGCTAAGCCCTTGAGTCACAACCGTTAAGCCTGTGCTCTGGAGCCTGAGAGCCGCAACTACTGAGCCCATGCGCTACAGCTACTGAAGCCCGTGTGCCCTCAAGCCCAGGCTCGGCACGAAGAGAAGCCACCGCAATGAGAAGCCTGCACACTTCAATGAGAGAGTAGCCCCTGCTTGTTGCAACTAGGGAAAAGCTCGTGCAGCACTGAAGACCCAGTGCAGCCAAAAATAATTGAATACATATATTTATTAAAAAAGAAAACAAGTACATTAAAAATTTTTAAATTTTATTTTAGTTGATTAAAAACTATACTCTAATATAAAAGCAAATGTCTCTAACTTTGTAGCATATTTGTTGAGTTCGTTTCAAGTGTACAGCAAAGTGCTTCAGTTATACATATAGATGTATCTGTTCTTTTTCAAATTCTTTTCCAGTTAGGTTATTACAGAATATTGAGCAGAGTTTCTTGTGCTCTACAGTAGGTCCTTGTTGGTTATCTATTCTAAATATAGAAGCATGTATGTGTCAATCTCAAATTCCCAGTATATCCCTCCCCCCTTTCCTTTCCCCGGGTAACCAGATGTTTGTTCTCTAAGTTTGTGAGTCTGAAAGCCAATTATATTTCAATTAGAAAGATAGAAAGAAAGAAAGTGGAGAGGGAAAACAACAATGCTGCTATGAACATTCTTGAACATATCTGGTATAGATGAGTACGCACAGTTCTGTTGGGTACATAATTGTAGGGAAATAAAACATTCCTGAATTTGTCAGGGTTCATGTAAATAGTTTTAGCTGTGGACACAAATGTGCTACGAGGTTAGAGACATTGCTTTTACTTCTCTTAGAAACTTGTTCATGTGCCATAAAGATTAGATCTATAGTCATTTGTTTCCCTAATGAAGGAGCTAATTGCTCTGATCCAAAAGGATAATGGAGTTTCTCTTATGTCCACCAGACTAAAGGCATGGGCACCTGGGTAAGCCTCAGCCCAGAGCCTGGAGCCTTATCTATGTGGGTATTCACATTTCAGACACCAACGAGGCCCACAACTCTAGGTCTCACACAACTAAAAGTTATGTGGCTAAAGGTCTCCTGGATAGATTTTATTTATAAACAAAGTGTCAGGAGGAGACACTTTAAGAAGAGGAGATAAAATCCTTCCTTTCCTCCTCCTTGGCCTATGGAAAATCCTGCCGTTTGTGTACTGAAAATATCTATCTGCTCTCACTGTGTGGTCCCAGAGCTGAGACCTATCTCAAAAGGCATATAATGGGCAACACACTTTTTATTTACTGAGATAATAAGTAATAAGAAATCTGTCTCTGATCCAGAAGACTTCATGTATGCATTCAGGATAAACTTAGTAAAAATGAACATTGAATATTCCCAAATAACTAAGGGTCAAGTTGATGGGCCTTGGAATCTGTATATATTCAAACTTCGGGACATTCCCAACTCCCAAGCCATTTTCCAAAGCGATTGTGCTAACTGACACCCCCACTAGCAGTTTTCAAAAGCTCTGTTTGCTCAAAAACACTAAAGTGTTTTCAGTCATTTTAAGTTCTAGCCATTCTGGTGGTTCTGCTGTCTTATTTCTCTGTAGTTTTAATTTGATTTTTCCTGGTTACTAATTAGGTGATTACTCTTTTGTATGTTTATTGGCCACTTGGATTTCCTTTGTACTGAAGAGCAGTTTAAATTTTTTGCTGACTTTTTCTTTTTTTTTTTTTTGGTTGAAGTATATTTGCTTACAAAATTATGTTATTTCAGGTGCGTAGTTTTATAGTAGTTTTATAGATGATACTCCACGTAGAGTGATAAAATATTGACTATATTCCCTGTGTTGAATATCACACCCTTATTACATCCTTGCAATTTATTTGTTTGACATCTGATAGTGTGTCCATTTTAGTCTCCTTCACCAGTTTTGCCCTTACCTCCACTCCCCGTTCCCTCCTAAGGTGGCTACTAGGTGGTTCTCTGCCTGTTTCTGTATGGTTATATTTGCTCATTTGTTTTATTTTTTAGATTCCACATACAAGTGAAAATGTATTTTCTCTGTCTGACTTATTTCGCTAAACATAACAACCTCTAGGTCCACTGATGGTGTTGTAAATGGCAAAAAAAAATTTCACTCTTCATTCATAGCTAAATAATATCCCATTGTGTGTATGTGTGTGTGAGTGTGTGTGTATGTATACCACAGCTTCTTTATTTCTATTGATGGACACTTAGGTTGCTTCCGTATCTTGGCTATTGTAAATAATGCTGCTGTGAAATTGGGGTGCATATATCTTTTTGAATTTATGTCTTCATTTTCCTCAGATATACCCAGGAGTGAATTTGCTCAATGTTATGGTAGTGTTTTTAGGAACGGTTATTTCCATAGTGCCTGTACCATTTTACATTTCTCCCCATCCTTGCCAGCACTTGTTATTTGTTGTCCTTTTTGATGATAGCCACTCTGACAGATGTGCATACTAATTTGAAAAGATGTAAGGACACTAATGTTTATTGCAGCATTATTTATAAAAGCCAAGATAAGGAAGCAACCTGCATCCACAGACTGATGAATAAATAAAGAAAATATGATAAATATAATAACATATGATGGAATATTAGCCATTAAAAATGAAATCTTGCTATTTATAAAAACATGGCTGGACCTAGAGGATACTCTGCTAAGTGAACTAGATTGGACAGTGAAAGACAAGTATTATATCATCTCATATGTGGAATTTAAAAAACAAAACAAATGAAAACAAACTAAAGATATAGAGAACAGATGGGTGGTTTCCAAAGGGGAGAGGATAGTAGAGGCTGAAGCAAACTAGGTGCAGGGGATTAAGAGGCACAGTTACGAGGTACGGACCTCCAGTTGTAACATAGACTATTCACTGGTATAGAAGGAATCTGATCAATAATATTGTAACAGATTTGTGTGAGGATAGATGGCGACTATATTTACTATGGTGAGCATTTCATAATGTATTTAAATGTCAAATTAATATGTAGTACACCCGAAACTAACATAATATTGTACTTCAATTATATTTCAATAAAAAGTGGCACCTGAAATATCTGTGCACTGTTGAGTTTCAAGAACCAACACATTCTGCTTTAATTAGTATAGTAGATTTGAATTTTAAGCAGTCTCTCTAATATTGGTAGATCCCATGAACCTTCCAGGAAAGTTCTCAGGGCCCTGCTCGAATGTTCTTCATCCCCTGTCCAGGTCACCTGCATGTTTGTTGGATTCCTGTCTGGAGAATGCAGTTCTCTGAGACCAGACACTATAAAACCCCTAGAGGAAAACATAGACCAAACACTCTCTGACATAAATCACAGCAATATCTTTTTCAATCTGTCTCCCAGAATAATGGAAATAAAATAAACAAACAGGTCCTACTTAAACTCAAAAGCTTTTGCACAGCAAAGGAAATAATAAACAGAATGAAAAGATTAATCACAGACTGGAAGAAAATATTTGCAAATGATGTGACCAATTAATAGGTCCTACTTAAATTCAAAAGGTTTTGCACAGCAAAAGAAATAATAAATAAAATGAAAAGACGAAATCACATATTGGGAGAAAATATTTGTAAATGATGTGGTCAACAAGGGATTAGTCTCCAAAATTTACAAATAGCTCATGATGCTTAATAGCATCAAAACAAAAAAACCCAATCAAAAAAAGACCTAAATAGACATTTCTCCAAAGAAGATATACAGATGGCTAAGTGGCACATGAAAGGATGCTCAACATCACTAATTTTTAGAGAAATGCAAATCAAAACTACAATGAGATATCACCTCACACTGGTCAGAATGGCTGTCATCAAAAAATCCATAAACACAATAAATGCTGGAGAGGGTGTAGAGAGAAGGGAACTCTCCTATACTATTGGAGGGAATGTAAATTGGCACAGCCACTACAGAGAACAGTATGGAGGCTCCTTAAAAAACTAAAATAGAGCTACTGTATGACCCTGCAATCCCACTCCTGGACATGTATCTGGAGAAAAATATGACCAAGACATGGAAGCAGCCTAAATGTCCATCAGGAGAGGAATGGACAAAGAAGACGTGGGACATAATATACAATGGACTGTGACTCAGCCCTTAAAAATAATGAAATAATGCCATTTGAGCAACATGGATGGATCTAGAGATTGTCATACTGAGTGAAACAAGTCAGACAGAAAAGGATAATTATCATATGACATCCCTTATATGTGGAATCTAAAAAGAAATGATACAAATGAACTTACAAAACAACAAGAGACTTACAGGCTTAAGAGAATGAACTTAGGATCGTTGGGGTTGGAGGGGGAGGAAAGGGAAGGGATAGTTAGGGAGTTTGGGATGGGCAGGTACACAATTTTATGTTTAAAATAAATAACCAACAAAGATCTCCTGTATAGCACATGGAACTCTGCTCAGTGTTATGTGGCAGGCTGGAAAAGAGGGGAGTTTGGGGGAGAATGGATACATGTGTATGTATGGCTGAGTCCCTCAGCTGTTCACTTGAAACGATCACAACATTATTTGTTAACAGGATACACCCCAATACAAAATAAAAATTTAAAGAAAAAAAAAAGTGCAATTCTCTGCCTATGGGCCTTCTTTAAACACAGGATCATATTTAATAACTTAGTAGTCTTATTTTAAAATGTACATAGATACAAGCATAAATAACTCAATAATATAGTTTAACTCAATATAGCCAAATATTTTAATTTGGATTTGTAATCAAAATATAAATTACTCATCATATATTTTACATTTTTTATGCTAAGTCTTTGAAACCCTGAATATATTTTTTATTTGTAGCATAATTCGATTGAGAGTAGTCAATTTTCAATAGCTACCTCTGGCTAGTAGCTTCTGTATTGGATATTGTGGCCCCAGAACATAAAAGCAATTTCCTTTTTTTTCCCTGTTTTTGAAAATATGTAGGGAAAATTCACAGGTAATGCTTTGTTCTCCATAGGTAAGGCTCTATTGTCTTCTCAGATTTCTCTGTTTTCTTATTTACCATTTGGGCTATAGAGAACATAATATTTGTTACTGTGATATTTTCATTTCACATTATAAAGTAAACTTACATGAGACTGATTTTCACCATCATTATTTTAAATAATTCTTATGTATTGAAGCCTATAGCGCTATGTTAGTTTTCAACAAAGCAAATTTAAAATTAGGATTTTCTTTGCTGATTTAGTAAGGTAAAGTGACTTCTCAAGGTTAGTATGATCTGTATATCTTTTATTATCATTTAGGATAAGATCATATCATGTTTTCTTTTTTAAAAAAATTTATTGAGGTATAGTTGATTTACAGGTTGTGTTTAATTTCTGCTGTACAGCAAAGTGAATCCGTTATACACATATATATTCTTTTTCATAGTCTTTTCATTATGGTTTATCACAGGTATTTCATGTTTTCTTAAAAGCTTTTGCATTCTCCTTTTATTCCCCAGTGAATAGAGATGGCATTCTGCTTTAAAAAATATCATGTGGAATTTTATTTAAACAACCAAATCATGTTTATGTTTCAATATATATTTTCTATGTTGTAAACAATATGTTTTTATTAGAGAAAAAGGAAACTGACTTATATATTTTTCATTAAATCACTGAGTATAAAAGGAAAGGTTTTATAAACTTAGAAAGGAATCCACAAAATTAAGTGTGTCTTTCAGAGTTGTCATTTATACTATGGAAATCAAAAATATGTCAATAGTTCCTAGATTTCCAAATAGTAATCTGAGTCAAGTCAGGAGGTATTAAATTGGTTTTCCATTCTAGAAAGTGAAAAAAATTCATTTGATGGCTTTATCTATACAAACAGAATTATATCAAAATAAATGAAAATCAGATAACTTCTTTAAAATCTAATATGGTGTGGGAAAAAAGTTTTAGAATGCTCTACTTGCAGCGATCTCCAATAATATTTAGATATAGTGGCATAAATAACAAGTAGGGGTTATAAGAACCAATTTTCCTGTGGGTGAATAAGTCAAAACTTCTGCAGTTCTTCTCCAATCTTTCCTCAAAGAAATCAGCCGGAACATTATGATGGTATTCCAGCTTAGTGTCTGCATTACAGACTATCAAAAATGTTGTAACTCTTTCCTTTCCCTTCTTGTTCCGCCATTTTTCTCTAGTTGTGTTAACTGTGAAATAGGCTGACCCAAAAAGAAAGTTAGAAACGTGGGAATTTCTGTCTTAAAAAGATCCCCACTTTCAATTACACAGTTATTTTAATAGATAGTAAATATATTCATGTCTACATTTACATATTGACTCAATTTTTACTTTTTATGATATCTTTTTGTATCATTTTCGTTAACTCACATGCATTAAAAATAACATTTTGGAATGCTAGTCGTGTCTGATCTGGCTAGTCTAATTCTAAATAAAGTCCCAGAATGGTATTGTTTGGCATTTCCCCATGAAAATGACAGTTGCTAAAGATCGAAACTTCAATATTATGTGGGCATTTTAATAATGTCACATTTCAATAATAGTCCATTCTTTGAAGAACAGTTTTTGCTAGGCAAAAATTTTGGTAAGTATATTACGGGAAATGATCTATGTTTCCAGTTGGTTGCTTGTCTAGCAAACTGGCCAATGACACTCTTGCATTTTTTTTTTGGGGGGGGGCAGTTGTCAGAACCCTTTAATCAACGCACAGTTAAGCTCTCTAGTTTCTAATTCTGAAATGATTTCCTTGTTTTCAGTGGTTCATGTCATCACTGTCAACCATAAAACTTCAACATCTCGTCTCTCTTTAAATCATGTGTAGTGACAGCGCCCAAGCTATAGTCTGTGCTAAGATGTTTTAGTCACCATGAACTCTGTTTTCTGTACTGCTGATAATGACAGATGCTTTCTTTTCTTCCAAGGTTACCTGCACTTTAACTTGTTTTTTTGAAATTTTATCAATCAGTTAAACCAAATTACAAGATAAAAAACCAGTAATCAGTACTGGTGTATATTCATGGGAGGGACCCTGAGACACCTCATGCCAGTTCAGGTCCGGTTTTGCTACCAAATGAGTTTTGGCAGAAAATTTGCAATAAGTTTTGGGTTTTAGTGGCTTTCAGAATGGTGGATAAGGGATTATGTATCTGTGTATGGAGACTGTTAGCATCCGATACTTAACATTCTTATTCTAAAGAGAGACTGCAAACTGAGCCATCTTTATTCAGAACACATCACAAAAATATTCGGTTGGGAAAACCTTTGTTCATCAGTAATACTCAAATTTTTGTTTCCTTAAGCTTCAACGTACATTTCTCTGGGCTGTCGGTCTATCTCGTAAGTAAAGGTTCATATATAATCCCAGCGCTCAGGTAGCTCAGGCCCTAGTATGGGAGGAGATAAGAAAAAGGAAAACAAGAAAGAGGACAAACATCCAGTTCTGACCACGAGCACTGATGAATAACACTTGCTCTGCTGCCAGAAACGACTATGAAAGTGAAAGTGAAAGCGGCTCAGTCGTTTCCGACTCTTTGCGACCCATGGAATGTATGCTGCTGCTGCTGCTGCTAAGTCGCTTCAGTTGTGTCCGACCCTGTGCGACCCCAGAGACGGCAGCCCACCAGGCTCCCCAGTCCCTGGGATTCTCCAGGCAAGAACACTGGAGTGGGTTGCCATTTCCTTCTCCAATGAATGAAAGTAAAGTCGCTCAGTCGTGTCTGACTCTTCGCGACCCCATGTACTGCAGCCCACCAGGCTCCTCCGTCCATGGGATTTTCCAGGCAAGAGTACTGGAGTGGGGTGCCATTGCCTTCTCCGATGGAATATACAGTCCATGGGATTCTCCAGGCCAGAATACTGGAGTGAGTAGCCTTTCCCTTCGCCAGGGGATCTTCCCAACCCAGGAATCGAACCCAGGTCTCCTGCTTTGTAGGCGGATTTTTTACCAGCTGAGCCACGAAATCCACCACGCCACTGTTCTCAAGAATTTCACAACAGATGTTCTGGGTGTGGTTCTTGCAAGAAAGCAAGCACAAACAGTGAGCTCTCTCCCTGCGGCTACTTTCCAAACTGTGACATAGGGAAGTGAAATGCAAGCAAAGAGCAATAGGCTTGCTGAACTGATGAACCTGACTGAAGGCTGGGCTGGGTTTTGTAGGCAGGTACAAGAGGGGAGCTGGGGAGCATCTTTATCTTCCTGTTGGTGGTAAGGAAGGCTGCAATATGAGCTAAGAACATCTTTTCTCCCTTGTTAGATCTTTAGTCTATATGCCGCTCCTAATATTTATGATGTGTCCTTCACACAGGTCCTCAGTAACTATCTTAAATTCTTTGGGATATTTCAGGATGTTCCTGTGGTCCGTAAGGAATTCTCAAGTTCAAGCCCCATTCAGTTAAATTTCCTGTGATTTCTGATTTCATCCCAAGTACATCTGGATGCATTTCTGGGGAAAATGGGAGGTTTCAGTTTAGAATGACTGATAACATAGTAATTTAGGAATGAGAAAAATCTCATGACGTCAAGACTAATTTTTGAAGGCTTCTATTGACATGTGCCATTCCAATGAAAGCTTTAAAAAATAGTAAATTAAACTCAAAATTATCCATTACCAAAATAATGAAAAATATTTTATCCCATTATTACTTCTTGGCATTGCTGTCTTTCTCAGTATCTCATTCATCCATACACTATTTTATAGAAATTCAAAAGACCATTTCCCAGATAGTGAGTTATACCTCTCAGAAATCAATTACATTTCAAGACAACACTAATACTACACATATTTTTATTAGGAAATAAAACCACAGGATATGGATAGTAATAAAACTGGAATTATTCTGCTGGCAAAGTCCATAAAAGTAACCAATAATTTCAAACTCAAACAGAGGAACATATCTAGGGTCTGCTACTGAACAATATTAGCAGTAATATTTTCCCCAAGTTCACATTAATTTCCTCTCTCCGTTTCTGATATATGGCACATATTTAAAAACCTATGTGTCATTTGCTTACTCCCCAGGTCAGGAATGCTGGGAAACTTTCTCACATTATGCTAGAGTTGGTGTCTTAATTCTCCTCTCCCTTAATTGATTAACGAGTGAGGAGTGAAGAAAACAATGTTAGAGAAAATTTCATTAGGTATAAATTGCAAGACATTTGTTTGAATGAATATAATATCTCAGCTCTGTCTTGATGGGCCTTGCGGGAATGCTTTAAGTATTACTGTAAGTGCCAGACCAGGTACTGAACAATTTAATGGTGCCATTCGAGCATGGCCTTTTATCTGGTTTTTGTTTCAAAACATTCTTGGGGAAAACTTCACTGCCTGATAATAGGGAACCAAAGAATTCTTTCAAGTTTATGTGTTGCCATCATTTCTGAAGGGAGTCATTTAAGGTAAAACAACAAAAAGTCTCTTTTTAAAGCTTAAGCCATTCTAATTTACCTCTTCTATAAAAAGAAAACCTAAATGTTTCAAAGCAGTATCTGACCAGCCACGTGACCAGTGATCTGAGTAGATCCACCAAGTGACTTGTGACTTGTGATAATACTTGCAGTGACCCAAGATTTCCTCAATTATTTTTCACTGCTACAAATTTATGTCACTAAACAAATATTGATTTTTAAAAAAAAAGATTTAAGGTATATAAAAGAACAATAGAGGATAAAGAATAATATGTATTTACTTTTTCCCATCTAACATTGACACAACTTAATAAATTAAGGTTTATTTTATTTTATTTATTTGAGATACCTCAAATCTCTTTTAGCATTTTTCTCTTAAATGAAACATTATAGATTAAGCTACACTATCCACAATTCTGACCTTGGAGTAAATTCTTTGATGTTTACACTTCCATTCCTTAACAACAAACACATACACGCACATGTTCTGTATATTGTGTTTTGTATATGTGTATGTCTGTATTATATAATTATACTATGTATATTTCTTATTTGCTTTTTATAATTTGCCATCATGTTAAGCTCAAACCATGTGTTTATATATATGTATATATATACATATATACAGTATAGATAGATCGTTCTAGTTTATTCTTTTTAATTAATACAAATATTTCATCATAAGGATACTGCAATTTGTTCATTCTTGCTTTTATGTACAGTTAGTTTCCCCTCTTTATGTTGGCTATTAAAAATACACTGCAGCAAACTCCCTTGAATGTGTCTTCTTGTGCACATATGTAAAGTATTTTTGTGGAGGTTGGGGAGGAAGAAGTTATATATCCAGAAATTAAATAGCAGGGGTTCCAGCTTATAAGTATTTTCAGTATTATTAGATTCTGCTAAATTCTCATTTGAAGGGACTTTACTTATTTTTACTCTTATCTGCCATGGATGAGAATTTCTTTCCTTCATAGCTTCATCAGCACTTTACACTGTCAGATTTGTTTATATTTGACTTGATGGAGGGAAGATGGATTTGCTTGATTATTGCTGCGGTCAAATAAACTCTTGTTATATTTACTTTCCATTAGTATTTCCTCCTTTGCCAATTGTCTTTTGTCTAATTTTCCTCAGTTTCACTATTAGATTAATGTATTTTTTGTTATTGATATCTAAGAATATCTTATACATTCTAGATAATTTTCTCTGGTCTTTCCCTGATCTTAATTAAATAGTATTTATTTATAGTTTCTTTGTTGCTGTTTAGTTGCTAAGCCATGTCCAATCTTTCATGACCCCATGGACTGTAGCCTGACAGTCCTCTGTCTGTAGGATTTCCCAGGCAAGGATACTGGAGTGGGCTGCCATTTGCTTCTCCAGGCATCTTTCCAACCCAGGGATCAAACCCATATCTCCTGCACTGGCAGGCGAATTCTTTACCACTGAGTCACCAGGGAAGCCCACGGTTTCTTTAGCCCCACAAAGGTTTTGAATTGCGACATAGTCAAACTCATCTATCTCTGTCTTTTGATTATTGTGACTTAACAACATCTCTCTGACACATGGCACTCTCTGTTTTCATTTCTAAAGACCATCTTGAGTTTGCATGCATTTTTACTTTTTCCCGTGTGAATTTTGGCAGCAACTTTTGGTTGGAATTGAGTTGAATTTATAGTTATTTGGAAGATAATAAATTTAATATCTTCTCCAGGTAAACATGGTATACATCTTCATGTATTCATAATTCATTTGCATAATTTAGTAAATTTAAATAATTTTTTCCACCAAACTCAGAGCTTCTTGCTCATTCCCAGGAGCAGCTTACAACCAGGCCTCAGGGAGGCTTGTGTGTGTGCACAGCACATAGGATTCAGCTATGAACAAAATGGAACCCTCTAGAGATGTCCAGGGCTAGTCCTACCCTCAGTCCCTGCCAATAAAGATGAGTTCCCTCAAAGCCCAGCCTCCAATCAGTTTCCTCATCCCAACACGGCAGCATTCCCAGTGGGTCTCATTTCTCTGTGTCACAGCTTGGAGAGCAGAGCTCGTATTGTTTTTTCTTGCTCTCAGGGACCACATCCTGCATGTCTGTTGTCCAATTCTTGGAAACAGTGGCTTTGTCCTGTGTTTGTTGAGTGTGACATCTTCTCAGCAGTGATAGGACAAGACAGATTGGCATCACCATTACACGGTTCATTAATATTTGTATATCTCTTACTCTTATTTCCTTTCTTCATGTCTTATTGTATTGACTACTATTTACTGAAGGAAAGAAACTGGATGCCAGAATGACCTCATGGAGAGGAGTCTACCCCACTCCCCAACCCTAGACCAGCTGGGATGATATATGGAAGATAAATAAGCTTCTATCTTATTTAGGTCATTGTATTTTGGAGCCTCTTATGTTAGAAGCTTCGGAGAAGGTAATGGTAACCCACTCCAGTACTCTTGCCTGGAAAATCCCACGGACGGAGGAGCCTGGTAGGCTGCAGTCCATGAGGTCGCTAAGAGTGGGACACGACTGAGCGACTTCACTTTCACGCATTGGAGAAGGAAATGGCAACCTACTCCAGTGTTCTTGCCTGGAGAATTCCAGGGACAGAGGAGCCTGGTAGGAGGCTGTCTATGGGGTCGCACAGAGTCAGACACGACTGAAACGACTTAGCAGCAGTAGCAGCAGCATATTAGAGGCTTAACCTTCTTCTTAAATTTGTGCCAAATCACAGAACAGTAATTTGAGCTAGGAAGTAAGTTTATTCGTTTTAATGGAGAAACAGAAGTGTGAAGCAGACCCAAATTCTCATGATAAAGATCAGCATGTTACCAAAGAGAAACTCATTCACTCTTTGCATTGTAGTAATGAGCTTTTGATTCTTTTGATTATAAACATGACAAGACATAAAATTAAAGAATTAAGGAATATTGAGGCTTGAAAGGATTTTAGAGATGGAAAGAGAAAGTGGAAGCCCAGATAATTTAAGTAATCTCTCCAGAGTCACATTATTACTTAGACAAAAGATCTGTGGCTAGAATTGAGTAGCGGTATTTCTACTCTCCTTTTTTTTTTTTTAAGAAAATCTTTTCTACTAACTTCCATTGTAATAATTCTAGGATGCTAAATTTTTTATATTTTTAGTGAAAGATTTCTTTATTTATGTTGCAAACTGCTTCATTCTTTAAATGTATTATGTTTTGAAGCTTTCTCAAGACGTGACTTCAGGGTTTTTGCTGAATGATAGTGATATATTTAGTTAGGTCAATTTAAATACTAGAATGCTAGAGGAGGCAGAGTCTAAGATCTCCAAATGGTGATTTGAAAATCAATTCCTAATCAGAATCACTTGTTTTGAAGACAAATGATAATGTTACTTTGTACTATGTGCCATTTATAAATATAGATAGTGATATATTGAAGTTCAATATTTTGAGTGATGGCAATTTCACTGGAAAAATGTAGGATTCTTTCTTTCATAGCAGGAATGGGAAAGATTCATGCTTAGTGAAAGTTATGTTAGCATACAAAACTTGTCATTAAAATAAGACTATTATAATTAGCTTGCTTTCAAAATTGAAGTGGAAATAGTCATATAAAGTGTTAAAATTTTTCTTTTTTTTCCTTTAGTTTAGTTATTTGGATCTCATAGCTACAAAAATGTATTTTTGAAAACTTTTTCTATCAAAGGAAAGTTAACTTACAGCGTGTTAATTTCAGGTGTACAGCAAAGTGACTTGTTTATGTATATACATATTCTTTTTCAGATTCTTTTCCATTTCAGATTATTATAGGATATTCTATATAGTGCTTTGTGCTATACAATAGATCCTTGTTGTTTATTTCATTTATGGTAGTATGTGAATGCTAATTCCAATGTTCTTATATATTATTTATTATCTCTAATGAGAATTTTATTGGCATGAAATATTAATACTATAATTATGAATATGTAAAATCTTTAAATTTTAAAATCTCCTAACATTATCAAGTATATCTATGTATAAAACATACATACATTTTGCTTTATTTAAAACATATAAAAAAGAATTTCAAATCACACTAAACATAATAAATATATAACTTGCTTTATTAAAAATCTATACTGCAGCCATGAAATTAAAAGATGCTTACTCCTTGGAAGAAAAGTTATGACCAACCTAGATAGCATATTCAAAAGCAGAGACATTACTTTGCCGACTAAGGTCCGTCTAGTCAAGGCTATGATTTTTCCAGTAGTCATGTATGGATGTGAGAGTTGGACTGTGAAGAAGGCTGAGCGCTGAAGAATTGATGCTTTTGAACTGTGGTGTTGGAGAAAACTCTTGAGAGTCCCTTGGACTGCAAGGAGATCCAACCAGTCCATTCTGAAGGAGATCAGCCTGGAATTTCTTTGGAAGGAATAATGATGCTAAAGCTGAAACTCCAGTACTTTGGCCACCTCATGTGAAGAGTTGACTCATTGGAAAAGACTTTGATGCTGGGAGGGATTGTGGGCAGGAGGAGAAGGGGACGACAGAGGATGAGATGGCTGGATGGCATCACTGACTCGATGGGCATGAATCTGAGTGAACTCTGGGAGTTGGTGATGGACAGGGAGGCCTGGCGTGCTGTGATTCATGTGGTCACAAAGAGTTGGACACGACTGAGTGACTGAACTGAACTGAACTGAACTGATATTGTATTTTCAAGTAAAGGTTAGACTTCCAGTGCCGAACACAAAATTAAACAATAATCAGTTTCCTTAAAGTGCTATTTTAAAGAATATTTTTAAGAATAATGAAGCCTCCTAAGTGTAAATTATCTTTATCAAATGAGAAAAAAAAAGCCTAGAAAGAAAAACACCATTACAGTATACTAACACATATATATGGAATTTAGAAAGATGGTAATGATAACCCTCTACGTGAGACAGCAAAAGAGACACAGATGTAAAGAACAGACTTTTGGACTCTGTGGGAGAGGGAGAGGGTGGGATGATTTGGGAGAATGGCATTGAAACATGTATACTATCATGTAAGAAGTGAATTGCTAATCTAGGTTTGATACAGGATACAGGATGCTTGGGGCTGGTGCACTGGGATGACCCAGAGAGATGATATGGGGACGGTGGTGGAAGGCAGGTTCATGGTTGGGAACTCATGTACACCTGTGCTGGATTCATGTCAATGTATGGCAAAACCAATACAGTATTGTAAAGTAAAAAAAAAAAAAAAATTTAAATTAAAAAAAAGTTAAAGTTTTTTTTTTTCTATGTTATTTCATGTCCTGTTATCAGATCACATACTAACGCCCCAATATAGGTAACAAAACTATCCAGTGTGGTTTGCTGATATTAATTTTGCCATCTATCACTTGGGACTGCTTTCTGCCTTTTGGTCTGAGCTAGATGACAATAGATTCCAAGCTCCAGATTTGGATATTTATCAGCATATTTGAAATGGAAATTGTCTAAGAAATATACAGTAAGAATCCCAGGTGGGGGAAAATCATTGCTTTCCTGAAGAGTTCTTTTTCCACTGTATGAAAGGTATTATCAGTATACCTATAAACTAGTCCAGGTCTGCAAATTTCAGCTGTTAATGGGAGGAGGTGACCTGATTAACTCTGAGTTCAGATTAGTTGAGTTGAGTTGCTCAGCCATTTCCGACTCTGCGATCCCAAGGACTGCAGCTCACCAGGCCTCCCTGTCCATCACCAACTCCTGGAGCTTGCTCAAACTCATGTCCATTGAGTCAGTGATGTCATCCAATTATCTCATTCTCTGTCGTCCCCTTCTCCTCCTGCCTTCAATCTTTCCCAGCATCAGGGTCTTTTCAAATGATTAAGTTCTTTTCATCAGGTGGCCAAAGTATTGGCGCTTCAGTTTCAGAATCAGTCCTTTCAATGAATATTCAGGACTGATCTCCTTTAGGATGGACTGGTTGGATCCTCCTGCAGTCCCATCACCAACTCCAGGAGTTCACTCAGACTCACGTCCATTGAGTTGGTTATGCCATCCAGCCATCTCATTCTCTGTCGTCCCCTTCTCTTCTTGCCCCCAATCCCTCCCAGTGTTGAAGTCTTTTCTAATAAGTCAACTCTTTGCATGAGGTGGCCAAAGTACTGGAGCTTCAGCTTTAGCATCAGTCCTTCCAAAGAACACCCAGGACTAATCTCCTTCAGAATGGACTGGTTGGATCTCCTTGCAGTCCAAGGGACTCTCAAGAGTCTTCTCCAACACCACAGTTCAAAAGCATCAATTCTTCAGTGCTCAGCTTTCTTCACAGTCCAACTCTCACATCCATACATGACCACTGGAAAAACCATAGCCTTGACTAGACGGACCTTTGTTGGCAAAGTAATGTCTCTGCTTTTGAGTATACTATCTAGGATCCTCATAACTTTTCTTCCAAGGAGTAAGCGTTTTTTAATTTCATGGCTGCAGTCACCATCTGCAGTGATTTTGGAGCCCCCCAAAATAAAGTCTAACACTATTTCCACTGTTTCCCCATCTATTTCCCATGAAATGATGGGACCAGATGCCATGATCTTCGTTTTCTGAATGTTGAGCTTTAAGCCAGCTTTTTCACTCTCTTCTTTCACTTTCATCAAGAGGCTTTTTAGCTCCTCTTCACTTTCTGCCATAAGGGTGGTGTCATCTGCACATCTGGTTATTAATATTTCTCCTAGCAATCTTGATTCCACCTTGTGCTTCTTCCAGCGCAGCATTTCTCATGATGTACTCTGCATAGAAGTTAAATAAGCAGGGTGACAATATACAACCTTGACATACTCCTTTTCCTATTTGGAACCAGTCTGTTGTTCTGTGTCCAGTTCTAACTGTTACTTCCTGACCTGCATATAGGTTTCTCAAGAGGCAAGTCAGGTGGTCTGGTATTCCCATTTCTTTCAGAATTTTCCACAGTTTATTGTGATCCACACAGTCAAAGGCTTTGGCATAGTCAATAAAGCAGAAATAGATGTTTTTTTTGGAACTCTCTTGCTTTTTCCATGATACAGCAGATGCTGGCAATTTGCTCTCTGGTTCCTCTGCCTTTTCTAAAACCAGCTTGAACATCTGGAAGTTCACGGTTCACGTATTGCTGAAGCCTGGTTTGGAGAATTTTGAGCATTACTTTAGTATCATGTGAGATGAGTGCAATCATGCAGTAGTTTGAGCATTCTTTGGCATTGCCCTTCTTTCGGATTGGAATGAAAACTGACCTGTGGCCACTGCTGAGTTTTCCAAATTTGCTGAGCATATTGAGTACAGCACTTTTACCTCATCATCTTCCAGGATTACAAATAGCTCAACTGGAATTCCATCACCTCTACTAGCTTTGTTCATAGTTATGCTTTCTAAGGCCCACTTGACTTCACATTCTGGGATGTCTGGCTCTAGGTGAGTGATCATACCTTCATGATTATCTTGGTCGTGAAGATCTTTTTTATACAGTTATTCTGTGTATTCTTGCCACGTCTTCTTAATATCCTCTGCTTCTGTTAGGTCCATACCATTTCTGTCCTTTATCGAGCCCATCTTTGCATGAAATGTTCCCTTGGTATCTCTAATTTTCTTGAAGAGATCTCCAGTTTTTCCCATTCTGTTATTTTCCTCTATTTCTTTGCATTGATCGCTAAAGAAGGCTTTCTTGTCTCTTCTTGCTCTTCTTTGAAACTCTGCATTTAGATGTTTATATCTTTCCTTTTCTCATTTGCTTTTCGCTTCTCTTCTTTTCACAGCTATTTGTAAGGCTTCTCCAGACAGCCATTTTGCTGGTCATAGCAAACACCCTCTTCCAACAACACAAGAGAAGACTCTACACATGGACATCACCAGATATCGACACTGAAATGAGATTGATTATATTCTTTGCAGCCAAAGATGGAGAAGCTCTGTACAGTCAGCAAAAACAAGACTTGGATCTGACTGTGGCTCAGATCATGAACTCCTTATTGCCAAATTCAGACTTAAATTCAAGAAAGTAGGGAAAACCACTAGACCATTCAGGTATGACCTAAATCAAATCCCTTATGATTATATAGTGGAAGTGAGAAATAGATTTAAGGGACTAGATATGATAAACAGAGTGCCTGATGAACTATGGTCCAACACTCACGTCCATAAATGACTACTGGAAAAACCATAGCTTTGACTAGATGGACCTTTGTCAGCAAAGTAATGTCTCTGATTTTTAATATGCTGTCTAGGTTGGTCACATCTTTTCTTCCAAGGAGCAAGTGTTTTTTATTTCATGGGTGCATACAACATTTGCAGTGATTTTGGAGCCCAAGAAAATAAAATCTGGCACTGTTTCCCTTGTTTCCCTATCTATCTGCCATGAAATGATGGGACTGGATGCCATCATCTTCATTTTTTGAATGTTGAGTTTTAAGCCAGATTTTGAGTTGCTTGCCTGCCAAGTCCCTTCAGTCAAGTCCCTCTTTGCAACCCTATGGACTGAGCCTGCCAGACTCCTCTGTCCATGGGATTCTTCAGACAAGAATAGTGGAGTGGGTTGCTTCCACTTCAGGAAGACCTTCAGGGGTCTTCCTGAACCAAGGATAGAACCACAGCCTTCTTTGTCTCCTGCACTGCAGGAGGTTCTTTACCACTAGTGTCACCTGGGAAGCCCCGGGTTTGGTTTCTAAAGTTTAAATTCTGTCTGGATCTTGAGATCTGAGAGCTCTCAAGCTGTCTGAGAAGCTCAGTGTTCCAGCACATTTCCTTCCTAAGTGATTCAGGTATTCTGATTTATTGTGTTTGGGTGGGGTATGGGGATGGGCAGTTTTTAAAAATATCTCAGTGATTCCATTATGAAGTCAATATTGAGAATCACTTAATTAGATGAAGCAAATCTTGGCAGATCAACCTATCTTAGTTTCCCAGATCAACCAGCTTCTTAAGAGTGGGTTCCTTTTATTTTTTGGTCAATATTTTTTTTTTTATGCTTAATGTTATGTTATATTTTCCTATTTACTGAGCTCTTATTATACGTCATCTTTCTTAATATTATCTTGTTTAATCTTCACAAAAATATTGCTTTAAAATGTTAAAACTAAGGCTAAAGGAGATTAAATACTTAATTTTGTCAAAGTAACTTTGTAAGTGGTAATCATAATTGTGAAGTATAAGTCTTCTGATTTCAACCTCCATACTATTGATCCCTGATTTTAAATCTGTGATGCTTAGTATTAGAAGCAGACTAAAAGCAAAGAAAGAGAATTAGATGTTTTTGTCTTTTCTCCATTTTTAAATTAATTAATCTATTTTTAAGTTTATTTGTTATTGAAGGATAATTGCTTTACAGAATTTTGTTGTTTTCTGTCAAATCTCAACATGAATCAGCCATAGGTATACATATGTCCCCTCCCTTTTGAACCTCCTTTCCATCTCCCTCCCCATCTCACCTTTCTAGGTTGATATAGAGCCCCTTTGTGAGTTTCCTGAGCCATATGGCTAATTCCCATTGGCTATCTATTTTATATACGGTAATGTAAGTTTCCATGTTACTCTTTCCATACATCTCACCCTCTCCTCCCCTCTACCCATGTCCATAAATCTATTCTCAATGTCTGTTTCTACATTGCTACCCTGTAAAGAAATTCTTCAGATTTTAGATTCTGTGTATGTGCATTAGAACGCAATATTTATCTTTCTCTTTCTGACTCATTTCACTCTGTATTATAGGTTCTAGGTTCATCCACCTCATGAGAACTGACTCAAATGTGTTCCTTTTTACGTCTTAGTAATATTCCATTGTGTATATGTACCGCAACTTCTTTATCCATTCATCTGTCGATGGACATCTAGGTTGCTTCCATGTACTAGCTACTGTAAAAAGTGCTGCGATGAACAATGCGATACATGTGACTTTTTCAACAATGCGATACATGTGATTGTTCCTCAGGGTATATGCCTAGGAGTGGGATTGCTGGGTCATGTGGTAGTTTTATTCCTAGTTTTTAAGGGAATCTCCATACCATCTTCCATAGTGGCTGTATCAATTTGCATTCCCACCAACAGTGCAAGGGCATTCCCTTTTCTCCACATCCTCTCCAGAATTTATTGTTTGCAGACTTTTTGATGATGGCCATTCTGATTGGTGTGAGCTGACATCTCACTCTTTTCTACTGGTCAGATACTCCTGTCCACTCTCAGCTGGTGTTCTGCAAGCACTTGTGTCTGAAGGTGTATCCCTGATGTATCCATGGAGAGAGATGTATTCCATGTCCACCTACTCCTCCACCATCTTGTCCCTCAAGAATTAGATTTTTTTTTTTCCCTCAGTCTGTGCAGCAGAATGATGCTGAGGCAAAAATAGGTTGTATTCACAGGTAGCTTGGCTGTATACCAGGTTACGAAACTCTGGAGTGGCTGAACTGAGAAGCGAATGCTGTCCTCTGTCCAGGCTTTTTTTTCACTACAAGTACAGCTGTCCTGGTTCAACAGAAGAGGGGAAGAGCCCTGAGTTTTGACATAACAACCACCGACTAAAGTCCCAAGTTTTGGAACGGCACCATCTAAGACAGAGGAGCTTCTTTGCTGGAGCCGAGTCAGAAAGCTGGATTGGATTCTAAGCCATAAGCATATTCTATTTGTTGGGAGAAGGTAACCATTCCCTAAGCGAGTGCCTTACAAGGACTTTCTTTTTCCTGTGTGATATTTTATTAGGATGGACAGTAAGGGAAAAATTACACCACTGGATCCTATCTTTTAATGCCTCATTTCTAATACTTTCCGATAAATCTTACAGGATTTTGAAGATTTCTTTTGATTTTTATCAAGTTTTTGATTAAACAAACAAACAAACTCTTGGGATAGTTCAATGGTTTACCTAATTATGTTTTAACTATACAGCCTGGTCTTCAAGATTTCCCAAAGTCTGGGTCAAGCCTAACTTTCCGGCTGTATGTTCTACTGTTACTATTTCCCTACATTAAACCCTCATTTGGAAAAGACCCTGAAGCTGGGAGAGATTGAGGGCAAGAGGAGAAGGGGGTGCCAGAAGATGAGATAGTTGGATTACATCAGGACATGAGTTTGAGCAAACTCATGAAAATAATGAAGGACAGGGTAGCCTGGAGTGCTGCAGTTCATGGGGTTGCAAAGAGTCGGGCAACACTTAGTGACTGAACAACAACAACAACATTAAACCCTATGGTCAAGCCCAAAACATCACCTTTCGATTTTTTTGATCATTGTGTTCTTATATATTGCCTATTACATTAGTTTTCTCAGGCTATACCCACTAGCTAGAATGTCTATCTTCATGACCCATGATCTCTACCCATTAAAACTTTAACTTATCCTTTGAGGCCCAGATCAAAAACCATTTTCTGCACAATCTCGCTCCCCTTTGCCAGCAGTGACTGCTCTGAAACAAAAGCTTTAATTGAATTTTCCAGTGTAGATACGCTTTACACAGTATATTTGGATGGACTTGTCTGCCCTACCTCACCTCCAATTGGCTGTAGTGTATGGTGTCAGCTTACTGTTTGTAAAGAGGATATGAGAACCTGCTGTATACACTCCTGTGATCTTAAGAAGAGTGGATTTCCTATTAAATCAGTATTATACCATCATGGATGGATTTTCACTGAGAAAGAACTTCCTAGTGCTAACTATAATTAAATCACTTAATCACTTTTCTACATAGCAAGGATAAGCAATTTCAAAAATTTCCATTTTATTTTTATTTTAATGAAATTGTTTAGGTTGAAAACAATTGTTTGCATAAATGTTACAACAAAGATTAAGCTCATCCATTTGTCTTAGAGATTAAAATTTCTACTATCAGTTTTCTTTTGTGTCTACAATTTTCTGTGTAAATATCCAATTTTCCTCAGCAAAATTTTGCAGATCTATTTTTAAAGAAATTTTTAATATTTTTAATACTTTAGAATCATTAACAAATATTAAATGCACACTTTAACATTTAGAGTAAAAAGTAATAATTTAAAGTGAAAAGTTCTTGTGCTTATTCCTATCAGAAAGATTCACTATAAATTGCATAAGAGATGAAGAACTATAATTTAATCCCTGACATAAAGAACAAAGAGAATTAGCAGGTCACAGTTGTAGAATATGAGGCACTATTTTGACTAATTTTGGTGTCAGAGTAGATCTAAAACCATACTCCAAAAGAAAACACAGTGGGTAACGTCCTTGACACTGATTTTGGTCATGAAGATTTTGACACCAAAAGCAAAGGCAATGAAAATAAAAATAAAGAAGTAGGATTGCATAAAAGTACAAAATTTTCTGCACAGCATAGGACACCATTAATGAAAAGAAAAGGCAACCATTGGAGTAGTGTCCGGCTCTTTACGACCCCATGAATCGCAGCACGCAAGGCCTCCCTGTCCATCACCAGCTCCCGGAGTTCACTCAGACTCACGTCCATTGAGTCAGTAATGCCATCTAGCCATCTCATCCTCGGTCGTCCCCTTCTTCTCCTGCCCCAATCCCTCTCAGCATTAGAGTCTTTACCAATGAGTCAACTCTTTGCATGAGGTGGCCAAAGTACTGGAGCTTCAGCTTTAGCATCATTCCTTCCGAAGAAATCCTAGGGCTGATCTCCTTCAGAATGGACTGGTTGGATCTCCTTGCAGTCCAACGGGCCCTCAAGAGTCTTCTCCAACACCACAGTTCAAAAGCATCAATTCTTCGGTGCTCAGCCTTCTTCACAGTCCAACTCTCACATCCATACATGACCACAGGAAAAACCATAGCCTTGACTAGATGGACCTTAGTCGGCAAAGTAATGTCTCTGCTTTTGAATATGCTATCTAGGTTGGTCATAACCTTTCTTCCAAGGAGTGAACGTCTTTTAATTTCATGGCTGCAGTCACCATCTGCAGTGATTTTGGAGCCCCCCAAAATAAAGTCTGACACTGTTTCCACTGTTTCCCCATCTATTTCCCATGAAGTGATGGGACCAGATGCCATGATCTTCGTTTTCTGAATGTTGAGCTTTAAGCCAACTTTTTCACTCTCCTCTTTCACTTTCATCAAGAGGCTTTTTAGCTCCTCTTCACTTTCTGCCATAAGGGTGGTGTCATCTGCATATCTGAGGTTATTGATATTTCTCCTGGCAATCTTGATTCCAGCTTGTGTTTCTTCCAGTCCGGCGTTTCTCATGACGTACTCTGCATAGAAGTTAAATAAGCAGGGTGACAATATACAGCCTTGAGGTACTCCTTTTCCTATTTGGAACCAGTCTGTTGTTCCATGTCCCTTTCTAACTGTTGCTTCCTGACCTGCATACAGGTTTCTCAAGAGGCAGGTCAGGTGGTCTGGTATTCCCATCTCTTTCAGAATTTTCCACAGTTTATTGTGATCTACACAGTCAAAGGCTTTGGCCTAGTCAATAAGGCAGAAATAGATGTTTTTCTGGAACTCTCTTGCTTTTTCCATGATCCAGTGGATGTTGGCAATTTGATCTCTGGTTCCTCTGTCTTTTCTAAAACCAGCTTGAACATCAGGGAGTTCACGGTTCACATATTGCTGAAGCCTGGCTTGGAGAATTTTGAGCATTACTTTACTAGCATGTGAGATGAGTGCAATTATGTGGTAGTTTGAGCATTCTTTGGCATTGTCTTTCTTTGGAATTGGAATGAAAACTGACCTTTTCCAGTCCTGTGGCCACTGCTGAGTTTTCAAATTGGTTGGCATATTGAGTGCAGCACTTTCACAGCATGATCTTTCAGGATTTGAAACAGCTCAACTGGAATTCCATCACCTCCACTAGCTTTGTTTGTAGTGATGCTTTCTAAGGCCCACTTGACTTCACATTCCAAGATGTCTGGCTCTAGATTAGTGATCATATCATCATGATTATCTGGGTCATGAAGATCTTTTTTGTACAGCTCTTCTGTGTATTCTTGCCACCTCTTCTTAATATCTTCTGCTTCTGTTAGGTCCATACCATTTCTGTCCTTTATCGAGCCCATCTTTGCATGAAATGTTCCCTTGGTATCTCTAATTTTCTTGAAGAGATCTCTAGTCTTTCCCATTCTGTTATTTTCCTCTATTTCTTTGCATTGATCACTGAGGAAGGCTTTCTTATATCTTCTTGCTATTCTCTGGAACTCTGCATTCAGATGCTTATATCTTTCCTTTTCTCCTTTGCTTTTCACCTCTCTTCTTTTCACAGCTATTTGTAAGGCCTCACCAGACAGCCATTTTGCTTTTTTGCATTTCTTTTCCATGGGGATGGTCTTAGGGAAATGCAAATCAAAATCACAACGAGATCGTACCTCACACCCATTAGGATGTGTGTGGTCAGTTGCTCAGTCATGTCCACCTCTTTGTGACTCCATGGACTGTAGCTCACCAGGCTCGTCTGTCCATGGAATTTTCCAGACAAGAATACTGGAGTGGATTGTCATTTACTGCAGGGGATCTTCCTGACCTGGGGATGGAATCCAAGTCTCTTGTGTCTCCTGTATTGGCAGGCAGATTCTAGTGCCATGTGGGAAGCCCACCTATTAGACTGGTTATTATGAAAAGATAAGAAATAATGTGCTGGCAAGGATGAATAGAAAAGCAAACTTTGTGGACTATTGGTAAGAATGGAAATTGGTATAGACACTATGGAAAACAGTATAGAGTTCTCTCAAAAAACAAAAAATAGAACTACCCCATGATCCAGCAATTCCACCTATGGGTATTCACCAAAAGGAAAAACAAAATCACTGTCTCAAAAAGATAGCTGCACCTCCATGTTCATAGCAGCATAATTTATAACCTAAGGTCACAGAAACACTATTAAGTGTCTACCCATTGAAAACAGACTTGTGGTTGCCAAAGGGGTTTGTGGGGTGGGGGAGGACTAGATTGGGATTTTGAGATTAGCAAATGTAAACTATTATACATAGAATGGATAAACGACAAGGCCCTATTGTATAACACAGGGAACTATATTCAACATTCTTTAATAAACCATAATGAAAAATAATAAAATGTTAAGTGTCTATCATTGGTTGAATGGATAAAGAAAATATGATGTACATATATGTGATTATATACGTGTAATGGAATATCACTCAGCTGTAAAATGTATGGAAATTCTGTCATTTGCATCAACATTGATGGACCTTGAGCAGATTATGATAAGATGGTAAGTGAAATAAGTCAGACAGAAAGACAAATACTGTATGATCTCCCTCATATGTGAGATCTAAAAAAACTGAACTCATAGAGAACAGACTGCTAGTTGCCAGTGGCAGGGGGTGGGGAAGTGTGTGAGGGAGGGGCAAAATGGATGAATTGAGTCAAAAGGGACAAACTTTTGTTATAAAATAAACAATTCATGGGATATTATGTACAGCATGGTGACAATAGTTAATAATCCTGCACTGTATATTTGAAAGTTGATATCTTAAAAGTTCCCATCATAAGGAAAAATACTTTACCAATTTGTGATGATGGATGTTAAATAATTTTTTGTGATCTCTTTAAATCTTATTTTTGGTCTACCTACACGTGTTATGACTTCACTTTCACTTTTCACTTTCATGCATTGGAGAAGGAAATGGCAACCCCCTCCATGTTCTTTCCTGGAGAATCCCTGGGACGGGGGAGCCTGGTGGGCTGCCGTCTATGGGGTCACACAGAGTCGGACACGACTGAAGCGACGCAGCAGCAGCAGCAGCAGCAGTTAACGATATATGCATAAATAGCAAATCATTATGTTGTATACCTAAAACTACTACAATGTCATATATTAATTATGCTTCAATTAAAAAATATTCTGCTTTGCTGAATAAGTGGACAAGTAATTTAATGAATATTGTACAGTAATTATCAACGACGGGAACGACTGTGCTATAATAACGCTTCCTTCAGGTACTGAGTACATCCTGATTTACAGGGTCGCCCGTTCATCTCAGGCTTCACTTGTTTCTGTCTCAGCCTGGACTCTTCTGCCCTGTACTTCCACCACTGGCACACTGGCTTTCTCTTAACTCTCTTAATTCTCCCATTTGCCTTGTCAGTTTTTAGCCTTACTCCTATTTTATGTTGCTTATTTAATTTAATTTTATTTACTTTCCTCTTTTGATCCTATTCTTCACTCTCCCTGATAGCTCAGTTGGTAAAGAATCTGCCTGCAATGCAGGAGACTGCGGTTCGATCCCTGAGTTGGGAAGATCCTCTGGAGAAGGGATAGGCTACTCACGTTGGTATTCTTGGGCTTCCCTTGTGGCTCAGCTGGTGAAGAATCCACCCACAATACAGGTAGATCTTGGTTCGATTCCTAGGTTGGGAAGATCCTCTGGAGAAGGGAAAGGCTACCCACTCCAGTGTTTTGGCCTAGAGAATTCCATGGACTGTATAGTCCACGGGCTCGCAAAGAATCAGACACGACTGAGCGACTTTCACTTTCACCCTCACCTGTTCCACCGCCAAATAGTTATATTCAATATACTTTTTCTTTTGGTACATATTCTTGGAAATGTAGGTATCCTTGTTGCATTTATACTTTAATGTTGGGATATATGTGTCTTTAAATTATAAGAGTGCATTCAGCTCAAAGTAACTTCCTATTTTTTATTGATAGAGGGTACAAAGATCCTGTAGTGGTTAAAAACATGAATTCAAGGCAGATGGCTTCATTCTAATTGTTTTGTCTTCCACTTATTAGCTATTTTATCTTAGACAAGTGACTTAATCTCCCTACGCTTCAATGTCCTCATACATAGCCTCATAAGGTTTTTGCATGAAGCAAATAGGCCAATACACGTGAAACTGAAAGTGTTAGTCACTCAATCATGTCCAGCTCTTTGTGACCCCATGGTTTGTAGCCCTCCAGGCTCCTCTGTTCACGGCATTCTCCAGGCAAGAGTGTGGGAGTAGGTTGCCATTTCCTTCTCAGGGGATTTTCCTGACCCAGGGATCGAACCCGGGTCTCCTGCACTGCAGACAGATTCTCTGTCTGAGCCACCAGGAAAGCCCAATAAATGTAAAGTGTGTGAAATAAATAGTATCTGACATGTAATGTGTTACCTATATGTTAGCTATTGTATTATTCTATTTGCATTTTCTCTCAATTCTTTGTTTTTGAGCTTAAACCATGTACTTTCACACATATCCTTGCTCTGATAGCTGCCCAGTGTTTCATGGTATGTGTCTATTATACTTTATGTGTGTGTTTTATACAATAAGCTAACAATGAATGTCTATACTGCTTTCAAATTAGTGCTATTACAAACCCAGTTGTAATAAACATTTTCTTTTATAAGACTGTGCAGGAATTTTTTCTCATATTAAGGGATCATAAGATATACCCACACTTTATTTCACTAAGCACTGCCAGATGTTTGTAGAATGACTTTACCAATTTACACTCCCATAACTGTATACTGCAGTTACTCTGCGTGTGGTTAATTTTCACTGGCTTCTATTCCCAAGTCCAATACAGGACCTCTGTGTAAACAAAGTCACCCCTTTGGCCCTGAGTTATTTCTCAGGGTCCCCAAACATATTGCGCATGCACTCATGATACAAGTTTGTGCTGCCACTTTGCAATAGAGCTGTTTTCCTCATTCTTTCTGCAGCTCATTCAGTGCAGTTTCCAGCACACACAACTTGCCTGAGAGGGCCTTACAGCTGCATGGTTCTATTGCCAGTTAGAAGAAATCTTTCCTCTGTTCACTAGACAGCTCTGAATGCTTCCAGAGATGGCGGCATTGGCTCCCAGCTCTGATTCTGTTTTCCTCTGCTGGCTGAGTGCCATCACCCTCCTCCAACCTCCACTACCTCTGCTGCCCTGTGATTCCACCATCTCTGCTCCTAATATTCTACAGGTTCCAGCACTACCGTGTGTTCTCTGGATCCGTTAAAGCTCCAGAGCCGTGGAATTTTTCATACCGTAGCTGCAAGACTGCCTGGCTCTCCTTTTCTATTTCCATCTATTTAGGCTGCCATAATGGTGTGTTTGGAGAAGGCAATGGCACCCCACTCCAGTACTCCTGCCTGGAAAATCCCATGGGCGGAGGAGCCTGGTAGGCTGCAGTCCATGGGGTTGCGAAGAGTCGGACACGACTGAGCGACTTCACTTTCACTTTTCACTTTCATACATTGGAGAAGGAAATGGCAACCCACTCCAGTGTTCTTGCCTGGAGAACCCCAGGGACGGGGGAGCCTGGTGGGCTGCCATCTATGGGGTCTTACAGAGTTGGACATGACTGAGGCGACTTAGCAGCAGCAGCTGCAGCAGCAGCAATGGTATGTTTGTGTGTGTGATGTGTTGTATGGAAAGTCCATTTAGCATCACTGTTATTTTTTAATTTTTTCTTGGAGTATAGTTTCCTCACAATGCAGTGTTACTTTCTGCTGTGCAGCAAAGTGAATCAGCTATACATGTACACATATCCCCTCTTTGGGGATTTCCTTCCCATTAAGGTCATTACCGACCACTGAGTAGAGTTCCCTGCGCTGTACAGTCGGTTCTCAATAGTCGGTTATCTATACATAGTATCAATAGTGTATATATGTCAATCTCAATCTCCCAATTCACTCCCCTACATCCCTCTTGGTGTCCTTATGTTTGTTCTACACATGTGTGTCTCTATTTTTGCAATAGCCCTTCACAACCTCTAAGACTCAGTTGCATTTCTGTTGTAGTATATGGACCAGTGAGGGATTGTGAGATTATTTTAAGCAGCATAAAGAGAAACGAAAGCAAGTTGTTTGAGTAGTCTCAAGGTCAATGCTAAGAAAAATACTGAGTAGACAATAATTCAGGTAATGATTCACAGATACAGAGAACAAACCCGTGGTTACCAGTGGGGAGAGGCAAAGAGGGAGGGACAATGTAGGGGAAGTGGCCTATGAGTTACAGTTAGGTATAAAATAAGCTACAAGGATATATTTAAAACACGGTGAATGTTTTAAATAGTGAATATATAAAAACATATTTATACATTTTAAAACATGGTGAATATATATATAAAATATATTTATATATTTTAAATATAAAATGTTGGTGAAATTGTGAGTCACTGTCTACTATATCTGTAACATGTAATATCATACAGCAACTATACTTCAATTAAAGATAATAAAATTTTAAAAAATGAAAAAGTGAAAAAAATGGTAACAACGGTGTGCAGAGTAACTGAAATTAGAAACACTGCGTTTGGATAAGTTCTCTTCAGAATTTCCTCAGTCCCTAATGTAAATGTTCTTGTGAAAGACACAGCTCCACAATCTACTAAAAATGCTCCAAAAGTCTAAAGTTCTTTGTGTGCGTGCTGCGTGCTAAGTCACTTCAGTCATGTCTGACTCTTTGCAACCCCATGGACTGTAGCCCGCCTGGCTCCTCTGTCTGTGCGATTCTCCAGGCAAGAATACGGGAGTGGGTTCCCATGCCCTCCTCCAAGGGATCAAACCTTCGTCTCTCATTGTCTCCTGCAGGTGGGTTCTTTAACACCAGCACTGCCTGGGAAACCTAAAGCTCTTTGGTGGGATGCACTTAGGCTTAAGCTGACCTCTATCCCTAACACTGCCTGACATCATCTTTTGGGATTCTTTCGTGGCTTCATTTCTGGGGACACTATTGCCTTTCTTTTCCCCTTCATTGCATTTTCTCCTCTATCTTAAATTCTTGGAGTTTAATTCATTTCAATGCAATTCAATCCATTTAGTGAGAAGACAACAGATATATTTAGACAAGCTAATTTTAAAATACTTTTATTTTGAAATCATTTAGATCTTAAGTAAAAATTTCAAGAATAAAGCAGACATCTTCTCTCTACCTTTCCTACAGTTTCTTCTAATGTTGACAGTGTACATACTACCATGCAATCACCAATATGAAGACATTAACTCTGGTGCAGTACTATTAAGGAAACTGCAGACTTTATTTGGATTTCAGCGGTTTTTTCACTAAAGTTCTTCCTTTGTTCAAAGATCCAACTCACAATCCCACATTGCATTCAGTTTTCCTGTGTCTTTAATTGCTCCAAGTCTGCGACAGTTACTCAGTCTTTCTTTGTCTTTCAGGTTTTTTAAATTAATAATTGGGCTTCTCTGGTGGCTCAGATGGTAAAGAATCTGCCTGCAATGTGGGAGATCTGGGTTCAATCTCTGCATGGGGAAGATCCCCTGGAGAACTGGTAACTATCTTGAGGATATGGTTTGTTTATCAAATTCCTATTTACTCATTATTGTAGCATCCATTGGTAGATCTTGCCTGCACATTATTCCCATGATGTTGTAATGGTTGATTTCCCTAATTCTTCCATATTTAACAATAAGAATTGTGCTGTAAACAAGAGCTATTTCTTTGTTAATGGTCACTTACTTTATTCAGAGGATGATGATCTAAAACAATTAATTAATTAGGTTCTGACTATTTCAGTCATTGGGAACTTTTTGGTGGTTCCTGTGCCCTTTCAACAAGCCTCACATCCATTTTGGAGCAGTTCCTTACTTTATAGCTCCTCAAGATGTTACAGGCTCATCTTATTTTCTCACTACCCCAGCTCTGGAATCAACCAAATTTTCCTTGTATTAGAGAACAGTATATTTAAGTCAAGATGTGGTTTCTAAGATGTGTTCATTCCTACTGGATGTTATTGCTTCTAGGCTTTCTCAGCATACAGAATTAGAAAATATATGTATAAATACTAGCCCATGCACACACAGTGGTACTATCTACCTACCTACATACCCACCTGTCATCTATCTCTGTTTATCAGAAGACCGTGAGTTCATTCTAATACTTCTGATCCTAATCCAGTAGCACAGAACTCATTCTAGTCTTTCCCTTTATTTGAAATTTCTTTCTCCGATAATAAAAAATCCGAGTTTCAAAATCTATAAAGGATCTACTTAGTTGTTCAATTTTAGCATACTTAAGATAGATTCAAACTTGCCATGCTCCTATAAGAAATACATTTACTAACTAGAGTGCAGCATTCATGTATCCCTTTGTCTTTAGCCTGAAAACAACAAGTTAAAATATTGCTTTAAAATTGTACTTTGATTTGTTTTTTCTTTTCTCAAATCCCCTCATTGTGATTGGGAAGAATATTTTGAAATTGAAACTGCAGTAACACAGGCATGAAAAATTTCAAAAGCATAAATTCTTTCAGGTGTGCAGTCACTAAAATTTATAGCAAACTTCTTTGGTCTGTGTCCCAAATCTGGCCTGTACACAACCTTATGGTTTTTCTCTCCTAGGACTTTTAAGAAATCTTTTCTTTTTTTTTTTTTTCTAGTTTCCCTGAGATTCAATCATGGAACCAGGTTCAATTTTCCCAGAGGCCATTCAAGGAAGCAGTGGTCAAAGTGGTTATTTTTGTTTTCCCTGACGCTGCATATTTTGCTTATCTATCTTCTGTGACCACCCCCCCCCCCGCCCCGAATGTTTCTCTGGTTTGTACCAAAACCTCAGGTAAAAGCTCAGCTATTGGATGGGCACTCTTATCTTGGGACAGAAGCTAACAATGAAAGCTTTAAGAGACTCAGAGCCTCTACTGACTTCTTGGGAAATGCTCAAAGCTATCTATGATGACTAGTATTTTAGCATGGATCTAGAGAAGATTTGGTTAGAGGAGAATAAAATCACAGCCTCTAGATCTAAGATCCTCCTACTAATGAACAGTGACCTGGACCAGAATTGCCAAGGGAATCTGTCATATCTCCAGATGAACTATCACATTGAACTATGCAACAATAAGAATCCTTGGAAAGACAAAATTCAAATGTCATTTCAGATATTTTTTCTCAGATGTATTGTGTTGTTCTTACTTCTTTGGCTGTGATCTTTCTGGTCCTAGGTAAGTATGTCTTGTCTAACTCAGCTTCTTGACACTTGTCAATGACCACATTACTACTTTCTTAACTCTTCTCACTTGCTTTGTCATCGAGCCATGACCCCACTTTCCCCTGTCTGTTTCTCTGTTCTGTTGCTGCTCACTGTAACAGCCTTGACCCTAGTGGTGACCCTGATGCTGGGTGGGCCCCTTTCTGAACCCACGCAGATCCTGCTAGCTGAGAAGTGTCTCTGGGTCTTGTTTCTGCATTGTTTAGCTGTGGTCTGCCTACTTTCCTTCAGGTTAGACTTTTTCATCTGTTTTCCCATGGAGGTTTTGTCTGATTCTCCTGGTAAAGGATAGTAAGATCTCTTGACTACCTATTATCAAAAGAGTTTCAGATGTCTGGAGCTATAGGTCTGGAGTCATGTATTTCAACTCTATATCTATCTTGAGCTTTAGGATACAGATATATATCATATATATATGATATGATATGTATATAAATATCAACATATATACACAATAAATCCTGACTGCAAGGAAGATGTGATACAATGCAGGGGAGGGTTGAAGATTTTAGTCTGAATGAATCACAAACTAAAGGTCTTGTTGGCATAAAGGAAATTATTTCTCTCCACTAATCCTAGGTTCCTCCACCTGTATAAATCTAAACTTCTTCAAGTAAACCTTCAAGTTAATTTGTTTTACTCTACATCCAAAAAGATTATTTATACTTCTACAGTTACTCTGACCTACTCATCAGAACTGCTCCTAGTAATTAAAAATTTAGTGAGAAACTTTACAAAGGAAAAGTAGTTTAATTTCCACCTCATCCTCTCTTCAGATATGGATTGGGGACATGAAGTGAATTCAAGGGGAGAAAATTTGTGAGGAGACAGAGTTTAGCCTTCTGTGAAAGGGATTTTTAGTGCTATCACTCATCAAACTTTATTAGGCTTCTGATCAATTTCTAATTAAAGAAAACATGAATCCTCATATGACAAGGGGAAAAGGTGATTCCTAAGTCAGGTACAGAATGTCTTGTTTCTGGAGTTACCAATCTGTCAAAACAAATCAAGACACTCCCTGGTAATTTTAATCTAGTTTTTTTCACAAGACTTATTTATTTATTTTTTTTAGGTATGAGAAATCTCATAAGTTCTTGAGTTTTTATTCTATTGCTTCAGATCCTTTGAGGAAATAAATATGCTTCAGATCATTTAGTGAAAAGATGACTGATGTTAATTTCATTTCAGACCTCATAAATACAATTTTATATTGTTCATTAGAGATATATTTATTACTTTCAGACTTTTGCTCTTGTATAGCATAATAATTGATCCCATATTTCCTCAGATAAAACAGTAAGGGATATATCACTTTGATACAGTGTAACTCTATAGGAAAAGAAAATATTTCTTTGTCAAATATTAAGTATAAATTTGTTTAATCAAATACAGTTGGAAGGCACATGAAGAGGAAGATGAGCGATGATGGATGATAAAGTGATAATAAGGACAAGCTCATGCTGATGAACAATTAATGGAAATGCTAGTTTATCAGGTGGCAGTTGTCTCCATTTTACATTATTAAGCCTGTTTCTCAAACCCAGACATTCATAAATAAACTCTGGGCTTGTTTTATGCTTTCCTGCTTTCATATAAATTATATTTATGGCTAATCTATTCATAGAACTACCAAGCTTGAGGTGATCTTACAAATAATTTAGCTAACTTCTCATTTTATATGTGAGGAAACTGAGGAAAAGTCAATAGATAGCATCACAGTATCCTTGGTTACTCTTCAACTTTCCTTAATAGATTTTGCCTAATACAAATCGTACTATATTTACTCACGTAGCTTTGCTTACACCCCGAAGTCCTGGTGCACTGCAGTCCATGGGGTCACAAAGAGTCGGACATGACTTAGCGACTGAACAGCAACAACTCCTTGCTTTTAAGCAAGTGTTTATGCTATATGAAGCAGATGGAGACCAGGAGGAAATACCTGCCAGTAAACCACTACACTTTTCCATGAAGGTTTTGTGAATCCGGTAATATAGCCCTTGAGGCAGAATGAGAATGATACTATATTCAAGATTAATAGGATCATTTATTCATGAATAAGCTTGTGAAAACCAGCAGGTGGTCAGATGATTCTCATTCCAGTCTTTTTTCCCCCGGTCTTTTGTAACATATATTAGAATTGATACTTTGCATTTATTGTTCCAGAAAATAAGCCAAAAACCGTTGTGATTAGAGCCAAAAATACGGCACCAAGTGAGGCACTTCACCAAAGGGCACATCTCCTTTTACAAAGTTGTTTAAAAGGAGATTTAGCAGGTAGAGAGAAGAGTTAAAATAGGGGCTGCTCATCCGGGGGCGACAGTGCCAGGTGGTGGAAAGAGACCCAGTGTAGGGGTCCAGCCTGAGACCCCATTCTAAATTTGTTGATAGCTATGTGATGCTGAGTTGGCTAGTTAAACTTCCTGGGACCACTTTTCACTTAATTTAATAAATGAGAAATTGGATGTGATTCAAGTTAGTTGCCTAGTTTGAAAACCTCTCAGGCCTTAAGTCTCAGGGCTTAAGTTGTGAGTATGAGATGGTTAGATATAAGGCAATGGGGAGTTAAATGGCCTGAGGAAGACCATACAGACCCTAGATACATTCAAATTCAAATTTATTGAAAGGACTTTACCAAGTATTGGTAAGGATGTGGAGCTACTGGAATTCATATTTTGCTGGTGAGCATATAAATTAATTCAATCATTCGGGAAAACTGCATAACTGCATGGCAGTTGTAAGCCTATTTATGAAATATTTATAATTTGTGATCTATCAATTTATTCCAGGGTAGATACACATTAGAAATGAGCAATTATGTCCATCCAAAGGCAGGCACAAGACTATTCACAGCAGCTGTATTCACACATACAATAGATGGCATACTATATGACTCCATTTATACATAATTTAAAAGCAATCAAAACTAATCTTTGGGGATAGAGATCAGAAGAGTGATTATTTTGGGCTCTGCTCATGCATTGGAGAAGGAAATGGCAACCCACTCCAGTGTTCTTGCCTGGAGACTCCCAGGGATGGGGGAGCCTGGTGGGCTGCCGTCTATGGGGTCCCACAGAGTCAGGCATGACTGAAGCGACTTAACAGCAGCAGCAGCAGCAGATGGCAAAGAACCTGCCTGCAGTGTGGGAAACCTAGTTTTAATCCCTGGGTCAGGAAGATCTCCTGGAGAAGGAAATGGCAACTCACCCCAGTATTCTTGGCTGGAAAATCCTAAGGACAGAAGAGCTTGGTGGGCTACAAGTCCACGGGGTCGCAAAGAGTCAGGCTCAGCTGAATGACTGAGCACTCAAGCTCGCAATAAGCAGTGACCAACACAGACCAGGTCTTTGCTGGGCAAACGCTTTTAAGTCTCGTTAGGTTCCATTTGTTTATTTTTGCCTTTACTTTTGCTTCAGGAAGTAGATCCCCCAAAATCATTGGCAAATCAATGGAGGATTTTGAGCAGAAGCATGCATAATCTGATTTATGATTTGACTGGGTTATTTTTGATACTGTATTGAGAATAGATTGTGGGGAAATAAGGGCAAAAGCAGAGATCTCTTGGAGACTACTGCAGTTATTTCCCATGAGCTATGATGGTGGCTCACATCCTCTGACAGATTTTGGTGGCCATGGTTGTGATGGGGTTGTCTAGGTAGTGAGGAGGGGAGAAATTTTGAATACACACTGAACTGAGACTTCTCTGGTGGCTCAGATGGTAAAATAGCCACTTGCAATGTAGGAGACCAGGGTTCGATCTGTGGGTTAGGAAAATCCCCTGGAGAAGTAAATGGCAATCCACTCCAATATTCTTGCCTGGAGAGCTACATGGATGAAGGAGCCAATCTACAGTCCATGGGGTTGCAATGAGCTGGACACGACTGAGTGGCTAACATTTTCCCATTTACTTTCAAGAGGGCTATAAGAAAATTCTGTGGAAATTTCCAGTATCTTCACTGGGGTGTGGTGTACAGAGGTATATACGTATACAAACATTCACTTAAGATCTGGGCACTACTTTGGATCATACTTTGATTTTGAAAAAGCAGAAATAAAGAAATGAGCAATAACAAAAAAGAAAAGAAAAAAAAAACCCAGAAAAATGAAAAGGAGAAAGAAACATTTTGTTGGGAGACAATAAAACCATCTGTAGACAGACCTCTGCCCAGAGATAGCCATTTTACTCTCCCTGGGTTTCGTGGTCTCTACAGACCTCTTCAGCTATAATTGTCAATGATTGTTTGAATAAGAGAAAAAAATCAGGTGAAAATTTGGGAATGGCAAAGTAAAGTTAACACCAACTTTTATGGCCCAAGATTATGATTACCAATGGACCCATTAACAAGAAAATGATACTAAGTATAAAAATTCTAAATTGCTGTGTCAAGTCCCCACTTTCCTTATCTGAAAGCTACGGTTACCTTGTGCATCATAACACTGACTATAAATTAGAATCCTCACTTTTACTTCCTACATCTGCAGAGACCAGAACTTAAAGAGGGAGTGCTTGAAGTGGATTTTACAATTCAAATTTGGTTGCACAAAACCTTACCACTCTTGAGTAAAAATAAAAAGCTCTCCCTTGCAATTATAATCAGGACAATGCCTTGAGTTTACAGATTAGCTCTTTGTGGCTAATTGTAAGTAGAGTGATTTGGCTTACACTCTGATTCAAACATGGAGGAAATTTCAGAGCAGCTACTTCACTAGCGTGTTGGGTGGGAAGGAAGGAGTTGTCACTCGCCTGCAGAACAGAATCACCTTCTTTCACAGATTCACACAGGGACAGAAATCACAAAGTCATGTTTTATAAGAAGTTATAGGATTGAGTCATTAGACCTTGGCGTGATTATGCTTTCTTTTAGATAAATACAGCCTCTAAATTAAGATGAAAAACTCTGAAGAAATAAAGGGAGTTAACAGTTGTTGAGCTTGTAACATGTATCCAGGATTTTAACTTCAGTTGTTTTGTTGTTGAATCGCTAAGTTGTGTCTAGATCTTTGCGACCTCACAGTCTGTAGCCTGCCAGGCTCCTCTGTCTGTGGGATTTCCTAGGCTAGAATACTGGAGTGGGTTGCCATTCCCTTTTCCAGGGGATCATCTTGAGCCAGGGATCGAACCTGTGTCTCTTCCATTGGCAGGTGGATTCTTCACCCCTGAGCCCCAGGGAAGGCCCTTTTAATGTCTATCCCTCATTTAACTCTAAAACACCATCTTCAGTTTATAAATGATGAAAGTGTGCCATGGTGAATATAAACACCTAGCTATTGGAGGAACCCAGGATTCACCCTGGGTGTATTGGACTCCAAAGCTTGTTTTCCTTCCCTGCATCTTTCCACAGGTTCCTTTAAGGGAAGGGACACTGCAATTTTCTCTGCTTTTAGAGTCTCCCACAACTTTAGGTAAATGCCAAAGCACTGGCATAAATACCAGACCACAAATCCAGCTACGCAAGAGGCATATTTTTCTTTCAACTTCTATAAATAGAAGTTATTTTATTTTTGCCCTCATTTTTCTATTTGGCAGACATTTGCCTTTAGTCAATTCAAGATGTCCTCACTTCAGGGTCCACACCCCACCCATGCCTGAGGATGCCCATAGTCTTGAGAGATTGCTGAGTTTGATAACTTGTTATTACCCACTTAGACTGGTTTTTTTTTTTTCAGTTTTTTTCTCTAATATCTATATTTTTAATTAAAAGATAATTTACAGAATTTTACTGGTTTCGGCCAAACATCAAAATGAATCAGTCAGGCTAGCTTTTGTTCCATCTTATTGAACCATATAGGTTATAGTTTTGTCATCTAAAGTTTAGGACATTCTCAGGTCTGGCTCAATACCTGATAATTCCTTGATCCTTTCTAGGACTTGAGAAGCTTTGCTTTGTTTTCTACATAGAACTGGGCTTCCCAAGTGACGCTAGTGGTAAAGAACCCACCTGTCAATGCTGGAGACCTAAGAGCCCTGGGTTTGATCCCTGGGTTGGGAAGATTCCCTGCAGGAGGCAACAGCTACTCACTCCAATATTCTTTCCTAGAGTATCTCATGGGTAGAAAAGTCTGGCAGGCTACAGTCCACAGGGTCACATAGAGCAGAATATGAGCGAAGCGACTTAGCAGCAGCTACTATGGATCAGGTCAAGGGAAAGCCTGAAGGCTGTCTCTGGCTGTGCTGCCACTTCCCCTCTAACAAATCTAATACTAGAAGGATGCATATGTGTGCTTTTCTGATGGGGGTTGTTAAGAACAGGAAGATAACTTTGGATCTTGCTTTTATTCCAAGCCCTCTTCTCTTGAATATTTCAACATACCTGGGTGTTCTGTCACTTTTCCCTCCTCACCCTCAGCACAGAAAGTTTATCGCCTGAGAAATGGTGGGTGGACAAAGATAAAGGGAAAGGAAATATATTTGTCAAACAACACATTCCTTCAAATCATTTTCACCTTCTATGGAGACTGCCATCAGCTCTCTTAAACTGGTTTACCGAGAACAACTGGAGGCGATGAATGCCCAGTAACGGAAGATGCTAGGGGTACAGGGGTCACCACTGGGTGGGAAGGTGGGGGAGTTTGCATACACTATGAAATAATACATATATACTATCCCCCTATGCTAAACATGTAATCAACACTCAGTGAATACCTAATTAATTGATGTAAATGAAATGCAAAAGAGGCTACATATTTGCCAGGCTAGAGTTTCCAAACCTGAATGAGCTGCAAAATCACCTAGGATACTTTAAAAAATTCATATATCTAGGCCTGGCTTCCCTGGTGGCTCAGATGGTAAAGAATCTGCCTGCAGTGTGGGCCCTGGTTTGATTCTGTGGTTGGGAAGATCCCCTGGAGAAGGAAGTGGCAACCCACTCCAGTAATCTAACCTGGAGAATCCCATGGACAGAGAAGCCTGGGGGCTACAGTCCATGGGTCGCAGAGTCGGACACGACTGAGCGACTAACACTTTCACTTTCATACTTGGAGTTTTAAGCTTAAACTTTGAGGAAGGATTGAGAAACTCTTAAAGAAAACACTCTTCCTCAGGTATGGAAGAGTACATACTCTTACAAGTCCATACTCATACAAGCGTACTTGTCCATGAATATGAGACCTACTGGTTTAACAATCTGATTACTTAAGTTTATCTGGTATTACCCTGGGAAGTACAGAGCAAGGGCCTAAGGAAATGAGACATTAATAGACACATTTTGGTAGTGGAAGAAAGAACATGAGTTTAGCAGAACATTTATGGAGATATATTGGGTTGGCCAAAAAGTTTGTTGAGGTTTTCTGCACCATCTTATGGATAACTCAGAGAAACTTTTTGGCCAACCCAATATAATATAAAACTTATACAGACACAGTTCATTTCTACAAAGGAATGGATTCATCCTACCGGTAGCCCTACTTTTTCAGAGACTCATTGCTTCTTGGTTTTTAATCTTCTCCTCACACTGAAACTGGAAATAATTCACTTTAGCAATAAAACTAATTTACATACATTGTTGGAGAAGGCAATGGCACCCTACTCCAGTACTCTTGCCTGGAAAATCCCATGGACGGAGGAGCCTGGTGGGCTGCAATACATGGGTTCACTAGAAGTCAGACACGACTGAGTGACTTCACTTTCTCTTTTCACTTTCATGCATTGGAGAAGGAAATGGCAACCCACTCCAGTGTTCTTGTCTGGAGAATCCCAGGGACGGGGCAGCCTGGTGGGCTACCTTCTACGGGATCGCATAGAATTGGACACGACTGAAGTGACTTAGCAGTAGCAGCAGCACATACATTGTTAATTCCCAAGTCATTTGAATTCTAGCATTTTTGGGGTCTAATACTGAAGTAAAAGGTTTGTAAAAAAGTTTCAGTAAAATTTTTTACAGTTAAATGTATTTTAGTAATTTTGGTTTATATATGGTGGTGGAGGGGAAGAGGATACAAGGGTTGGGAAAGCAAAAGCCTAGCAATCCCTCTTGCTTCTTTCCTTTCACGTCAGTTAATTTCAATTCCTGTCATTCATTTCTTTATCCAGCTGCTATTGTTAGATATTATTGCCAGTATTTAGAATCAAGAAGATCAGTAAGTTATGGTCTTGACATGGGAGAACTCAGAGTCTAGTGAAAGAGAAAGATACATAAATGTTAATTTCAATGAATCATGAGTAGTATGACAGAGATCTGAATGAAGTACTGCACCATCATGTAAGACATTGAGCCCTCCCTGTTCAGGAAAAATAAGGAATGTGTTCTAGAGATGATGCATCTGAATGGGCTCTTGAAGAATAAATGAGTTTCCAGGGGAGGGAAAGAGGAAAAGAGGGAAGGGCACTCCATGAAGAAAAAACTGTGTGTGCAAAGGCCAAGGTTATGAGAGTAAATGGTATTTGTTTAGGGAAAGTATCATTAATTCAATGATAAATTGAATTAACTAATGGGAAGCCACGGGGAGCTTGGCAGGATGTAAGACCAAAAAGGTAGGTTGGTGCAAATTTAGGAAGGGCCTAGTATCCCATATCACTGACATTAACTTCATTCACGGACAAGAAGGCAGACATCAAATATTTTAAGCAAAAGAATGACATAAAAAGGTTTGTATCTTAGAAAAAATGTACTCAAAGCATATAAGCGATGGTTTAGAGGGAGAAGGTGGTAGAATCAGTGAGACAAGTTAGTACAGGAACCAGAAAATGAGTGCCGAAAACACAGCACTTACAGAAAGAGGTCGGGGGAGGAAAGAGAATATTTGGGAAGAAAATAAAGAATGAGAATTGACAAAACTTGGCTTGAAAATGTTTCTTCTTAATTTAGGTTTTCTTAGAAGCAGACGCTGAGGCGCAGACTTGGGTGGATAATGTTTAGATGACGTAGGTCAGGCAGTGGGAGGTGAGCAGTGAAGTGAGCAGTGAAGAGGCAGGGAGCAGTGTCCGCTGGGGGTGACCGCAGCCTAACCTGGGGCAACTCTGGGAATCTGAGGAAAATACTTTCCTTGGGCTGTACTTGTGGAGTGAAAGACTGGGGTATTTGATCCCTCCCTTTCTCTTCAAGTGGAACAATGGAGAGGCAAAGGTCATACTGTATATTGTTTTGAAGAATAAATAGGATGCATGGAAGTGATAAAATCTGTTAAAGCTATTGCTGAGGACATAGAGAAAGCAGAGCTTGAGGAAGGTGCAAGACCAAAAAATTAAAAAAATATATTTGGGAGATTTTTTGGCCAAAGGGAATGATCAGTTGAGAAGGCAATACTGCGGATGAGAGGACTGCGATAATGGATAGAAAAAGTTTCCAGAAATGCTGGGGGTACAGGGAACCAGAATCAGTTTTGGCAGTTGGCAGTCGACCCGAGAGGAGAGAATGGATGTTCCTTCCTCTGAGGTGGAATGGAGAGGAGTAAAGATGGAAAGGGAACAAATACATTCCGAGGAAGAGAGAAGATTATTTTTGGGAGCTCATGTCTGACAGCTTCATTTTCTGTGCAGCAAAGAAAGGAACATGGATGAACTGAAGAGTTTTGTCTTCCTTACAGATATTAAAATGTGAGAGACCTGAAAATTTGTCTGTTCATCACTATGTCTCCAGTATCCAGCAGTACTTTGCGATATAGGAGACTATAAAAATTAGTTTTTAAGTTGAATCAATTAATTAAAAACAGAGCATGGTATAACATTGGAAAAAGAGTCAGAAATAACTGGGTTCAAATCCCACTTCAGTGCATCACACTGCATTACTTAACTGTTCCTTCTCAGGATTCTTGTGAGGATTCCATGAATGAATGAATGGATGTTTAATATCCAATGCACATAAAAATAAAATCAAAAGTAATTAAACATTAATTTTATACTGTATATTATCACAACTCCCAAACACTACATATATCTTGATTTTTAGGATATAAACTTTTAATTTTGTCCCATTGTAAAGGATGGCTAATATTAAAGCTTCACTTTTGAGTAGATTATTCTTAAATGTTATAATTTTCTCCAATGAAGCAAGAGCAAATGATTGGAACACAAAGAATTTCCCATCCTAAGGTAAAATATGCATGCACACGTTTTCTCATATAATTCAAATTAAATACAGCATCTAAAATTTGAAAGCGAGGTTATTCAATGTTGCTAGATTTTAAAACTTTCCTGAATGTTACCCAGTGCCAGAAGGGACAGCTAATACCACAGAAAACAGAATTAATATACAGCAGGTTTCTGAGAAGTTAGAGAAAGGACAGGAATCAATAGAGTGAGGTTTAGTCAAGATAAATGAAAAGCAATTCACTAGGGAAAGACCAAATTTGAAGGAAAAAAAAAGTTAACGCCCGAAAATTGTAGGTTTAGAATCACTAATATAAAAAAGTGCTAAGGTGATAGTTGTCAATAAATTTTATATGGATTTATAATAAGATAATATTGCAAATAAGGGTGAGTATTTTATCAGAAATTATTAACTGATATATATATATATATATGACTGGGGAATAACAATTCTCTTTTCTTCCAACTACATAGATGAATCCATATGTAAAATACAATACATATTCAATTATTCTATGGCCCTTAATTTGTGTTCATTGAAATAGCTCTAAGTTTAGAAAAATAAAAACAGACAAGCAAACAAAGATAACCCGTTTAACTGAAGAATTATAAAGCTTGTCACATACATTGGATCCTCACTCTTCCCCAAACTCCATCCTTCTATAACCTTCCCTGGTTTTAGTGCATCGACATGGATCAACTTCCCTCCACTCTGCGGTCATATAGATTCAATCCATTCATCTAGGCCCACCTCAGATGCAATCTCACCTTGGTGAAGTCTTGATTTCTGCTGCTAAATCCAAATGTCATACACCCTCTGTCTGATTTCCCTCCCATGAGAGGCAGGATATGGGTTGGGAAAGTTCTAGCATGAGAGGGAAAATAGAGGGGGCTATGGGTGTGACCTGGATAAGACTGGACCCAGAAATTGAGATTTCAGAAACATCTACATCTAAGAATGGGGATGATTTCAAAGCAGTGAGAATATGCTTCGAGAGATGTTATGAAGGTTAGAAAGACATGGATTTTAGCAGAGATGGTTTCAGGCATTAATGATCTGAACAGACCTCACTGGAAGCATATTACTAGGCCTTTTCACCAGCTATCAATGTATTTACTGTCTGTCAGCTCACATTCTTGAAAAAGGGGGCCAGATAGTAAGATCAGCTCAGTTCAGTTCAGTCGCTCAGTCGTGTCCGACTCTTTGCGACCCCATGAATCGCAGCACGCCAGGCCTCCCTGTCCATCACCAACTCCCGGAGTTCACTCAGACTCACGTTCATCGAGTCAGTGAGGCCATCCAGCCATCTCATCCTCTGTCATCCCCTTCTCATCCTGCCCCCAATCCCTCCCAGCATCAAAGTCTTTTCCAATGAATCAACTCTTTGCATGAGGAGGCCAAAGTACTGTAGTTTCAGCTTTAGCACCATCCTTCCAAAGATATCCCAGGGCTGATCTCCTTCAGAATGGACTGGTTGGATCTCCTTGCAGTCCAAGGGACTCTCAAGAGTCTTCTCCAACACCACAGTTCAAAAGCATCAATTCTTCAGTGCTGAGCTTTCTTCACAGTCCAACTCTCACATCCATACATGACCACTGGAAAAACCATAGCCTTGACCAGACACACCTTAGTCGGCAAAGTAATGTCTCTGCTTTTGAATATACTATCTAGGTTGGTCATAACTTTTCTTCCAAGGAGTAAGTGTCTTTTAATTTCATGGCTGCAATCACCATCTGCAGTGATTTTGGAGCCCCCCAAAATAAAGTCTGACACTGTTTCCACTGTTTCCCCATCTATTTCCCGTGAAGTGATGGGACCAGATGCCATGATCTTCATTTTCTGAATGTTGAGCTTTAGGCCAACTTTTTCACTCTCCACTTTCACTTTCATCAAGAGGCTTTTTAGTTCCTCTCCACTTTCTGCCATAAGAGTGGTGTCATCTGCATATCTGAGGTTATTGATATTTCTCCCGGCAATCTTGATTCCAGCTTGTGCTTCTTCCAGCCCAGCATTTCTCATGATGTACTCTGAATAGAAGTTAAATAAGCAGGGTGACAATATATAGCCTTGATATACTCCTTTTCCTATTTGGAACCAGTCTGTTGTTCCATGTCCAATTCTAACTGTTGCTTCCTGACCTGCATACAGATTTCTCAAGAGGCAGGTTAGGTGGTCTAGTATTCCCTTCTCTTTCAGAATTTTCCACAGTTTATTGTGATCCACACAATCAAAGGCTTTGGCATAGTCAATAAGGCAGAAGTAGATGTTTTTCTGGAACTCTTTTGCTTTTTCCATGATCCAGAGGATGTTGGCAATTTGCTCTCTGGTTCCTCTGCCTTTTCTAAAACCAGCTTGAACATCAGGGAGTTCACAGTTCACATATTGCTGAAACCTGGCTTGGAGAATTTTGAGCATTACTTTACTAGCGTGTGAGAGGAGTGCATTTGTGCGGTAGTTTGAGCATTCTTTGGCATTGCCTTTCTTTGGGATTGGAATGAAAACTGACCTTTTCCATTCCTGTGGCCACTGCTGAGTTTTCAAATTTGCTGAGCATATTGAGTGCAGCACTTTCACAGCATCATATTTCAGGATTTGAAACAGCTCCACTGGAATTCCATCACCTCCACTAGCTTTGTTCATAGCGATGCTTTCCAAGGCCCACTTGACTTCACATTCCAGGATGTCTGGCTCTAGATTAGTGATCACACCATCGTGATTATCTGGGTCTTGAAGATATTTTTTGTACAGTTTCTCTGTGTATTCTTGCCACCTCTTCTTAATATCTTCTGCTTCTGTTAGGTCCATACCATTTCTGTCCTTTATCAAGCCCATCTTTGCATGAAATGTTCCCTTGGTATCTCTAATTTTCTTGAAGAGATCTCTAGTCTTTCCCATTCTGTTGTTTTCCTCTATTTCTTTGCATTAATTGCTGAAGAAGGCTTTCTTAACTCTTCTTGCTATTCTCTGGAACTCTGCATTCAGATGCTTATATCTTTCCTTTTCTCCTTTGCTTTTGCTTCTCTTCTTTTCGCAGCTATTTGTAAGGCCTCCCCAGACAGCCATTTTGCTTTTTTGCATTTCTTTTCCATGGGGATGGTCTTGATCCCTGTCTCCTCTACAATGTCACGAACCTCATTCCATAGTTCATCAGGCACTCTATCTATCAGATTTAGGCCCTTAAATCTATTTCTCACTTCCACTGTATAATCATAAGGGATTTGATTTAGGTCATACCTGAATGGTCTAGCGGTTTTCCCTATTTTCTTTAATTTAAGTCTGAATTTGGCAATAAGGAGTTCATGATCTGAGCCACAGTCAGCTCCTGGTCTTGTTTTTGTTGACTGTATAGAGCTTCTCCATCTTTGGCTGCAAAGAATATAATCAATCTGATTTTGGTGTTGACCATCTGGTGATGTCCATGTGTAGAGTTTTCTCTTGTGTTGTTGGAAGAGGGTGTTTGCTATGACCAAGTGCCAAGTGCATTTTCTTGGCAAAACTCTATTAGTCTTTGCCCTGCTTCATTCCGCATTCCAAGGCCAAATTTGCCTGTTACTCCAGGTGTTTCTTGACTTCCTACTTTTGCATTCCAGTCCCCTATAATGAAAAGGACATCTTTTTTGTGTGTTAGTTCTAAAAGGTCTTGTAAGTCTTCATAAAACCGTTCAACTTCAGCTTTTTCAGTGTTACTGGTTGGGGCATAGACTTGGATAACTGTGATATTGAATGGTTTGCCTTGGAGACGAACAGAGATCATTCTGTCATTTTGAGATTGCATCCAAGTACTGCATTTTGGACTCTTTTGTTGACCATGATGGCTACTCCATTTCTTCTGAGGGATTCCTGCCCACAGTAGTAGATATAATGGTCATCTGAGTTAAATTCACCCATTCCAGTCCATTTTAGTTTGCTGATTCCTAGAATGTCGATGTAAGATCAGATAAGCAAAATTCATTTGCTTAGTGACTCCTTCTCGGAGCGTGAGGTTAATATTTCATCAATGACCTCAGGGATGGTGTGCAGTCTTTTCTTTTTCCTTTTCCTGCAGTATTCTCATTCCAGGTTACTTATCACAAGTTTCACACATTTCCTAGAACTATATTGGCTTTAAGTAGCAGAAATTCATATAGGTACCTTCAATTCAGTTCAGTCGCTCAGTCGTGTCTGACTCTTTGCGATCCCATGAATCGCAGCACGCCAGGCCTCCCTGTCCATCACCATCTCCAGGAATTCACTCAGACTCCCGTCCATTGAGTCAGTGATGCCATCCAGCCATCTCATCCTCTGTCATCCCCTTCTCCTCCTGCCCCCAATCCCTCCCAGCATCAGAGTCTTTTCCAATGAGTCAACTCTTCGCATGAGGTGGCCAAGGTACTGGAGCTTCAGCTTCAGCATCATTCCCTCCAAAGAAATCCCAGGGCTGATCTCCTTCAGAATGGACTGGTTGGATCTCCTTGCCGTCCAAGGGACTCTCAAGAGTCTTCTCCAGCACCACAGTTCAAAAGCATCAATTCTTCGGCGCTCAGCTTTCTTCACAGTCCAACTCGCACATCCATACATGACTACTGGAAAAACCATAGCCTTGACTAGATGGACCTTAGTCGGCAAAGTACTGTCTCTGCGTTTAAATATGCTATCTATGTTTGTCATAGGTACCTTAAGTTAAAGCAAAACAAAGTTTGATATGAAGATGCTGAATGGTATCTTGGAAACTAATGAGCACTGAGAACCATTGGTCTAAGGATAAAATTCTAGCGACACTTTCTCTAGATTTCATCTTTCTTTCTGTGATCACTTTCCATCTCTCATCCTTTTTTTTCTTCCCTCCCTCCTCCTCTTCTCTTTCTAACCAACCTCCTTCAAGTCATTCTGTTCTGCAATTGCAGATGGTAGAGTCTAAAACAAAACTCTCATTAGTTCTCAAACAGCATCTCTTCTATGGTGAAACTAACCTGACCGATCTGACAGTTTGTTCAAGTCTACATTAACTGGGTAACAAGTTTATTAGCCCAGCTATTTTTTCACTCATGGTCCAGTCATCTGTGACCCATAGACTGGAGTCATATAGTAGCATAGTCATGGTTACCACATAGATTAGAGTAGAAAAATGTTTATCTACTCTAGAGAATGAGAGAAGTGAATGCTTGTATGGTGTCAGGATCGGGCAGGTAGTGAGCAGTAGGGAGGAGATGGATGGATAGGCAGTGGCAGTTCAGTTACCAGATTTGTACTTACTTTCATCTAGTATGGATGTTTCTATTTGTAATACCTGGCTCTTTAAAAATATAAACAAACCATTGAGGTGCATGTATCTTTTGTAACTGTGGTTTTTCTGGATATATGCCCAGGAGTGGGATTACTGGATCATATAGCAGTTTTATTTTTAGTTAAGTTTATTGCAGCACTATTGACAGTGGCCTAGAAGAATTATAGGACCTGGAAGCATTAACAGATGAGTGGATAAAGGAGATATGGTACATATAAAGGATGAAATACTATTAAGTCACAAAAAAGAACAAAACCATGCCATTTGCAACAACATGCACGGACCTATAAATTATTATATTAAGAGAATTGTCAGACAGAGAAATCAAATATCATATTATACCACTCATATGTGGAATCTAATTTTAAAAATGGTACAAATGAACCTATTTACAAAGCAGAAACAGACTTACAAATATAAAAAATAAATTTATGGTTACCAAAGGAGAAACATCGTGGGGAAGCATAAATCTGGAGCTTCAGATTAACACACACACACTACTATATTTAAAATATTAATAAATAATCTAGGAGGACTTACTGTTCTATAATAACTACTTAATATTCAGGAATAATTTATATAAGAAAATATAAAAAAGAATGGATATATGTACAAATGAATCACCTTGCTATACACGTGAAAATAACACAACATACTAAGTCAACTATGAAGTGAAGTGAGGTTGCTCAGTTGTGACCGACTCTTTGCGATCCCATAGACTATAGCCTACCAGGCTCCTCTGTCCATGGGATTTTCCAGGCAATAGTATTGGAGTGGATTGCCATTTCCTTATCCAGGGGATCTTCCCAGCCCAGGGCTTGAACCCGGTCTCCCGCATTGTAGACAGACGCTTTACCGTCTGAGCCACCAGGGTAATCCAATAAAATTAAGAAAATATATAAACAGAGCAGAAAGATAGAAAGTTCCATCTTCAACAAACACTCTTGACCAGGTTCTTCCTGTTTCTATCATTGCCGGCTTCTCACCTCTCCACGTTTTAGAAACGACAGCTTCCAGCTTGCCTCCTGCCATTGCCAATTCCCTCCACTCTCTCCGCACATGTATTGATTGGAATTTGGGGTTTCTAACTGAAAATAGGGAATGAGTTACTGGTAGGTGAAAGTATATCTTAGGCCAATTCAGATATTTGCAGGACTTGAAACAAAATTTTGGTTGTTTCAAGGCATAGACAAAGGGGACGATAAGGAGGGGTATTTCTATTTGTATTATTCTGGGGGAGGTGGTGGCATAGCACACATGGCTTCTGGGTGTTTTTCTATCTAGTTCTAGTGATCTTGTTATTGATGGACATTTATTACTGATTTAGTTAACTTTCATCCCTTTTTACAATATTGTAAGTTTTCACCTTTTTATTTTCTTCATATTGTGAAAGTGGTAATGAAGCTTGTCTGTACCAAAAAAGACAATGAAATAATGATCACAGTAAAAATCTATGTTTGCTCCTTTTGACAATGGAGTTTCTTTTCTCTCTAATTTATATCTGTTAGAAATCCTTAGCTAATTAGGAAGGACTGCTTATTTTTCTATTAACTTGATTTGGTTTTTCCTCGTATTCAATTTCTAAATAGCAGAGCACTTTTAAACATTATAATTAAAAATAAAATAGGTTAAATAATTTAAAAATCTATGTATTATTGAAAATAACCAGGATATCTATCTGTGCTAGTTAAATACATAATTTGTTTTAAAATGTGAATATGAAAAATATAGTAATTTAGAAAATCAGCATGGGAAATAACTGAAAAAAAACTTTAAATAGGCTTTCCCATTGGATTACTATTTTTGAAACTCTAGCAGGATATAAAAGGAAATTCGTATTTAATAAAGAATTAGAAACAGTGGGTAGAGATTTAGTTAAGTAAATCAAGGAGAGGATTTTGAAATATGAATGAAGTAGTATCCGTAGTATTTTGTGGAATATTAATAAAATCTACTAAGCGATTTTTGAAACATTTTGTACACTTTAAAGGCTGTTGATTGTTTTAGGTAATGATGCTTCATTATATGAAGAGGCAATGTTTGGATGATACATGATTAAATAGTAGATTGTCTGAATTGGCCTTGCTTATTTGACTTGCAGGATAATACCCCCTGAATTGAGAAGCTATATTAATATTCATTTTGAGTTGAAGTGATACATTAGGCTAAAAATCCAAACTCAAATGTAGCAATGCAAATTTGGAAGCACAAGAACCATTTACAGAGTCAAGAAACAATAGTAAAATCTGTGCTAGCCAGTAAGTTTTTAACTTGAACTGCACTAGTGGAGCAAAACTGGAACACGGGGATGAGAAATTCGTAACTGAGGAAAGATATGTAATAAAATAAGAAATCAGAGAAAGCTTTGGCAGATATATTTGAAACTGGTACTAACATGGAAACTGTGAAGCATAATAACAAAACAAACATATCTGCAATCATCACCATTGTAACCTAAAAACTTAGCAAAAGACTTACCAACGCCATTGAAATTCTAAATATTTCTACCAGTAAGAGCCCTTATTTTCCTCCATCCCAGCGGACTGAACTGAATTTTGCTACTGTTCTCTTGTTTCTCCTTAAAATTTTACAACATACGTATTCTTAAAACAATGCATTATTAGGTTTTGTAGTTTCTGAATTTTTAAAATTGAATTCATAATAAATGAGACTTTTGAAATTTGCATCTTTCACTCCACTCCACATTTTAAAGATTCAGTCATGTTGATGTATAACCCTATAGTCCATTAACTTTCACTGTAGTATAAGGATCTACTTTGTGGATATGTCATAATTTATTCATTCCTCTGTTGACAGAACTTGTTTAGCTTTTATCATTTTTAAAAATCAGAAGTGATGCTCTTGTGAAGATTCCTGTATATATTTACTGGTGTACACTTGAAACAGTTTCTCCAGAGCAGCACTCTAACCAAACTTGCTGTACTGAAGGAAATGTGCTATCTACACTTCGTAACATCACAGTCAATACCCATATAGGGCTTCTGAGCACTTTCAGTGTGTAGTTAGTACCACTGAGGAACTGAATTTTTAATCTAACTTAATTTTTAAAAATGGACTTTCTGCATTTAATTTCCTGTCCCAACTCTAGAATCAGCCATTTCTCCAAGGAGCCTGGTTCCTTTATTTAGTAAATGGTGTTAGTGACAAGTATTTGGGTACTAGGTCTGCTCGTTACTATTGGGTACTCTAATTTTCCAATAGTCATGTACGGATGTGAGAGTTGGACCATAAAGAAGGCTGAGTGATGAAGAATTGATGCTTTCCAATGGTGGTGCTGGAGAAGACTCTTGAGAGTCCTTGGACTGCAAAGAGATCAAACCAGTCCATCCTAAAGGAAATCAACCCTGAATATTCATTGGAAGGACTGTTGCTGAAGCTAAAGCTCTAATGCTTAGGCCACCTGATGTGAAAAGCTGATACTGGAAAAGACCCGATACTGGGAAACATTGAGAGCAGGAGGAGAAGTGGGCAACAGAGGATGAGATGGTTGGATGGCATCACTGACTCAATGGTTATGAGTTTGAGCAAACTCTTGGAGATAGTGAAGGACAGAGAAGCCTGGTGTGCTGTAGTCTATGGGGTTGAAAGAGTCAGATAGGACTGAGAGACTGAGCAGAGAACAACTGTTTCTGAAGTATATGTACTCACTTACACTCCCAGTAGCAAAGTTCAAGTCTTGGGAGCTCCACATTCCACCAATATTTTGTATTTTCAGATTTTCAAGCTTTTCCAGTATGGTGACATCTTTATTTTTAGCACTACTGTTTTCCTTCCAGAAAGCAATTTAGGAGGGAAGGCTTTCTGGATTTTTTTTTTTTTTTTACTTTTATAAAGATTTGTACATTAGTATTATAAACAGATTTTTAACTGCATATTCATATACTGGCTTCATTTTGAAAGGCTTGAAAGCAATTTTGTTGTTGTTCAGTTGCTCAGTCAGTCCAATTCTTTGTGATCCCATGGAATGCAGCATGCCAGGCTTCCCTGTCCATCACCAACTCCCAGAGCTTGCTCAAACTCATGTCCATTGAATCAGTGATGCCATCCAACCATCTCATCCTGTTTCGTCCCTTTCTCCTCCTGCCTTCAATCTTTCCCAGCATCAGGGTCTTTTCTAATGAGTCGGCTCTTCACATCAGGTAGCCAAAGGAACTTCGGTTTCAGCATCAGTCCTTCTAATGAATATTCAGGAAAGCAATTATAAGACAGTATAAAATAGGAAAGTACTTATTTTGGCCTTATCTACCTCCAGAAAGTGCTCTCTTTTATCCAGAGAAGTAATTATTTGCTATAATAATTGTCTTACATCAGTGGCATTTTGAAGAAAAGGAAAAAAATCAAAGCAGTGTCCTTAATTAAGTACAGAAAGTGCCTGCATTACAGGAAAGCAAGGTCATCTATTGACTGAATTAATTAGCCCAAAGCAAAAATTTTAGAAGCATTCTTGCCTTAGAAATGTAAGTTCTTACATATACATCCATTTCATTTTCTCTAAAATTTGGAAAGAGTAGAAAGAATTGTTTCCCACAGCAGGCTAGGCTGGATTCTGAGGGAATAGCATTTGAAATTCACATGATGGGATGATGTTAGCCATCATCAGCTTAAAACATTCATGAAAGCAAGATAAAACAACATTGAAAATAAATTGTTGATGAAGTAGGGATAAAGTGAAAATTGGAGTGGGAAAAATAAAATGAAAGTGTAAATTAGTGAAGTATTTGTACCCCTCCCACCCGTAAAATCACTTGGGAGTTGCGTGTGTGTGTGTGTGTGTGTGTGTGTGTGTGTGTGTGTGTGTGTGTGTGTGTGTGTGAGCTCAGTCATGTCTGACTCTTTGGGACCCCATGGACTGAACTGCTGGGCTCCTCTGGCCATGGAATTTTCCAGGCAAGAATACTGGAGTGGTTGCCATTACTTACTCCAGGGAATCTTCCCAACCCAGGGATCGAACCTGAGTCTGTCTCCTGCATTGGCAGGTGGATTCTTTACCAGCTGTGCCACTTGGAAGTTGGGAGGTGTTTCTCCTCACCTTTCTCGAAATTATCTTCTAAGTTATTGCTATGGTTCATCCAATCCCTTTATTATTTGAAATTCTGAACCTACCTTATGAAACACAATTCTAAGGGGAAATGATTTAGCCCTGCTTGGTTGATACAAAGGAAGGGGGTGATATAAGTTTTGAAAATAAGTATTCAACAGATAAAAATTCAAATTCTTTATGAATCTCTGCTCTGCTCAAGGCATTACTGCATGAAAAGATATTGCACTGAAGAAGGAAATCAATATCAGCCTGTGCAGAACCCAAGTGAACACATCCTGAAGGAAGTCTGGCATTCAGTAGAAAGTTCACATTTTAAGCCTTCTAATTGTCCAGTGAAAAGAAATACTGATTCTTGACCTTCTTTAGATCATAGCCTATTAGGAGGGTTTTATAACTGTGATCACAACAGTAAGGATAAAATAAGAACATGTTTCCTAAAGTTAATCTGTATTATATAATGTCATAAGAGACTAGTAATTGTCATGAAAGTGTATACAATGTACAAAGCACATCTATGCATTAAAGAACTTCATCTTAGACAGTCTTTTTGGTTTGAATTTGCAAAGGGAATTCACAGTTCTAATTATGCTAAAGTCCTTAAAGTGAAGGTTTAATATTTCCTCATTTTTATATTTAGAAGTCTTTCAATGTGTTATCATTATGTTGTTCTTATCCCAATTATGTCCAATTTCCTTTTCCATCTCTTTTAATCTGATGTTATCTGAAAAATATACTGGAAAAAAACAAAACAAAATTCATTGACATAATATATTTTTTCTTTTTTTTCCCTTTTTATTTATTTATTTATTTTGCTTTACAATATTGTATTGGTTTTGCAATACATTGACCTGAATATGCCATGGGTGTACATGTGTTCCCCATCCTGAACCCCACTCCCACCTCCCTCCCCATCCCATCCCTCTGGGTCATCCCAGTGCACCAGCCCTAAGCACCCTGGTATCATGCATTGAACCTGGACTGGTGATTCGTTTCACATATGATAGTTTACATGTTTCAATGCCATTCTCCCATATCATCCCAACCTCGCCCTCTCCCACAGAGTCTTTAAGACTTCTATACATCTGTGTCTCTTTTGCTGTCTCACATAGGGGGTTATCATTACCATCTTTCTAAATTCCATATATATGCATTAGTATACTGTATTGAGGGAGAAGGCAATGGCACCCCACTCCAGCACTCTTGCCTGGAAGATCCCATGGATGGAGGAGCCTGGTGGGCTGCAGTCCATGGGGTCACTAAGAGTCAGACACAACTGAGCGACTTCACTTTCAATTTTCACTTTCATTTGTTGGAGAAGGAAATGGCAACCCACTCCAGTGTTCTTGACTGGAGAATCCCAGGGACGGGGGAGCCTGGTGGGCTGCCGTCTATGGGGTTGCACAGAGTCAGACATGACTGAAGCAACTTAGCAGCAGCAGCAGCATACTGTATTGATGTTTTTCTTTCTGGCTCTTTTAAAAAGAAAACTTTTTAAAAATTATAAAGTTGGACCTTACCATGTATTATTGAGGGTGTTAGAATGACAAAAAAATCTCTTATGTATATGATAGAGGTATAAATCAGTAAAAGAGTTTGAGGAATAATTTGGCAATATCATTGCAGATGGTGATTGCAGCCATGAAATTAAAAGACTCTTACTCCTTGGAAGAAAAGTTATGACCAACCTAGATAGCATATTCAAAAGCAGAGACATTACTTTGCCAACAAAGGTTCATCTAGTCAAGGCTATGGTTTTTCCAGTGGTCATGTATGGATGTGAGAGTTGGACTGTGAAGAATGCTGAGCACCGAAGAATTGACGCTTTTGAACTGTGGTGTTGGAGAAGACTCTTGAGAGTCCCTTGGACTGCAAGGACATCCAACCAGTCCATCCTAAAGGAGATCAGTCCTGGGTGTTCATTGGAAGGACTGGTGCTGAAGTTGAAACTCCAGTACTTTGGCCACCTCATGCAAAGTGCTGATTCATTGGAAAAGACTCTGATGGTGGGAGGGATTGGGAGCAGGAGGAGAAGGGGACGACAGAGGATGAGATGGCTGGATGGCATCACTGACTCGATGGCCATGAGTCTGAGTGAACTCTGGGAGTTGGTGATGGACAGGGAGGCCTGGCGTGCTGCGATTCATGGGGTCGCAAAGAGCTGGACAAGACTGAGTGACTGGACTGAGCGACTGAACTGAGCAAGGCGGAAAATAACCCTATAACCAGGAATTACACCATTCCTGCCCAGGAATTGAAGGATATATATATATATATATATATATATTCATGATATATATAATATTCATATATATATTATATATATATAAAATATTCATTACTGTGCTGTTTGCAATAAAGCTGAAAACACCAAAAATACCCAACAATAGGAGAATAGGTACATTGTATATTCTTATAAATGATTAATACTAATAGCAGTTAAAGTGAATAAACCAGAAGCATGTATATCAATATGTCTAAATCTCAAAAAAAAACTTTGAACAAAAAACACAAGTTGTATAAGGCCACATAAAAAATGAGACAATTTATGCATAATTTGGGTAGTTTGAAAAAACGCTATATAGTTTAAGAACATCCACTTTTTGGTGGTGTGTGTGCTCAGTCATGTCTGACTCTTTTGCAGCTCCATGGACAGTAGCTCGCTGGGCTCTTCTGTCCTTGGAATTTTCCAGGTAGGAATGTGGGAGCGGCCTGCCATTTCCTTCTCCAGGGGATCTTCCCAACTCAGGGATAGAACCCTCATCTCCTGCACTGGCAGGAGTGAGTCACCAGTGAGTCACCTGGGAAGTCCCACCCACTTTATAGACAAAGTATAAACACATGAAAGGAAAGAATATGTCAAATCAGGGAAGTAATTATCAACAGAAAGGAGAAAGGTGCAACATTTATATTTGTAATATTTTGTTTATTATTTTAGTACCCCTAGTTCAGTGTATTATAACTTTCTACATATATTTTGTACGACTGAAAATATTTCATAATAGGAAAAAAATCTTTTGGGGGGCTATTCTTTCTATAGTGTTTGTTGCTCAAAGTAAACCTGTTCACTTCACAGAGAGTTAATTCTCTGGTCTTTATATATGAAAAACCTACTTTTTAAAGATGTTTACCCTAATTGTCTTTTTTTTTTTTTTTTGCAGTGAAATGCTGTGTGCTTTGAGTTCATGAACTCCAAATGTTATACTCCCCATCTCACTCATCCTAAACTTATTTAACTTTCCTGTTCTTTCCCTCCCTCCCTCCTTCCTTCCTTCCTCTTTGGTGGAAGTTTTTTTGTTTTCTTTTTTTACTGCTTTGAGGTATGCTTTCTTGCTATTTTATGTCTTAATGTCTCCAACTCTTTAAAAATTACTCGATGAGTTGCAACTTCAGAACTTTTTGTCATTATTATATAAAAAATACTGAACAATGAAAATTATTTTAAACTATTTATCTCATGGGCATTATGGATAACTAATAAATTAGAATTTTCCCTTGGTATACAAATTATACAATATGCCCCGGTAGAGATAAGTTTCTTTCTTTGAAGTCACAGAATTTTAGAAATGATTTGGAAATTAAAGAGAAAGAACACAGTGGAAGTAATGGAAACAAAAATGGATTTCTGGGTCAGTTTTGTTTGAATTTCAGCTCTTCCACTCATTTAGTATATGGTTTTTGGCAAAACATCTTATTGTTTTACTATCCTGCCTTGCCTTCTGGGCATGCTAAGTCATGTCTGACTCTGTGAGACTATTTAAAGTGTATATACCAAGGGAATATTTCATGCAAAGATGAGCATAATAAAGGAAAGAAATGGTATATGAACCTAACAGAAGCAGAAGATATTAAGAAGCGGTGGCAAAAATACACAGAAAAGCTATACAAAAATGATCTTAATGACCCAGATAACCACAATGGTGTGATTACTCACCTAGAGCCAGACATCCTGGAATGTGAAGTCAAGTGGGCCTTAGGAAGCATTACTACGAACAAAGTAGTGGAGGTGATGGAATTCCAGTTGAGCTATTTCAAATCCTAAAAGATGATGCTGTGAAAGTGCTGCACTCAATATGCTGGCAAATCTGGAAAACTTAGCAGTGGCCACGGCCTGGAAAAGGTCAGTTTTCATTCCAATCCCAAAGAAAGGCAGTGCCAAAGAATGATAAAATTACCTTATAAATGCACTCATTTCATATGCTAGCAAAATAATGCTCAAAATTCTCTAAGCCAGGCTTCAACAGTACATGACCAGAGAATTTCCAGATGTTCAAGATGGATTTAGAAGAGGCAGAGGAACCAGAGATCAAATTGCCAACATTCTTTGGATCATAGAAAAAGCAGGAGAGTTTTAGAAAAACATCTACTTCTGCTTTATTGACTATGCCAAAGCCTTTGCGTGGATCACAGCAAACTGTGGGAAATTTTTCAAAGAGATGGGAATACCAGACCACCTGACCTGCCTCCTGAGAAATCTGGATGCAGGTCAAGGAGCAACAATTAGAACTGGACAAGGAACAATGGACTGGTTCCAAATTGGGGAAGGAGTACTTCAAGGCTGTATATTGTCACCATGACTATTTTAACATATGTGCAGGGTACATCATGTGAAATGCCAGGCTGGAAGAAGCATAAGCTGGAATCAAGAGTGCCAGGAGAAATATCAATAACCTCAGATATGCAAATGACACCACCTTAATAGCAGAAAGTGAAGAAGAACTAGAGTCTCTTGGTGAAAGTGAAAGAGGAGAGTGAAAAAGTTGGCTGAAAACTCAACATTCAAAATTGAAGATCATGGCATACGGTCCCATCACTTCATGGCAAATAGATGGGGAAACAATGGAAACAATGACAGACATTATTTTCTTGGGCTCCCAAATCACTGCAGGTGGTGACTGCAGCCATGAAATTAAAATACACTTGCTCTTTGGAAGAAAAGCTATGACAAACATAGACAGGATATTAAAAAGCAGAGACATTACTTTCCCGACAAAGGTTTTTCTAGTCAAAGCTATGGTTTTTCCTGTAGTTATGTATGGATGTGAGAGTTTGACCACAAAGCAAGCTGAGCATGAAAAAATTGATGCTTTTGAATTGTGGTATTGGAGGAGACTCTTGAGAGTCCCCTGGACTGCAAGGAGATCAAGCCAGTCATTTGTAAAGAAAATCAGTCCTGAATATTCATTGGAAGGACTGAAGCTGAACATAACACTCCAATACTTTGGCCACCTGATGCGAAGAACTGAGTCATTGGAAAAGACCCTGATGCTGGGAAAGATTGAAGGTGGAGGAGAAGGGGACGACAGAGGATGAAATGGTTGGATGATATCAGTGACTCTGTGAACATGAGTTGGAGTAAGTTCCAGGGGTTGGTGATGGCCAGGGAGGCCTGGAGTGCTGCAGTCCATGGAGTCACAAAAGGTCAGACACAACTGAGCAACTGAACTAAACTGGATAAAAATAATAAGTGTTTTTCAAACTTGATCTAACGCAGCATTTTCCAAAGTGACTTCACTTAAATCTAAAAAGAACTAGTTCCATTGTCAAATTAACAGAAGAAACTTTAAGATGACTAATTTTGCAGGTTTTATTTCCACTGTAGATTTTCTCAGATGTTTTAATATGTGAATATGTTTTGAGAATCCTTCGGTCAGGAAACAGTTTGAAGCAGTTCCCAAATCATCTAATTCACAAATCTTATTTTTTGAAAACAACCTTTTAGGAAACTTCAGCTCCAAGAATATATTTTTGGAACATACCTATTTAAAATTTAAAAATAATACATTCAAAATTTTTGTACTAATTTAGACACATAGTAGTATTGCTATTATAATCAACTTAAAAATATAAAATAAAGGGCTTTATAGGAGAACAAAAGTGTGTCAGAGAAGAGGAAAGGCAAACAATAAGCAATTAATAAAGAAACCTTTTCCCAAATGGTTTTAGGAAAAAACCTTACTCAATACATGGGCTTTAAATTGTAGCAAAGATTTAAAGGGTTTAAAAAGTGAATGTCAGAGGTATTAGCTTTCAACACAGATATATTGAATTTCTCCTGTCTTTTCCATCAAGGTCCCATGTGCGAGCATATTAGCTTGAGAGTAAAGAGCTCTAAATAGTCTGTAAGCACAAAGAACAAAGTGATAGAATGAGGGCCTCAATGACAAGGAATAGGGCAGGCATTATGAAAGCAGGCATGTTGAGAATGGGATACTAAAAAAAAGATATTTGCAGGTGCTATTTATCCCTCAAATTTGATATATTTGGTTTGTTTTTTTCCCCACACATTGACAAATTTTGGTGAAAATAATGATCTCTTCTCATAATTTTTTAATTCAGGACATTTGCTTTAAAAACAGTAGGAGACTTGGATTATTTCTGGTATCTTCTAATTGTCTGGTGCTTCTGATATTATTCTATTGATTGCACTTTTCCATTGTGTGTCCCAAAGGTAGAGAAGGGCAAACAGCAATCATGAAATATGAATGAGATGCCTCATTAACCTTTGGGCTTTCGAGTACTTGGAAGCGTCTAATCTATGTCCTAGAGAAGAGAAGCCTGGAAGCACTGCAGGGGGTTGAGGGGAGAGCGGAAGGACAGCTTACTCTGTGGCTGGCAAACTCCTCTATGCCAAGCGCTGGCATGGTGCCTGCTCTGACACAGCGGGACCCTGCCTCACACTAGAGATGCTGACATTTTAGTGAACGTAAATGTACTACAGGAAGCTTGTTGAAGTCGGAATATCAGGCTTGTCTCCAAAGATTCTGATTCAGCAGCCTAAGGTAGATTTCAGGAATCTGCATTTAACAAACCCCCAGGTGATTTGTATGCAAGTGATCTGTGGACCACGCTTGGAAGAACATCACCTGGCTGTTGCTCAGTCACTAAATTGTGTCCGACTCTTTGCGACCCCATGGACTGCAGCACATCAGGTTTCCCAGTCCTTCACTATCTCCTGGAGTTTGCTCAAACTCATATCCATTGAGTCAGTGATGCCACCCACCCATCTCATCCTCTGTTGCTCCCTTCTTCTCTTGCCTTCAATCTTTCCCAGCATCAGGTCTTTTCCAACAGTCAGTTCTTCACATCAGGTGGCCAAAGTGTTTGAGCTTCAGCTTCAGCATCAGTCCTTCCAATGAATATTCATGGTTGATTTCCTTTAGGATTGACTGCTTTGATCTCTTCGCTGTCCAAAGGACTCTCAAGAGTCTTCTCCAGAACCACAGTTCAAAAGCATCAGTTCTTTGGCACTCAGCTTTCTTTATGGTTCAACTCTCACATCAGTATATGACTACTGTCAGTAGTCTTGGCTATATGGTCCTTGGTTGGCAAAGTGTTGCCTCTGCTTTTTAACACCCTGTCTAGGTTTGTCATAATTTTTCTTCCAGGGGCAAGCATCTTTTAATTTCATGGCTGCAGTCACCATCTGCAGTGGTTTTGGAACCCGAGAAAATAAAATCTGCCACTGTTTCCATTTTTCCCATCTATTTGCTATGAAGTGATGGGATCGATGCCATGATCTTCGTTTTTTTTTTTTTTTTTTAAATTTTTTTTTTTTTGATCTTCGTTTTTTGAATGTTGAACTTTAAGCCAGTTGCGTAGCCAGAATTGTAAGAGATAATTCAAGAAGTTAAAAATTTCAATCCATTACAGCAAGAAAATTCAAGAAGCTGAAATTTTCAAATGTTAACAAAATTGCTGTATGACTCTGGGAGTTGACTATATATGATATCAAAGTGAGTGAGTGAGTGAGTGAAAGTCGCTCAGTTGTGTCCAACTCTTTGCAACCCCACGGACTGCTTCCCACCAGGCTTCTCTGTCCATGGAATTTTCCAGGAAAGAATACTGGAGTGGGTAGGCATTCCCTTTCTCCAGGGACAGTAAAGTGAACAGTATAATAGACCAGACTATTATGATTCTATAAGGTGACAAATAGACCATAATTACAACACAAGAAGACAAGAAGACGGCAAGCTCAGTTTTGCAGGGATCCCATGAAAATGCTTAGTATACAAGAAAGAGGGAATTGCTTCCAATCGCTTGTCCTGAAACAGGTCTATAGCCCCCTCTGATTCCCTCAGAAACCACCCATAGTATCTTGAACTGATTGTGGCTGGGGTTTGACTCAATGTCTTCTTCCTACTGTAACTGAGCAAGACCCTATTGGACTTTCCCAAGACAGACCCCTCTCCCAAGGCCTCTGCTTTAGCTCCTCTCTGAAGTACCCAGATAACAGTATCTAATACACATTTTCAGAGTTGTTTTTACAGATGCTAAAACCCCCACCAAATGGGAAGAAATAAACTCCTTGATGACCATGAGCATACAACCCCCAGACCTACTGGAGTCTAAGGATTGGTAATGCTAATCTCTGTGACACCTTCCTGTTATCTCACAATCAACCAATCAGAGAATTGTGCAGAGGCTCATCACAGGCCCTGGGATGCCCCTCCCTCACCTTGCCTTTAAAAATGTCTTGCTAAAACCCACTGTGGGGTTTGGGTTTTTTGAGCACTAGCTGTGCCAGGCTCCTTGTTTGGAACCTGCAATAACCACCACACTTTCCTTCACTACAACCTGGTGTCAGTAGACTAGCTTTACTGTGCATGGGTGAGTGGACCCAAATTTGGGTCGGTAACACTGCCTTCTCTTTTCTTTGTCTTTAGTAATCCCTGTGATCCCATTGATTTTCCCCTTATAGCCAAATGCTTAGTCAATTCCTTGTTAACAGTTACTTTCTTGTAACATGAACACATGTTGCTACTGTCATCTTTAACTCCCCTCTTCCTTGCTTTCCTTGCACTCCTGTCTCATGCTTTGGCAAAATTTATAAACACCTTCATCTTTCTTTCTTCACTTGAGAAGGTCAAAGAATAACACAATTGTCAAGCACAAAATTTATGACAGAGAGGCATATTATAACAAGAAAACAGAAAGTCGTACATTTTGAAATATTAGATATAATAATAATAAGAAGAAGCAAATCTGTCATCAGGATACAAAAGGTCTTGGAAAAGCTCAGAAGATTTTCAGAATTCCTAAAATAGTTTTCATCTACTAACTCATTCTCCACTAATTAAAATTACTTTGCCTCAAGGAGCTGCTTCAAGATAAACTATTAATATGTTCAATTAGATAAGCTAAGTTCAATTCTATTGTTTTCAATTTTATTCATTTCTTGAGTTGGGCTGCTTGGTTTTTCTCTCTCTCTCTCACACACACACATTTTGATTTGTTTTAACACATTAAATTCAGGAAAAAATAGGTTTTCTTTGGGAGTAGTTGAGATTTTGCCACATTTGAAAAGATTGACTCTGCAGGGATAAAACTTTTTAGCTCTAAATGCTATCTTAAATGAATTTCTGCACACAACATAGAAAAAAAAATCTGAGAGGTTAGAAAAGGACATAAGAAGTCATCTAACTCAGCTCCTTCATTCTACAGAAATTGAGGCTCAGAAAGGTTAAAGTCACATCAATAATTAGTGTCAGAGCTGGCATTAGAAACCATCTCTTCTAACGTAATTTCTTTATGTTATGCCTTCAGTTCAGTTCAGTTCAGTCGCTCAGTCGTGTCCAACTCTTTGTGACCCCATGAATCGCAGCACGCCAGGCCTCCCTGTCCATCACCAACTCCCGGAGTTCACTCAAACTCACATCCATCGAATCAGTGATGCCATCCAGCCATCTCATCCTCTGGTGTCCCCTTTTCCTCCTGCCCCCAATCCCTCCCAGCATCAGAGTCTTTTCCAATGAGTCAACTCTTCACATGAGGTGGCCAAAGTATTGGAGTTTCAGCTTTAGCATCATTCCTTCCAAAGAACATCCAGGGCTGATCACCTTTAGAATGGACTAGTTGGATCTCCTTGCAGTCCAAGGGACTCTCAAGAGTCTTCTCCAACACCACAGTTCAAAGGCATCAATTCTTTGGTGCTCAGCTTTCTTCACAGTCCAACTCTCACATCCATACACGACCACTGGAAAAACCATAGCCTTGACTAGACGGACCTTTGTTGGCAAAGTAATGTCTCTGCTTTTCAATATGCTATCTAGGTTGGTCATAACTTTCCTTTCAAGGAGTAAGCGTCTTTTAATTTCATGGCTGCAGTCACAATCTGCAGTGATTTTGGAACTCCAAAAAATAAAGTCTGACACTGTTTCCACTGTTTCCCCATCTATTTGCCATGAAGTGATGGGACCAGATGCCATGATCTTCGTTTTCTGAATGTTGAGCTTTAAGCCAACTTTTTCCCTCTCCTCTTTCACTTTCATCAAGAGGCTTTTTAGTTCCTCTTCACTTTCTTTTAGTTCCTCTTCACTTTCTGCCATACCTTTGTACATTAGGCTTGTCTATAGAGAGATTGTGTTAATTACCTGATGCAGAGAGCAAACATTCATCATGCTATTATTATGTGCATGAGTCTGTGCTAAATGTCTGAAATACCAAGATGGGGAAAAAAAAATAGTTTCTGCTCTCATGTTTCTCACAATGATATTTATACTATTATTATTTTTTCAGATAAAAAGTGATCTGTATCTGAATGTATTTGTTCTCAAGCAACCACTGCCAGAGTCTAATAATGAATAAATCCATGTTCAGACAAAATTATAATAGAATCCTGTGCCTTTAGGCTATTGCATAGATTTTTTTTCTTGCCCATATCCTTTTTTAAAAATGATTTGATCAATTAATTAGTTGTCTACCCTTTTCTAGAATACAAGCCATTTCTTCTGCTTCATTTTTATAAAAGTCTAGTGTTGCCTAAGAGACATTTGGAAGAAGGTTTAACATAATTTGGGGCTTTCCTGGTGGCTCAGACAGTAAAGAATCTGCCTGCAATGCAGGAGATCCAAGTTCAATCCCTGGGTTGGGGAATGGCTACCCACTCCAATATTCTTGCCTAGAGAATTCCATGGACAGAGGAAGCTGGCAGGCTGCATGGGGTTGCAGAGTCAGACAGGACTGAGTGACTAACACTTCACACTTAACATAACTGTGTTAAAATTCAGTCATTCACTTAACAAATACATATCAAGCACCTATTATATTTCAGGGATTTTCTATTTGTAAAAAAGACAAAGAACCCCCCTTTTTCTGGAGCTTGTACTCCAGAGGTAGAAACATATGACAAATAAGGACAACATACTTCAACAAAGAAGATACTCTCAGATTCTAATTGTGTGACTTAAGTAAGCAAGGTAATGTAGTGAAGAGAAGGAGAAATAAATGAAAAATCTGCTTTAGATAGCACATCAAGGGAGGATCTCTCACAATTGACATTAAAATTGCCGGATAAGAAGGAACCAACCAGATGAAGACCTGAGACAAAGGATGATCTGGGAGTATGATGGCAAGTGTGACAGCATGAAATAGGGAAGGAAGCAGTTTACTAGTGGCTACAGCTTAGTGAACTATGTGATGAAGTTGGAGACAGAGGCAGAGGAAATCCCCTGTAAAACTTTATAGGACATGGAGATGAACTTATATTTTAACTGAAGGGTTGTAGAGGCTATTGGAAAGTTATTTAAAATTTAGGTACTGTAAAATATACTATTTGGGGTGTACCGTCCTATGGATTTTGGCAAATACATGAAGTCATGTGCTCACCTTCCAAGTCATAAAACAAAACACCTCATTATCCCCCCAATCCCTCCTACCGTCCATTTGTGGTCAGCTCCTTCCATCTCTTTTAACCTCTGACAACCATTGATCTGTTTTCCTTCCTATAGTTTTGCCTTTTGCAGAATGCCATGTAAATTTGTTTTTGTTCAGTTAGTTGTGTCCTACTCTTCGAGACCTTATGGGCTGCAGCATGCCAGGCTTCCCCATCCTTCACTATCTCCCGGAGTTTGCTCAAATTCATGTCTGCTTTCTAATCCTGTCTAGGTTTGTCAGACTTTATTATGTTGGGCTCCAGAATCACTGCAGATGGTGATTGCAGCCATGAAATTAAAAGATGCTTACTCCTTGAAAAGAAAGTTATGACCAACCTAGATAGCATATTGAAAAGCAGAGACATTACTTTGCCAACAAAGGTCCATCTAGTCAAGGCTATGGTTTTTCCAGTAGTCATGTATGGATGTGAGAGTTGGACTATGAAGACAGCTGAGTGCCAAAGAATTGATGCTTTTGAACTGTGGTGTTGGAGAAGACTCTTGCGAGTCCCTTGAATTGCAAGAAGATCCAACCAGTCCATTCTAAAGGAGATCAGTCCTGGGTGTTCATTGGAAGGTCTGATGTTGAAGCTGAAACTCCAATACTTTGGCCACCTGATGCAAAGAGCTAGCTCATTTGAAAAGACCCTTATGCTGGGAAGGATTGGGGGCAGGAAGAGAAGGGGACAGCAGAGGATGAGATGGCTGGATGGCATCACCAACTCAATGGATAAGGATTTGGGTAGACTCCAGGAGTTGGTGATGGACAGGGAGGCCTGGCATGCTGCGATTCATGGGGTCACAAAGAGTCGGACACAACTGAGCGACTGAATTGAAGTGAACTGAGGTTTGTCATAGCTTTTCTTCCAAGGAACAAGTGTCTTAACTTCACAGTTGCAGTGACCGTCTGCAGTGATTTTGTAGCCCAAGAAAATAAAGTCTGTTATTGTTTCCATTTTTACCCCATCTATTGCCATGAAGTGTTGGGACCAGATGCCATGATTTTTATTTTGTTGAATATTGAGTGTTAAGCCAGCTTTTTCACTCTCTTTCACTTTCATCAAGAGGCTCTTTAGCACCTCTTCACTTTCTGCCATTAGGGTGGTGTCATATACATGTCTGAGGTTATTGATATTTTTCCAGGCAATCTTGATTCCAGTTTGTGCTTCATCCAGCTTGACAATTTGCATGATGTACTCTGCATATAAGGTAAATAAGCACGATGACAATATACAGCCTTGACATACTCCTTTCCCAATTTTGAACCAGTCCGTTGTTCCATGTCCAGTTCTAACTGTTGCTTCTTTTTTTTTTTCCAATTTTATTTATTTATTTATTTTAATTTTAATTTTTACTTTATTTTCCTTACAATACTGTATTGGTTGTGCCATACATTGACATGAATCAGCCATGGGTGTACATGAGTTCCCAATCTTGAACCCCCCTCCCACCTCCCACCTCATATCATCTCTCTGGATCATCCCCGTGTACCAGCCTCTTGACCTCCATACAGGTTTCTCAGGAGGCAGGTCAGGTGGTTGGTATTCCCATCTCTGTAAGAATTTTCCACAGTTCATTACAATTCACAGAGTCAAAGGCTTTAGCATAGTCAGTGAAGCAGAAGTAGATATTTTTCTGGAATTCTCTTGCATTTCTATGATCCTACAGATGTTGGCTATTTGATCTCTGGTTCCTCTGCCTTTTCTAAATCAAGCTTATACATCTGGAAGTTCTTGTTTCATGTACTGTTGAAGTCTAGCTTGCAGGATTTTGAGCATTACCTTGTTAACGTATGAAATGAGAGCAATTGCATGGTAGTTTGAACATTCTTTGGCATTGCCCTTCTTTGGGATTGGAATGAAAACTGACATTTTCCAGGTGGCCATTACTGAGTTTTCCAAAGTTGCTGGCATATTAAGTGTGACATTTTCATAGCATCATCTTTTAAGATTTGAATAGCTCAGCTTGAATCCCATCACCTCCACTAGCTTTGGCTGTAGTTCAGTTCAGTTCAGTTGCTCAGTCATGTCTGACTCTTTGCGACCCCATGAATTGCAGCACGCCGGGCCTCCCTGTTCATCACCAACTCCCAGAGTTCACTCAGATTCACGGCCATCGAGTCAGTGATGCCATCTAGCCATCTCATCCTCTGTCGCCCCCTTCTCCTCCTGCCCCCAATCCCTCCCAGCATCAGAGTCTTTTCCAATGAGTCAGCTCTTCACATGAGGTGGCCAAAGTACTGGAGAATTCTTCCTAAGGTCCACTTGACTTCACACTCCAGGATATCTGGCTCCAGGTGATGTCAGATAAATGGCATCATACAAGATGTAGGCTTTAGATAAAACTTATTTTACTTGGCACAATACATTTGAAATTCATCCTTATATATGTTGATATTTATTAGGAGAAGTTGAGCAAATACAAAAAATCCAAAGGAAATTTTGTTTGAAGCTGAATTAAAAAAAACAGTCCATGTATTAAAAATTACATCAGCAGTCCTTAGCAAATCTTTCCAGAAGCATCCCATTCTAAACTAAGATTTAAAGGTAGTTGATTGATTTATGTGTTTCTTTAAATTTAGCAAGAATTAGCCTAAACTTAATTCATTGTTGCTGCTGCTGCTGCCGCTAAGTTGCTTCAGTCATGTCCAACTCTGTGTGACCCCATAGATGGCAGCCCACCAGGCTCCCCCATCCCTGGGATTCTCCAGGCAAGAACACTGGAGTGGGTTGCCATTTCCTTCTCCAATGCATGAAAGTGAAAAGTGAAAGTGAAGTTGCTCAGTTGTGTCTGACTCTTCGAGACCCCATGGATGGCAGCCTACCAGGCTCCTCCATCCATGGGATTTTCCAGGCAAGAGTACTGGAGTGGGGTGCCATTGCCTTCTCCAAATTCATTGTTAGGGAGATTCAAAAAAGGGGGACATATATATACACCTATGGTTAATTCATTTTGATACATGGCAGAAATCAAACCAATATTGTAAAGCAATGATCAATCAATTTAAAATAAACCAATATTAAAAAAATCATTGTTAGAAAAGTTGATAACTTTTAGAGATATGTAAGTGTCAAAAGAAAGGAAATAATTATGATGGAATCTAGAAAAAGTACAACTGTAGAGTATGATTATTATTTTTTTCGTATGATTATTTTTTAGCATTATTGCACATAGTGTCTTTTCTTCTTTCCTTCTTTCCTTCAGCCTTCCCTTCCTCTCTTTAATATTCATTAAGAGCCAACTACATGCCTTATCACATTTACATAAATGATAGTGTCTTTACCTTCAGAGACCTCATAACTTAGCTAGAAAAGACAAATTAATGGAAAATGGTAAAATAAAATATGATAAAAATAAACACTCAGAGATGAGCAGGAAGAATATCGGGTAAGGAGGCTTTGGGAAGCTCGTATTCCAATGCAGCTTTGAAGGACATGTAGGAAATATGCAGGAAGGAAAGGTAAGTCAGATCCTTGTTATTCTCCCTTGCTTAGAAGACAAGTATCACTTTCATGATAAGAAAACTGAATTAAAATAATCTTCCCTATTTTCCTGTGTTTTTATTCCCTGGTTAGTTTTATTATTATTTTTCAACATTTTCTTTCTATTCTGGGCAAAGAGATAGAACTAGGATGACTGATCTGAGATGAGGGGACAGAGACTTTTCTTATTACAAATAAATGTGTTCACACTTTAATTTATAAATTTTTTTTTTGTTTTGTTGAGTCAGTGAGTCTTCGAGGTCTAAATTTTTTTGTGGATTAAAATATGGTTTCTACATGAGGAAAACCTCTGGTGAAATTTGGGTACGGATTCAATTCTTGATGGTCAAACGATTCTTTCTATCCCACAAAACCAGCTACTTCATAGGCCCTAGCATGACTGCAGAAACCCTTGAGGAAAACATGCCTCCTGCACAGAAGAAGAGAACATTTGATCAGTTTGGGTTAAGACACTCTGCTATTCCATCTGTAACAGACAAAAAGAAAATGTAATCTTTGCCTAAGAAAGAGAATTGAGTGTTATAGGCTGAAAAAGTCTTGAGGGAGGAAAAAATCTTGTAAATTGAAAATTATTCTATTTTAAATCCCATGTTGAACAAGTGAACAGATGTGGGAAAGGGAAGTGTTGAACAGAGAGGTTATGAGAATGAATACTTCATAAGCTTCACTGATTAAAAAGGTAACTCTTCATTTCAACCTACTGGCAGAGCTGAGAATACTATAATTCAAAAAAACTTTTTCAAGACATTTGGACTTGAGTAAAATATTAAAAACTTTTTCCATTACAGCCCTTCATAAGGGCAAATCGATTCACTGGTATACAACCTCGTATTCCTTGAAGTTTTGATGTCCATTTTATTGGACAAGTGGTCCTCACTTTCCAAGTCTAAAAGAACAAATAGCAATCTATCTCCTGTGTGAGGAAAGGCTACATTGTGAAAGAGGCACGCATGAATGCTTCAGTATTTTTTTTCTTCTTGAAGCTATGATGAACTATACAAGCATAATTAGTAATTAACATAATCCAGAAGAGTGTTTGGTTTACAGTGGCATTCAAAGGTTTCTAAAGTGCACAAATATGCAAATAAATGCCAATGAAACAGGTTCATTTCTTTGGGTTAATTATCATTTTTATCTTCCAGAAACTATCTTTTTATTTAAGTTCATAAAATATTGTTACTTTACAAAAAGTCCAATGTAATATCCTTGGGACTTTATTAGACATTTCACATTATGTAGGTCCTATTGTTTAAAATTATCTTGCATCTTAAATAATTGTTTAAAAATAAAATATTTTTACTGAAATCCAAAAAAAAGGAATATATGTATTATATAAGGATAGCTGATTTACTCTGCTGTACAGCAGAAACACATTTAAAACAACTATACTCCAATAAAATTAATTATGTAGATGACTGATTATAATCTTTTTCTGAAGCTCTTTTAGTATATGGTATATCTGTTTTAATTTTGATATATAAAATAATTTTCTACAAATTTTAACATACAAAATGAAATGGTTTTAATCCTTTTATATTTTATTATCTATTATTGCTTAGATTCACTTCTCGTTAGATAATTATTGACTGATTCATGTTTTCTACTGCAAATTGTATTACAGGTTGGCCAAGAGTCTGTTTCTTATAGATGGAAACAATAATATTCCATTTACCCAGCTGGTCTGAAGATATTCGTACTAGGAGTTCTAATGACTCTTCTTTTCTCCTATCTTATCTTTATATGTTTTAATTGTAGTTGCTATACAATATTACAGAAGTTACAGATGTACAATACAGTGATTCATAATTTTTAAAAGCTATACTCCATTTATTTTGGTGTTTTAGTGGCTAAGTTGTGTCCACCTCTTTTGTGACCCCATGGAATGTAGCTCCCCATGGAATGTTCCTCTGTCCCTGGGATTTCCCAGGCAAGAATACTGCAGTGGGTTGCCATTTCCTTCTCCAGGGGATCCTCCTGACCCAGGAATGAACCCCAGTCTCCTGCATTGGCAGGCAGATTCTTTATCACCTAGTCACCAGGGAAGCCCACATTTATAGTTAGCATAAAATATTGGCTTTGTGTTTTATATAGTTAGTATAAAATATGGCTATTTTACATATTGTAAAATATGTCCTTGAAGCTTAATTTGCAGCTAACAGCTTGTACCTTCTCAACCCCTACCCCTGCATTACCCCTCCCATCTTCCATCTCCTGACTCGTAACCACTGTTAATTCTCTACATCTGTGAGTAATGACTCTTTTAAAAAATAAAAGCATTATTGAGTTACAATTCACATGCTATAAAATTAATTCTTTTAAAGTGTACCATTCAATGGTTTAGAATATATTCACATAATTGTGGATTCCAGAACACAGTTATTCCTCCTCTGCATTGCCAAAAATTCATAGCCCTGAACTGTAGCCTGCCAGGATCTTCTGTTCATGGAATTCTCCAGGCAAGAATACTAGAGTGAGTATTCTTCTCTAGGGGATCTTCCCATCCTAGGGACGGAACTTGGGTCTCCTGCGGTTTCTTTGCCATCTGAGCCCCCAGGCAAGCCCTTTTTCACTTACCACAAAAAAAATCATACCAAGTAGTAGTCACTTTCCATTTCTCCCTACCCCTAGCCCTTGGCAACCATTTTGTCTCAATGGATTTGGCTATTCTTGAAATTTCAGAGAAACTGAATTGTACAATACGTGGCATCTTTTGTGTCTGGCTTCTTTCACTTTGCACAAAGGTTTCAAGATTTATCCATGTTGTAGCATGTGTCAATACTTTACTCCTCTTTATAGTTGAATAATATTTTGTGATGTGGCATTAACAAGGTACTAAAGGGATTTGTATGAAATTATAATCTTTTTTCCAAGCTGAGAGATATTGCCTATGTTTATATACTATATAATTTTTCCTTGGAGGGGAAGGGGGCAATAATATTATAAGGTTTACAAAGAATCAAAAGTGAGGTGACACAGAGCACAGTAGAGGAAATGAGAAAATACTTCATCTGCAAGAGGGTAAACATATCGTGAGGGTGGGAGGGAAACAGCAGAAAATTGAGGTGACTGTGCCTGATGGGTTTTACATCTCTGATACGGGAAGCTTGATGCTTCTCAGAGGATGCAAAAAGGAGAGTTGCATATATGAGCTTCCCAATAGTCTTCAAGGGAGAACTTGGAGGGGCTACCTGAGGCTATAATCCATACATTTAGAACAAAACTAATCTGCCTAGGTTTGATTTTTTATTCAGCAAAGCTCAGCAGCCAAGTATTGGGGCAGAGAAGGAATGTTACTGGGTTGAGTCTATTTTTGTGTCTTGTGGATTTAGAAATAGTACTGTGGGAAGACTTGATTACAAGAATTTGAGATCCTTGGCACACAATAATTCTGTATAACTTTATGGGATATAGGCTAAAAGAGAAAGAATGGAATACAATGGAGAGATACTGATTGGGGAAAAAAATGGAGGGTTGATGCACTGGACATGTCAGTGACTCTAAGAACACATGAAGGGAAGGGAAGGTGATCCAAGCTCTGAAAGGATCAGAAGTTGTGATAATGGGGCTGGTATAGGATTAAAGCTTTTCTTCCAAGAAAGCTATGACCAACGTAGACAGTAAAATGCAGAGACATTACTTGCCAGCAAAGGTCTGTCTAGTTAAAGCTATGGTTTTTCCAGTAGTAAGGTATGGATGTGAGACTTTGACTATAAAAAAAGGCTGAGTGCCGAAGAATTGATGCTTTTGAAATTTGATGTTGGAGAAGACTCTTGAGAGTTCCTTGGACTGCAAGGAGATCAAACCTGTCAATCCTAAAGAAATCAGTCCTGAATATTCCTTGGAAGGACTGATGCTGAAGCTGAAACTCCAATATTTGGCCAACTAATGTGAAGAACTGACTCATTTGAAAAGACCCTGATGTTGGGAAAGATTGAAGGTGGGAGGAAAAGGGGACGACAGAGGATGAGACAGTTGGATGGCTTCACTGACTCGATGGACATAAGTTTGCTACATGGACATAAGTCCATATAGCATGTGCAAAGAGTGTGAAGAGTCAGACATGACTGAGCAACTGAACTGAACTGATAGGATTAAAGGATTCAGAGGAGTTTGGAGTGATGGCAAGGTCAATTTGGAATCATGGGAATGAATGGAGGGCAAAGTGAATTCTGTTCAGTTAAGAAAACTGAGAGTCATCCAAATGAATCTTGAATTTTGGCCAACCCAATAGATGAACAGGATGAATCAGCTGCCAAAGTTATCCTCTACAGGTTAAGTTCATCAGTTCAGTCACTCAGCTGTGTCCGACTCTGTGACCCCATGGACTGCAGCATGCCAGGCTTCCCTGTCTATCACGAACTCCCAGAGCCTACTCAAACTCATGTCCATTGTATAAGTGATACCATCCAACCATCTCATCTTCTGTCTTCCCTTCTCCTCCTGCCTTCAATCTTCCCCAGCATCAGAGTCTCTTCCAATGAGTCAGTTCTTTGCATCAGGTGGCCAAAGTATTGGAGTTTCAGCTTCAGCATCAGTCCTTCCAATGAATATTCAGGACTGATTTCCTTTAGGATTGACTGGTTGGATCTCCTTGCAGTCCAAGGGGCTCTCGAGGGTCTTTTCCAACACCACAGTTCAAAAGCATCACTTCTTCAGCACTCAGTTTTCTTTATAGTCCAACTCTCACATCCATACATGACTACTGGAAAAACCGTAGTTTGACTAGATGGACCTTTGTCATCAAAGTAATGTCTCTGCTTTGTAATATGCTGTCTAAGTTGGTCATAGCTTTTCTTCCGAGGAGTCACTATGTGCAGGGATTTGGGAGCCCAGAAAAATAAAATCTACCACTGTTTCCATTGTTTTCCCCATCTATTTGCTATGAAGTGATGGGACAGGATGCCATTATCTTAGTTTTCTGAATGTGCAGTTTTAAGCCAACATTTTCACTCTCCTCTTTCACTTTCATCAAGAGGCTCTTTAGTTCTTTCCGAGTGTTAGACAGGAGCCCACTTTCAGGTCCTGGAAGGGGTCCCCCTTCCTGCAACATATCCATCTAGGCTACCAAGAAATCAGTGAGACATATGAAATGATGTGTTTGATTGTTCAATTAATGTGAGATAATTTAAAAGTCCTTCTGGGTGGTTGAAAGAAGAGAAAGGTTGCATGACATCTGCTCCAAACTCAGAGCAACAAGGTCCTGATAACTGTTTACTTCAATCTGAAAATTCCCAAAGTCTGGAAGCTGAGGTTTCCATTTAACTGGGGTAGGCAATAAATTTCAGAGTTTAATTTCCTCAAGACTTTGCTGACTCTTAGGATACTGAATCAGTCATTGGTAAATCCAGTTCCACTAGATATTATGTATCTTTGTGAACTTTACTTTAGTTCTATAAACATAACCTACCTCTCTTTTAAATGAGTAACTTGAACCATCTTATTTGTGGGGTCATTGTGTTCTAAATGTTTAAATTCTTTATGCTTAAACTTTCTTCAAGCTCAGTAATGAATGCTAGTGAATCTCTGTACGTGGATGGACTGTAAAAGCAGCTACTAGAACTGTGTGGCAGTCATTTTACAGGATGTGGACCAAGAAGAAAAAAGATTGGTCTGCAGAGATAGAAAATAATCAAACAGATGAAAAAGAAGCCAAGATGAAGGACTTCAATATCTTTATTTTAAGCACAAATTTTATCCTGAAAATGGTTATGTTTTTGCCCTTACTATTTTTATGATTATTCTTTAAAATATGCTGGAGTTATTTTCTGACATTGCAATTGAAAATTCTCAAATAATACATACTTAGATTAAGGGCTTGTCCTTGTTGAGAAGATAGCAAAAGGGACACTGTTGTCAATTTAAAAGGAGTGAGAGATGAGAGATGGGAAAGACTTCGTTGATATTAGCTGAGTTTTGAATGATGATTGTGTTAACCCATTGGATAGACTGGGAAGTTAGGAAGAGAATTGTAGAGACAGTTGGATAGAAAAGCAAAAACCCAGAACTTGAGGTATGACTTAGTGATTCTGCACTCTTCTATCTGCTAATCCTTAATAATCTTAGACTGAATTATAAAGTTCCTGGGTATACAGACAGCATTGAAAACAATGTCTTTAAAAGAAAAAGAAAGCGTCACTCTTTCATTACATGAAAGTGCTTGCTGGAACCTGAATGATGGGTTCTGCTAAGGAACACAATCCAGCAATTAAATCAAATCACCACAATGAGTTGAAAGGTGAGTGCATTTTATATCTATGGGAGTAAAAAAATGAAAGAAAGCCCAAAGAAATGTTTCCCATTCATGTCCTCTGCAGATATAATTTTTAAGCTTTGAAATATCTTGTTGCACTTCACTAGTTATAAAAAGCCATGAATTCTAAAATGAAAGAATTTCCAGTTTACCCCACCATTGTCCTAATTGTTGGAGCTTGAAGTTCTTCTGGAGGGGTGGTCTTTGAATCAAAGAGTGAGCACTGTGGCTTTTGTTAACCGGGTCCCTGCTGGACCCTGTCTGACATCATCTAATGAGTTGTTCCCAGATGAGGAGAAATCATGGCAACCCTTCAACGGTCAGCAATACTCTAGCTCACAGAAGGTCTTAGAATGTACAAGCTATTGCTCTTCCAGTGATTACCAGATTCTGGTCCCTAACATCATACATGACTCTATGTCACAGACTATGATGTGGCAAGATAAGGTTTATGTTCACTTACCTTTTCCTGATCCATGTTCACTCCTGAATGAGGAGCACCTTTGGAATAAATATGAATAATGTAGTTAATTTATGCTGTGAAAGGCTATCAGTCTTTATTTTATGTCTTATAGATTTTCTACTCTTAAAGAGTCTCAATATCTCATCTTATTCAGTAACTCAATGAATAGACCCAGCTGTAGACTCTCTTATGTAACTTACAAAAGATGGAGCCTTGATTTATATCATCAAGGAGAGATAGACTCAAGGAACATAAAACAGAGAAGATGGAGAATGATCTGAGTGAAGTAAGTACCATTTAATCATTAGAGGTGCATTTCTATGGACTTGAGATGTTATCTGCACATTCTTATAATCTGTGTTTCCATCACTATTTAATAGCAAAGGTGTTTGTTCTTCATTGCAGGTCCCTCCACAACTTTTAGCACCAAAAAGTGATTAGATTTCTGTTCTTATGTTATAGATCTCATTCCTGCCTGTCTTCAGTCTTATGTTTTACTCCTGCCTTGTTGGAATTGTCAAGCTCTGATCAAACTGATTGGCAACCAAATAGGTAGCATCAGTAGATATTAAGTTTAATTTAAACTGATTTTATCATTAAGAATGCCCGTGAGGATATCACAGTTTTATTGCCATATTTAAAGCTATGCAATTGCAAAGCATAAAATGTTAACCAATCTGATAGTAACTTATTTTAATTTGCATTTCTATAAAGTTAAGATTTTTCACATCATTTCAACGGTGTATAGGCCATTTATTTTTCTCTGTGTTTACGTTTTCATGTTCTTGATAATATTACCTGTTGCTTTTTTTGTTTTGTTCATTTGTAAGTCTTTTATATATTAAGAAATACATCTATACCTGTCATTTTTGTTATAAATTATTTTTCTAAGTTGTTTTGTCTTTTGACTTAATGAAGGGATGGAGCCAAAGAAAAAACAATACCCAGTTGTGGATGTGACTGGTGATAGAAGCAAGGTCCGATGCTGTAAAGAGCAATATTGCATAGGAACCTGGAATGTCAGGTCCATGAATCATGGCAAATTGGAAGTGGTCAAACAAGAGATGGCAAGGGTGAACATTGACATTCTGGGAATCAGCGAGCTGAAATGGACTGGAATGGGTGAATTTAACTCAGATGACCATTATATCTACTACCGTGGGCAGGAATCCCTCAGAAGAAATGGAGTAGCCATCATAGTCAACAAAAGAGTTCGAAGTGCAGTACTTGGATGCAGTCTAAAAAATGCAGAATGATCTCTGTTCGTCTCCAAGGCAAACCATTCAATATCACAGTTATCCAAGTCTATGCCCCAACCAGTAACACTGAAGGAGCTGAAGTTGAATGGTTCTATGAAGACTTACAAGACCTTTTAGAACTAACACCCAAAAAAGATGTCCTTTTCATTATAGGGGACTGGAATGCAAAAGTAGGAAGTCAAGAAATACCTGGAGTAACAGGCAAATTTGGCCTTGGGATGCGGAATGAAGCAGGGCAAAGACTAATAGAGTTTTGCCAAGAAAATGCACTGGTCATAGCAAACACCCTCTTCCAAAAACACAAGAGAAGACTCTACACACGGACATCACCAGATGGTCAACACCAAAATCAGATTGATTATATTCTTTGCAGCCAAAGATGGAGAAGCTCTATACAGTCAACAAAAACAAGACCAGGAGCTGACTGTGGCTCAGATCATGAACTCCTTATTACCAAATTCAGACTCAAATTGAAGAAAGTAGGGAAAACCACTAGACCATTCAGGTATGACCTAAATCAAATCCCTTATGTTTATACAGTGGAAGTGAGAAATAGATTTAAGGGCCTAGATCTGATAGATAGAGTGCCTGATGAACTATGGAATGGGGTTTGTAACATTGTACAGGAGACAGGGATCAGAACATCCCCATGGAAAAGAAATGCAAAAAAGCAAAATGGCTGTCTGGGGAGGCCTTACAAACAGCTGTGAAAAGAAGAGAGGCGAAAAGCAAAGAAGAAAAGGAAAGATATAAGCATCTGAATGCAGAGTTCCAAAGAATAGCAAGAAGAGTTAAGAAAGCCTTCTTCAGTGATCAATGCAAAGAAATAGAGGAAAACAACAGAATGGGAAAGACTAGAGATCTCTTCAAGAAAATTAGAGATACCAAGGGAACATTTCATGCAAAGATGGGCTTGATAAAGGACAGAAATGGTATGGACCTAATAGAAGCAGAAGATATTAAGAAGAGGTGGCAAGAATACACGGAAGAACTGTACAAAAAAGATCTTCATGACCCAGATAATCATGATGATGTGATCACTAATCTAGAGCCAGACATCTTGGAATATGAAGTCAAGTGGGCCTTAGAAAGCATCACTATGAACAAAGCTAGTGGAGGTGATGGAATTCCAGTTGAGCTGTTTCAAATCCTGAAAGATGATGCTGTGAAAGTGCTGCACTCAATATGCCAGCAAATTTGGAAAACTCAGCAGTGGCCACAGGACTGGAAAAGGTCAGTTTTCATTCCAGTTCTAAAGAAAGGCAATGCCAAAGAATGCTCAAACTACTGCACAATTGCACTCATCTCTCATGCTAGTAAAGTAATGCTCAAAATTCTCCAAGCCAGGCTTCAGCAATACGTGAACCATGAACTCCCTGATGTTCAAGCTGGTTTTAGAAAAGGCAGAGGAACCAGAGATCAAATTGCCAACATCCGCTGGATCATGGAAAAAGCAAGAGAGTTCCAGAAAAACATCTATTTCTGCTGTATTGACTAGGCCAAAGCCTTTGACTGTGTGGATCACAGGTGGAAAATTCTGAAAGAGATGGGAGTACCAGACCACCTAACCTGCCTCTTGAGAAATCTGTATGCAGGTCAGGAAGCAACAGTTAGAACTGGACATGGAACAACAGACTGGTTCCAAACAGGAAAAGGAGTACGTCAAGGCTGTATATTGTCACCCTGCTTCTTTAACTTCTATGCAGAGTACATCATGAGAAATGCTGGACTGGAAGAAACACAAGCTGGAATCAAGATTGCCAGGAGAAATATCAATAACCTTAGATATGCAGATGACACCACCCTTATGGCAGAAAGTGAAGAGGAGCTAAAAAGCCTCTTGATGAAAGTGAAAGAGAAGAGCGAAAATGTTGGCTTAAAGCTCAACATTCAGAAAACGAAGATCATGGCATCCGGTCCCATCACTTCATGGGAAATAGATGGGGAAACAGTGGAAACAGTGTCAGACTTTATTTTGGGGGGCTCTAAAATCACTGCAGATGGTGACTGCAGCCATGAAATTAAAAGACGCTTACTCCTTGGAAGAAAAGTTATGAGCAACCTAGATAGCATATTCAAAAGCGGAGACATTACTTTGCTGACTAAGTCCACCTAGTCAAGGCTATGGTTTTTCCTGTGGTCATGTATGGATGTGAGAGTTGGACTGTGAAGAAGAGTGAGCGCTGAAGAATTGATACTTTTGAACTGTGGATTTGGCGAAGACTCTTGAGAGTCCCTTGGACTGCAAGGAGTACCAACCAGTCCTTTCTGAAGGAGATCAATCCTGGGATTTCTTTGGAAAGAACGATGCTAAAGCTGAAACTGCAGTACTTTGGCCACCTCATGCAAAGAGTTGACTCATTGGAAAAGACTCTGATGCTGGGAGGAATTGGGGGCAGGAGAATAAGGGGACGCCAGAGGATGAGATGGGTGGATGGCATCACAGACTCGATGGACATGAGTCTGAGTGAACTCTGGGAGATGGTGATGGACAGGGAGGCCTGGCATGCTGCGATTCATGGGGTCGCAAAGAATCAGACACGACTGAGTGACTGAACTGAACTGAAACATTAATAGGAGAAGATGGTAAGCTAACTGGATAAAAATAACCTTATAAAATTCATTAGGCTTTATCTACATTGGAAATGATTTGTTTGTATTGAAAATGAAAAAATAAAACAGTGATAAAACTATATAATGCTGTGGGATAAACTTAAAATGATAATTCAGTATTACTGTATAGAAATCTGCACGTTATACTAAGGGATATAAGGCAATCTGAACAAAGTTCAAAGCATACCAAGTTGCAGGATATAAAAAATCAATGTTTTATTCCTAAATATATACATTTAACAAATTGCCTTTTCATATTATTTTGTTTGTTTGTTCTTGAAATGGGATACCAACTCTAAAATTCAAATGGACAAATACCTATTGGATAATAGCACCCAAAATTATGAAACAGTCAAATACTGAAAGGCCTATGATATGTTCCAAAATTCTCTGAAATAAGTAGAATGAGAGCAAAGAAATAGATAAATGGGCCAGGAGATAAGAGCAATATCCACAAATAAATCCAGTATATACAGAAAGGATATACATGACTAAACATGGTGTTTTAATTCTGTTCTGAAAGAGGGTGATTCATATAACATATTGCTGGCAAAAATGGCTCTCCATTTGGAAAAGTACAAGTATAGACTTCTCATCACATTACGGAGAAAAGGAAATGTAGCATAGATAATAACAAACATTAAAGCAAAAAGTTTGGAAGAAAACACAAACATTTAAAAGTCATAGAGTGATTCAAGCAAGCAGGAAAAGCCAAAAACTTTACAATGAGAGGCATATTTGAATATATAATGATTGAAATGTGTGTAGATCCAAATAAATTATAAGTAAAGTTAAAAACAATAATGTGGGGGAAATATCTACAGTATTAAGTCAGATAAAGGTTAATATACAGATTTTACAAAGACCTCCTAAGTACTAATAAGAAAAATGGACGTCAGTCAATTAAATAGAGGCTGTATATATATGTAAGTAAACAGGCAGCTCTGAGGAAATCCAAATGCCAGTAAAAAGATTAGTGAAAAGAGGCTAAACTTTCATTGTAGCAAGTGTAAATTAAAAAATACAGATTCTACTTTCTCCCTTTTAGATTGTCAAAAAATAGAGATAAAAATTACTGCTGTCAAAAACATGGGCAAAGGCACTTACATAGTACTAGCAGTAGTTGTGGGTTGTCATGTTGTAACAATTAAAATTAGCAAGAAATATGTATATATATATACACCCTTACATGATACACACACACACACACACACACACCCTTATGTATCTGTGTATGTATGTATGCATGTATGTGTGTGCATGTATATATATATATATATATTCATTTATATAATGACTATCAGAGATGGGATTGCTATATAAAAGGGTATATATATATATATATATATACACACACATATACATGTGTGTATACAAACACACACACACATATACACCCTTTTATATAGCAATCCCATTTCTGGTAGTCATTATATAAATGAAAGCACTAATATGTAAATATGTTACCCTATAATATTTATTGCATTATTTTTGTGGTGACAGAAAACTGGAAACAATATCTATTTATATGGAAATAGCTAGAAAACTGCTCAGCATATTTGAGAATCAATTAAAATTAACCAGTTTTCTTTTCTGTTTTTGATTTTTGCTTTTGTTTGCAGAAGATCATTCTAACACATCAATATCAAGGCCATAACAATTGCTTTTCTTCCCCCAGCGTTATTGAGATATAATAATTGACACTTAATTTCTAAATGTTTCAAATGTTGTTAGCAATTCTATGGGATATTACATAGCTATCATAAAATAAGTTTGATATATTTATTGATCTGAAAGGATGCCCATGTTTTTGAATAGGAAAAGTTAATTTGTTATGATAAAAACATAACTAATTTGTTATGGTAAAAACAAAAGATAGAAAGAAAACTAGACAGAATTGGAAATGGAGGCCAGGAAAAGATAAGAGAAGGTGAAGAAAGGGAAAATGCTTTAGCCAAATGGAGAAAAAAGGGTAGAATATTAAGAAGTGGAAATTCTACCTATCTTTACTCCCTTATGTGCCTTTGGACAAAGACTAGAAGGTATAAAATGAGGAAATGGAGAAAGAATGTTAGTATGTTTAAAGCTCTGAGGTTTTGCACACTGAAGATGACAAGTCCATTTGATTTAATCCAACACTTCTCAGACTTATTTTACCGTAGCATCGTTCAAAAAAAGTGAAATAACATTTGACATCCAGTTGAAGAGCACGCTGCTGAATATGGTGTCCTGGAAAGTGGTGACCATATGATGCTTTCCCATATGCCCAAATTCCAAGGAGAAATCCTCAAACCAGCAGGCATTCATTAGTGGTTTTCAGTGACAAGCTTGTGTATGTATACCTTTCAGCCTCAGAGTGACTCTGAGCCCTAACACAAGCCAAATATCAAGCATTTCCAGTAAGAGCAGTGCAGCCTGGGGGTCAAGAGCACAGCCTTAGGCTCTTGATCTCTCTAAATGTTAGCTTATCTGTAAAATCAGGATGACAATATCTCAGTTTTGTTGTAGGGTTTCAATAAAGCAATGAAGCCCTTCACTTGACACACAGGGAGTTGTCAGAAAATAATAGCAATTGTTGAGACATATTTATGTCTCCTTGGTTGTATTTGCAACAGTTTCTGAGATGAGGACTCATGGAAAGTTCCTGTCAGTATATACCAACTCCCCTCTCCATGGCACCAGTTTTAATGGCCAGGTATCACATAACAGGTGGAGAAGGGAATGGCAACCCACTCCAGTACTCTTGCCTGGAGAATCCCACGGACAGAGGAGCTGGCGGGCTACAGTCCATGGGGTCACAGAGTCGGGCATGACTGAAATGACTAGGCGTCACATGACTGAGAATACACTGAATAGCTGGGTCGGGCATCTTGTTGTGATGGGATCATTAACAGTACTTCATTGATAATGAGCTGAGTCTGAGCACTGTTTGCTCTGTAATATTTGCTATCCCTTTATCCTTATTAAACAATTCCAGTCTTACTCTGCAATGCCACAGGCCCAGCTGTATGGCCACTCTGCCCAACCTCTCCTTCATCATCAGGGCCTTGCAATTCTGTCAAGCTGTTATGAATGACTTCCTTAAGTCTACCTAAAGGGAACTGGCTCATCCGGAAGAAACATTTCTCCTGCTTTCTCCTCCTATCTTTTCAGATAACAAAAGTGCTTATACAAATGCTGTAACTCCAATGATCTCACGAGATAATTTTATAAATAAAAACCACCCATGGAATGGTATGACAAAATTTCAAGGACTCTATACTCTTTATAGCATATTCAAAAGCAGAGACATCACTTTGCCGACTAAGGTCCGTCTAGTCAAGGCTATGGTTTTTCCTGTGGTCATGTATGGATATGAGAGTTGGACTGTGAAGAAGGCTGAGCGCCAAAGAATTGATGCTTTTGAACTGTGGTGTTGGAGAAGGCTCTTGAGAGTCCCTTGGACTGAAAGGAGATCCAACCAGTTCATTCTAAAGGAGATCAGCCCTGGGATTTCTTTGGAAGGAATGATGCTAACGCTGAAACTCCAGTACTTTGGCCACCTGATGCGAAGAGTTGACTCATTGGAAAAGACTCTGATGCTGGGAGGGATTGGGGGCAGGAGGAGACGGGGACGACAGAGGATGAGATAGCTAGATGGCATCACCGACTCAATGGACGTGAGTCTGAGTAAACTCCGGGAGTTGGTGATGGACAGGGAGGCCTGGCATGCTCCGATTCATGGGGTCGCAAAGAGTCGGACACAACTGAGCGACTGAACTGAACTGAACTGAACTGATGCTCTTTATTGCAAGGAAGCTGCCGTATTAACCCTGCAGTGTTTATCTCTGGATGCCTTTCACACAAGGAAGAAATAATCTGTATTACTTAGGCTGTTCTTTTCTTGGGGTTCTTGTTATATGCAACCATACCTAATATAATTGATACATTTCCACTTCCTTAAGTTCTACAGTTTAAAGGCTTGTCAGGAGTGAAGAAGAGGTTTAAAAAATGGTATTTAAATTCGTTAGATATTTTCTAAGATGAATAAAATAAAATTTTAAAATTATGATATCATCCTCAATAACTCATGGCACAGTTTTGATAAAAGTGTTGGATATACCAAGGTTGTCAGTAGAGCAGTGTTTTGATTAATTTTGTCACAAAATTCCTAGGAATGTTCAATTTCAGGTCAAGGATTTCTAGCCAATTGCAAAGCCACAAAGGTTACTGCATACTCAACTTCAATAGCCAATGCCATAATATTACTGAAAGCTTCCAAATGCTTAGGGGGCAGAAAGAGAAAGGGAAAAGAATATAAGAAAGTGAAAGCTTTGAGGGTAAATTAGCCTAAACAGACAATCAGACTGATTCACTTCTAAGAACAATTGAGAACAGTTACAATGAATAAATGGAAACTTGGAACCTAAATAACAATAGAAGAAATTTTATTAAGCTAATTGGTTAACACACCAGAACTTCTAAGAGTTTAAGAATACAGATTCTTGGGCTTCAAGCTATATCTATTTAATCATTTTCTCTGAAAATAGAGTCTATATATTTTAAAGCTTTCCTAAAGATTTTGAAGCACAGCCAGTAGAGAGTCACTTAGTTAATTCAGTTTGTGACTGATTATTTTCTCTTATTTAAGTCTTACAAAAACCACTGCGGCTGCTTTATTTTCTCCATTTTAGAGATAAGAAAAATGGGGCCCAAAAAATTAAGTGACATATCTAATAATCCAGAAAAAGTGACATTTTGCTTTTTTTTTTTTTTTAACATGGGTTGTTTGTCTCTTGAATTTCTTTCAAGGAGAGCAGGTTACATGCAGGTTCAATCTCTGGGTTGGGAAGATCCCCTGGAGAAAGAAATGGCAACCCACTCAGTGCTCTTGCCTGGGAAATCCCATGGACAGAGGAGCCTGGTGGGCTATAGTCCCTGGGGCCACAAAGAGGACAAGACTGAGCAACTGAGCACAGCACACGTTTACCAAATGTTATATCAATTTATTAGATTTTTAGGGGAGAGAAGATGCTGGATTTGTTGTGGAAAGTCAAGAGTAAAAATGCAGTTTTACCAACTTTGGCATTTTTTTTTCAACGAGGGTTATCTCTTGTATCACCTTTTGGTAGGTTCTCAGATCTGATGAGGGGCTATGATAAAAGAGGACAAGGAAACAATACAGTTTATGGAAGACTGCTTTGTTGTATCCTATTTGTTATCAGAAATGACAAAGCAAAGAAATTTCAGTTCAGCGGAATAATTTTACTTTGTTTTATGGCTTGTCATCTAGTAAAGATGGTGGAAAAAATATACACACAAATGTGCACAGGAAAGTAAGGCTGATTTCATTAAACATTCAAGTGAGGCCATAAAGAAGAATTACACTTACAGATATACAATGGACACTTGTAACCAGGAATGGACAGTGATGAGAAGTTTCTACCTCAGATATGCAGATGACATCACCCTTATGGCAGAAAGTGAAGAAGAACTAGAGCCTCTTGATGAAAGTGAAAAATGAAGATCATGGCATCTGGTCCCATCACTTCATGGGAAATAGATGGGAAACAGTGGAAACAGTGTCAGACTTTACTTTGGAGCTCCAAAATCACTGCAGATGGTGACTGCAGCCATGATAGTATATTCAAAAGCAGAGACATTACTTTGCCAACAAAGGTCTGTCTACTCAAGGCTATGGTTTTTCCAATGGTCATGCATGGATGTGACAGCTGGACTATTTTTGATGCTTTTGAACTCAAAAGACTCTTGAGAGTCCCTTGGACTGCAAGGAGATCCAACCAGTCCATTCCGAAGGAGATCAGTCCTGGGTGTTCACTGGAGGGACTGATGTTGAAGCTGAAAATCCAATACTCATGAAAAGACCCTGATGCTGGGAAAGATTGAGGGCAGGAGGAGAAGGGGATGACAGAGGATGAGATGTCTGGATGGCATCACCGACACAATGGACATGGGTTTGGGTGGAATCCGGGAGTTGGTGATGGATAGGGAGGCCTGGTGTGGTGCAGTTCATGCGGTCACAGAGTTGGACACTACTGAGTGACTGAACTGAACTGAACTGAACTGAATGCCCAAGGGTGTTAGCTATTTTCATCAGGGAGATCATCTCCTACACATGTCAGTAACAAAACCTCTCTATCTGAGGATGAATATCCCATTGTCTGAAAGTCTCAGCTCATATTGAGTTACATTTTAACTATTTTCATAAAGTATCTTTAGTAATCTATTTATACATGAGGACTTTGACCTCCATGGAGAAGAGGCCACAAGTAAAGTTGTAGCTTTATCTTTGGTGTTCCAAATGCTATGGAATGACTTTCAATATTCAAGGTTAACCAAAGCACAAAAACCTAATCTTCTTAAATGTGAGTCCTTTAATTGGCAAAATCAAATATTAGGTCAAAGATAAACTTGCACTTGGTATTTTTTAAAACATACATTGACCATTGAGCAATCCAAAGGCTTTAAGTAATAAGAGGAAAAATAATCTATGGAGAGCATGTTTCTATAAAGAGAAATTCAAATATGTAGAATTCTCCTATTTATTATACACAATAAGAGCAAATAGCAGAAGGGTACAAAATTACAAATTGATATAAATTCAAGAAACAAAACATTCTCATGTAAACATATCTCTATGTCAAACTAGAAGTCATTAAAATGAGAAATAAATAACATTTTAGAAGTAAAATATTCTTTATGATATAATTAAGTCCTTATCTTCTTTTATTTCCTTCTTGTATTATATGCATTTCTATTTACTGGTACAGTTTAAGAGAAACTTCCCTCTGGCATTTTAATCAAATAGAGGTCTTTTTTCTGATTTTGACTCTTGAGTTATTGCTTCCCATTCATAGTACCAGTTTCTTAACTTGCTCTGTTTATTTTATGCAATATTCTCCAAATCAGGATCTTCAAAGAAATCTTCATGTGAATCAATTAAAATATATTTTCTGATTTCTTTGGTCCAATCAAAACATAGTATTATTTTACATTTAATGGTAGATGAGATTATTTTACACAGTTTTCAGAGGGGGTTGTATGACAATTAGTGTATACCAGAAGTCACTGAAAGTTTTAGTGTAATGAAAGTCAATTAAGTTAATCCTTTCTTTTTCAGCTTTATTGAGATATAATTGACATATAATACTGTGCACGTTTAAATTGTACAATGTGATGATTTGATAAATGTATATATTGTGAAATGATTACTGCAATAAAGTCAGTTAACACATCCATCATCTGACAAAAATGCCCTTTCTTCTTGGTGGGGATATTTGAGATCTACTCTCTCAGCAACTTTCAAAAATAAAATATAATATTATTAACTATAGTCATCATTGTATACATTAGATCTGAAGAACTTATTCATCTTAAACTTGGAAGTTTGTACATTTTCCCCTAATATCTCCTCATTCCTCCCACCCTCAACCTCTGCCATCCACCAAGAAAATCTTTATTTCTATCAGTTTGGCTTTTTAAGATTTCACAAAAAAGGGATTTCATACAGTATTTGTCTTCCTCTCAGTTCAGTCACTCAGTCATGTCCACCTCTTTGTGATCCCATGGACAGCAGCACGCCAGGCCTCCCTGTCCATCACCAACTCCTGGAGTTTACCTAAACTCATGTCCATTGAGTTGGTGATGCCATCCAACCATCTCATCCTCTGTCGTCCCCTTCTCCTCCTGCCTTCAATCTTTCCCAGCATCAGGGTCTTTTCTAAGGAGTCAGTTCTTCACATCAGGTGGCCAAAGTATTGGAGTTTCAGCTTCAACATCAGTCCTTCCATGGAACACTCAGGACTGATCTCCTTTAGGATGGACTGGTTGGATCTCCTTGCAGTCCAAGGGACTCTCAAGAGTCTTCTCCAACACCACAGTTCAAAAGCATCAATTCTTTGGCACTCAGCTTTCTTTATAGTCCAACTCTCACATCCATACATGACCACTGGAAAAAACCATAGCCTTGACTAGACACCTGATGCCCTCAAGGTTCTATGTTGCTGCAAATGGCAGGATCCTTCTATTTACAACTTAATAATTACTCAGTTATGTGCAAATCACATTTTCCTTATTTCTTTGTTCACCTGTCAGTGTGCACTTAGGTTGCCACATCTTGGCTACTGAGGATAATGTTGCAATGAGCATGTGTGCCAACATTTCTTATAGATAGTGAGATTTCAATTATGCCCAGAAGTAAGATTGTTGATGGCAATTGTATTTTTAATTTTTGAAGAACTTCCATACTATTTTCTATAATGGCTAAAACAATTTACTTTCCTAGTAATGGTAAATGAAGGTTCCCTTTCCTTCCCAACCTTGCTAAAACTGGCTTTTCTTATTTATTTATTTATTTTTGGTTTTGATAAAAACCATCCTCATAGGTATGAGGGGATACTTCACTGTGGTTTTGATTTGCATTTCTCAGATCATTATGATGTTGACCACATTTCATGTACCTACTGGCAATTTGTATGTCTTCTATGGAAAAATATCCAGTTCTTCTGCCCCTTTTTAAAAACCTTTGAAAACTATTAGAATATAGTTGGTTAACAATGTTGTGATAGTTTTAGGTGTACAGCAAAGTGATTCAGTTATACATATACACATATCTATTCTTTGTCAGATTCTTTTCCCACTTAGGTTGTTACATAGTATTGAGCAGAGTTTCCTGTGCTATACAGTAGGTCCTTGTTGGTTATTCATTTTAAATATAGCAGTGTGCGCATGTCAATCCCAAATGCCCCCACCCTTTCAATATTATTTATTGAAGACACCATCCTTTTCCCATTGAGTATCCTTGTCTTCCTTGTTAAATATTACTTGATTGTATTTGTGTGGGTTTATTTATGGGCTCTTGATTTTATCCCATTGGTTTATTTTGCCCAAGTCCATTTTTGTCTATGCCTATTTTTAATGCCAATATCATGCTGTTTTAATTATTATAGTTTCATAATACAGTTTGAAATCAGTCAATATAATGACTCTACCTTTGTGCTTTCTGAAGATTTCTTTGGCTATTGGGACTTTTATGGTTATGGATGGATTTTAGGATTGTTTTTCTATTTCTAGGAAAAATGTTATTACATATTTCATAGAGATTTAATTGAATCTATAGATAGTTTTGGGAAATATGGATATTCAAAATGTTTACTTTTTCTGATCCTGGGACATGGAATATCTTTCTATTTATTTGGGTCTTTTTCAACTTCTTTTATCAGTATCTTACAGTTTTCAGTATACAGACATTTCACCTCCTTGGTTAAGTTTATTCCTAAGTATTTTATTTTTTACTATACTGTTGTAAATGGGATTGTTTTTCTATTTCTTTTTGAGATAGTTCATTAACAGTATACAAAAGCGCAACTTATTTTTATATACTGATTTTGTATCTTTCAACTTTACTGAATTTGTTTATTGGTTTTAACATTTTGTGTGTGGAGTCTTTAGGACTTTTTACATATCCTATCACATTATCTGCAAATAGAGACAGTTTTCCTTCTTCCTAATTTAGACCCTTTCAGTGTGATTTGACTGTGCATGTCAAGGCTAAAAGTGGAAGTAAGTAGGAGGGCACCAGGTTGCTCTCAAGAATGGCATGATTTACTATGGCTTGCAAATGCAAACTCAAGAATGCTCTTCATGCGACATAGTTTATGTTCACCTGAATGATATAATTTTAAGGCCTTGGTCATACCCCTTTCACAGAAATAGTCCTCCAAGAGCTTATCACGGATGCCTGACATTCCACTGTTGTCAGATAAACCCTGTAGTTACTAAACTAACAGTTTCTGTTTGAAATACACTCTTGAGAAGTCATTTGAATAACTGTAAGGCATTTTTAAATGAGAGACATAAAGATGATAGGTATGGAAAATATAGGAAGGAGGAAAAGAAAGGGCATTTGCCGGGAGCCAGCGTGAGGAACTCCGCCCATGACAAAGGTCATGAGGAAGGAGGCTCAGCATACGCAAAGGTGGGATCGAGCCTCAGAAGACCCCCTGTTCCCGAGCATCTACTCCCCCAACCAGAGTCTGCTTACTTTACTGTTTTATGCTCTCACCTACACCTCTGACTTTATGGGGGGCTGTCCCCCACCACCTCTCTCAGAGAAGGAGTTAACTTGCAGCTCCAGTCAATAAAAATTGCTGGGTGTAACAAGAGTGTTTCAACTTACAAACTCCTCTGAAGGTTCTCTAGCCTGCCTGAACAGGTTCGTCTGGCCACATGTGATTGTTTACAGCCTCCCAACCGTGAGAGGTGAGAGATGCTTTAAACTTTCTGAATACAGATTCTTTTGAGAAGTTAGAAATTATTAGTATAGTGGGTTGGTTAGAAATTATACTGGTGAAGGGTTTTCATTTGTTGGGCCAATATTTGCTGTTAAGTCTCCATATTCCTTGCCCTTATACACATTAATGAATATAACTAGCATATAAGAGAAATAAGTATTAACCTTTGGTATTAATCATGTTAAACCTTAGGCTAAGTAAATTCCTTTCTTGATTATAACCCCCTGCACCCTCACCCTATAGGAATGCAACTTTATCTGGTACCTTCGGAGGGTGGCACCTGGTTTAGGAAAAAAATCACCCCTGGAAAAAAGAAGTTTTCTGGTTGACTGACCATTATCAGAAAGGGCCATAAAATGTCAGCAGGCCTCATGGCCATAAGATGATGTAAAACCCCTAAGACCTTTGTATACATTTATATGAAGCACCTGATTTTGACAAGGGTCAGGTCTGCTGACCCCGTGTGACTCTGTATTCTATCTCTATATGTAACAAAAAGTATATAAGCAAACCTGAAAATAAAGAAAATGGATCAGTTCCTGGAAAGACTGATTCCCCTGTGTCATTCTTTCTTTTTTCTGGCTGAATTCCCATTTGGAGCGTGGAGGCTCGCCATGTGTACTTACTTGCCCTGGCTTCTGAGACCCACGGAGAGGGAGACCAAGGTGGAGCACCCTCTGCTATTCAAGCGGGCGCTGGTGGCCTGCGTAGATGGTGCAAACTCCTTGTTTTGGAGTTTTATTGGTTTCCCACATAAACCAAGTTATTCAGCCTCTTTTTCCCCACTAATTTTCCTACTACACTATTCTTTCTAATCTCTCTTTATATTTATAATTTAATAGCTTTTCCCTAGGACTCTGACTCCATCTCCCCTTTGAATTACCCTGGATCCACCGGGGCTGGACCCCGGCAGGCATTTGTACTTGAGAAAGAAGAATCAATAGTAATGCTGTATGCTACCAGATTCTGTAGCTTTAAGAGACCTTGGTCTTTGAGTTACTTCACTAAATGTGACCCTTGATGCTTACCATACTACTAACTCTTCATATTGTTTAAAGCATTTGGAATGCAAAAGAGATGTGTTAATACATGCTGGTCACCCACAAATCCAAAGATTGGAAAGGTTCAAACTTTCTCCTAAATTCTGTAACTGCATTTCCATAGGTCTTCAGACACCTCTATCAGGATGATGTACAGATATGTTAAGCTCAAATTTCCTTTCTCAAACTTTGCATTTCAAATGTCTATTACAACATTTTTAACGTAATACTTGGTTTATATTTCTTGAATTAATGAGTGTAAAACTTTTGTTGAAATTAATTTGCTTGTACCAGAGGTTATTGTTGAGTGACATGTGGACCTGGTTAATCACAGAGGGTCAGATGTAGAGAAGATCCTTGTCATTGTCTGATTCAACCCACAGTTTTTCTTTGAGGAGAAAATGGTGCATTTGGAAGCAAAATAAATTTCACCAGGGAGCAGAGGTAGGAATAGAACTCACGTCTTCTTGACTCTCAGTCTCACATACTTTCAAGCTTCAATACTACATACAAATTTGGATCATTTGTTGCTTAATTACTTTCTGGTTTAATCCTTCTTTCATACCCAAAGGCATTCTTTAGCTTCATAGCTAATTTATGTCAATATCAACTTATTAATCCCTTTGCTGATTTTAGATTCAATTAATGGAATGGAGTTTTATTTTTTTTTGCACTATTTCCCATTTCAGAAAAAAGTACAATTGAAACTGTTCAAAATACTCTTTATTTAACATGACACAATTTTTGAATACCTTGCAGTCAACCATCTCCCTAGGAAATATGCTCAATTTAAATGGTACTGATTTAATCTCAATGCACAGAAGTCCTTGTCACTTTGTAAAATATCTTGTGCAGTGGGAATCACTTTTTTAAAAGGTCAAAAATCTTTAGGGTTTAGTGAATCAATACCATCTATTCAAGGATGAACTAGTGCCCACCTATTCATGACAGAAGATATACACATTTATAAAAGCAATAGGAGATGCCTGCAGGAGAGGGGTGACACATTTTAATTTCATGTAGAGTCAAACACAAACTTGCCACACTTGAACAGATGAAGAGATAAAATGTCATCGCCAAAGAATTTTGGAGAACAGGAAGCTTTAGCTGGTAGCACAAGAGGGATAAACATTACAAAAGAAAATGGATTACGACTCACCTCTGAAACTGTGATCACATCTTCTCTTGTAGTAATCTTAAGTTCTAAGCATATGCTGGTGCTATGCTTCATAAACTCTAAAGTGGGTCATCATTGAACTCTGAAAAATATGTTGATGTAATAGAAAATAAAGTTACAACATAAGTGATTTATGATTAGTTGGTATCCAATTCTTTGAACTAATATAAGTTTTAATTTTAGCCATTTGTCTCAAAAAAGAGATAATGAAATTATTTGTTAAGAAATAAAGTGTTAAACAATAGTATTTTGGAGGTAAAATAGTTAATTTTTGTAGTCTATTGTACACACGGACTGCTATTTTAAAATTCTTAAATAAATTCTCTTTAAATTCTTCAAGGGGTTACAAAGAAAATTTTCTTCAGAGTTTAATTCATGTTTCTGTGTCCTATCATAAAACTTCATCCTGTTAGGTACAACACAGAACAATATTTAGAGGTCAATGTCAAAATTCAGGGGTAGGTATTCCTCTTTGCTTTACAATTTTTGGTGCATTGCCTTCTCAGATCACCTAATGTTTTCTGAGTGTCTTCTTCATGTACATGAATTATATTTTGAGTAAAGGACTTAGGCTGACTCTTAGGGAAAAAATTAACCTATTATACATCTTTGCTACATAAATAGTAAATTTCAATTATAGGTTAAAATATAACTCAATGAACAACATTTTGTTTTTTTTTTAATGTCTAAATTCTCCCCAGCTTTTAGAATCATGGGCCACACGGGCTGACAAGAACTCTGTGGTTTGCATTCTTTCTATAAATTTCAGAATAGTTGTTGCCCTGCTTCTGTGTGGACACCCTGAGTGGTGGGAAACTGAGGAGTTCTTAAACAGGCCCTTTGTTCTTCACACAATTGGTATTTTGGATATGTCTTTAAGAAAGCAATCACTGACCAAATAGTGGTTTAACAGGGATTTTGATTAATCTCTGAAACATATCAGAGGTACTTTTTCTTCTTTGAGGCTGAAGTGAGATACAACAAAAAGAAAATTTTGGATTTACCTAGGGATTGGAATTACTGTATCAGTTCAGTTCAGTTCAGTCACTCAGTAGTGTCCAACTCTTTGCGACCCCATGGACTGCAGCATGCCAGGCCTCCCTGTCCATAACCAACTCCCAGAATTTACTCAAGCTTATGTCCATTGAGTCGGTGATGCCATCCAATCATCTCATCCTCTGCCGTTCCCTTCTCCTCCTACCCTCAATCTTTCTCAGCATCAGGGTCTTTTCAAATGAGTCAGTTCTTTGCATCAGGTGGCCAAAGTATTGGAGTTTCAGCTTCAGCATCAGTCCCTCCAATGAACACCCAGGACTGATCTTTAGGATGGACTGGCTGGATCTCCTTGCAGTCCAAGGGACTCTCAAGAGTCTTTGTGCCAACACCACAGTTCAAAAGCATCGATTCTTCAGTGCTCAGCTTTCTTTATGTCCCAACTCTCACATCCATACATGACTATTGGAAAAACCATAGCCTTGACTAGACAGATCTTTGCTGGCAAAGTAATGTCTCTGCTTTTTAATATGCTGTCTAGGTTGGTTATAATTTTCATTCTAAGGAGTAAGCATATTTTAATTTCATGGCTGCAATCACCATCTGCAGTGATTTTGGAGCCCCCCAAAATAAAGTCTAACACTATTTCCCCATCTATTTGCCATGAAGTGATGGGATCAGATGCCATGATCTTAGTTTTCTGAATGTTGAGCTTTAAACCAACATGTTCACTCTCCTTTCACTTTTATCAAGAGGCTCTTTAGTTCCTCTTCACTTTCTGCCATAAGGGTGGTGTCATCTGCATATCTGAGGTTATTGATATTTCTCCCAGCAATCTTGATTTCAGCTTGTGCTTCATCCAACCCAGTGTTTCTCATGATGTACTCTGCATATAAATTAAATAAACAGGGTGACAATATACAGCCTTGACGTACTCCTTTTCCTATTTGGAACAAGTCAGTTGTTCCATGTCTAGTTCTGACTGTTGCTTCCTGACCTGCACATAGTTTTCTCAAGAGGCAGGTCAGGTGGTCTGTATTCTCATCTCTTTCAGAATTTTCCACAGGTTATTGTGATCCACACAGTCAAAGGCTTTGGCATAGTCAATAAAGCAAAAATAGATGTTTTTCTGGAACTCTCTTGCTTTTTTTGATGATCCAGCAGATGTTAGCAATTTGATCTCTGGTTCCTCTGCCTTTTCTAAAACCAGCTTGAACATCTGGAAGTTCAGTGTTCATGTATTGCTGAAGCATTACTGTATAAATAATGCTAAAGGAATCCAACAGATTTAATCAAATACAGCTTTTTTTTTCCCTCAAATATACATGCACTCTGGACATCTATAATTTACAGATAAATATTGGTCTAGTCAGTTCAAGAACATTCCAGGAGACCAGAGAAGCATCAATGCTTCCTGGAAGACTTTCTGTCTTCCCTCCCCTAAAGACAGTAACTACTACCGCTTCACTGGCTGCTCAACAAGCTATCTAGGGGCCAACCAGGCAGTCCAGTAGAGCTCTCACATCTCAGCCCATGCTGTCTCCCTGTTTGAGTCTCCTTTTCCTAGTTAAAAGCAATTCCTTTGTTCTTGAGCAGAAAGAATGGAATAACTTATGTACATATACGTCAGCACCACCCTACATTTAGAATTAACCTCTTCTTTAGGCTTAGAGTCTTCTTCATTTACCCCATTGTTTGTCCCCTTCTCCATCCTAGGAGAGTAGGGAAGTTCACAGCTTTCCAGCAGGAGCTTAGAAAGTGCCAACCTCTAGAGTGCTGGCAGGGAGTAGGTGATAAGCAAGTGGCGGTGGCCTGGATGCAGAGAAGTGGGATTCCAGAGGCTCAGGAGGAACTCCCAGGTACAAGAAGGGCATGAGGATGGAGGTGCTCCAGAGGGAACTGGGGTGTGAGGCTTCTGGAGTGCTCTTGCTGGTGGGAAGCTTTTGAGGCATGCAGGTTTCTATGGTAAGCTCCTATTAGGTAGAGGTTGCAAGGTGGCCTAGGCTCTGGAATGGCATCTCAGGCCTAGCTCTGTCCCATGTCTTGACATCTACACTATGGCAATGCCAAGCTGCAGCCAGAGATTGCAGAAGGGCCCCTTCCCTTTACAATGTCCCTCCCAGGTCCTGGAAACACTGCTCACTCTGCAGGAGAAATGTTCCAAGGGATTCCATCATTTATTATGGAACAGCTGCTGATGTTTGTATTTTGAGCTGAGCCAATGGTTTGATAACCGGCAAGGAAGAACCAGGTGCGAGTCAACCTCTGGCCTTGCCCCGTGGCCTTGCACAGATCCAGGGCTTCTGACTGCAAGGCTTGCCTTCCTTAGAGGCCAGCACAAGGCCAGAATTGGGCAAAATGTGAACAAGACAGGAACATATTTGAAAGTCTGAGGACAGAACATGAGAATATATGAGAGAGAATTTGCTGGTTTGAATGCATCTTAGTGAAAGAAATGTACGTTTCTTTGATTTTTGAAACATCAACAGAAGACCTCAATGATAGTGGCTAGGTCCATGACCGTTCTGGTTGTAAAACGACAACCTATGCCCTTAAATCTGACTTTGTGGCTTAAGATGTGACTCAACTCACAATAGAAGTAACAGTGTTACTATGAGGAAAGTTTCATGTTTAAAAATAAGTTTATAAATAGAATACAGTCAAGTTTTTAGGCTGGGAGATGCTTTTAGTTATCGATTAGACATACAATTGATGTGGTTCAAGTTTAAGTAAAAGCTACCAGAATAACAATGCAATAAATATCAAGTTGTTATTCATTAAAATTTGATTTGGGAAAATATCATGCATTGTTTTCTGGTGGTACAGGTTCAAACAATAACATAATTATAATGATTGATAGGGGCATCATTAAAACTTCAGAATGACTTTCCTTCATGAAATAAAGGTTCCCAACTTCTCCGTAACATGTTGTTATTATTCTGAGCGACTTCTTGCTGCCATTTTAAAGCAGTCTTTATCCAAAAACCATATAAGAAAGAAAACAATCTCTCAAGAAGTAATAAAACTGTATGATGAGTAATAAATAAATAAATGAAAAATTCTTAGATGCCATATTATTGAGTCCAAGTATTCAAGTTTAAATCATTGAAAAACCTCACCATTAGAGAAGCACAAATTTAGAAATTAGAACTCATGAAACCAAATTTAACATAGATATTGTGGAACATAGATTCTCAAATTGTATAAATAAATTGTACTATGGTAATCGGGAACATGATGGAGTGAAATAAAAACTATTTGTTCCTACCTGGAATCTTACAGTTTTATTGCTTCTTGTCATTTGTAGATAAATAGAATATAATTTTCCCACAACTGATGGCACATTTCAAAGGAATCTTCCATGTCTGGAATTTAAGTTTTAATTACTACAGTTTGATTTCTTTATTCTTTCAAAAGCATTTTTATTTTGAAATTGCTATAAATTCATTTTTATATTATAAGAATAGTACAAAGTGTTTCTGGTACCTTTAGTCAGTTCCCCAATGATTCCCTCTTACATAGTTATAGTACAATATTAAAACCAGGAAACTGAAAGTAGTGCACTGCATGTATATAGTTTTATATCATTTTGTCGAATATGTAGATTCATGTAAGTACCACTGCAATCAAGATATAAAACTACTCCATCACCACAAAAAGACCTACCGCTTAGTCACACCCATCTCTCCTTCCTCATCATCCCTATTTGGGGAATGTCATATGAATGGAATCATACAGGATATGACCTTTGGGATGCAGCAGTTTGCACTCAGCATAATGTCCTTTAGATCCATCTAAATCCATCTAAGCGGTGTGTATTAACAGGTTGCTCGCTTAAAATTGCTGAGTAGAGATTCATTCATTCTCACAATGGCTTTTGACTGATACAGATTTTGGTCCCAGGCATGGTCCCTCTTGTTATAATGAGGCACAGGAAAATTACCTAGATATCACTGCCTCATGAGAGGAGTACAGTAGCCAGAGAAAGAAAGTACCAAGGGAAATTGAGATACGTTCAAAAAATCTTTCAGGTTTGTAAGGCCAAAGTACTTACAGAATAAAAAGCCATATGTAAATATTTAAAACCAATTTTGTTTGAAACTTAGAATTAAAAATCTGTTAGAAAACGTATTCTATGTAATGCAAGAATAAAAAACAGGGTTATATTAAGCAGTATTTTATAACAAAGATTAATAAGAATGATATCATAGTCCTCTTAGAAATTACTTTTCAAAGAAAAATGCTCACTTAAATGGGACTTGTACCCCTTAATATGACATATTTAAATATTTAGAATCTTCAATAAAACATTTCTTTTCATGAATAACATGAAGAGAAACATGAAAGGATAAACATTGTATCTCCGCAACATGTAATTTGCAGACAACAGAACTGATACCAAGACTTACCACCTGGTGGCAGTATTTCCCAGCCACATCCTTCAAGTGGGTGGGCATTAAGAGTGGGGTAGGAGAGAGGCAGTTTTGTGAGGTTTAAACCTGCCAAACTTAAAGTTCAGAGGTAGAACAGACTTCACACAAGCTAGTTGTGGTTGGCTAAGTAGTTCCTACCTGATTAGACGAAGGAAGCTGGAGACAGTGTACTTTCATGGAGAAAAAGTTTTGAAAACAATTCTGGTCCCCGTTAATTTTCCAAATTCCAAACTTTTACACAGTGGTGGAAATCTAACAACATTGTTGAAACCAACAATATTGTTCTTTAATTTAGCATTTCCCAATATGTTTATGGAACCATGCCAAACTATAACACAATAAAAGAGCTTTTCTAAAGAGTGCAAAAATAACACAGCTTCCCCTACTCTCTCAGAATACTAAAGACGGATTTTCTTTTTTTAAAGATTTATTTTCTCTAGTGGGGTGAAATACAGGGTTTTTGAAATGGGGAACACCAGTTGGAATTGAAAATGGATATACTATGTCGAACATTGGTTAAGTGAATATAGGCAATATGAAGCTGATAATCTCTAGTCCCAGTTGCTTATTTGCCTCCTAGAATTGAATAGTCAGTCTTTTATTCTTTGAACAGGAGAAGTACCTTCTTTGGAGAGTCTTGCCATTTCAAGTGGAAAGTTCTAAAGGTATTGACATCCCTAGTTCTTCAATAAAATGGTTCTGTCTGCCCTCGCAATGATAAAGTTAGTGCTTGAGAGACTTAACCCATATACTAAGCTCTGATACTATACTAATCAGCTCTTCATTTCTTACTCTTAAATAAGAACAGACCACTGAGCATTGCTGGATAACTGAGGTAAGCCTCTTACATAAACAAAAAATAGAGACTAAACAAGGGAAGGAGGGAAAAAAGAAATTTGGAGGCAACAGATTATACAGAAAGGAGATGATTTAAAAAATACCATCATGAACATTCTTAGAGAGGTAAAGAAAACATCATCATATCACAAGATAAGAACAGATGCAGTTAAAAATGGTCACGCAGGAAACAAAGAGCTTCTCAGAATTAAACGTGTGCTAGCAGAAAAGAATAGTAATGCAACCGAAAGTGTTGAAAAATAAACTTCCCAGAAAGCAGAACTAAGAAATGGAAAACCAGAAAAATAAGTTAGAGGACCAGGACCACAGATATATTATCCGAATAACAGAAATTTTAGAAAGAGACAACACAGGAAATGGAAGAAAAGAATATAAAGGCAATAATTGAAAGGATTTTCCCAGAATTGATACCTATGAGTTGTCAAGAAAGAGGCCCAATGAGTGCCTAGAAAAATGGGCAGTTTGGCCCTTACCAAGGCAAATCAGTAAGGTGTATTGGAATAGCAGAAGCAAATAAAACATCCTAAATTCTTCTTGGATTCCATTGTCCAGCGAGTAGTCACTACCCATGTGCGGCAATTGAATGCCTGACTAGTCCAAACTGAGAAATGTTACCAGTGCAGATTTTTCAGATTTAGAAAACTTAAACAAAAGGACTATAAAATACATTATGTTTTATACTATTATTCATTCAGTTCAGTTCAGTTGCTCAGTCGTGTCCGACTCTTTGCGACCCCATGAATCGCAGCACGCCAGGCCTTCCTGTCCATCACCATCTCCCGGAGTTCACTCAGACTCACGTCCATTGAGTCCGTGATGCCATCCAGCCATCTCATCCTGGGTCGTCCCCTTCTCCTCCTGCCCTCAATCCCTCCCAGCATTAGAGTCTTTTCCCATGAGTCAACTCTTTGCATGAGGTGGCCAAAGTACTGGAGCTTCAGCTTTAGCATCATTCCTTCCAAAGAAATCCCAGGGCTGATCTTCAGAATGGACTGGTTGAATCTCCTCGCAGTCCAAGGGACTGTCAAGAGTCTTCTCCAACACCACAGTTCAAAAGCATTAATTCTTCGGTGCTCAGCCGATGGTAATATTCTGGATACATTTGATAAAATAAAATATCAAATTTCATCTGCTTTTTAAAAAATGTTTTAATGAGGCTACTAAAAAGTTTAAAATTACATATGTGGCCAACATTTATGGGTCAGCAGAAATTCCTATTGGACAATGATGCTGCCCAAGAAAAATTAAAAATGAAAATCTCAAACATAGAATCAGGAATCTTATGGGTTCTCTATGACACTGGAAACTGGAAAACAAAATTCTTAAAGAAATGATTTCTAATCTATAATTGTAATGATTTCTAATCTATAATTCCCTGGTGGCTCAGCAGAAAAGAATCTGCCTGCAATGCAGGACACCTGGGTCAGGTTTGATCCCTTGGTTGGGAAGATCCCCTGGAGAAAGAAATAGGAACCTATTCCAATATTCTTGCTGGGAAAATCCCATGGACCTAGGAGCCTGGTGGGCTTCAGTCCGTAGGGTCACAAAGAGCTGGACAGGATGGATGGACTGAGCACACACATAATTCTGTATTCAGGCAAATTATCAGTGCCATATGAAAAAGTGAAGTTTAAAAGTAAAGCTTAAGTTTTCAAAAATTTACTTTCAAGGCATACTATCTTGGAAGACACTGGAAAATGTCCTCTGCCAAAATAAGGAAGTAACCCAAGAATGAAGAAGGTGTAGGATTAAAAAAAACAGGGAAGCCAATATCGAGGGGAGACAAGGGAAATCTCCAGGAGGGGATGAAGGCTCTGCAAGCATCCACATGAAAACACCTCAGATAACTCCAGGATACACCTGTTAAAGAAGATGACATGGACAGACTATTATATTCCTTTGTTATTTACCAAGGGGAAATACAGGATTGGCAGAAAGTTAAGGGGTAAATTAGTGATAATTATCTAGAAAAATGAACAATTGTACAATTAACTCCAGGAAAAACAAAGAGTTGTGCAGTACACTCAAGCAATCATGGTTTATGGCATAGCTCAGTGGAGAACAGTGTTCACACAGTCCTATAAATGTCAATGTTGAATAATAATCTATTTTTTTATAGTTTTTTATTTTTTAAATTTTAAAATCTTTAATTCTTACATGTGAAAATTATAACTATACTGGGAGGCTAGGAAGATGAGGAAGAGGCAAGTGCAGAGGGTTAGGGAGAAAATGAAGCTTCATCTTTTGTAATGGGTATTCTTTTGAAAAAACTAAAACTGACTCAAGATTAGTAAACATGTTACTTAATGATGTTAGGTTTTTTTTTTTTAATGACAGTTTGGAAATAATTGAATGAGGGTGTTCAGATCAAGATAGTGGGACTAAGAGGACGTGGAGCTCATCTCATCCCATAAACCCATCAAAAATACATCTATATGTGGAACAATTTTCATTGAAAATGAACCGGAAGCTGGTGGAAGTACTCCTGTACCACCAAGGTTGAAAGAAAGACACACAACCAGGCAGGAGGGAAGAAAAGTGACTGGAGTGGGGCCTGGGCCCCTGGGAGGGGTCTCCGAGGAAAAGGGGGCATTATATGGGTGCACACCTGGCCTGGGGAGGGCGCAGTGTGCCCGGCTGATTGCGCACCTGGTCCCGGGAAACGATGAGCAGGACAGCAGCCACTTTGGCTGGCTGGAGGACCACTGAAACTCACAGAAGGGCTATGGGAAGCCTGGACTCCACTCTTGAGACCGACGCAATGCAGAGACAGGTCTGCTCTAGGACCTGCTGGACTCTCTGTAGTCACCTTGCTGTGCCCCGGAGGCAAGTGAATGCTCCAGCCCACCCGCTCCCCATCACAGCACTGCCCGGATCTGGGCGGGGTGGGGGGCCATGATCAGGGAAAAGAACTCAAAGGCCACTGGGTCCTGGGCAGAGACAGGTGAGGCCGCAGCAGCTATTGGTGATGAGGGAGAAGGCGGCTTGCGCCTGTGGCTGCGTCTGAATGGAGTTGCAGTGCCCACACAGGCCGTGCTCCAGAACCTCCGTCTATGGCCTACATAGGCTGAGAGCCAGCCGGGCCACACTTCCTCCGGCATGCCTGCCCTCTGGGGCAAAGGGCCTGGTGCAGGGAGAGGGGGTAAACAGCCTTAAAGGGAACAGAACCGGCTCAGACCTGACCCTGGAATATTCCTCAGCAGATTAAAAAAAAAAAAAGAATGAAATTCTTTCATGTGCAGCAATGCAGATGGACCTAGAGAGTAGTATGCTTAGTGAAGTAAGTCGCAGAGAGAAAGACAAACACTGCTTAATGCAACCAAACTGTGTAGTGAAATAAACAGACTCAGATGCAGAAAACAAACCAGCGGTTACCAGTGGGGAGAGGGAAGGGGCCAGAGGGAGGTTAGGGTTATGGGATTAAGAGATACAAATTTCAAGGTACAAAATAAATAAGCAACAAGAATATATTATATACCAGAGGGTATGGAATATAAACTCATAAAATTACTAAATATCTAATAATAACATATCTAATGAAATACAAACCTGTAAAATACTGAATCATTACTTTGTACATCTGAAACAAATATAATATTATAAATCAGTACACCTTAGTCGCTTGCGATTCTGTGCGACCCTACGGACTGTAGCCTGTCAGGGTCCTCTTCCCATGTGATTCTCCAGGCAAGAATACTGGAGTGGGTTGCCATGCCCTCCTCCAGGGGCTCTTCCCCACCCAAGGAAGGAACCGGTGTCTCTTACGTCTCCTGCATTGGCAGGCCGGTTCTTTACCACTAGTGCCCCCTGGGAAGCCCCAAATCAAGTGAACTTCAATTGAAAAAAAGAGAAGTGGTGAGAAAATGAATGAAGATGCTAGATGGATGAGGGGAGCTAAATTTTGGAGGGCAAATGTATAGAAGTTATAGTTATACCGTATTGCAGAAAGGCTACTAGCTCAGAAGTCCTGGGTTTGGATCCCAGTGGTACCTCATCTAGTATTGTGACTTGAGCTAATAAACTCACTTCTGTGGGTCTCAAACTATTTATCTATAAGAGGAGGGTATCAGATTGTTACAATTTCAAATGGTCTCAAAGCCCCAGGAATCTTTATAGCACTTTGTGAGAAAGTATAGCTACTAGAAGTGAAGGAAGCCAGGCCCATGAAGACAGCTGTACATGATACCCTAGGGAAGATGACGATTAGCTTCTCCTTTTTGCGTCCTCTCACCAAAGAGTCTGCCTTGATGTTCATCAATGTAACAGCCTCTGTTTATCAGGCAGGTAGAAGACAGTCATGATATAACTGTCAAATATTATCCTTCCACGTATACCTTTCAGTATCATTGTTTAAAAAATCTGTTATGAAATATTTCAGCAAAAGACTTAGTATAAGGAATAACATATGAAAATAATGTAGCAAACTATGCACCCAATACCAAGATTAAAAAGCAAAACATGAATACAAAAAAAAATTGAATGTGGCTGCTTATGTACATAGAAAAGGAAATGGGGAAATGGAACTGATGAGGGAGATTATTGTTTTATATAACATTATGAAAATACTTAAAATACAGGCATATACATTTTTGAGAAAAATGAATACTTATAATTAAAAGGTAGAATTGGGGTCATTTGAGTAATAGCTGTGTCCAAAGTCTACATGTAGTTCTCATGACCCATAAGCTTAAGAAGTATGCTACTTATCAAGGAGAACAGTAGCATGCATTTTGGACAGATTGTATAACAAATTTCACAAGTCTACAAATTTGGTCGAAGGAAGTTGCGAGTTGTCCTTTTAAAATTTGCAGTGTTCTGTCCTTTGCATGTAAGCAACTGGAACCAAGCCAATATTGTGAGCAAAAAGAAATGACCAGCCAACTGCCAACACTCACAGTTCAGAGAACTCCCTGATCCGTTCTTGGGTTAGGAAATATACCCCCACCTGATATTTTTAGAGCTTTTAAATAAAGCTTGGAGAAAGAAATGGCACCCCACTCCAGTACTCTTGCCTGGAAAATCCCATGGATGGAGGAGCCTGGTAGGCTACAGTCCATGGGGCCGCAAAGACTTTGACATGACTGAGCGACTTCACTTCACTTTATAAAATTAGAGAGCATTGCAGGAACTTAGAAAGCAACGTGCATCTGTAAAATTGGGAGAATGTGCATTCGTCTCAGTTGGGAAACTATGCATGTATTATAAAAATCTCTTTTTGTAATGTGACAATTTCTTGGTAAATAATGGGCTCCAAAGTCCTTTAAAGTGAATTATTTAGGAAATATGATTCTTCTCAGGGATTTTGGAACTGTCTTAAATAAATTAGTTACTGTGACTGTAAGTAGAAGTTCTTTCAGATCATCAGGAAACATTTGAATAAGTTTTGTTTTTAGAGGAAAAAAAATCCAGTAAGTTGGTTAGAAGCATTAGGCCAAAGGTGTAGATTGAATTCATGTATAGGTCACTTTGTATCCCCTTCTATGCCCTGACAGTTACTTTTGGGGAAATGAAGTAGAGGAATATAAATGAGTCAGCACAAATACATCAATATTCTTCATGGATTGGGAATGTTCTATTAGAATGTATATTCCCGTGGAAACGAGAATAACTTTGAGGTCATTGTTAAGGTCTTGAATGACAGGTTCTGTTCATTCAGCAAAATTTTGTGCTTGTGTTTACTACTATTCATAGAAACTAGCCACTGAAATTTTTGTAAAGCTACTTTTTTATGTCCAATTAAAGCTTACATTTATATACAAAAGGAGTCAGTATTTCAGCACATTGATTTTTTTTTTAAAAAAGAACAAGATTAAGATTTATTCATTACATTATAAACTATTTAAAAAAACAAAGAGATAACTATTAGCGCTTGAACCTGGTAGTCTTCCCACAAGGAAAATTGCCAAGAGGTTTCTTCTTAAGAGGCAACACAGTGATTACAGATTCTTGTTCCCTACAGCAAACTCACTATCTGTGCTATGTTTCCCAAGTATTCAGTGAAGTTTCTGCAGAGGAAACTCTGCCTCTATTACTGCTTATTAGAAACAATGGTGAAATAAGAATCAGGCTGGGTTGTTGTGTGATCCCGGCCAAATTATATAGCCTCTCTGGGTTTTTAAGAAACTGAAAAGCCACAGATTGGAAAATATAATTTCAAAATGTCTATCTAGCAAATCACTTGTGTTAAGACTACTGAATACTCTTACAAGTCAGCAGGAAGGAGTCTGGCAGGCTACAGTCCATGGGGTCACAAGGAGTCAGACATGACTGAAGTCACTTAGTACCAGTAATAAGACCAAAAACCCAATTAAAAACATGCAAAATATTTGAACAGACACTTCATTAAAGAAGATACACAAAGAGCCAAGAAGTACATGCAAAGATGTTCCTTGTCATTGGTCATTATAGAAATTTAAGTCAATTCAGTGTTAACGCAAGACTCCAGAGTAGGTGCAACACAGAGAAACAAAGTGCATAAAACCAGGGATAATTTGATTATTGTCCAGACTCTGGTATATTAATTGTCTTTCAGTAATTCTATCCTTCCCAGAAGAATATCCAATGGTCTTTCAGAATGAACACCTTCACCCACCCAGTTTTGATCTCTGAGTTTTCCTAGAAAAAGCCAAAAAGCAAGGCTTAAAGTTAAACATTTCTCTCTACTCTCTAGGTTCTGATATGTTTTCCATCCTGGGACTGTCTAATATAATTCACAGTAAAACTAAGACTCATCTCCCAGAATATAGATAAAGTTTTCATTGGAAGCTTCACCTTTACTCACCTAATGAGTGAAAAAATCACTGGATTTCCACACAGGGAGAGCTCTGTGGTGGGAAGGGAATTGACACAATCAAAAAAATTTATTGAGCTTACAAGTGTAACTAGAATTTGTCTCTATGGTTCCTCTACTGCATTACCAATCATAAGTAACCTCCAGGTTTATTATCGCCTGGTTTCTTTAGGTTTCAGGCCACGGGGAATGACTTGAGAATCTTGTTTGAACTATGAGTTGGCAGAATCCCCAGCCTCTTGGTACATGTGTATAGCAGATGCAGAGATGAAAATGTCAAGACATCCCTTTTCCTGCATAAGGCTTGGACAATTAGAGATTTTTAGGAAGAAAAGCCTACTTGGTAAGAACTAAAATTTTTAAGGGTTAACATATAGGTTAAAGTGTATGACATAAGTCTGTTTTTTAACTTTTATTATTATGAGGTATGGAGTCTGAAGTTCCCCGGGTGGCACAGTGGTAAACAATCTGCCTGCAATGCACGAGACGCAAGAGATGTGAGTTTGATCCCTGGGTTGGGAAGATTCCCTGGAGGAAGAAGTGGCAACCCACAGTATTCTTGCCTGGAGAATCCCATGGACAGAGGAGTCTGGCAGGCTCCAGTCCGTGTGGTTGCAAAGAGTTGGAGACAACTAAGCGTGCGCGTGCACACACACACACACACACACACACACACACGCACACTGTGGAGTCTAGGAGATGTGTTTGGAAAAGCCAGAAAAGTAAGGATAAGGACAACTATCAAAGTGAAACCTTCACCTTCCCCTCTTTTTTGATGATTTAGACTCATTATGTAATTTACACACAAGTGGATCAAGGTTCTCACCATATATTATTAAAAGATATAGAAAAAAACGAGAGGAGAGGAGCAGTTGGGAAACTAAGTTATAAAAATCTGTAAGAACATAAAATGTTAACAGAAGAAAAGTTAAACACATGAGACTATGATATTAACTCATTTTCTCTTAAACACAGCAGAGTTGAGAATAAGAAAGTTCAGCATGAAAGCTAAACTTTTAGATTTCAGACAAAATAGATTCAATTTAAAATGAAAGGCTAAAACCAAATCCTAAAAACATTAGTACAGAAGTAGTAAAAAAAAAAAGAAAATTTAAGCAAAATGATAAAAAGCAATGAGATGGAAACCTTAACTGTTATTCGAGATGGAATTGAGAATAAAGAAGAATTAAGAGCTAAAAATATGAAAGTGGAAAAACAAAAAGTTAAGGGAGAAAAACTGTGAGAATATTTTAAATGAAGTAGAAAATAAATCACTTGGACATATTACCACCAGAATTATTCTTCAAAATGGAGTAACTGTACAAGGGTTTATAAAATTACCAACCTTTAAAAAGTTTCAGTGTGTGGTAACAGAAGGATGGTTCGCACACATATGCTGTGAGCCATTGGGCTCTGAATGTCAGATCACAGATGTCAAGGCCCCCAACCCAACCCATGCAGACAGACTGGTAGGCTCTGGGTGCTGTCACACAGAGGAGAGGGGGGACCTCCTGGAGTCTTCCCAGACTCAGAAAGGCTGAATTTGTAATAACTATTGATCGATTTTATATCTAATGGGTCATTAAGTACCAATTCTAATGCAAAGAAATGATCTATTTTTAATATTCTCTGTATGCATTCTATTTCTTAGTTCATACCATGGGAAAAATTAAAATAACATAAAAACACTCCTAGAATCTGTTTGTGCTCACTCATGTCTCTTTTTCTAGTATTGTAGCATTTTGGAGTTGATCTCAAGACCCCAGAGGTATCCGTAAGATAGAATTCAGTTCCAGACATGTGGGTTAAAAGTTTACAGCTGAGTTTGGGATGGATGTGTGCACACATCTATGTTTAAAATGGATGACTGTATAGCACATGGACCTATCGTTTAGCACATGGAACTCTCAATGTTATGTGGCAGCCTGGATGGAAGGGGAGTTTGGGGGAGAATGGATACATATATATGTATGGATGAGTCCCTTCGCTGTTCACCTGAAACTATCAGCTATTTGTTGTTAATTAGCTATTTGTTGTTGTTCAGTCGCTCAGTCGTGTCTGACCCTGTGAGCCCCTGGACAACAGCATACCAGGCTTCCTTGGTCCTTCATTATCTCCTGGGGTTTCCTCACACTCCTGTCTATTGAGTTGGCGATGTTGTCCAACCATCTCCTCCTCTGTCGTCCCCTTCTCCTCCTGCTTTCAATCTTCCCCAGCATCAGGGTCTTTTCCAATGAGTCAGTTCTTTGCATCAGGTGGCCAAAGTATTAGAGCTTCAGATTTAGCATTAGTCCTCCTAAAGAACATTCAGGTTTGATTTCCTTTAGGATTGACTGATTTGATCTCCTTGCAGTCCAAGGGACTCTCAAGAGTCTTCTCCAATATCACAGTTCAAAAGCATCAATTCTTTGGCACTCAGCCTTCTTTATGGTCCAACTCTCACATCTGTACCTGGCTACTGGAAAAACCATAGCTTTGACTATATGGACCTTTGTCGGCAAAGTAATGTCTCTGCTTTTAAATACTCCAATATAAGATAAAAAGTTTAAAAAAGAAAAGTTTCCAGCTGAACAAGCTGAGCTTTTGATGAGAGATTAAGAGAACCACAGAGAGCCAGACAGAGATACAGGTCATCTGCGATATAAAAAGAGGGAAAAGTGAGGACAAGAGATTAAGAGAGAAGAGAAGGGAGAATAATAAAATCCCTGGAAGCAGAGTTGGGCCAAGATTTTATAACTGAATTCCCTGGGTGCACCTCCATCTACACACTGAGATGTTTGTTGAGGCAGAGAGAGAAGACGCCCTACAGCAGTTGTTGTTTTTGTTTTTTTTGTTTTTTTTTTTTTACTTTATTTTACTTTATGATACTGTATTGGTTTTGCCATACATCAACATGAATCCGCCACAGGTGTACACGTGTTTCCAATCCTGAACCCCCTCCCATCTCTCTCCTCGTACCATCTCTCTGGGTCATCCCAGTGCACCAGCCCCAAGCATCCTGTGTTCTGCATCGAACCTAGCCAGGCGATTTGTTTCTTACATGATATTATACATGTTTCAGTGCCATTCTCCCACAGTTTTATGACTGCTTTCTTATTCTGTGTTTTTTTCTTAATGGCTCCTGGCCTTTCGCAGCAGTTACTTATAAAGATAGGGACTGAGATTTGATGGAAAGATGGGGGAGAAGGAGGGAGGGAAGAAAAGCTGGTTTTTCAACACAAACAGATGCCTTTTCTGGCTGCACGACCGGGGAATTAGGATTTTTCAGTTCATTTGCAGAATTTGTTGTAGAAGAGTGACCGGAATCTAAATATTTAGTGTGCATAAAGAAATCAAACTGTCAATAACTAAGAATATATATATTTTTCCAAAAACACTGAAGAAAGAGAAAAAACTATATAACTATGTCATTAGGACAGTTCTGAATAACAAGCAATTTGCAGAAGCAAATACACATCAGGAAAGTTATTTAATAAGGCCATATTGTATAGTGTTGTCTATTTCAGAGAGCCTACATTTTCTAAATTAGCCCAACAAAATTGTGAAATGCATGCAGCTGTTCTTCAGCAGTTCTGACCTCTCCATTTTTGAAAACTCCTTTGTCCCCTTGGGGATATTCTATTCTGCTTCACACTGTGTTATGGCGCCGCCTGCCCTCAAGATCCCAGTCCTGGGAATTTCTTGGTTAAGACGCCACACTTCAGGGTTCAGTCCCTGGTCGGGGAACTTAGGTCCTGTATGCAGCTCAGTGCAGCCTAAATACATAAATAAAAATAGAAATCAAGGGGGAAAAAAGTTCCAAATCCTTCTCAGTTCTGCTCTCCCCCTACACAGAATATTCATTTTCAGCCACCATACTTCTTTTGTACAAAGGAGTTAAAAATCAGTCTCAACTTTATATTTTTAGACACGTACATTTGTAAATAAAACATTTGCTCCTGTCAAAGAACTTTTACTCACCTATGAGCAGTTGAGCAGAGGGAATTTCAGAAAGCTGAGAGCATTTTCATTGTACCTAAAATTTTACTTCAACAAGAGTTTGTTTTGTCAGTGATGAAGCCTGGCAATGGGATTTCTACTTTCTGAAAAGATAACAAACAAGAAAATATCAGAGGATTTTATATAAATAAATATCTAGAAAATGTATACAGAGTATATATTATAACGTGCGTACGTGCTCAGTTGCCCAGTCATGTTCGACTCTTTGTGACCCTGTGGACTGTAGCCTTACAGGAGTCTCTGTCCATGTGATTCTTCAGGCAAAAATAGTGGAATAGGTTGCCATTTCCTGCTCCAGGGGATCTTCCTGACCTGGGGATGGAACCCACGTCTCCTACATTGGCGGGTGGATTCTTTACCACTGAGCCATTGGGAAAGCCCCATACGTGTATGTGTATGTGTAAATATATATTTGTGTAGGTGTATAAATATATACATGCATGTGTGAACATTTGTGTATGCAGATATATGTACACATTTATACACATGTATGATGACAAGTTGGTGTTCTAGGTAGACTGCTTATGTTGAACAAGTTATTTAGTTTCTTGGGGCTGTAGAATCTATCACGGTGTTCTGCAGAGGCAAGAGGCTCAGCTGAAGAATGGCTGACTTGTATTTGGCACCAGGTTTGGAGCAACGTGTTCAATGCCAGCATACCCTCCTCTGCATCAAACGGCTGAGTGTATTCTCCAGTTTGAAATGTGTCTTAAATGTCACAGTAACAAAATGGTGCTTTGAGGGAGGCACTCCAGAAGCACTTAATGTTTAAGAAATAGACTTCCAGGCCTTGCTGTATACACAACATGAGAAGCGCTAGACTCCTTCTTCGAATTCTTCACCACAGCCCTTCCAACAGCTTCCCAACTCCCTGCTCTTGCCCAGGAGCCTGGGAGGTGCTGTCAGCCCCCTCCTCTCTGCACTGTGTTCGGACACCAGTTGGTTGTAAGGCTCAGAATGAGGCCAAGCTAAGACAGAGCAGCCAGAGTGCTGTTTACATAACAGGACAAACTGTATGGGGTGCCTATGAAACTACATTAAGAATATTCACTCTGCAAGTATACGATTAAGGAAAAGTCATGAGGAGAATTTTATCATTAGTGCCTGTCTTTGTTGTGTGGTAGTTCACATGAAGTATCTCTTCCTGGGGCATTTTTGCTCAATTACTCTCCCCTCCATCACCGCCCCCCCCCCCCCCCACACACACATTAACTCAGCTTCTTATTATACTGATAAATCAGCGAATTCAGGTTTTAAGTTAAGGCTTATTACAGGGCCAGTGCTGTGCTGGGGACTGTGGAGGTGTTTTAGAAAGTCAAATGATCCATTTCCTTGCCGAGGAAACTGCAGGCCTGTAGGGGGAAGAAAGAGCCATTACTAGACTCCCCTTAGATCTTATTTTGCATATCAACCGTTGGGAACTCTGACAGTTGAGTTGCTTTTGACTGTCTATTTACATAATTGTTCCTTGCCCTAGGAGGGATAAGAAGAGGCTGGGGAAAATGTACACAGTCACCCTCTGTATCTGCAGGTTCCACATCTTTGGATTTAACCAACTGCAGATAAAAAGTATTCACAAAAAATTTTCAGAAAATTCCCAAAAGGAAAATTTGAATTCATCGTGCTCCTGAGACTATTTACATAGCATTTATACCATTTTAACAACCACTTATATAGCATTTACATTATATTAGGTATTTTAAATAATCTAGAGATTGTTTTAAGTACATGAGACAAGGTGCATAGGTTATATGCAAATACCATGCCATTTTATTTAAGGGACCTGAGCATTCGTGACATTTAATATTTGTGGGCATTGTAGAATCAACTCTCAGCAGATATGAAGGACTGTACTGTGAATTTCCATGGGCTCTGATTATCTGAGTTGAAGATTAAAGAAATAGCTGTGACTGGATTCCCCTCAAAGGTAACTTTGCCTTCTTTGCCTCCTAGGACCTGGGGCTCTTTCTATTATAGTGGAAAGAAATGCTGGAGACTAAATCTCCTTTGCTTGCACATGTGGGATTCTTGACAGGTGTTGTTGCAACTGGACCACATTTTGGCTCTCATCAGCTCTCTTTCTACCTGGTGCCTCAGCCTTCACTGGCTTTAAGACGGTGGTTCTCCAAGTATGGTTTGTAGATCCCTGCTGGTCTCCTGGACTCTTGGTCCCCAGATCCAAATTTTTATAATAATATAAAGTGTTATTTTCCCTTTCATTTTGTTGATATTTACACCAATGATGCAGAAATCAATGGCTGGTAATTCTTCCACTGCTTTAGCACAGACGAAAGCAGCGGGCCCATCTTGTATTCCCTCTTCTACATGATATTCTTCCCTACCACCAGACACCCCGAGTTTTAAATGTCCTGAAGAAACAGAAAACATACCCATTTTTGGTCTTGCAAGCAGTGTCATTCATCTGACTGTTTTGAAAAAATGGTTATTTTCCATAAGGGGTTATTTGTTTTACTATTTGATGAGTATTTTCCATATTCTGTGTGATGAAAGGGGGTGTATGTGTGAAGTACTTCTGCTGCATATCAAAGTATGAAGATTGTGTCTAGGAAAAGTACTGTGGGGCTAAATTACTCCAGTCTCTTTTCTACAGAATATCACTTTTGCTTGAAAGGACAACTGATAGATGCACTGTGGATTTTCAGACAGGGAGATCTGGCAGGCATGGTCTCAAAACAGAATGAAGGGAGCCTGCAACTCTAAGAAAAATAACTGACAGAATCTGATGCCAATGATAAAATTCATGTCTCTATGAACAATTAAAATTTTAGAAAACGTTAAACTGCCCTGTGACAGCTTCTCAATGCTGAAAGAACTTTCTTGGGAGATGGGTGGTAAAAGTAATGAATGTGATATTTTAATATTGCCTAATGAAATGTGTCGGTAATTGGAAGATGTTATAAAATCAAGGATGGATAAAAAGATCCATTTGAAGCGCAATAGAGACAAATGGACTTTCAAGTACCTAAGTACGAAAAGTTTGTTGAGATGATTTCAGATTCCAAGTTGCAACTAATGTTTAAGTAGCTACTAACTACTGAATTTTGGTGTAGTATCAAAGGACAGGCACTACAATTATTTGAAAAGTATATAAAAATATTTCTGCCTTTTCCAATTATGTATCTGTGTAAAGCAGGATTTTTAAAAAATACTTCCATTGAGATAACACATTTCAACAGGTTGAATACCAAACACATGGTGTACCTCAGGGTCTTTTCTTTAGTTCTTTCTCCCTTAATGGTTCTTTACTGTATGGTCTGAGTTTGGCCAGATTCTAAGTATCTCCATTCTAATTATACATTTAAAAATGGGGACCCATTGACCACTGTGATATCTTCTTGGGCCAGGGTTTAATTTATCTTCTAGTCTCCATAAGTCCTAACTCTAACAGGCAACATGATGGCCTTTGGGATTCCCAGGTATCACTGTCAGATTAGGCGTTGTATCCAATAACTCACGAAAATGTTTGGGTATTCCCCTTCTCAGTTATTCTGGAGATAGCTGAAGGCCACTTTAGGGGAAGATTAGGGCAAGATTGATGTTTATACTTTATATACTTGTGAGAATATTACAAGTTCTTTACTTAGAGGAACATTGTCTCCTTTTTATTAATGGGTTCTGGATCTGTGAATTCACTCAGATTTAGTAACAGTGAGAGATCACAACTTTCCAGTGTAGTAATTTACATTAACAATTCTCATTTTTTTGTTCTTAAATAAGACAAATAATTGGTTTCCCACATTTTTAATCCCTAGGAACACCATGCTCTATTATGCTTGGTCATAAATCTTTGTGGATCAAGGCACCTTGGTTGTCAACATAAATCAGGTTAGGAATTTCCACCTAGTCTCTGCCATTCCAGAATCCCATCATTCCTGCTGATTCTACATATCTTAGTTCTAGGACAGCCATAATCAAACCATCAAAACGAACAAGCCATCTGTACCTGAGCATCCCTCACTGTGCTAGTGAACTGTTTGTTCTCTGAGCCCTCCTGCGAAGTGTGGGCAGATGGCAGGTTCTCCAATCTTATTGTAATAAATGTATTTTAACATTCTTATACTCTGGAGTTTTCCATCAATAACTTTCTTAAGGCAGTTCTGACATCTCTACAACATTTGTTGTAGGTTAGTGTTGTGTCCTAAATTTAAGGAGTCATCTCAGAAACATAGCCGGACTGGCACTCAGTGTCCTTGGTGAATCCTGAGGGAGTCTTCCTCATAACTGCTGCCAAAACACAAGTCTATGGGCCTGATGCACAGTGAGGCCAAGCAATGCCAAAATGTCGGAGTTTGGAACAGAGAAAGGTTTATTGAGGGCTCTGCAAGGAGATAGGTGACTCATGCCTTAAAAACACCAAACTCCACAAAAGCTCTGGGCAGATCCCTTTTCTAGGTGAGGGAGGAGCATGGTGAGTTGTTGGAAAGTCTTGCTGTCAGATTCTGTGTTCTTGAGGTCAGGTCATGGTCAGGTAACAAAGTTTCTATAAATCCCTATCAAACAACTGTTATCCTTTGTTCTGACAAGAAAGGGCAGGGTCTCCAGGCACAACTTTCATCCTCGAGGTCCAAATCCCGGCTGAAGAGGAGGCAGATTTCAGCTGGCAGCTCTCTCAGGGCCGGGTCCCCGCAGTGCTTTCTATGCAGACTGCTGCTGCCATCAGGTCGCAGAGGCAGGGATGGAGGAAGGGTTCTTTCTGCCTTAAGGTCTGGGCTGGGCCAGCAGGTGGCCCTGGCAAGGGCGGTGGTGTCTGGCAGGACACAGCCCCCAGCTGTTCCCTGTGGCCCCCCAGTTCCCCCTCACTGACTCCAGTCAGGTGAGCTAAAGGCCCCTACCTCCCAGAAGGCCAGGATCAGCCTCTTACCTCAGTCTCCTCCTAATGACCACCACTCTGCTTTGGACAGTAGTAGAATACCTCCCTAACGGTAGCTCAGTGACAGTTGCTTGCTTGGGGGAGGGCTCCATTGCAGCTCTGACCAAATGGCTGAGCAGGACCTCCAATGGTTGCTCCTAGACAGTTGCTCACTAGTGGGAGGGGCCCATCCCAGCACCCAGCAACCACCGGGTGGTCTCACTGTAATGGCGGTAACCGCTGCCTGATGAACCATAGTTACTACCATCTGACCAGGTCAAGAATTTCCTCTCAAAGAGTCTGCTTTTTAGGGTCGATTCTGAGATGAGTTTCTTTCATCCTAGTTTCTGTCAGAAAGCTTAAACTATGACAAGGCAGGTAGTTTATTCAGGGAGAAGTCCTTTCAGGGAACAGAGTGGGGGACTGGGAAGAGTAGACAGAGAAGGTGGGAAAGCCAGTATAGAGTGCATTTTGTCTGCGTTCCTACTGTGGGCAACTGAGGCTAGACCATCCTTGTATAACAAGTCTCAAGGTTCAGTTCAGTTCAGTCGCTCAGTCATGTCCGGCTCTTTGCGACCCCATGAACTGCAGCATGCCAGGACTCCCTGTCCATCACCAACTCCCAGAGTTAACTCAAACTCATGTCCATTGAGTCAGTGATGCCATCCAGCCACCTTATCCTCTGTTGTCCCCTTTTCCTCTTGTCTCCAACCCCTCTCAACATCAGAGTCTTTTCCAATGAGTCAACTCTTCCCATGAGGTGGCCAAAGTACTGGAGTTTCAGCTTTAGCATCATTCCTTCCAAAGAACACCCAGGGCTGATCTCCTTTAGAATGGACTGGTCAGATCTCTTGCAGTCGAAGGGACTCTCAAGAGTCTTCTCCAACACCACAGTTCTAAAGCATCAATTCTTCCACGCTCAGCCTTCTTCAAGGTTATCTACTGGCAAATCAGCACACAGAATGGCTGTGCACAGCCACCCCGACTCCATGGAACTGAACTTGCTCTTGGAGTCATTCACACAGGCTCCCCAAGCAGCAGACTCCGGAGCAGAGTGAGAGTTCAGTGCAATTGAGAACAAAGTGCCATTTGATAACCCATTCTAAGAAGGATGGCACTATTGATGGCTGGTGCACATGGCGGAACCATCAGATGGGAGGTTAGGCACAATGGGTGTTCAACACAAGACTTTAATGATCTTTAGGGTTTCTTCTTTCTTTCCATTTCTGTCCCTCATGACCATAGCCATGATCTGGCCATTGACTTCACTTGTAATTGCCTTCCCCTGAAATACTTAGCTCCCATTTCGAATTATTGCAAATATTGCAAAGTATCTTTAACCAGTAGTCACAGTATAATGCCTCTTGATAACATAAAAGAGGTAATAAAACAGTAAATAAAACTACAAAAACAAACAGGGTTCCCAAAGGGGAAAGATCAGAGGAGGGATAAATTAGGAGCTTGGGATTAACATATATACAAAATAATCAAGATGGACCTAATGTATAGCACAGAGAATTCTACTCAATATTCTGTAACGACCTATATGGGAACAGAATCTGAAAAAGAAGGGATATATGTATACGTATAACTGATTCCCTTTGCTGTACACCGGAAACTAACACAAGTTACAAATCAACTATACTCCAATACAAAATAAAAATTAAAAAAATTAATACATATCCATTGGTATTGGGAGCTCCTTAGGAAACACTTTTAGAGCTCCCTTATGTTATTATTTCCCAGGCTATTATTTACTGAGTTTGGCTTTATTCATTCATCAGATTTTTAATATATAATATAGTCCAGGCACTATGCCAGACACATGAGTCCAAAGATAAATATAATAAGAAACAAGAAGTTTGCAGTGCTGAAACTATAGTAAAGTATGCATGTAAGCACCTAAATAGCGAAGGACAGGGAAGCCTGGCTTGCTGCAGGCCACAGGGTTGCAAAGAGTCAGACACAACTTAACAACTGAACAACAGCAAGCATCCAAATGAACCATTTCAGAAGAGTATGAGAATTCTTAGTAGATAAATACGCACTAGGCTGTGGGATTAGAGAGAAAAGAGAAATCTATATTGATTAAAAAGGCAGAAAGAAAGTTTCACTAAAGAGTTAAATTTTGAGGTGATTTTGAAGGATAAGTTGGACCTGGAAGGATGGAGAAGTAAGAAGGACATTTGCAAAAGCACAGAATCATGAAGAAGTGTGCCATGCTCACAAGGTGGGAATTGAAGCAATATTTTGGGGGTGGTGTCAGGTGAGGGCAGGAATAAGAGATTTAAAATAAATATTGCATGGGAGGTTAGAAGTGGACTGTGACAAATCTTGTATAGTAATATTAGGGAGTTCTTTTATTGTCAGAAATGACAGATTTAAATTTTGGCTTTGTGATAGAGAGGAAGATAAATTGGAGAAGAGGGTTAAAGCTAGGAGACTGGTTAGAAAATTGTTAAAATAAGTCAAGAAAGAGAAGATATATGAACCAGGGCAGGAACAGAAAGAATACAAAATAATGGATGGAGTTCTAGGATACATATGAACTAGAATCAATAGAACTTGCTTAATTGATTGATTCTCTTGACTCTCTTTCTTCAGGACCCTTGTCCCAATCTCAATAATTCTATATTAACGTATGGAAGAGTCAAAGTTTCCATTTGGATGACTGATAGGTAGTACCATTAACTAAGATTGAGATATCAAGGAAAAATCCATACGTGGAGGTGATGGGGAAAAATGAGCTATTTTTGAGAAGTTTCAGGTATAAATGGGGCAACCCAGTGATGATGCCAGTAAGGAACCACACTCAGTTTCTAGAAGAGCCCCTCTACCTCTGTGATCTCAGTTATCAGCTGCATGATTAAAATCACCATGTTCATATGTCCAGGACAAACAGCCCTTTGGAATTCCAGTGTCTCACAAGCATCTCAGACTCATATCCTAAATAAAACCTATTTTCCCCTAAATACTGTCTTTATCCAGTGTTATTTGTATTAGAAAATGGCATTTACTTATATTAGAAAATAGTATTACCATTCAACAGTTTAGGAATTTTATGTTTATTCAAGAAATATGTACTAACACGTGCCAGGCACTGTTTAAGGATGCTGAAAAAAAAAAAAAAAACAACAGTGATGATTGAAAGCAAATGTGTTCTTATATGCAAAAAAGTACAACCCCCGAAACAAACTGAACCAAACCCCTAAACCCACAGATGAATAACAGGCATTAACAGAAAGCCAGCTTAGGGGCTAGAGGGTGAGAGGAGTATTTTAGATGCTAGGGTTAGGGAAAATTTCTCTCATGAAGTAAGAGTTGAGCAGAGTTCTCGAGAAAGTGAAGTGGTTTGCTTGTGAGATTTGTACACTGTTATTAATACTATTTGTACTATTACTAATATTAATATACTAATTATTAAAATAATATTAATAAACAATACTAATTGCATTATTAATGCTATTTGTACACTGATATTAATACCTGATATTAGGTATTAATACCTAAATGATACCTGACTGACTCATTGGAAAAGACCCTGATGCTGGGAAAGATTGGAGGCGAGAGGAGAAAGGGACAACAGAGGATGAGATGGTTGCATGGCATCACTGACTTGATGGACATGAGTTTGAGCAGGCTCTGGGAGTTGGTGATGGACAGGGAAGCCCGTTGTGCTGCAGTCCATGGGGTTGCAAAGAGTCGGATGTGACTGATTGACTGAACTGAATTGATTAATACACTTGTATGGCTGCTGTGACAAATTACCAAAACCTTAGTAGCTATGGCAACCCACTCCAGTACTCTTGCCTGGAAAATCCCATGGATGGAGGAGCCTGGTAGGCTACAGTCCATGGGGTCACAAGGAGTAGGACACGGCTGAGAGACTTCACTTTCACTAGTAGCTCAAAGCAACACAAATATCTTACAGTTCTAGAGCTGGAAGTCCAAATTGTCTCTTCTTGGGCTAAAATCAAGATGTAGGTTTGAAGTTCATTCCCTCTGGAGGCTGAGGGAAGCTTTGCTCCTTGCCTTTTCTACTTTTAGACGTTAGCCACGTTCATGCTCTCTTCTCTTTTTCCAGCAAACACCTCCTGCCTCTCTTACAAGGATGCCTGACTATATTAGGTCCACCTGAGTAAGTCACAGTAATCTCTCCAGCTGAAGACACTTAATTATATTTGCAAAATACCTTTTGCTATGTCAGGAATTCACAGCTCTTGCAATCTAGGATGTGGTTATCTTTCTTTGTGTGTGTGGGGGGATTATGATTATTCTATCTACTGTATACACTAACATGCATTCTGGGCAGTGGGAGGGTAACATGATAAAGCTTTGAGGTAAGAGCATGCATGAGGCCTTTGGTAGGAAGCTAGTGTCTTACATCTAATCATTAAATCTTTTCAATGAAAACTTCTAATTATTTCTGGATTCTGTATATTTCTCTCCATATTCACTTCCAGAACCTCTGATCAAAACAAAACAATCATTTATGTGGACTAACATAATCATCTCTTGAATCCATTCTTGACTCTTATAAATCTATTCTCTTAGAGAAGTAAAGATCTTTTCAAAATGCAAATTGAGTCATGTCAACTGCCTACTTAAAGTTCTTATGTGAATTTATGGTTGTCCCTAAGTTAATTGGCCATCCACATCAAATTTTCTGCACATTCTCTGGTATGCAAGCCATTCAGTATGGTTGTTCTTTTGTTCTCTCTATATCCCGTCAGACCAGTGCCTGCTTCACCTCCACCCAACTCACAAGACTGACCTTCCTGCATGCTTGCCCCAGGCCCCAATAGTGATTTTCTTAGCAGAGGGGCAGTGAGCAGGTGTCCCTCTGCTGGTTTCCCTGATAATTATTGGGCCCACCTGATATTAATTCCCCTATAACTAGTGATCTCCCCTCCTCCCCAGGAGCGAAGATCGCTCTCATGTCCTGCCCTGACATCTCCCACTGCCAGTTGCATAGGATGGGGAGTTGCTCCAGAACCTTCAGACCTGTAAATCCCCTCAACCATTAACCACTGATGTCTCTGTTGCTGACTCTGAACTCTTTCTTTAGTCTTGAAGCTGGGCAAGTTCAGGGCCCATGGAGTGCAGCCCAGCATCGCCTAAAATCCATTCAGTAACTTGAAGGTACAGACAAAAATATCCACTGCGTAAATAACAGCAGAAGTATCATTGGGGCCCCTGACGCCACGACCAGCCTGCAGGCATGGGGAGTATGAGAGGGTGAGGTGAATGACTGCAAATAGAAGTCTGAGAAGCTAAGGACAGGGATCAAGCACAGTCAGAATCAGCCCTGGAAAGCCCAACACTGAGTGTCAAATACTAGGCACAGCACTGGTTACAAGCATGGGTCTCGAAAGTGTGTGGATCTGAGTGGCTGCGTCAGAAAGGCAGTATTTCCAAGCGTCTTTGTTCAGTCACTCAGTCGTGTCCAGCTCTTTGTGACCCCATAGACTGTGGCCCGCCAGGTTCCTCTGGCCATGGGATTTCCCAGGCAAAGAATACTGGAGTGGGTTGTCATTTCCTTCTCTAGGGATCTTCCTGGCTCAGGGATGGAACCTAAGTATCCTGCACTGGCAGGCAGATGCTTTACCACGGAGCCTCATCCTGGAGTGGGTTGCCATTTCCTTCTCCAAGGGGTCTTCCTGACCCAGGGATCAAACCCAGGTCTCCCACACTGCAGGCAGACGTTTTACCCTCTGAGCCAGCAGGGAAGCCCACCACGGAGCCTCAGGAGAAGGTAAACAGGAAGGGTGGGAGGACTTCCTGGTGATTCAGTGGTTAAGGAGCCACGCTTCCACTGCAGGAAGAACGTGCTCCACCCCTGGTCAGGGAGCTAAGATCCACATCCCCTCCGTGTGAGGGAAAAAACAAAAGAAGGTGGAGGCATTCTTTATAAACATGTAGTGGGAAGGACAGAGAAGTTCAAAGAGAATATCAGGGATACTGAAGAAACAGCAGAGAACCACATGAAAAACCAGCTTGCCTCTACTGCTCACCATGTTGTCGAAGAATGAAGTCGCCCTTCCCCTTAGTAAAAGGCAGTACTTTTGATCAAGAAATTCTGTCCAGAAAATAAATGGGAACAAGAAAAAGCCTATCGCATCCATACAGAGTTGCAGTAAGAAGAGAAAATGAAAACCTGAACACTAAAGCTGTTGAAATTTCCCCCACAAATCTCAAGCACAAAGCAGAATAAAATGATAATGCAATACTCTAAACTGAACGAAATAGCCTCAGACAAGCGTTTCACGATTTCCACTATACCTGGATGTAACTAAGAACTAATTAGCGAGGAAAAACTCTCCCTTTTAGTAGAATGCTAAATAACAATGATGAAGCTGGAAAATTGCTGTTTTGCAACTGCCACAGTAATAATTGGGGCAAGAATTTTTCAACAGGTTTTAAAACTAGTGGGTGGGAATTTTGAAGAGAAGCAGCATATTTGCATAGAATCAAGAAACTTATTATTACATAAAGAAAAACAGTAACTCAGTGGAGGAGACTAGTGGTTACTACTTTAACCTATGATCAGAGTTGGCATCTCTAATAAAGGTTGTTGGTTTAGTTGCTAAGTTGCATCTGAGTTTTGCAACCCCGATGGACTGTAGCCCATCAGGCTCCTCCATCCGTGGGATTCTCCAGGCAAGAACATTGGCGTGGGTTGCCATTTCCTTCTCCAGGGAATCTTCCTGATCCTGGCATTGAACCGGCATAGCCGGCATTGCAGGTGGATTCTTTACCACTGAGCCACCAGGGAATTCCCCTGATAAAGTTGACATTGACATTATCTGTATCCTGATGTGATACAATGAGAAGACTTATCAGTTATTCAGAACTCAAGCCATACATACATAAACTGCCTTAATCACGAGGAAACACTAAACTCAACTGAAAGAAATATCATCCAAAAATGTCAGTGTTAAGGGGAAAGAAGGGAGGTGAAAGAAATATTTCAGATTAAATGACGTCAAGGAGACATGACAAATACAATTGATATAATGCGTGATCCTGGATTGGTCCCTAGATAGGAAAAAAGCAATACTATGTAGAAAATTTTTGGATGTCCAATGGTCAAGTAGACCCAACACAGCAGCACAGTGGCTACTGAGGTCAAGAGGTTCACTCCTGAACCTGTCGAGTTGACCTGCCACGCTACTGGGATGCGGCCAGTCAGGAGACAACAAGCCCAGATGGATTCAGGCAGTGCCTTCCTGATACCACATACAGGAGGTCATCGTGGGGTCAGCCCTCCTGTCTCTCATCTCACAAGATGATGCCACCTGGAGGGCCCAGTAAGAGGTGGCCGGTTGTAAGGTAGACCGAGGAGTTAAGCAGATTACTCAGAGGTCTGCAGCTGTGTCACAGGAGGTGGGGGAGAAGAACGTCTTGGGCTCAGATGAAACTAGGGAGAGAGATGAGACAGAGCTCCATGGCAGCCCCTCTCAAGCCTGAGCATCTCCCCTTGCTCCAGGAGGAGTCTAGGATGTCGCTAGGACTCACGTGAGCCTGGTCAAACCTTGACATGTAGGACTACGTGAGGACAGGCAAGGTGTTAGGCTGCCGCATGGCAGAATGACTGCCCTGTGCTGCAGGCAGACTAACGCTCCTCTCTCACCTCTTTGATGTCTTCACCCCAATCCCAGACCTGTGACTATGTCACTTTACAAGGCTAAGAGACTTCCCAGCTGGGATCAAGGTTACAGATCTTCAGGAGAGATTGTACTGGGTTATCAGCATGGGTTCAGCTGCATTAACATGAGTCCTGAAAAGTGAAGAACCTCCCAGGGGTTAAAGAGGGAGATACAGCAGTTCCTGACCCACTGCTGCTGGCCTTGAAGAAGGAGGAAGAGGGTCACGAGCCAAAAAATGGCAGTGGTCTCTGGAGTCTGGGAATGACTGTCATCCTGCAATCAGCCTGGAAACAGGGACTTTGGCCCTGCAACACCAAGGAAGTGGATTCTGCAAAACCCAAATGAGCAAGGTAAGAATTCTTTTCTAGAGTCTCTGGGAAGGTGCCTCTCTGTGCTCCAGTGAAAACTCTAACAAATTTGTGACCTCTAGAATTATTAAAAGAAAAAAAAAGTATGTGTATTGTTTTAAGCCACTCAATTTGTGGTGACTTATTATAGCAGAGGTGGAAAATGAATATAGGCTACACTGTGTTAATTGGCTAAAAATTGAAATGCAGTCTCTGATGTTGTAACCCTCACTATTCCCAGAATTTGATACTATACTACAATTGCTCAGGGATTCCTTTTGTTCTTAGGAAATTTTATGAGGAATTTAGGGGCTTCAGAATATTTATTGCAGTTTACAGTCAAGTGGTATCACAAAGGTGACAAAATGTTAATGGACTGGTGAAATCTGAGTAAAGGGTACCACCATTCTCGTATCTTTCTTGTGATTTTTAAGTTTGAATTATTTCCAAATAAAAGGGCTTTTTTTTTTTTTTTTTTTAGTACTAAGCGATATCATCTGTGTTCCTCCTATATCAGCCCTAATTAACATGACCTACCAGCTCTGTGGGCTTTGCTGGTGGCTCAGATAGTAAAGAATCTGCCTGCAATGCAGGAGACCTGGGTTCTATCCCTGGGTTGGGAAGATCCCCCAGAGGCAACCCACTGTGGTATTCTTGCCTGGATAATCCCCATGGACAGAGGAGTCCATGGGGTCACAAAGAGTCGGCCACAACTGAGTGACAAAGCACATCAGCTCTGTGACTCCAACTTAGCCTTTTAGCCTTATAGTATCTGCTTCACCCTCCCTCTCTCTGAGTATGGCCTAGCCACACTCTTGCTCAGAGCTTTCACACAGGTAGGTCTCCCTGCCTGGTCACTCTGTCCCTTCTGGTTTGAAAGCATGAATACCAAAGAAAGATTAAGCAGAAAAGAATACAACAAAACCCTTCCACCCACTAACTATGAAAAGTATTAATGGCTCAGCCATGTCCTACTCTTCTCCACCCAATACAACCTTCCAGGCTCCTTGATCCATAGAATTCTTCAGGCAAGAATACTGGAGTAGGTTGCTGTTCCCCTTTTCTGGAGATCTTGAACCTGGGTCTCCTGCACTGCAGGCAGATTCTTTACTGTCTGAGCCACCAGGGAAGCCCAAAGACAAAAACTGTAATACTTTAAAAGACTAAATAAAATTTTCAGAGCATTTAAAAAAACTTAAGTACTTGGCTTAGGAATAAACAACTCATATAAGGAACAGATATTTTTGCAGTTAAAGGCTTGCATTTTCTATACAGAATGTTTGTTGTAAAACCTTACCTTCAATAGTAAGGAGAAAGGGGTGATGTTAGGAGAATATTATTTTCTGCAGAATGAGACTGGAAAATGCTAGGCCCACACTTGGGCAGAATGGCTTTCTCTGAAAGTACCTCCTCAGGGCTATTCTAGCCACACATACACTCAGGAGAACAGGGTCATGTGATGTTACATAACACTGCAACTTCACGTTCACTCACTCCACTACAGCCATACCTTGGTGGTGGCGGCGGTGGTTTGGTTGCCAAGTAATGTCCTACTCTTGCGACCCCATAGACTGTAACCTGCCAGGCTCCTCTGTCCATGGGATTCTCCAGGCAAGAATACTGGAGTGGGTTGCTATTTCCTTCTCCAGGGAATCTTCCCAACCCAGGAATTGAATCTGGGTCTCCTGCACTGCAGGCAGATTCTTTACCGACTAAGCTACAAGGGAAGCCCACAACCATACATTACACAGCATATCATCATCTAGGGTCATACAACATTACACTCACAAAGTTCAAGGTCCAGTCTCAATACTCTTTGGAGCATCTTCTCTCATCCAACTTGGATAACAGAGGCTCATTTCTTCTTATTCTTATTCACTGAACAAATATTTACCTGTGACAAGCGTTTGCTTTCTTCTATGTCCAATACACTATATGTTATAAAGAAATGGTGATTAGAAAACAAATATATGTCCACATATAATTATCAAATCAGAAGATGTGTGAATCCAAAAATGAAAAAAATTGTTTTAATGTACTTAAGATTTGCCTGTATTAATTTTATCCTGAATGCATACAGAATCAAAGACAGATTCCTTATTAATTATACATAGTAAACAAAAAGTGGGGCTTCCTAGGTGGCTCATTGGTAAAGAATCCACCTGCCATGCAGGAAATGTGGGTTTGATCCACCCCTGGTTCAGGAAGATCCCCTGGAGAAGAAATGGCAACACATTCCGATATTCTTGCCTGGGAAATCCCATGGACAGAGGAGCCTGGTGGGTTATAGTCCATGGGGTCGAAAAGCTCAGACGTGACTCAGCCACTGAACGATAACAAAACAAATGCCTCTGCCCCCTGCTCCACGCCCTGCTGCTTGATCAGGCACTAGGGCAGATGGAAAGGGGTGAGGAACAGAGAACAAAGGGTTAACAATGGACTCTGTCCCTCCTGAAAGGAGGAAAAACGCTCTTGTTCTTTTGAGAAGAGATGGAAAGAATCCTGGGTTCTCACCCTAGCCACTTTTAAGGTAAATATATCTTTCCCAGATAAACCATGGATACCTCAGACTTTTATGGCCTAGGATGTCTCCAGGGTCTGGGTTTTAGACCTTTTGAAATATAAATGCCTCGGGAGATAGTTCCTGAGATTTCCCAACACCTTGGGAGCTTGATTTAGGGACCTACTCCAGGCTGTTTAAGAGAAGTTTTATTCTCCTTTCTGATCTCTGAACACTAAACAAATGGATGCAGACCTAATTCTCACAGCATGTGAAGAGTCTAGGGAAGGTGTGACTTTTATAGGAACACAGAAATCCAAGGAGTTTTCATTCCCTTCCAGATGTTGATAAAGAAGTTCAAATACAAGAGACATAATAAAGGATTGTGATGATACGATGTGTAGGTGATATGTAAAATCTTCAAAGAAAATTTTCTTTTGATTGAAGGTTGAATGGTGGATGTAATTTCAATAGTGCATATAGGAGATGGCGATGATTTCTTATAATTTATACATAGTAAGTTTGATTTCTTATAGTTTATATATGCTGCTAAAGTAGCTTCAGTTGTGTCTGACCCGATAGATGGCAGCCCACCAGACTCCTCCATCCCTGGGATTCTCCAGGCAAGAACACTAGAGTGGGTTGCCATTTCCTTCTCCAATGCATGAAAGTGAAAAGTGAAAGTGACGTGGCTCAGTCGTGTCTGACTCTTAGCAGCCCCATGGACTGCAACCTACCAGGCTCCTCTGTCCATGGGATTTCCCAGGCAAGCGTACTAGATGGGGTGCCATTGCCTTCTCTGTAATTTATATATAATAAAGTATAAATTTAAGAATTACTATTAATTTATAAGGTTTAAAAACAATGGAAAATTTACAGTTGGTCCATTTTTTAGCAACCCACTCCAGTGTTCTTGCCTGGAGAATCCCAGGGATGGGGGAGCCTGGTGGGCTGCCATCTCTGGGGTCACACAGAGTCGGACACGACTGAAGCGACTTAGCAGCAGCATACCTAAATAAACTTTGCAAAACAAGAGTCTTAGCAATCATATATCATCAATTTTGTATATAAAAAAATGAAATGAATTTGTTTGATTAAAAAACTTAGGTAAAAAGGTCTTAAACTTTATTCTCCTGTGATATCATTTTTTTTTGTCAGCTCATCAAATTGAACTCTTTCCATTTGGGATTACGCTGAAGCAAGATAGATACATTTTTATTTTCCCTAATTAAGAATCTGGTATGAATAGTCTTATAGCTAATTATGTTTTTTTCCTTTCACTTTGGCTTTTTTTTTTTGGATTACATAGAGAATGAGAATATTGTTCTGGATTTGCTGCTGTGAAATACTTCAGATGACAGAGCATGCACTGTGAGAAAAGGCGTGTGCGAGGATGGTCAGTACAAAACAAAGATCAATTTTTCTCTAGAAATCGAGGAGAATATATCATCACGTAATATTTAAGAACTTTCTTATGGCTAAGTAATTATTCAATGCAAAAGATAGTATAAACAGGTCCAAAGAACAAATTTCACTGCTAGTTGTCAACGTGGAGGCTAAACACAATTTGAAATTGAGCATATCATGGAAAAGGAAACATATGTTCTTAAATACGACCAAATTTACATGTATTACAAAAATACATTTTTACTTGAGTATACTTCTCTGGTGGCTCAGATAGTAAAGAATCTGCCTGTAATGCAGGAGATCTGGGTTTGATCCCTGGGTTGGGAAGGTCCCCTGGAGAAAGGAATGGCTCCCCACTCCAGTGTTCTGGCCTGGAGAATTCCATGGACAGAGGAGTCTGGGAGGCTATAGTCCATGGGGTCACAAAGAGTTGGACATGACTGAGCGACCTTTGCTTTCACTTTTTTTCATGAAGTATTCAGTCAGAAATGTAAAATCAGAAACACTACACACAACTGAACTTTCATTTACGTCTTTTGCTTTTTCATTCCTTAAACATTATATATATTATGCTGTTTAATTCAACAAAGCAGTAATAGATGCAAAAAACATTCCATTTGAGAAAATACTTCTAAATTTAGTTTCTTAAAGCTGAAATTTTATGTTTGAATATTTAGTTAAAAGCCATTTTGGAAATAATAATGTTGGTTAAATCTGATTTTTTGCCTATTAAAATTCAACTATTTTGTTCAAAATATTCTTTCAATATGGAATTTACATTGTATTGTATGTAAACACTACCGTATTTTTAAAAATAAGACATTTGCCTTTGAGATGAATATGAACTTAAATTTCCCTCTTATTACAAGGTGCTTTCTATAAATGGAAAGCTTAATGTTCAAGTTATCAGGAACAAGCAAAATTCATGGAGAAATGAACAGTGAACACAGCAAGTCCTGCAGGGTTTTAAGTATCTGTCTTCTGAACTATAAAGCTTTGTTGACCTTATATGAATTGCTCATCCCACAATCCATTGATGAAATATCAGTCCTCCTCTGCAGGCTGTTTTAAAATCCTGAATGATATATAGTGCAATGACTACATTTCCTCTTTGCTATGCGTGCTTCAAAAAACCCCACTAACACGGAGATCTAAAGTGCCTGCTAAAATCGTTCTCAAAGATTGTTTGATCTTAAACTGTATTTAATGCTGAAGTGAAACATATTCCATGTCCAGGGAAATCATTCTAGTGATGAAACCCTTCAAAGCTTAAAACAGTATGGAAAGAACCTGCCTGCCTTCCAGAATTAGACTGTATGGAGGTAATTGAGCCAAATGGCAGTTTTATCCCCAAGTGAAATTACTTCCCCTGCATAGAATATGAAGCATCTGAAGATTTATCTGACATTCCTGGTACCTCAGCAGTGACACTGATATTGAATGACACATTTGACATCAGGGAAGGATCATTTCTCTTTAGAATCCTCTATGTTTGTTAATTAAATGATCATTGCTGGGTGCATCTTCTTCATGAATATAAATTACTAGCCCAGGAAAGGACTTATATTTGTATGGCATTTGTTATTATGAAGAATCTTCCAGGGTATAATGAACCCATTTTACATTGCCATTTGACATGTTTAGAGACTGCCTCATTCAGCACTGTGACATCATCCTTAAGTTACTGTTACATTCAGGATGTAGTTTAGTAATAGACCAGTCTTCTCCTGTCATGTGGAAGTTAATTTTTTTCTCTTAACTAGGCACATATTGCCAGCAGAATTCTGCACACTCAGACGTTTGATAATGGGCTCTGATAATTATCCATATTTCTTCTAACACCCTATTGACAATTGCTGACACGTTATTAAATTTGACTGTCGATTTTAATTTCCTGTTTGGCACTATTATTTAAACTCAGTGTGATTTCTGCATAACAGACTATGCTCCCATGGCTAGGTTTCTTATCGGACTATAAGCTTCATGAGGGCAGAGGTTTTTGTTCATTTCCTATGTATCTCAATGCATCGAACTGTGCCTGGCACATAGTAAATGCTCAAAAGTTTTGGTTGACTGAATTGATGATATAGATAAACAAGAAATAAGAAATATGTATATTTACAATGTTATCTTTATTGAAATAAAATATAATAATGGACGAATTCCAAACTATATAGTAGAAGTAATTTGTAACCTAATGTAGACTTCCCTGGTGGATTCAATGGTAAAGAATCCACCTGCCAGTTCAGGAGATATGGGTTCCATCCCTGCATTGGAAAGATTACTCCAATATTCTTGCCTGGAAAATCCCACCGGCAGAGGAGCCTGGTGGTCTACAGTCCATGGACATGACTGAGTGACTGAGAATGCATGCAAACTTGGAATAAATATGACAGAACTACAAATAACTGGAAAAAGTCTAATAACATCCCCATCTTAGTGGGCACTTATCATGCTTTCGTCATTCAATTTCTTTTTCCTATCTCTCTTTATACTGGGAACATTCTCATGAGAATATTTAAGAGTCTCATTTCAAATCTAGTATCCCCACATTTTAGCCTCTTTTTCAGATATATTGTGAATTGTGTTTTATTGTCTAGAACACAGATTATTGCATTATACTATTTGCCTCATATATTTTAAACATTTATTTTTTATGAAGAATAATTGCTCTACAATATTGGTTTCGTTTCTGCCATACATCAACATGAATTAGCCACAGGTGTATACATCTCCCTCTTGAGTCACCCTCCCACTTCCCATCCTTTCCCACCCCTCTAGGTTGTTACGGAGCCCTGGTTTGAGCTCCCGGAGTCATAGAGCGAATCTCCACTGGTTGTCTGTTTAATGTGTGGTAATGTGTATGCTTCCTTGCTGCTCTCTCCATTTGCCTCCCCCCCTCCTTCCCCTCCACCTGCCCATGTCCATATGTCCATTCCCTATGTCTGTCGCTGCCCTGCCAATAGGCTCATCAGTACCATCTTTCTAGATTCCATGTATATGCATTGACATACAATGTTTGTTTTTCTCTTTCTGATTTACTTCACTCTGTATAATAGGCTCTAGGTTCATCTACCACCTTAGAACTGACTCAAATGCATTCCTTTCTACGGCTGAGTAATATTCCATTGTGTCTCTGTACCACACCTTCTTTATCCATTGATGGACCTCTAGCTTGCTTCCACGTCCTAGCTATTGTAAGTGGTGCTGCAATGAACGTCGGGGTACAAGTGTCTTTTTCAGTTTTGCTTTCCTCATGTATATTCCTAGAAGTGGTATTGCTGGGTCATATGGTAGTTTTATTCCTAGTTTATAAAGGAATCTCCATACTGTCTTCCATGGTGGCTGTGTCAAATTACATTCCTCCCAGCAATGCGAGAGGGTCTCCTTTTCTCCACACTCTCTCCAGCACTTGTTTGTGTATTTTTTGATGATGGCCATTCTGAACAGTGTGAGGTAATATCTCATTGTAGTTATGATTTGGTTTCTCTAACAATGAACAATGTTGAGCATCTTTTCATGGTTTATTAGCTATCTGTATGTCTTTGGGAAACCATGATCTTTTTCCCACTTTTTAATTGGGTTGTTTGTTTTTCTGGTATTGAGTTGTATGGGCTGCTTGTATGTTTTGGAGATTAATCCTTTGTCAGTTGTTTCACTTACTATTATTTCCTCCCATTCTGAGGGCTGTTTTTCACCTTGTTTATAGTTTCCTTTGCTGTGAAAAATATTTTAAGTTTAATTAGGTCCCACTTGTTTATTTTGTTTTTATTTCCATTATTCTAGGAGGTGGGTCATAGAGGATCTTGCTATGATTCATGTCATACAGAGTTCTGCCTATGTTTTCTTCTAAAAGTTTTATATTTTCTGATCTATATTTAGGTCTTTAATTCATTTTGAGTTTATCTTTGTGTATGGTGTTAGGAAATGTTCTAATTTCATTCTTTTACATGTAGTTGTCCCGTTCTCCATTGTTATATGTTTATTGTAGTTCATTTTGGTGTTAGCTTTGTCTCATCCTCCATTTATACTTTTTTCCTACAAAAGTTCGCAGAAAACATTTTCTTCAATGTTTGATAGAACTAACAAATATAACTATCTGAGCCTAAAGTTTTATTTTCTTGAGTTTTATTTTTGGTCTATTTTGCTGAACTTAACTATTGATATAAATGGGTGTTCTGCATCCATCCAAGTTACTGTGAGAGTGGTATTGCAGTGTTCGGCTATGGTTGTGGAATTGTCTATTTCTCCCTTTAATTCTTCTCCCTGTCCATTACTAATTCCCAGAACTTGCTCAAACTCATGTCCATTGAGTCAGTGATGCCATCCAGCCATCTCATCCTCTGTTGTCCCCTTCTCCTCCTGCCCCCAATCTTTCCCGGCATCAGAGTCTTTTCAAATGAGTCATTTCTTCACATCAAGTGGCCAAAGTATTGGAGTTTCAGCTTCAATATTCCAATGAATATTCAGGACTGATTTCCTTTAGGATGGATTGGTTGGATCTCCTTGTAGTCTGAGCCACTCTCAAGAGTCTTCTCCAACACTACAGTTCAAAAGCGTCAATCCTTTGGTGCTCATCTTTCTTTATAGTCCAACTCTCACATCCGTACATGACCACTGGAAAAACCATAGCTTTGACTCGATGGACCTTTCTTGGTAAAATAATGTCTCTGCTTTTTAATATGGTGTCTAGGTTGGTCACAACTTTTCTTCCAAGGAGTAAGTATTTTTTAATTTCATGGTTGCATTCACCATCTGTAGTGATTTTGGAGCCCCTCAAAATAAAGTGTGTCACTGTTTCCACTGTTTCCCATCTATTTGCCAAGAAGTGATGGGACTGGATGCCATGATCTTAGTTTTCTGAATGTTGAGCTTTAAGCCAACTTTTTCATTTTCTTCTTTCACTGTCATCAAGAGGCTCATTAGTTCTTCACTTTCTGCCATAAGGGTGGTGTCATCTGCAAATCTGAGGTTATTGACATTTCTCCCAGCAATCTTGATTCCAGCTTGTGCTTCCTACAGCCCAGCATTTCTCATGATGTACTCTACATATAAGTTAAATAAGCAGGGTGACAATATACAGCCTTGACGTACTCCTTTTCCTATTTGGAACCAGTCTGTTGTTCCATGTCCAGTTCTAACTGTCGTTTCCTGACCTGCATACATAAATTATACATTTTATGTTTACTAAATGTTGCTCTTTATTTCTGGTGTGCTTATGCTAGTTTCTCAGGTGTGTCCAACTCTTTTGTGATCCCATGGACTGTAGCCCACCAGGCTCCTCTGTCCATGGGGTTTTCCAGGCAAGTTTACTGGAGTGGGTTGCCATTTCCTACTCCAAGGGATCTTCCTGACCCAGGGATCAAACCTGCATCTCCAGTGTCTCCTGTATTGACAGGTGGATTCTTTACCACTTAACCACCTCGGAAGCCCTTCTTTCTGGTGTCACTCTTCTCGCTGAAGTTAACGTCATTTGATATTACTGTATCCTTTCTATGTTTATAGTTTGCATGATATACTCTGTCACTATCTGTTTACTTTTAACCTGTTTTCATTTTGTATTATAATGTATCCCTTCTAGGCAACTTGTGAATAGGTTTTTCATTTTTAAAAACTCTGCCAATCTACCTTTTAATGGAAATATTTAGATCAATGACATTTAATGTAATTTTTGATATGGTTGAGCTTAGTTCTACCATTCTTAATGTCCCATGTATATCCTCTATTCTTCTCATTGTTCTCATTTTACTGTCTTCTTTTGAATTATTTGAATATTTTTAATATTCTATTTTAACCTGTCTATTGGATATTTGGTAAATATTTTTTGTATTGCATTGCAATTTATTAATACATAACTAAACATGTACCATCTACTTGGAGTTAATATTGTGCCACTTATTTATTTTTTACAGTTATTTTATAATTATAGCTTTTAGTTTATAGCATTTTTTTGTTATTTCAGTTGTATACCAGCTATAAAATTAACAATTTATTCCTACATTTCTGTTTGTTGTTCAGTTCAGTTGCTCAGTCGCATCTGACTCTCTGTGACCCCATGAATTGCAGCACGCCAGGCCTCCCTGTCCATCACCAACTCCCAGAGTTCACTCGGGCTCATGTCCATCGAGTCCATGATGCCATCCAGCCATCTCATCCTCGGTCGTCTCCTCCTCCTGCCCCCAATCCCTCCCAGCATCAGAGTCTTTTCCAATGAGTCAACTCTTCGCATGAGGTGGCCAAAGTACTGGAGCTTCAGCTTTAGCATCATTCCTTCCAAAAGAAATCCCAGGGCTGATCTCCTTCAGAATGGACTGGTTGAATCTCCTTGCAGTCCAAGGGACTCTCAAGGTCTTCTCCAACACCACAGTTCAAAAGCATCAATTCTTTGGCACTCAGCTTTCTTCACAGTCCAACTCTCACATCCATACACGACCACTGGAAAAACCATAGCCTTGACTAGATGGACCTTTGTTGGCAAAGTAATGTCTCTGCTTTTGAATATGCTATCTAGGTTGGTCATAACTTTCCTTCCAAGGAGTAAGTGTCTTTGAATTTCATGGCTACAGTCACCATCTGCAGTGATTTTGGAGCCCCCCAAAATAAAGTCTGACACTGTTTCCACTGTTTCCCCATCTATTGACCATGAAGTGATGGGACCAGATGCCATGATCTTCGTTTTCTGAATGTTGAGCTTTAAGCCAACTTTTTCACTCTCCTCTTTCACTTTCATCAAGAGGCTTTTTAGTTCCTCTTCACTTTCTGCCATAAGGGTGGTGTCATCTGCATATTTGAGGTTATTGATATTTCTTGTGGCAATCTTGATTCCAGCTTGTGCTTCTTCCAGTCGAGTGTTTCTCATGATGTACTCTGCATATAAGTTAAATAAGCAGGGTGACAATATACAGCCTTGACGTACTCCTTTTCCTATTTGGAAAAGTGTGTTGTTCCATGTCCAGTTCTAACTGTTGCTTCCTGACCTGCATACAGATTTCTCAAGAGGCAGGTTAGGTGGTCTGGTATTCCCATCTCTTTCAGAATTTTCCATAGTTTATTGTGATCCACACAGTCAAAGGCTTTGGCATAGTCAATAAAGCAGAAATAGATGTTTTTCTGGAAATTTCTTGCTTTTTCAATGATCACCACCCATTTAAAATGCAAAAACATTGCAACCAGATAGGTTCCTTTACCCTCACGTTTCACTGACTTTGTTATACTTTTCATATGTATGAAATCTACAGATATTAAATGCAATAATAATTTAAAAAGTCATATATATTTTGAAGGAAAAATAATTTTATATTTAACTCTTGGCGACAATTGCTCTTGGTTCTGAAAAGTCTCTTTACTCTGTCTTCATTTCTAAAATAAATATACATATTTTTGCTGGATATAGAACTCTATGTTGAGAGTGTTTCCTTTTTTTATTTTGACATTGATTTGTTCCATACATGTGTAGTTCAAGTGTTAAGATTGTTACTTGTGCAAGTTCATGTATGAAACTAGGGGATATTCTGTTATTCCCTTGAGTATTTCTTCTTTTCTGCTCTCAGGGCTCTCCATGATTCCACTCAGAAGTATGGTGGGGAAGCTACTGGAGTCCTTGGCTGGGTAGAACTCTTCATCACTCTCTATTACTATGACTGACTTTTAGGGCAAGTCATGTGAAGGAAAAAAAATCTGAAAATCCAACCCTGTGCAAGTTGATTCTCTAAGTTTTGACTCACTTGAAGAATCAGACTACTTTTCAAAGTTTTCATGTTGTTTGTTTTGAATTTTGTCTAAAATTTATAGCTGAAATCAGAAGAAAGAATGGACCATAGGAAGTTTGTACCAGGCACTAGTGGTAAAGAACCCACCTGCCAATGCAGGAGGCGTAAGAGATGCACTTTCATTCCCTGGGTCTGGAAGATCTCCTGAAGGAGGGTGCGGCAATCCACTCCAGTAGTCTAGCCTGGAGAATCCCTGTCAGGCTCTCAGTCCATGGGGTCACAAAGAGTCGGACATGACTGAAGCAACTTAGCATGCATGCAGGCATGCACCCATAAAGCAAAAGCAAAACTCCTGTGTCTTGTCTCCTTAGCCTCTGCCATATTTGTACTTTTGTCTCCCTTTTCACTGAAGATTTTATATATTTATGTTTTTCTTCTTAATGACACTTGCAAGATATTTTATTAATACTTTTCAAATGAATCTTTATTTTCTGTCTTTAATTTCTGATTTGTTCCTCTCTATCATCCTTTATTGCTTTTTCTAAATTTGGAAAAATATTCTAAAATTGGAGATGTAGCTAATTAATTTGAACCCTTTACCTGGTGACTCAGATTGTAAAGAATATGCCTGCAATGCAGGAGACCTGGGTTCCATCCCTGGGTAGGGAACATCCCTTGGAGAAGAGAATGGCTACCCACTCCAGTATTCTTGCCTGGAGAATTCCATGAATGGAGAAGCCTGACAGGCTATAGTCCAAAGGGTTTCAAAGAGTTGGACATGACTGAACCACTAACTATATTAAAGTATAAGCATTTAAATGATAAAGTTTTCTTTTTTAGCAGCTTTATTGAGGTATAATTGATAAACAAAAAACTGTACATATTTAATATGTGCAATTTGATAGGTTTGGACATATGAAAACATCCATCATTGCAATCATATCCATCATAGACATACTCAACACCTCCTAGAGTTTCTTTGCATATCTCCCACTTTTTTTTTCGTAGTAATAATACTTTACAGGTTACTCTTTTAACAAATCTTGAAAAGCACAATGCCATGTTAACTAAAGACACTGTCATACAGCAGATCTCTAGAACCAACTTATCTAGCATAGCTCAAACATTAGACATTCTGAACAATTGTTACCTGTTTCCCTCAACTTCCAGTTCCTGGAAAACACTATTGTATTCTTTGCTTCTATGAGTTTGAATTGATGCTTTTGAACTGGTGTTGGAGAAGATTCTTGAGAGTTCTTTGGACTGCAAAAAGATCAAACCACTTAATCCTAAATGAAATTAGTCCTGAATATTCAGTGGAAGGACTGATGCTGAAGCTGAAGCTCTAATACTTTGGCCACCTGATGTGAAGAACTGACTCATTTGAAAATACCTTGATGCTGGGAAAGATTGAAGGCAGGAGGAGAAGGGGATGACAGAGGATGAGATGGTTGGATGGAATCACTGACTCAACGCACATGAGTTTGAGTAAACTCCAGGATTTGGTGATGGACAGGGAGGCCTGGCGTGCTGCTGTCCATGGGGTTGCAAAGGCCCAGACATGCCTGAGTGAACCGAACAGGTATATGAAAAGATGTTCAGCACCACTAAACAACAGGTAACTACAAAAACTACAATGTGATATCACCTTACAGCCATTAGAATGGCCATGATCAACAAAAGAGACAATAAGAAGTGCTGGGGAAGATGCGGAGAAATTGGAGCCCTTGTACATTATTGGTTATGAGAAATGGTGCCGCCATTATGGCAAAAAGTATGAAAGGTAATTAAAAATTAAAAGTAGAATTGCCATTTGATTAGGTGATCCTCTTGAATATTTATCCAAATGAATTGAAATCAGGATCTTCAAGATACGTTTTTACTCCCATTGTCCATTGCAGCATTATTCCCACAAGCCAAGAAGTAAAGATCTAAATGTCTATTTGTGTATTAATGAATGAAGAAAACGTGGTATACATATACAACGGAATATCACTTGTTCTTACAAGGGAATTCTGTCATATGCTACAAAAACATGGATAACTTAACTAAATGGAATAAGCCAGTCACAGAAGGACAAATACTACGTGATTGCACTTTTGTGAGTTCTCAAAGTAGACAAACTCATAGAAGCAGAAAGTAGAATAGTGGTTGCTAGGGGCTGGAAGTGGGAGTTTGGGGGAGATGCTGTTTAATGGGTTTAGAGTTTCAGTTGTGCAAGGTGAAAAAATTCTAGAGATTTGCTGTACAATACTCTGCATCTAAAACTGCATTGTACTGTATTCCTTAAGAAATGTTAAGAGGCTAGATTTCATGTCATGCACTATTTATTATGCAGAAAGTAAGATCTAAGATTACTGAATGAAAATAACATTATTGTATTTTGCTCCTTTTTCACAGTACTTTGGGTAATTTTAGGCCTATACTAGGTACTACATGGATACTACAGAGTTCTTAGAGTTTGTAAAACATGTCAGTGCTGCCATATTTTATTAGGTTGGCCAAAATGTTCATTTGGGATTTCCACAACATCTTACGTCAGATGTTGTTGATGTTAACATCTAACATCTTGTGGAAAAACCCAAATGAACTTTTTGGCCATCAAGGAGCCATAGATCCGGAGATGAAAAGAGATTAATTTTAGGTCTACAGTGGCGCTAATGGTAAAAAATCTTTATGCCAACTCAGGAGACGTAAGAGATGCAGGTTTGATCCCTGGGTCAGGAAGATCCCCTGGAGAAGAGAATGGTAACCCACTTCAGTATTCTTGTCTAGATAATCCCATAGATGGAGGACCCTGGTGGGATATAGTCCATGGAGTCAAAAAGAGTCAGACACAACTGAACTGACTTAACACATATGCAGTCAACTCTAAAACTGTAGAGCTTTTCCTTCAAGCTTTGTACTTTTTGTATGGTACCATCAATATCTTCTTGTCTAAATTGCTTTAAATGAGGCAGTCTAATTCTCCAACTGGTAAAATTAAAGCATTCTGGTGCTACTTTTGGCATCAATTACTATGTTCAGAAATTGCAAAGAAAAGAAGGTGCAAAGAAAAATAGAAATTGAGATTATAGTCTTATACAGTAGTCTGAATAAGAAAAAAACTACTTAAAATTGAGAGGGAATGATTTTGTGTGTGTATTTGTGGAGACTGGTAGAAGAAATTTGAATCTAGAAAATTAAAATATGCAAATGAATTATAAAGATATCTTTCTTTGGTTTCCTTAGGACAGGGAAAGCATAAAAAGTGTTCATGGGAAACGTTATGAAAAAATTCTCATAGTTGCTGATCATTAAAACTTAATCAGATGGGAGATTGTGTTAGATAACAAATATCACTTTTGTTTTTAAGAAATATGATCAGTAGAGGAAAAAACTACCTTTTGATGTTGATTATTTTCAGTACTGCTTGGCAGTAATAATGGTATCATTTGATATATCCCTCTGATTTTTCTTTATGTCTTGGAAGAAAGATTAAATGATTTCAAGTCTCTCTCTCATATTTTCTCAATTATATCCACAAATTAGGCTAAAGAATGGGAAATGTTTCTGGAAGGAAGAGAATCTTCAGGCAAAACTTTTGAGATTGATTTTTTTTCTCCTGTACTATAACAGTAAATCTTATGAGACTTATGTCCACATAAGGACTTGTGTCCTTTTAATATGAAAACATTTCTTTTTCCAAAGCTGAATAATATTCCACTGTGTATATATACACCACTCTTTGTGACTACATGGATGAACCTGGGGGACACTGTGCTAAGTGAAGTAAGCCAGAAAGAAAAATATTGCACAATTTTACTTGTATGTGAAATCTAAAACAGACAAATTCATAGAAGCAGAGATTAGAATGGTGGTCCCCAGAGGTGGGGAGGTAGGATAAGTGGGTGACTGTTGGTCAGTGTCCAAAGTGGCAGTGACGTAGGATGAACACAGCTTCAGAGACCTAATCTACAGCAGGGTGACTAGAGTTAGTAATAAACCTGTACTGTAGGGCTACCCTCCTGGCTCAGAGGTAAAGAATCTGCCTGCATGAGAGGCTACTTTGATCCCTGGTCTGGGCTGATCCCACGTGCCACGGAGCAACTAAGCCCATGTGCCGCAACCACTGAGCCTGTGCTCTAGAGCCAGGGAACCATGACTGCTGGGCCCATGTGCTGCTGCTACTGAAGCCCACGTGCCCTGGAGCCTGTGCTGGGCAACAAGAGAAGCCAGGGCAATGGGAAGCCCGCACACCGCAGCTAGAGAGTAGACCCTACTCCCGCAACCAGAGAAAAGACCGTGCAGCAACGAAGACCCAGCAAAGCCATAAATAAATAGATAAAATGCTACTGTATTGTATACTAAAAGCTTGCAGAGAGTAGATTTCATATGCTCTCATCACTACACCGGAAAAGGCAATGGCATCCTACTCTAGTACTTTTGCCTGGAAAATTCCATGGACGGAGGACCCTGGTAGGCTGCAGTCCATGGGGTCGTGAAGAGTTAGACACACCTGAGCGACTTCACTTTCACTTTTCACTTTCATGCGTTGGAGAAGGAAATGGCAACCCACTCCAGTGTTCTTGCCTGGAGAATCCCAGGGACGGGGGAGCCTCGTGGGCTGCCGTCTATGGGGTCGCACAGAGTCGGGCACGACTGAAGCGACTTAGCAGCAGCAGCAGCAGCAGCAGCACTACACACACACAACAGTGACTATGTTCGGTTCAGTTCAGTTGCTCAGTTGTGTCCAACTCTTTGCAACCCCATGGATGGCAGCATGCCTGTCCATCACCAGCTCCTGAAGTTTACTCAAATTCATGTCCATTGAGTCGGTAGCACCATCCAACCATCTCATCCTCTGTCTTCCCCTCCTCCTCCTGCCTTCAATCTTTCCCAGCATCAGGGTCTTTTCAAATGAGTCAGCTCTTCGCATCATAACTATGTAAGGAGATGGATGTGTTACCTAGTTTGACAGTAGTAATCATTTCACTGTATATATCGAAACATCATATTTCACACCTTAAAAATTATATTAAAAATAAATGAAAATGGGAAAAGTACTCTTTTTGCATTCATATTGAAGGAGAGCCCCTGGTATTCTGAATATCATAGACCATGACTAAGCCTTGACTACCTATGGAGGGACAGAATTAAGAAGAGGGACCATGTCTTTCTGATACTATTTCCCTGTCCACTGTTGTTCATAAAGCAGGGGAATGATTTTCCAGACTCTCTACCAGATGCCTGAAATGTTATCCTCAACAACACTCTGTTAAGAGTCTCTTTGGCATCATGTAGCTGCTCTTTTCCCAACAAACTGGGCTTCCTGCAGCATTAGCTTTGCTTAAATAAACAGGTTAGCATAGGCACATGAGGCACAGACTATCGCAGAACATATGGGCAATCAGCAAAGCATGTTACTTGGTAAATAAGTAGCATGCAAAGATGGAAATAGAATAGACAGAAATTAAAAAAAATAAAAATATTAGGACTTGCTGAAATAGATGTACATCTATATTAACATATATCAATATCTTCATACATTTAGGAGATAAGAAAAATAGTTTTTCTCTTTTCCTCTTAATGACAAGGAAGTGGTCCAGATGTGTGCATTCATCTCTGATTTGAATGAAAGATGTGAATATATTTTCAGGAATAAAGTGTATTTTATCTCAAAGAGCACTGCCTTATCATTCATACATTTATACTAGGGAAAATGCATCAAACTTCCACTTAAAATTCAGTATATGTGGTAGAAATTGTAGAATTGATCATCAGAAATTTCAGCAGATTGTAAAATTTTCATTCGAATTGGTATACGCTATTTCTGGTCATTATAGCCATCTCCTCTTCTCTGCCATTTTTATTTTTTAACAGGAAAAAGATTGGTGGAGGAATAGCTGAGTGAATTACTCATTCAGAAAGAATGTCTACTAGGCAGACTTTATTACAAGCACATCTATAAGGTCACATCATAGAACAAAAACCAAAGTTCTAAAACAAGAGTTTCTGTGCCCAAGAATACACATATCTTTGGAAGGCCTGATTGTCTAAAAATATTGTTTTTCATTTATTGACAGTTCACATGTTATCACTGACAATTTTGTCAATGGTCCAAGTGATGAAAAAGTGCACTGCCATTGTATCTCACCACAAAACTAAGCACTTGTCAGATATTCAATATAAACTTGAATGAGAAATATTCTCATCAGAAAATATTTTTAGTGTAATAGATAAAAGTGAAACCACATAAATTGTGTTTTTAAAAAAAGCAAAACTGACTGGCATTGGTCTACTTCAGGGCTTCCCTGGTGTCTCAGATGGTAAGACTCCACCTGTAATGAGGGAGACCTGGGTTCAATCCCTGGGTTGGGAAGATCCCCTGGAGAAGGGAACAGCTACCCACTCCAGTATTCTTGCCTGGAGAATTCCATGGACAGAAGAGCCTGGCACGCTACAGTCCCTGGGATCACAAATGTATACTTCAGGGCTTCCCTGACGATTCAAAGGATAAAGAATCCACCTGTGATGCAGGAGACACAGGAGCCGTGGGTTCGATCCCTGAATCGGAAAGATCTCCTGGAGAAGGAAATGGCATCCCCCTCCAGTATTCTTGCTGAAAAATCCCATGGACAGAAGAGCCTGGCAGGCTATTGTCCAAAGGGTCACAAAGAGCTGGACATAACTGAACATGAGCACAATCAGGCATGGTATACTTCAGCGAGATACAAGTAGAAGATGTTTGAGTACAGTTTGCAGGAAAATTGAGCTTTCTAGTGAAAGGTGCAAATATAACTAGTAGTGTGTCTTTAGCCCTTCCTCCAAGTTTGAAGACCTGTGTGACTTCAAACTGTGTGACTGTGAAGAAAAAGTTGAAAAATTGCAGAGAAGTCAGTCCTGGCATTTTTGAGCTGCTGAACCAAAGAGAGAGATCCCCTAACTTCAGAGAGTCTGAAATGTGAGAAAAATAAACCGTATATTTTAATGCCACTATTAGGCTTTATCTTGCTTACACTTTAATGCATTTCTGATTGATACAGTGACATATGAACAAAAGTTGCCAGTTCAATGGAACACACTGAAAATGTATTAAAGAGGGAAGAGGTTTTTTGATAAAACAGCATCTTGAAAAGACCAGAAAGGATAGAACTAAATAACAGGTTTTTGTTTTTGTTTTTAAAGAAAAGAATGAACTAAAAGGATAATGGAATAGACATCCCTGATCTTCAAGATTTTTGGCTTCAGGTTCATCAACTGTAAAATGAAACGGGCTCAGACTAAATGACCTTCCAAGTTCCCTTTATTTCTATAACTCTGTGATTATAATAATAGCTCTATTCTTTCTCTGAGCCTGGAAGTTGTATAAACATAGGGGCATTGATTCTTGGATGTGAGGAAGAAAGTGTATATGGCCTCAGTTTTCTCCATAAAATCAATGCAGGTTGAACAGAGGGGTCGCTGAGCACCGGTGAAGGTCAGGTTGAAGTTGTACAACATGAATTATTCAGGCACTAAGACTGTAGTGTTCTGGTCTTCCTCCAGAAGCGCTCTTCAAGGAGGACCAGAAGTGGAGGGGTGAACTGCATAGGGGATTCTCTGACAAATGTGGGCATAAAAAAATCAAAGTGCAGGACGGAAGGATATGTGTTCAACAAAAATAAAATATCAGAATTGTCTATGAGTAATGTCTACAGTTTTTTAAAAAAGCAAATTATCTGACACTTGAGAATATCAAAAGTAAGAAAAGTTTGTTATATATTTTACAGTTCTTTTAAGCATTAAGATGAATGAGGAAAGGATAGGTAATGTAGTATTTACAGATTTTATTTATTTAATGCAAGTATCTACATTGCTTACCAAAGCACAATGATGTTGACAAGAAGGAGGCAAAGGTAATTGATTCTATTTTTACTTCTCTTTTCTCTACTAAAGAAAATTTAAAAAAAAGGTTTAAATTCTATATCAACAACAAATAATCAAATAGCAGGATCACACAAAATATACTCACAGTGTTTAACCACTTCATTACTCCGTTTTCTAAGTCCAGGTTCAGTATATGGGAAGAGTCTGAGGTTTTAAAGATGGGTTCTCAGAAACTCTTGAAACCTGAGAGATTATGGTAAATGGAAGTACCATTTTAACTGGAACGAATTGAATGTTCTAATTTATAAAATTATAAACTCAAATTGGAAGTCTTATCAAAATCATCAAACTCTATTTGGAAAATGCAAATTAGGAAAACTTGAGATCAATGAGTGAATTTAACTCAGATGACCATTATATATACTACTGTGGGCAGGAATCCCTTAGAAGAAATGAAGTAGCCATCATGGTCAACAAAAGAGTCCAAAATGCAGTACTTGGATGCAATCTCAAAAACGACAGAATGATCTCTGTTCGTTTCCAAGGCAAACCATTTAATATCACAGTAATCCAAGTCTATGCCCCAACCAGTAACGCTGAAGAAGCTGATGTTGAATGGTTCTATGAAGACCTACAAGACCTTTTAGAACTAACACCCAAAAAAGATGTCGTTTTCATTATAGGGAGCTGGATTGCAAAAGTAGGAAGTCAAGAAACACCTGGAGTAACAGGCAAATTTGGCCTTGGAATGTGGAATGAAGCAGGGCAAAGGCTAATAGAGTTTTGCCAAGAGAACACACTGGTCAAAGCAAACACCCTCTTCCAACAACACAAGAGAAGACTCTACACATGGACATCACCAGATGGGCATCCCAGAAATCAGATTGATTATATTCTTTGCAGCCAAAGATGGAGAAGCTCTATATAGTCAGCAAAAACAAGACTGGGAGCTGACTGTGGCTCAGATCATGAACTCCTTATTGCCAAATTCAGACTTAAATTGAAGAAAGTAGGGAAAACCACTAGACCATTCAGAAAGTGAAAGTGAAGTCACTCAGTTGTGTCCGACTCTTTGCGATCCCATGGACTGTAGGCTATCATCAGGTTCCTCCGTCCATGGGATTTTCCAGGCAAGAGTGCTGGAGTGGATTGCCATTTCCTTCTCCAGGGGATCTTCCCAACCCAGGAATTGAACCTGGGTCTTCCGCATTGCAGGCAGACACTTTACCATCTGAGCTACCAGGGAATCCCTGACCATTCAGGTATGGCCTAAATCAAATCCCTTATGATTATACAGTGGAAGTGAGAAATAGATTTAAGGGATTAGATTTAATAGATAGAGTGCCTGATGAACTGTGGATGGAGGTTCGTGACATTGTACAGGAGACAGGGATCAAGACCATCCCCATGGAAAAGAAATGCAAAAAAGCAAAATGGCTGTCTGGGGAGGCCTTACATATAGCTGTGAAAAGAAGAGAAGTGAAAAGTAAAGGAGAAAAGGAAACGCATAAGCATCTGAATGCAGAGTTCCAAAGAATAGCTAGGAGAGATAAGAAAGCCTTCCTCAGCGATCAACGCAAAGAAATAGAGGAAAACAACAGAATGGGAAAGACTAGAGATCTCTTCAAGAAAATTAGAGATACCAAGGGAACATTTCATGCAAAGATGGGCTCAATAAAGGACAGAAATGGTATAGACCTAACAGAAGCAGAAGATATTAAGAAGAGGTGGCAAGAATACACAGAAGAACTGTACAAAAAAGATCTTCATGACCCAGATAATCACGACGGTGTGATCACTAATCTAGAGCCAGACATCCTGGAATGTGAAGTCAAGTGGGCCTTAGAAAGCATCACTACAGACAAAGCTAGTGGAGGTGCTGGAATTCCAGTTGAGCTATTTCAAGTCCTGAAAGATGATGCTGTGAAAGTGCTGCACTCAATATGCCAGCAAATTTGGAAACCTCAGCAGTGGCCACAGGGCTGGAAAAGGTCAGTTTTCATTCCAATCCCAAAGAAAGGTAATGCCAAAGAATGCTCAAACTACCACACAATTGCACTCATCTCACATACTAGTAAGGTAATGCTCAAAATTCTCCAAGCCAGGCTTGAGCAATATGTGAACCATGAACTTCCCGATGTTCAAGCTGGTTTTAGAAAAGGCAGAGGAACCAGAGATCAAATTGCCGACATCCACTGGATCATTGAAAAAGCAAAAGTGTTCCAGAAAAAGATCTATTTCTGCTTTATTGACTTTATTCCAAAGCCTTTGACTGTGTGGATCACAGTAAACTGTGGAAAATTCTGAAAGAGATGGGAATACCAGACCACCTGACCTGCTTATTGAGAAACCTGTATGTAGGTCAGGAAGCAACAGTTAGAACTGGACATGGAACAACAGACTGGTTCTAAATAGGAAAAGGAGTACGTCAGGTTGTATATTGTCACCCTGCTTATTTAACTTATATTCAGAGTACATTATGGGAAACGCTGGGCTGGAAGAAGCACAAGCTGGAACCAAGATTGCTGGGAGAAATATCAATCACCTCAGATATGCAGATGACACCACCCTTATGGCAGAAAGTGAAGAGGAGCTAAAAAGCTTCTTGATGAAAGTGAAAGAGGAGAGTGAAAATGTTGGCTTAAAGTTCAACATTCAGAAAACGCAGATCATGGCATCTGGTCCCATCACTTCATGGGAAATAGATGGGGAAACAGTGGAAACAGTGTCAGAGTTTATTTTTTGGGGGCTCCAAAATCACTGCAGATGGTGATTTCAGCCATGGAATTAAAAGATGCTTACTCCTTGGAAGGAAAGTTATGACCAACTTAGATAGCATATTGAAAAGCAGAGACATTGCTTTGCCAACAAAGGTCTGTCTAGTCAAGGCTATGGTTTTTCCAGTAGTCATGTATGGATGTGAAAGTTGGACCATGAAGAAAGCTGAGCACCAAAGATTTGATGCTTTTGAAGTGTGGTGTTGGAGAAGACTCTTGAGAGTCCCTTGGCCTGCAAGGAGATCCAACCAGTCCATTCTAAAGGAGATCAGTCCTGGGTGTTCTTCGGAAAGACTGATGCTAAAGCTGAAACTCCAATACTTTGGCCACCTGATATGAAGTGTTGACTCATTGGAAAAGACTCTGATGCTGTGAAGGATTAGGGCCAGAAGGAGAAGGGAACGACAGAGAATGAGATGGCTGGATGGCATAACGGACTTGATGGACATGAGTTTGAGTGAACTCCAGGAGTTGGTGATGGACAGGGAGGCCTGGTGTGCTGCAATTCATGGGGTAGCAGAGAGTCAGATATGACTGAGCAACTGAACTGAACTGAATTGAGATCAATATCCACCAAAATTACACAATGTCTTATCGTATAATTGAGGTGAAAACAAATGGAAAGTGAAGACGTGAAGATGAAAAGCTGTCTTGGGCTCACTAAGAACATGTCATTTCAAATTAATCCACTTATATTTTACTGATACAAATTCTACCCGACTGATACACTGCTGGTCTAGTGGTATAGTACAGGATCTCCAAATTCTACTGGATTGGTGAATTAGCATTAATCCAAATATTTGGCTGAGATTTATTGATGGTATGCTCTGTGAGAACATGGTGCTAATTTTGAAGTGTGAAAATGTTCGTCATCCAGTCACATCTGACACTTTGCGACCCTTTGGACTGTAAGCAGCCAGGCTCCTCTGTTCATGGAATTTTCTTGGCAAGAAGAATACTGGTGTGGATAGCCATTGCCTTCTGCAGGGTATCTTCCCAGCCCAGAGATTGCACCTGGGTTTCCTGCATTGCAGGCAGATTCTTTACTGTCTGAGCCACCAGGGAAGCCCTCAAACAGAAACCAGTGAAATTGGTACTCTGTCAGGCTCCTCTCTACATGGGATTATCCAGACAAGAATACTGGAGTGGGCAGCCATTGCCTTCTCCAAGGAATCTTCTCATTCCAGGGACTGAATCCAGGTCTCCCACATTGCAGGCAGATTCTTTACCATCCAAGCTACTAGCGCTAGTTAATAATTAATATCACCAATTCTGCTATTAACATTTCACTACACTGTAAAGATAACTACATGCAGAGAGCACTAAATATTGTGAATTTTTTGCAGAAGAAGTAAAATGTAACTATAAGGAATAGAAGACTAACTTTGATTGGAGTAATTATGGAAGGCTGTAAAGTGGTCAGTAGTATAGAAAACAGTTTTGAAGAAAAGGACCTACCACCATTTAGTATTAGTACTATTTCTATCACCATCTGCTGCTACTCTTTGAATTATGTGCCCCAGCCTATTGTCCCCAGCCCATAAAGGCCATGTCGAAAGGCCTTACAGGCGTGCTTCCAGGTGATGAATCCACTTTGCTCTTTAGGTACTGAGTTGAATGTCAGTCGTTGTACTTGTTATGGCCTCTGGAAGAGGCTAAGAGTCAGCGACTAAGTCATCTGTAAAGACTAGGAGGCCTATAATGACCTGGAAAACAGGAGACTTTGGGGGAAAATCTACCCAGAAGAGAATTCCTGGCTTTCTGCTAACAGCTTTGCAGGGAGTTTTCAGGACAGGGCAAGGTCTGCTGCAGGGAAAGCTGAACACTTGATGAAATTATAATTTGCAAACTCTGACAAGTTATTCTGAAAAATATGTTCCTTATTTAAAGAGTATCATATAACTTCATTCAAATGGGCCAAAGAGAGCAATTCCCCTCTAATTAGAAGGATCAACTCACGACAGTATAAGTTGCTATTAATAGAATGCTCCATGTCTCGATGCAACTGAAGCCACAGGGGTGTCTGAAGGACATGGCCCATGGAACTGTACTCCTTATTCCATCTCAGCAGGAAGAGGGTTTCAAGAAAGTTGACAGCACCTTTGGTGGGTCTCCCTAGGAAGGGCCCATTTTGAAAGGCAACATGGCTGAGGGGTTGAGCTTGCTTTTTATGTAGGGAAGATGAGTGTGGTTATACTGACTATGTCATCAACTCTCTTGCTCTACTGAAAAGAATTACTGGGATCCTAGGACTCTGTCTGAAACCACATAGGGATGGGAACAATCAGACTGCCCACTTAGCAAAAATGATATTAGGGGACAGCGTAAATGATTCAGAGGACAAGAAGAAAAGGATCAAGGGGGTGGGGTGGGGAGAAGGCAGTGGCAAGTCCTTGCTGAAGTGATCTCCCTAAGTATGAATTGGCTTATGTTCCTCATTGGTAGGTAGTACACAGTTTATACCAATGGAGATAGAATGTGGGGTTATAGATTCAGCTTAAGCTTCTTCTTTGGTGTGTCTTTGACAGATTGTAGCCACCTTAGCTCAGCACTATACTTATAAATTCAGATTCCAAAACTTTTTGGAAGGTGTCATGTCGTGTCTTTAGGAGAAAATTTGATTTTGAGTGTATGTGTGTAAAGGAATTGAATCCTGATAAGGCTCCTTGTTTTTCTTAGAGAACAGGCACACGCAAAAACACAAACATACACACACATTCCTAGTCCATCCTTTCCTTTAGAGAATCTCTGCTTTTTGTAGAAGTGTTAGGTCAAATGCCCTATGTATTTAAGGGTAATCAAGCCATTTCATGAACGAAATTATCAAACACCCCAAGGTTGCAAAAGCTGTCATTAGTTCACATCAGTCAGTCAGTCATTTCAGCTGCTCAGCTGTGTCTGGCTCTTTGCGACCCCATGGACTGCAGCCCACCAGGCTTCCCTGTCCATCACCAACTCCCGGAGCTTGCTCAAACTCACATCCATCATGTCCATGATGCCATCCAACCATCTCATCCTCTGTCGTCCCTTTCTCCTCCCACCTTCAATCTTTCCCAGCATCAGGGTCTTTTCCAATGAGTTGGTTTTTGGCATTTGGTGGCCAGTGTATCGGAGTTTCAGCTCCAGCATCAGTCCTTCCAATGAATATTCGGGACTGATTTCCTTTAGGATGGACTGGCTGGATCTCCTTGCAATCCAAGGGACTCTCAAGAGTCTTCTCCAATACCATAGTTCAAAAGCGTCAATTCTTTGGTGCTCAGCTTTCTTTATAGTCCAACTCTCACACCCATACTTGACTACTGGAAAAACCATAGCCTTGACTAAACAGACCTTTGTTGGCAAAGTGATGTCTCTGCTTTTTAATATGCTGTCTAGGTTGGTCATAGCTTTTCTTCTAAGGAGCAAGCATCTTTTAATTTCATGGCTGCAGTCACCATCTGCAGTGATTTTGGAGCCCCCAAATATAAGGTCTCTCACTGTTTCCATTGTTTCCCCACCTATTTACCATGAAGAGATGGGACTGGATGCCATGATCTTAGTTTTCTGAATGTTGAGTTTTAAGCCAACTCTTTTCACTCTCCTCTTTGACTTTCATTAGCTCACATTCCATCCTGATTTTCATTTTCTTCTTTTCTCATTTTGGGAAATGTCTCTTATTTTCTTGTAGCGCACTTATTGTGCGTGCATGCTCACTTGCTCAGTCATGTCCAATTCTTTTGACCCTATGGACTGTAGGTCTCCAGGATCCTCTGTCCATGGGATTTTGCAGGCAAGAATAATGGAGTGGATTGCCATTGTTTTTCTCCAGGAGATCCTCCCAACTCAGGGATTGAACCCACGTCTCCTGTGTCTCCTGCATTGGCAGGCAGGTTCTTGCTACTGTACTACTTGGAAAGCCAATGTACTTATTAGGAGATTTGTAATGTTTATTTTTAGCAGTTTTGTACTGATAGGATTTTTTTTCAGAAAAACTATTCCAACATGCTGCTGCAAGAGGCAGTCTCTAATACATTGTTTAAAATAGTTTTATTGAAGTGTAACATACATGTACTATCATGTAAGAATTGAAACGCCAGTCTATGTCTGACTCAGGATACAGCATGCTTGGGGTGGTGCATGGGGATGACCCACAGAGATGTTATGGGGAGGGAGGTGGGAGGGGGTTCATGTTTGGGAATGCATGTAAGAATTAAAGATTTTAAAATTAAAAAACTAAAAAGCTAAAAATAAAAAATAAAAAAAATACATTGATATTCCATACATGTAGAAAAATGTACATGTCATAAGTGTACTACTGAATGAAAAGTCAGAAAATGAACTTAACCATGTGCAATCACCCAGGTCAGTTACTGGAACATTAGTAGCCTCCAGAATTTCACTTCGTGCCCCTTATAACCACAACCGTCTTCCTCTACCCAAAGATCACTAGAGAACTGGTTTCTAACAGTATAGATTATTTTTTTCCCATGAATTTGAATATGATCATACTATATGAATTATATTGTGCTTGGATTTTTTTCAGTACTTCAGTTCAGTCGCTCAGTCGCGTCCGACTCTTTGCGACCATTTACAAGAATTATTCATTTTGTTCCATGCGGTTGTATTGATTAATTTGCATTGCTGTTGTTTCTATTGTATGAATATATTTATTCACAATATATCTACTTTACTACTGTTAAAGGGCATTTGAGTCATTCAGAGTTTTTATCATTTAAAGTAATGCTGCTATGAACATTGTTTACAAGACATTTGGATGTACGTGAGTGTATTTCTGTTAGGAATTGCTTAAAAAGAAATGTGAAAATACTGTCATAAAGTATCTAATGTTTGGTGTTAGTAGGTAATGCCAAACAATTTCCCTAAATGTTTATATAAATTCAGTGTGATCTGAAATAAAAGAGTTCCTTTGGCTTCATATTTGCCAACACTTAGTGATTCAGTTAAAATATTTTTTAGCTAATTTGTTGGGTGTGTATTGGTATCCTACTACAGTTATAATGTGCATTTCCCCGATGTCTAAATAAACTGAACAATTTTCACTAGTTTATTGGATGTTTCATGTTGCCTTTTTTAAGTTTCTAATTTAAGTGGTTTGTTCATTTTTTATTAAGTTGTTTTCCCCTTACTTAGTGATTTAAGACTTTATAGTTAGCACCTTTCAGTTTAAGAATTTGCCCTATTCCTACGGCATGACAATATCTTATAATCTAGATTCTAGTTTTATCTTTTTGTGGTCATGTATAACATTGATCTGATATTGATTTCTATACATGTAAATTTCCTTCTTTAGTGGTTTGCTAATAATTTAATTTTGTTTTTGACATGAATTGATGTTTTATCACTTTTTCTGCACCTACTGGGGTGGTCGCATTTTTTCTCCTTTGTTCTTATAATGTTGCAAACATTATAAGAGTATTTTAAATATTAAAACTCCATTCTATTCTTGGAATAAA